>NC_140560.1:47730-727730 GCF_057381845.1 Rhamphochromis longiceps | reverse complement strand
CCCACCAGCGACCTCTCCCTCAGACCCACCGCACCTGCCCTCCTTCCTCCAACAGAGAATCAGAGTAAAAAACCAAGAGTGTAACCTACATAAGGGAAAAGCAGCCGCTGCCAGCAGCAGCAATATTAATGTCATTCTTCCTGTTCCACATTCTGATTCTAGTTCATCCTCTACTTGTTTATTAACATAATGCTACATTATTGTTTTTGTTGGTTTACCTGTGTGTGTGTGTGTGTGTGTGTGTGTGTGTGTGTGTGTGTGTGTGTGTGTGTGTGTGTGTGTGTGTGTGTGTGTGCAGGAGAGAGTGCATGTGTCCCACGGTTGTGGCTGGGGTCTCATTCTGCTCCATACAGACTGTGTGACGTAGTAATGCTGTGTGTGAGACATCGATTCGTTTATAGGACATTCCTTGAAGACCCTGCTAATGGCTCACCTGCCAACCTCTGCTTGAGCCTGTGGGACCTGGCAGTGAGCTGGTCTTGCATTCCCCCTGAAGAAGCACTTGAAGTGTTGGGGATGGCCTTTGAGGCACAGGCTCCTCCCCTCCGATTCCTCCCCCGTTCGTTTCCCACACACAATGTTCTCATTGAACTTATGTGTCGGTAAATGAATTGAATGCTTCCCAGACATTCCCATCAGCTTGTTTAGATGCTGATCATTTCATCCATCGTGAACAAAGTGAAGACTGCAGATAATCTGTGACCAGACCAGCAGCGACCCATCCATCGCCTTGAACGTGGTTCAGGTTTTGATTGAAAGCTTGGGGAGGCCAGCAGCCTGCCAGGTGTGCACAGTTTTCATTTGACTCCTGTACGACTGAAGCTTGTTTTTTCAAAGCTCGTCTCAAAGTAAAATCACGCCCCCACAGATGAGACCAAATCTTTTTCAAAAGGTGTTTGAACACCACGCTTTAGTTTTCCAAGACAGAACTGGCTACCTGTCTCCCCACCGCTGAAGAAGCGCCGTGCAACGGTGGGCTTATGGATAAGACCAGTCCAAACAGGGACTGTGGTGTGGGCTGCTGCAGCCGTGCCGCTTTGGCTTTCTTTTGTTTTATTCTCCAGAGAAATGCACCGCCTTAATTGGGATTGAAGTAAACATACATGGATGCATCAAATTTACCTCGTGGATCCCAAAGTTTGTGCTGGGACAGAGAAGCTCTCTACACACGTAGCAACATCCCAGCTGCGACACAGATTTCAGTCTGGTCAGCCTAACGTTACAGAATAAATCTGGTGTTTACACAAACAGCTGATATTCAGAAGTTGCTCATATCCAGCTGTGGATCTGAAATTTATCCACAACTCGTCCTGGCTGTTGTGTCATAATCAGCACTGATGTTCCCGGAGTACAGAATGTTAGACACCCAGATGTCCAACACAACTGGTGTGTGTGTGTGTGTGTGTGTGTGTGCGCGCGCGCGTGTGCGTGCGTGTGCGTGTGCGTGCGTGTGCGTGCGTGCGTGCGCGTGTGTGTGCGTGCGTGTGCGTGCGCGTGTGCGTGCGTGTGCGCGTGTGTGTGCGCGTGCGTGTGCGTGCGTGTATGTGTGCGTGTGTGTATGTGTGCGTGTGTGCGTGTGTGTGTGCGTGCGTGTGCGTGTGTGTATGTGTGCGTGTGTGTGTGTGCGTGTGTGTGCGTGCGCGTGTGTGTGCGTGTGTGTGCGTGCGTGTGTGTGTGTGTGCGTGTGCGTGCGTGTGTGTGTGTGTGCGTGTGTGCGCGTGTGTGTGCGTGCGTGTGTGTGTGTGTGCGCGTGTGCGTGCGTGTGTGTATGTGTGCGTGTGTGTGTGTGTGCGTGTGTGTGCAACCAGGTAAGAAAAAGAGCCTGCAGACATTTCTAATACATGGTCACATAATCTTCTGTGGCTGCGCAGCAATCACAGGACATAGAACTTTGTAGTGGAAAACGTAGTGATTTTGTCATTCTGTGCGTGTGTGTACATGAGTTTGTGTGCGTGTCTATGCAGTATCCACTAGCTAATGCAGCCTCATATATTGGTGTTAGGAACCTGTCCAATACCTGTGTTAGATTACAAGATTTACTCTGTAATGAAAAAATGTGAAGTAAAATTATGCCATATATATCCAAACTGATGCTTCCTGTCTCGTCACACTGACACAGTCTTCCTATATGAATGGCAGCCAGGCACAGGGGGCCACAAGCCAGTGCACTGCTAGTGTCTGCACATGCCCGGATAAATGGGGAGGGTCCTGATGTAACATGCAGATCAGCTTGTTTTGTTTTTTAAACGCCTGAACGCTCTCTAGCATTCACACTCTGCATCAGAAAGCAACCTGGGATTCAGACTGGAGTGGGATTAAAGTGATGATGAGATCACCTGATCTACCTGCCTGAGCTGCAGCCAATCAACAATCACCTGTGGTGCTGCTGGCCAACAGTGCACATGCAGAGATGGGACAAAGTACTGACGGCTATATGAGACTGGACACTGAGGTGGGAGAGAAGGACGTATCTTTATACACTGATTGCAGACATGATGGAAATGTCAAGAAAACGGAAGGATTACTTCATCTTCTTCATGCTCATTCATCCAGCTAAGTAAATCCCCAACAGCTGATTCTGGCTGTGAGCTCAGTTCCTTGATCATTAACATGCAAAGGAACTGAGCTCACATTGTTCAGTGGGCTGGTTTCAGTCATTGTGCAAATGTCCCGTTTCTAAGGTTGAAACCTGCAGTCAGCTGAGACTGAAGAAGCCACCTGATGATGATGATGATGATGAAACGTTTCTCCACTGAAAGCGTCCAGATGAACAGAATCAACTTTTGGGGATTACTTCCATCATCTTCCTCCGTTCATGAGGAGCAGCTCATGAATGGACATCCAGAGTAAGCAAGAAGTCTGGGTGGAAAGCCAACTGGTCCAAATCCATATGGAGGTAGAGGGATTTCTGAGTGAGAAGGCAGTGGGCTTTGTAGCCAGACTCATCCCTGTGACTGAAGCCATACCCAAGCCATGGAGAAGGAACCAGGGCATTTGTGTGATTGTCTCAGTCCTCAGGAATGTTTTCCCTAAATTCTTGGGGATCAACATATTTATTCTTTTTATTTTTTGGCAGATGTGAGAGAAGCTTTTGCATCGATTTTGGTCAGCAGTGATTTTCACCTTGAACCTCTCCTGTCGATGGTAGAAAGTTCCACAAGTCACCCGTAACTGCTATTCTGCAAAGGTGTCAGTCCCCTCATCACACAATCACGATTATTGGCCAGGTGTATGCGCAAACACAAGGAGTTTGGTTCTGATCGATGGTGTCTCTCAAGCACAACAATGTAAAACAATATGTAAACGACACGGTACACACACGCAAATATACAGGATTACAGAAATGAATACCACGGAGTCTGCATTAAGTGCAGTTGCAGTCTAGCAGTGTGACAGTTTAACTGTTTAGGAGGGAGATGGTGAGGGGAAAGAAACTTCCTGTGTCGGGGGGTCCTGGTCTGCAGGCTTCTGCACCGTCTGCCAGCAGGTCAAAGAGTCTGTGTCCAGGGTGTGAGGGGTCTGTGATGGTCTGCCCGTTTCCTGGTTACTGAGAGGTCACCCCAAAGAGCTGATAAACCTACTCTGTACATGTTTGACATCGAGCTCATTAACAGCAGTAACTTACTTACCCTGGGTCTACGTGCAGAAATGTTCGGCAAAGCAAGGAAATGGGATCCAGGCTGGAGGATTAGAGTTGCCAGAAGCAAAAGTAAGTGGGTATACAGGACAGCTACAAGTACCCGAGTATCTTGCAGGGCAATCACGATGAAGATGATGACAGACGGGAGAAGTGCCTGACATCAAGAAATCTTATCAGTAGCTAGAAAAGGTAGATCTACAGCACGGAGGCTGTCAACAGGATCCACGTTTCAGGCTGGTTGTGCAAAGGATGCTCCAGAGACGGTTCAGTGTAGTAATAGGATGCAAGCTGGGATACCTTTCACAACGTGAGGAGATCTTAGGTCTCAGTAGTATTAGGAACCTGCACATCTTCAGGGCACAGAGTGCAGACCAGGAACAGCTAAGATGCTGTGCAGAACCATCAAATGCTGCAAACCAATCCGCATGGTTTAAATTAGCATAGAAAGGTGGTAAAGAGTAGAAGAATGCAGGTTAACACCAGAGGGGGAGCAGTTAGCAGCATGCGGACAGGCAAACCTCGGCTGGTTATCCGCCATCAAAGCCTCTCAGTCTCATGTGCAGTGAGATGTTGCACTGTCAGGATACTTTGTTCATCCTCAGGGACATCATGTGGGTCACGGTTGCTCCACTACAGCAGCAGTAACACAAACAGGAGGTCAAAGCCGCTACTGCAGTAAGTACACAGGCCAGATGTGACTGGAGTGAACGTCATGTGCTGCAGCACTCACACTGGTGTCTGTACTGCTGAGGCGGCCCCACGGACAGCTGCGTCTGCGCGTGTGAAAGTGCGGCGGCGCAGTGATTGGCTGAAAATGACATCATCCAGTCCAGATCTATTGTTGGAAAGTTGATGAGCTCATCGTTGAGAATCCAGTGTGAGGAACACAGTGAGGAGGAAGGAGGACCTCGCTGCAGCGCAGCAGCTGACACCTCAGTAAGTACGGCGTGGATACAGCACGGATGCACCGTCGTGCAAAAGAGGAAACGCACACTGTTTGAATGTTTGTCTTCTAAGAACTGGTCACAGGACGTTTCACGCAGCGGAATTCTTTCCTACGGGTGTCGCCTGTGGTGCTGCAGGTATGGTCTTGTCTCGGGACAGAGAGATGGAGCGGCCCCCGCTGTCCGTCATCCTACCGCAGCTCTACCTCGGAGCAGAGAGCGACGTGACGCAGGTAGGAAGAGGACCCGTGCTGTCGCTATCAAAGACATAACAATGTCGCAATAACAGCTCCTGTGCAATGCTCTCACACAGCACAGCAGCACACGCGTGGCTGATGTGGACATTAAATAACATGAACTTACAGCTGCGCATGCTCACGTAAATCTGTTGCCTACTGAGCAGATCATTACTTCATGTGCAATATTATTATATTACCTTATTTTTAAACAATTCAAATATTTCACAAATTACGTGTGAAATATTTTTCTTGAGCACTTTGAGTGATTCTTTAATTTGTAACAAATAAAAAAATAGTGAAGTATAAAGTTAAAAGTGCTCTAAACAATTACCAACATTAATATGTACACAGAGACGATCACAGTTTATATGTGAGGTAGAGCACAGACAGCCAAGTTTCACTGTGAACTCTTGTACAGCAGAAACAAAGCGTGTGTGTGTGTGTGTGTGTGTGTGTGTGTGTGTGTGTGTGTGTGTGTGTGTGTGTGTGTAGGACCAGCTGGCCTCGCTGGGTATCTCCTATGTGCTGAGTGTGAGTCGCTGTAGCCCCCAGCCCTCCTTCCTGCCTGGTTCCAGGTATCTCCGCATTCCTATTGATGACTCTCTGTGGGATAACCTGCTGCCCTGGATCCCACAGGCTCTGCATTTCATTGGTAAGGCCTCACTCTCACATTACAGCAATAGAACAAGATTACCTCAGATTTCTAATGCACATGATCACTAAACACTCACCATGTTGTCATCATTGTGTTTGAACAATGCTTTACTTCTGTGACAGTGCAAGACGTTTGCATTCACGGCTCTATGCAGTCGGTTGAGTTAGCAGTGGCAATACGATAGAAGCTGCAGGCTATGAACCCTCATGCACAAGTCATGACGTTGTTTTTTAGATTTATTTTCAATTTTTAAATATTTATTATTGAATTTTTGTTTTCAAAAATGTAATTTGCAGTGTGGTTAGCTTTAGCCAATACAGCAGCTCTGTGTCCCGCTCGGCTGACTGTCACTATGCACTGTGTGTTCAGACGTAGCCATGTCGTCGGGGGCTTCGGTGCTGGTGCACTGTGCAGCAGGAATCTCCCGCTCCCCAGCTCTGGCTGTTGCCTATGTCATGTACAGTCTGGAAATGGACCTGGACCATGCTTACAGGTATGGCTAGTAGCACAAATTCATCCTGCAGAGGGGACTGAGCTCGACTTTGTCAAATAACATAAGAACACTGAAGAAGCCTTATTGATTTCCTTTCTAAAGCTGAGCATGAGTTGTTTAACTTACAGCTATCAGAGGTTTTCTGGCACTTTCACCACTCCGGTGAAATGAAGTTAACTCTGCTTATGAGTTTAAGTATTTGTGGTCTTGACAGTTGGAGACTTTTACCCATGAAAGACTTTCTCTAAACAGTCCACAGCACATGGTATTCACACTTTTCTCTACAACAGTCAACAACTCCAGAGAACAATGGATGCACACCTTTGTAAAGGAACCAGTATACATAAGTCATGTTTTAGGACTTCTCCTCTCAAAGACCTATATTTTGATATACATCAGAGGATCCAGATATTCCTGCCTTAACAAAGTATTTACATGCAGTTGTTGGAAATGTTTATCTTGCAGGCTGCAGTTGTTTCCTTCCCAGCTGTGTAAATCTGCACCTGTCTTAATCTTGACAGATCTCCTTTGTCCCACTGTTCTGAGTCTCGATGCATTAGGCTTGTCAGAGGAAACGAGCAGATGTAGTCAGTCCTGATCAATAACAAGAAGGCTTTGTGAAGTTACAAGACATTATAGCAGCTTGAACACTTGCTAAACCTCTCAGTTAGTGTATGTATGCACTCTATATAAGCATTATCGAGACATTCAGTACACTCCAATGAGCATCTATTCACCTGTTATTCCTGTTTATTGTCGTACAGCCTGTAATACTGTGGTAACTGTCCCTGTAGCTCATTGCAGAGTACTACCTAGACTCAGTGTGACGTGTGAAATACTAGCAACAATAACCCACATCCTTTCTGTCCCCTTATAAGGTTTGTGAAAGAGCGCCGGCCCTCCATTTCCCCAAACTTCAACTTCCTGGGTCAGCTGCAGCACTTGCAGGGTGCTCTGAGCCAAAAGTCGCGTGGCCACGACCTCCTCATCCAGCAGCTGGCCAGTTGCCTGCCACCTGCTAACGACAGTGTGAACCTCTCTCACAGCAGTCAGAACAGTAACTGTCAAGCTAAGAGCGTCACCGCAGACTCAGCTCAGCACAAAGACAAAGCCCAGCAGAGACGCTGGCTGTCAGAGAGCGCTGACAACAAGCAGCAGCAACTGCGGACTCCTGAGTTGCCTCCCCGTCGTGACCTGCAGCCTGTGCAGAAACCATCGGAGGTTTCAGCTTCCCGTCCCTGTGAGCCCATCAACCCAACGCTAAAGGCCACCCAACTACAACTCCCATCAGGCTCTGCTTCTCTCTTAGAGAAACGTAAAAGCCTTACCCTCTCTTTGACCCCTTTGGGAATATGCCCTTCCTCCACAGCAAACGAGAGGCAACAAGAAAAAATGGTCGAGAGCAGGAAGACTGGCGAGCGCGCCGAGGTGAAGAGTTACCCTGACTCCTACAGGCAGGCAGAGGCTATCCACAGGAAGCAGCGTCTCTCTGTCAGCCAGCACAGCAGAGCTGAGGTCAAGGAAAAGGGCCTGCTCTCACCTTTCAGCGTCACTCTCAACAAGCTGCTGGGTTGGGGGGAAAGGATACTGCTAGGAGGTGTTTTTGTGCACCCTGTGCAGATGGGACAGCCCGCACTGCCTTACAGGTGCTGAGGATACAAGGAAGCAGGTGGAAGGAGTTATCTGTGCATGTTTGTCAGAAGAAACCAAACTACACAGCTGATGTGCACGTGTAGTGAAAGAACCAATGTCTATTTATTTATTTATTTGTTGCAGAGTTGAATCTAAATGAGCTGAAAAGACAAAAAGCACCCGTTTATCATATTGTTGTGTTTATCATATTGTTGTGTTTATCATATTGTTGTTTATCATATTGTTGTGTTTATCATATTGTTGTTTATCATATTGTTGTGTTTATCATATTGTTGTTTATCATATTGTTGTTTATCATATTGTTGTTTATCATTGCACAGCGATCCCTGTTTCTGTTGTTTTTAAATGTAGTTGTTGAAAGGCTTTTGCCACAATGGTTTGTAATGTATTTACTGACGAATAAAGAGGACATTTTAACCATGTGTGTTTGCCTGTTTCTCAGTGTGAAGGGACTCGCCAGCCTCTCCACCCAGTAAGCAGAGGGTTGCATAGAAACACAAGCATGCAGTGCTTTGAAGTGCCACAGTGAGCCAAGACTGGAGGTTTGCTAAAAAACTATTTGGACAAATATTCGTGTCAAAGCAGATCGGACCACAGTGGGTTTAAAAGCAAGTATGTGGATAAAGGGCAGACTTTCAGCTTGCATTCGAGGGCTTTAACAAAAGTGTAGTGTGAACAGGAACTGCATCCACTTTTATACAAGTTCCCACTTTGAGAGGCTCACAAATAACTGGGCGAACTAACATAGTGCAAATCCGTTTCCTGCCAGGTCTTTACCTCAGCTGTTGCTTCTTTGTGCATCTTTAACAACCCTGCAACCATTGAGCATTCCCTATTTAGTTGTGTTGCTGCTTTGCTTCAGGCCGTTTTCATTGTGAGGCTGCAGCAGTATCACTTCACTGCGTGTTTACTTTGCCGTAACACACCTTCGGGATTTCTGAAGTATTCCACGCTGGAATTTCAGACGCTTCATTGTGTTATTAAAGCAGTTTGGTTCCGTTTCAAAGGGCGAATAACATCTTGTACAAAGTTTCACATCCGTTTAATCAGTGTCGTAAGTTCTCACGCTGCACGGGCACGTCCGTTAGGTAGGAATGATGATGTCACGGATGCTCCGGTGACCGAATAAGGAAGCTGACACCCGAAAGATTAGTTTCAGAGTAGTTTTTAATTTGAAGCAGACGAAGGCTGCCGTGTGTTTGTCCTCGCGTGGGGAAAGTCACCGCCGCCTCTGACATCAGTGTGATGTAGTTGCTGCTGTAGTTTCTTGAGGAAAGAGAAAAGAGGAAGCAGTTCCGCCCAGAAGCTGACTGGAGGCCGACGAGAAAAGAGGCGAAAGAAGAAAAGAAAAGGCGACGGCGATCTGCTACAGTCCCGCTGTAAGGCCCAACTCAAAGCAGACCCGTCGGTGCGTGTTATTGTGCTGCGTGGACAGTGGGACTCCGTCAGGACTTTGCTTTACAGGTGTGGCCCCGAGTCCGTCGTTCGCACACCAAACTTCAGTTTTGAAAACCGTCCATGTTGGTGTCTCCTTACAGCTAGCAGGCTTGCTGCGAGACCGGGATTTAACGCGCCCCTGAGGTCCTGCGGTGAGCTCGGAGAGGTTCTGGTCCGGACTGAAAATGAGTGGAGACGAGGAAAGATTCAAACTGGTGGTTGTGGGGGGAGGAGGAGTGGGAAAGAGCGCCCTTACCATCCAGTTCATCCAGGTACTGACTCCACGACACGTGTAGAACACACTGTGGACCTGTCTGTAGGTTAATGCGTCGATCCACTGGTGGTCGATCCACTGGTGGGTCGTTATTGAGCGAACTCAACCTTGTCAAGGTTCAACAAGTGACCTGCATTTGGAACAGATGAGCTGTTGGTTAATGGTTCACCACTAAAGTCTTATTCAGCTGTTGAGCAGCAGTCAAACTAAAACAAACACCAGCAGGCTTCTCCCTCCAGATGAAGTCATTCATTGTTAGAATCACAATAAAAGCAGTCAAGAGCTTAGTTACGCATCTGAAACCACCTCGGCCCAGCTGCTCATATTTAACTTGTGTATCTATACTTGATGGTGCTTGACTGCTGCAACAGTGTTTAGCCTGGTGTTGGTAAACTGATGTACTGAGGGAGGAAACAGAAGGATGTAAACTTTCCTGGGTATAAACGACAGGTTACTGTTAGATGACTGCTGGGGAACATCGTGATGTCACAACCTCCAGGGACAAAGTTGAGCAGGAGTGCCAAGTTTAGGTTGCTCAGTTCCTGATCATACAGGAGAGTAGGTGGAGAAAGAAACAGGGGTTATCTATGAAACACAGTATAGTGTGACAGTAGATTTCCATTTGAAATATTTTTAAATACTTAAACTCTAAACATGTTAGCAGTGCACTTCAGTAAGTTGGGTACCTTCCACCCCGGTTCTGTTAATGTGTCGCTGGGAATTGTTCCGTTCTGAGTCGGTGCTTCCACACTGTATGGTAAGTTTCTTCATTACCTCGGGCAAGCTTTTGTTGCACTCTGTTTAACACAGAAAGGTCTGCATTAAACTGGCTGCCTAATGAACGGCTGTAGTACAGTCACCGAGCACTGTAGCAGTAAATAGTGGATTATAGAACACTGAAGGAGAAGTACTGACGTGGTTACATATTCAGTCTAAACGTAATAATTCTCTGGGCACTTTTCATCATTTTTGCTGCGTCACTTTTGTTCTCGCCAGCTGTGAGTAATATAAATAAATGCCTGTTAGGCACTAGGCTTGGTTATGAGAGGTGTAAAACAAGCCAAGCTGTTCACAGTGTAGTGTTGATGTTAATAACTCGGAGTGTGTTCCACAGTCGTACTTTGTGTCCGACTACGACCCCACCATTGAAGACTCCTACACCAAGATCTGTACCGTGGATGGAAAGGAGACCCGGCTTGACAGTAAGACATTACACTGGAGATATACATGTCCTAATTCACACAGTGTCAGAGTAATTGCAGGGTTTGGAAAAAGCTTTGCGTGAAAACAAAGGGTGTGTTACATTGTGATGTGATACAGGCAGTGTGTTTGCTCTCTGGATGTTTCATTTCCCTTGTTAGGACTTGTTAGTGGGCTGGTGCTGTCAGGGTGGTGTGCTGGGCCACGCTGTTCTTTCACCACTTATTTGTGAATCATCAGACGCAGCAGAGGTGCTGTTTGTAAGACTCTTCCTCACCCTTCACAAACATCACACTTACCCTAATTGATACAGTTTAGTGATTTTTTTTGGTGAATGCAACAGTAGAGAATCGGTTTTAGTGAAACCACTAAGAAAAACACTTGTTTCCTTAGTGGGTGATTTTTATGACACAGAACAAGTGAAACTTCAGCTTAATGTTACAGATGTTCTGTTAGCAGTACAGGTCACCATGTATACACTATATTTGAAAAAGGTTGATTCTGTTCATCTGGACGTTTTCAGTGGTGGTTTTCATCCAGGTGTTTATAAGGTTGGAAACCTGCCGTCAGCTGGATGATGACGAAACGTTTCTCACACTGAAAACATCCAGATGAACAGAATCAACCTTTTCAGACTTATTTACCTGGATGATTGAGCGTGCATCAAGACATGTGTACACTATATTAGCAAAATTATTTGCTAGTCTGTCTACATATGTGTACGAAGTTGGGTGACATCCTATTCCTAATCCATGGCTTTAATATGATGTCGGCTCACCGTTAGCGGCTACAGGAAGGCTTTCCACAAGGGTTAGGAGTGTGTTCATGGGAATCTTTGACCGTTGCTCCTGAAGCACATTTGTGAGGTCAGACACTGATGTTGGCTCACAGTCTCTGCTAATTCATCCCAAAGGTGTTCCCTCGCATTGAGGTCAGGACTCTTTGCAGGCCAGTCACGTTCTTCCATCCGTGTAATGCAATAACTTGCTTTGTGACTGGTGCATAGTCATCTTGGAATGGGGAGGGGCTAGGGCTGTTCGATATGACGATATATATCTGACGATATAAAAACATCTATCGTTTCATTTTACGCTATCGTTTGTTTCGTGGTGTCGCAAAATAAACTGTTTACGGCAATATTCATGGTTCTGATGGTCACTGTAGTTATTATTAATTTTCTCTCTCTCTTATATTTAATATAACCACACTACGGACGGACAAGCGCCTGTTTTTATGCGTTGTCGTTAGCAACAACGACGGTAAAACCATCGCATGTCCGCTTGTTTATTTTCCACATAAACCTTTCACAATAAAGCTCAAGATCCTGTTGAGACTTTTCAAAATAAACGGAATCACGTGAAAAAGTATGCAGAGTGTTTATGGATGAGAAGTAAAAAAGAGCCGCCAGGTGCTAAAAAGTAAACCTTAGACTCAAACGTTAGAACAGGCTTTTCCCCGCAGCACGCCGTGTAATGAATACAAAGAAAACGGCGGCCGTTACAACCTGTGTCTAAAAATGTGTCGTTTCATGCATCGGTTAAAACACTCGACTCCGGGTACACGGCGCCCAGCTGGAAACACTTCACCTACCCGAGATTCACAGAATTTACAGAAAATATTATTTTTTTGTGATTTATATCGTTACCGGGACGATGGAGGTTTTATATCGGGATATGAGATTTTGGTCATGTCGCACAGCCCTGGGAGGGGCCATTGTCACCTGTTCCCACAAAGTTGCGAGCATGAAGTTGTCCAAAATGTCTTGGTATGCTGAAGGATTAAGATCACTGGAACGAAGGGGCTGAGCCCAGCTTCTAAAAACAACCCTACACTATAGTCCACCGAACTTTGCATGTGGCACAATGCAGTCTAAGTAATGCTCTCCTGGTAACCACCAAACCAGGACTTATTCATACGTTTGCCAGATTAGTCATTGCAGAGAACATGTCTCCACTGCTCTAGAGTCCAGTAGTGGCGTGCTTTAATACCACTGCATCCCACGTTTTGTAATGTGCTTGGTGATGTAAGGCTTGGATGCGTTCCATGAAGCTCTGTATGTGCTGTTCTTGAGCTAATCTGAAGGCCACATGAAGTTTGGAGGTCTGTAGCAGTTGGGCCTCATCTGCTGACCCTGCTCTGACTCACCACTTTGTGTGAGTTGCTGACCTTCCTAAATGAGACACAGGTGAAACTTAAATAGTGGCTGATCAGCCCACAAAACGCAAAAAGGGGTAGAACACACAAATACCCAACTGAAACTAACATAACAAATCCCATCCCCCCCATGATCCAGAGTTGTGGTATGGCCCAATTTGCAGGTCTCCATATAGGCTTGCTCCGCCCCTTTTCCGCCCCTGGTGGTGGCTGTAGCTCAGGTGGCAGAGCAGGTCAGCCACTTATCAGAAGGTCGGTGGTTCGATCCCAGGCTGCATCCTGGCTGCATGTCAAATATCCTTGGGCAAGATACTAACCCCGTGTTGGCCTACTGGTGGTGGTCAGAGGGCCCGGTGGCGCCAGTGTCCGGCAGCCTCGCCTCTGTCAGTGCGCCCCAGGGCAGCTGTGGCTACTATGTAGCTTGCTATCGCCAGTGTGTGAATGTGTGTGTGTGAATGGGTGAATGACTGAATGTAGTGTGAAGCGCTTTGGGGTCCTTAGGGACTAGAAAAGCGCTATACAAATGCAGGCCATTTACCCTTTTCCACCTATTAGCTCATCACTGAGGGACTGGGAGCAGCTGAGGTAACTGAGCAAACAAAGACAGATTAAATCATAAAGACACAACAGTGTAAACTAGACTGTGCACACTTGTTTTAGAATGCAGTGTTCTGTATGTACATTAGTTCTAAATCAAAACAAATTCTTTATTATCCTGTAAATTAAATCCTGTATTTAAAGAAAGAAAAGTGTAGGTGTAGTGTTACGTGTAAGCCTCTACACTGTTTGGCAGATATTCCCACGTGTGGCTGTAACTGCAGCCATCACACTATAATACCACGTCACTGTAGAACATTTAGCAGCCAGAAAGTTTCACCACTGCAGTTCAGTTCAATGTCTTTTCTATAGCGCCAGTTATCTATACAACAGTTGCTTCAAAGTGCTTAAATCACGGTGAAATTCAGTGAACTCCTGAGAGCAACCCATCCTTTCACAAAGTGTCCGTAGAAGTGCTCAGCATGTTGGGTTTTATACACCTGAGGCTGTAGAAGTGATTGTACCAATGATTTGGATGGGTGAGTGAATACTTTTGGCAATAATATAGTGTATGTCTGTGAATACTATGTATGTTTTGTATTTATGTGTATATGTGATCATGTCTCTGTGTGCATCAGTCTTGGATACAGCAGGTCAGGAGGAGTTTGGTGCGATGAGGGAGCAGTACATGCGGTCTGGAGAAGGCTTTTTACTGGTGTTTGCACTCAATGACCGTGGCAGGTACGTGTGTGATGTTTGTTTGTATGTCTCTTGTATAGAGTGCTATAAAGTTATACTCTAAAGCTATGTACACACGATGTAGCGATGTGGCAGCTAGAGACCACAGGAAGCAAGTGACTGAAGTGACTGCGAGTCAGCATTAACAATAGAATAGCCTTTTATTGTCATTGTACATGTACAAAGAAATTATGGGTGCGCCATGCGCCCGCCGGGGCCATGCGCCCGCCGGGGCCATGCGCCCGCCGGGGCCACGCGCCTGGGAGTGGAAAAAAAAATAGTAGAGATATCAGGAATAAAGCGCAACAAAAAGACGTATATACAGTCTAGAGAAATATATAGCCAACAACAGAAAGGGACATGTTGGAGAGCAAAGTGCTTGGTTGGAGGTAGCACAAAGGAAAGACTTGGTCTGCATAGAGTCCGTCTGTGGTTGGCCTGAAACATGAGGGTAACTGAGACCATGGCCCAGGGTACGCAGCTGTTAGTGAGTCTGGGGGTGTGGGACCCAGACTGAAGACCACTGAATACCATCGATTGAGATGTGACCTGGTAGGAAATATCTTAGAGGCTCAACTGGAACCTGGAATCTCTTCAACCAGTCATCATCTTCAAAGTGATGTGCGATGAGCAGGCTGGTTCCTGTGTAGATGCAGTTTCATTTCTAGTAATATTTCCTTAGAGAAGGATGTATAACATGACAAGTCCAGCTCTGTGAAACCAATTCTTGTGTACAGAAAGGTCCTGGTTTCCATTAGTAAGTTGTTCCTGGGTCAGGTTTCACTTCATCTTTTTTCTTCTGTTTTGGGTGCTTTTCCTCCTGGGCACTCTTATGGTCCAGCTTTTGGTTTCTAATGTATTACTTCATATAAAAGACTGTCCCCATTCTCAGGAGGAGGAGAGAACCACAACTTTAGAGTGTGATGCCACATTTTATTCATCTGAAACTCAATTATGGACAAGAAAGACACAAATGTAACCTTTTTGTAATAATCTGGTCCTGTGTTATCTTTTGCCCATTTACTCTCAGAGCACCTGCACACTACACTGCAGTACAGGGGGGCGTGGAGCCCTCCAGCCTGCATGTCAAAGTATCTTTGAGCAGATGGTGCACACAGTTGCCGCCAGTGCGTCACAGTGTGTGTGAATGTTATATGACTTGTAATAGAAAGTGCTTCAAGTAAGTCCAACACTTCAGAAGAAACTCACCGTAGCCTCTGCTGTTTGGTAATGAATCTTTTTCAGCTTCAGCCGAGGGTTGAACCAGGAACAACCACACAGTAACAAAAACAGACTATTTAACAACACAGTATGTTAATATATAAGGAATAAGGAAGACTTTGTCTGGAACTATTAAAATGGATATGAAGGGCTATTTTAATCTGTGACTGGTAATGATTTCTGTCCTTCCAACTCTCAGCTATCATGAAGTCCAGAAGTTCCACACCCAGATCCTGAGAGTGAAAGACAGAGATGATTTTCCCATGGTGCTGGTTGGAAACAAGGCAGACCTGGAACAGCAAAGAGTGGTAACTAACAACAACCGATACTCCTCTATAATGTCATTTTTCTTCTATTCCAGATCTACTGCAGAAGGGAAGTTCTGGAATCTCAACAGTTTAGGAGATATCTGCAGTTTATAAACAACTTTTCTGGCTTAGTCTCATTTATTCCACAAATTATTATACAAGGAGAATCAACTCCTGTAACTCAGGAGCTCCAGGCATCCACTTATCAAATGTCCAAGGTTCCAATTCCTGTAGTTAACTGTAGACAGTTAAAGTGTGCCTGTGACAGATGAACCTGCACCCCAAATTACTAAAAATAATATAGAGGAAGATTGGAAAATACAGATGCCAGTCCATTTACTCTATTAATAATTGGACCACTGGTTCAGAGACAGGTCCTGAAAGGACTGGAAAACCACAGCTCAACAACGTACAGACGTGGACAAAACTGTTGGGACCCTTCAGTCAATGAAAGAAAAACTCATAATGCTCTCACAGAAATAACGTTAATCTGACAAAAGTACAAATAAATACAAATTCGATGAATGTTAACCAATGAAAGTCAGACCATGCTTCAACAGAATTATTTAAAAAATAAATGCAGGGAGCTAGGGCTGCCACAAACAATTATTTTGATAGTCGACTAATCAGATCATCATCCACTGGACGTAAAACTACAGCTTATTGCACCAGCAGCATCTGCTCTTATATAACTATCATTAGCTTACAGCTTTAAGTGTTTAAGGTCTGTGCTAACTAAAAATAAAGACAAGATGATAGTTTATTAAATTTTAATGAAGTTTGCAGATTGTTTCGGTGAAGTTTAATAAACTCCTTGCTATCTAAAATATAACAGGACACCGGAGTAAATTCTGGAGCATCTCACACTTCTGATAATCAGCTGTCTGCTTGATGTTTATTCAGCTGTGTAAAAACTATAACTTTAGTCTCAGCCAAACCGATTTACTCAGGAACAAATAAAACACTGAAAAAAGCCAAACAACAACATTTTAAGTTATCTAAGTGACTTATATATCATGTTTAACCTGAGAGAAAGACGGCGGTGGGTTTGAAAACGATTTGCCGGGAGTCCGGTGTTCTCACGGCTCTAGTGAGCCTAGCCCCCGGCTCGCTATCGAGCTAGTGGGTAACAGACGTCTCCGAAAACGAGAGAGAGAGAGAGAGCTGTGCGTGAAGTGTGATTTTTTTTTTTTTTTGTATTTTTTTTTTTTTTTGGAAGCAAAACAGCAAAAGTCAGAGTGAATTCATGACGATGTTTACGTGAAGCGTAGTTTGGATCTTCTTTTGCTGCTGGTTTACTCAATATTGTTTAGAGAGATAAAACTAACAGCTGTAGAATCGGCGCAAAAAGGGCGTGAACACAAAGCGCGGACCCGCCGAAACATCAGAATCAGCGAGCTGTCGGCTTTCAGCCCCGACCGTGTCCGTGCCGTCGGGTGAGAAAGCCACATCTGACTGATTCTGATCCATCGGTGGGTCCACGCTTTGTGTTTACATCTTTGTGCAGAGGCCGTGTTGCTGCTCTCATTTACTGTTTTAAATGTATGGTGGTTGTTGAAATTTTGTGAGGTTTCACCTGAGATTCTGGCGTTTAGGGCAAAATACATTTATATAAAAAAATCGATTCAGGATCTTAATCAGAATCAGAATACTTTATTGATCCCTGGGGGAAATTATTTTTTGTTACAGTGCTCCATTTTAAACCAACATTAAGACAAGACAGACAATACACTAACTAAGAATAGTACAATATATACATATATATACATACATGCATACATAAGTCACTCATAAATAAATAGCTGGAAAAGAAACATGTGTAGCTGTAGCAGCAAACAGTGTGTTAAGTGGATGCGTTGTACAGGGAGCCACAGGCAGGAAAGATTTCCTGTGTCGTTCAGTGGTGCATTATGGGTAATCTCAGTCTCTCACTGAACGAGCTCCTGTGACTGACCAGCATGTCATGGAGTGGGTGGGAGGTGTTATCCAACATTGTCTTTATCTTGGACAGCATCCGCCTCTCCGACACCACCTTGAGGGAGTCCAGCTCCATCCCCACAACATTGCTGGCCTTACGGATCAGTTTATTAAGTCTGTTGGCATCTGCGACCCTCAGCCTGCTCCCCCAGCATGCAACAGCATAGAGGATCGCACTGGCCACCACAGACTCATAGAAAATCCTCAGCATTTTCTGGCAGATGTTGAAGGACCTCAGTCGCCTCAAAAAATAGAGACGACTCTGGCCCTTCCTGTAAAGTGCTGTGGTGTTTTTAGCCCAGTCCAGTTTATTGTCAATGTGTACTCCAAGGTATTTATAGTCCTCCACAATGTCAACACTGACCCCCTGGATTGAAAAAGGGGTCAAGTGTTTCCTGGTCTTCCTGAAGTCCACGATCAGTTCCTTGGTCTTTGCCACGTTGAGCTGCAGATGATTCTGCTCACACCACGTGACAAAGGAGTCGACCACAGCCCGGTACTCTGTCTCATCATCCCTGCTGATGCATCCAACCACCGCAGAGTCATCAGAAAACTTCTGAAGATGGCAGGTCTCTGTGCAGTGGCTGAAGTCTGTGGTGTAGAGGGTGAAGAGGAAGGGGGAGAGGACAGTCCCCTGTGGTGCCCCTGTGTTGCTGATCACCTTGTCAGACACACACTGTGGGAGACGTACATATTGTGGTCTTCCTGTCAGGTAATCAACAATCCAGGACACCAGAGAAGCATCCACCTGCATCGCTGCTAACTTATCACCCAGGAGGGTCGGCCTGATGGTGTTGAAAGCACTGGAAAAGTCAAAAAACATGACCCTCACAGTGCTCGCCGGCTGGTCCAGATGGGTGTAGACACGATTGAGCAGGTAGATGATGGCGTCCTCAGTTCCGAGATGAGGCTGATAAGCGAACTGAAGGGGATCCAGATGTGGTCTTACTATGGGTCGCAGCTGGTCCAGGATGAGCCTTTCCAGGGTCTTCATGATGTGGGAGGTCAGTGCCACAGGCCTGTAATCCTGGGGGCCACGGGGACGAGGCGTCTTTGGTACAGGGACGAGGCATGATGTCTTCCACATCACCGGGACCCTCTGCAGACTCAGACTCAGCATAAACAGTTTATGAAAGACTCCACACAGCTGGGGGGCACAGGTCTTGAGGACGAGGGGACTCACTCCGTCTGGTCCAGCAGACTTGCCTGAGTGAAGTCTCCTCATTTGCATCTCAACCTGGTATTGAGTGAAGGTGATGGGTGGGGGAGGGGTGTCAGGAATCTCACAGGAGGCAACAGCGCCATGTGAATCGATATCACGTTATCCAAGCCAGAATCGATTTTAATCGATGAATCGATTATTAAAACCCACCCCTCTGTTCAGATACTTCCAACAGGTGTATCTACTAAAAATCTCAGAATCTGTGACCTTGACCTCAGTGTCCCCAGTGTTTTGGGTTTTTTGTCTTGTCCCACAGGATTTTTAAGTCTTCTGCTTGTTGAGATTCCTTACCTTCATTTTTTTCAGGACAAAGTGACAACAGTGACAAGTTTTCTGCATATTTTTACAGGATGACAAGAACAGCACTGGATCTCAGACGTGATATTGTTTATTGTGTCTGCAGATACCCAAGGAGGACGCACAGGCGTTTGCCAGAGAGAACAGGATCCACTACATGGAGGCCTCGGCGAAGAATCGCTTCAATGTTGATGAAGCCTTCTTGGAGCTTGTGCATATTATTAGGTACAGCCCTTATTTATGAGAGTTTGTTTTAGTTCACGTCCCTGCTGGGACTAACGTCGTTTGAAGCTTTGTAAGATCACAAAAGACGCAGGAATAAGTAGCAGGATTTAAGAGTGTAATAACGGACTGAAACAGAAGATGGCAGCACTGCATGTACAGCTCAGTTTCCAACAATGGCGGCAGCTAGTTAGTTTTAATATTACTCTTATTATTCTTTCTGGGTCACAAAATAAACGTTTAACATATTTTCAGGGAGAATGTAGCTGTGTAAACCTCAAATATCTGCTCAGTTTATCAGGACACCACATATTTTCAAAAGCGCTCCGACGTTTTCGGAGACGGCTGTTACCCACTAGCTCGTTAGCTAGCCGGGGGCTAGGCTCACTAGAGCCGTGAGAACACCGGACTCCCGGCAAATCGTCTTCAAACCCACCGCCGTCTTTCACTGCTCAGGTTAAACATGATATATGAGTCACTTAGATAACTTAAAAATGTTATTGTTTGGCTTTTTTCAGTGTTTTATTTGTTCCTGAGTAAATCGGTTTGGCTGAGATTAAAGTTTTTACACAGCTGAATAAACGTCAAGCAGACAGCTGATCATCAGAAGTGTGAGATGCTCCAGAATTTACTCCGGTGTCCTGTTATATTTTAGATAGCAAGGAGTTTATTAAACTTCACCGAGACAATCTGCAAATTTCATTAAAATTCAATAAACTATCATCTTGTCTTTATTTTTAGTTAGCACCTGAAACACTTAAAGCTGTAAGCTAATGATAGTTATATAAGAGCAGATGCTGCTGGTGCAACAAGCTGTACCTGTACGTCCAATGGATGATTATCTGATTAGTTGACTAATCATAAAAATAATCGGTGACTATGCTGTAGGAAGTAGTGGTCACTCTTATTACAGCAGTGTTTCCCAGGACTAATCAGGTGGAACCAGATAATCTAACATGGCACACCGAAGCCACCGGCGTGCGTAACGGGCAGCAATGACGTTCTCTTCCACTAGAGGGCAGTACAACCACCTGCTCTAATAAATGTGTTGCCAACTAAGTAAAACAGAAGAGGACAAAGAAGAACTTAAATAACAGTCATGCTGTGAGACTATGCAGCGCATAACAGCAATAGATAAATTTAAAAAGAAAAAGTGTTCAGTCTGACCTGGTCCTGGAGAAAACGCGACCCAGATGAAGGCCCTAGCATGAGTAGTGGTCAGAAGGAAGCAACAAAGGTATACTGGGACAAACCGAGCCAGTTCTGCTATATTTGGTGGAAGAATGATCCGTATGCTTTTTGACATTTCTGTTTAGTGGAGTGCTGCGGGATTTTTCTAATGTGAAATATGAACTGTGCCTCTAAAGCCTGGGAAACACTGTATTACAGCACCATTACCAACTTGGGTTTAGTATTCATATTTTGGCACTGGGCAAATGTTGGCATGGCATTTTATAACCAAAGCTAACAAATTGTGTCAAAACCTGTGACAACAGATACATCGTTGGATTTCGTGACCAAGAATTTTTCTTACATTATTCAAGCCAGCATCATATATGGTTGATACTGAATCGCCTCTGTGAATAGGAGCAAAGTGTGAGGATGATTAATCCCTTTATCTGTTCTCCTGCTTTACAGACAGTTTCAGGAGATGGAGAGCCCTCCTCCAACTCATCACACAGGGAAGGAGAAAAGTCGTGGCTGTCCCTGTGTCATCCTTTAAGCACTATTATTACGAATACCAAAGCCTCATTCCTCTGCAGAAAGGTGTTTTTGTGTGTACATATGAGTGTGTATGTGCGCAAGAGAGAAGGTGGATCAGTTTCTTTCCAGATGATTACATTTGCACTTTTGTTAAAAGCAACATTTAATTTGGTTTAATTTTAAGTAGAGAACTGAAAGGAAGAGGTGTGATCAGCAGCAGGGCGGCACTTGTGACGCAGATTAATAATAACGTTACAACACAAATCATAATTTGTGTCCACAAATAGAAATATCACCAAAAAATGTAGTATATAATTCACTCTTCAGTGATGCTATTTTAAACAAATACAGATACCAGCATCTGCAACACCACGGCATCCATAACTGTCTGAAGAAATGACATTAAATGTGCTATGTGCAAAAATTAGCATGTCATAAATGGACAAGTGCTGATTTTCCCCTTAGCATGGCTTCGTATGTTAAGTCGTAAGGGCCAAAGCGATGCCATTTTCCATGCCCTCCTGCAAAGGGGCAGGAGAGCTCCAAAGAAGTATTATTATTCAAGACAAAAAGAAGAATCATAGCAGAAGCTGGAGTCAGTCTCAAAAGACGAACAATATTGAATACATCCATGAATAACATGTCATTTAAGATCCTGATCAAATGACAGTATTGGCCATGTGTTGTGCGATGGCTGCATCGTTGCATCGTGGTACTCTATACTATGTATTTGGGGGGTTTTGTACTTTTTCTTTGTATTTCTCTACTTTATCATCGTAATTGTGAAAATGCAGTATAAGCGTTTTGAGTGCTCCAGTGTAGTAGAAAGTGCTACAGAAGAACCTGTCCATATACTGGAAGGGTGTGGTCACAACTTCGTGGGTCTCCAGGTGGCGAGAAGCGTGATGTCCTAAGAACAGTTAAGATACTGAACAGAACCCGAAAATATATTGAATTAAGTCACTTTTATAAACTATTAAAACATTTATCTGAACTTTATTTTTCTTTTGTCTTTTCTCATAAATGTCTCACTGTAAACTTTGTTGTGTCACCTTTTACTGTCAGTCTATGAATTTCAGAGAATTTACACCACCATCTACGAACTGTTGTGTCTGTGTGCTGACACACAACAGTAGCAGTGTGTCTGTGAAGGTGCTCATCCAGGTCATTGTAATCTAAGGAGCTTGAAAAGGAAAGCGTCTGGACTTCTTTAAGTTGCTTGAAGACGTTTCACCTCTCATCCGAGAAGCTTCTTCAGTTCTAAGGTCAAATGGTGGAGAGTCCCAGATATAAACCTAGTGGGAGTTTCCCCCCACAGAGGGACAAAAGGACCCCTGATGATCCTCTAATCGCCTGAGCCAAGGTGTGAAACTGGGTGTGGGTCCCAATCAGCCAGAGTTTCGGGTGTGTTCATTGTGAAACCTGGCCCCACCTTATCATGCGAATTCCTGAGGTCAGATGGCCCAGGATGTGAGTGGGCGTTAAGGCGTCTGGGAAGGATCTCAAAACTGGATTATAGATGGCAGAGAGTTGGTGTCGTAAACCCCGCCTCTGTTCAAAGATGGTCGCTCACAGTGGACATAGATGCTTCTTTCACTCCTCTTTCAAACCATCTGTCCTCTCTGTCCAAAATGTGAACATTGGCATCCTCAAAGAGTGTCCTTTATCCTTAAGATGCAGATGGACTGCTGAGTCTTGTCCTGTGGAGGTGGCTCTTCTGTGTTGTGCCATGCGCTTGTGAAGTGGCTGATTGGTCTCTCTGATGTAGAGGTCTGAGCATTCCTCGCTGCACTGTACAGCATACACCACATTGTTAAGTCTGTGTTTTGGCGTTTTGTCTTTCGGGTGAACCAGTTTCTGTCTGAGCGTGTTGTTGTCACTGAGGAGTGTAGTGATCTTTGTGTGGTAATCCATTGTGTTTGGAACAACAGTGCACCTTCCCTTGCCAGCTGGTAATATGGTGATGTTGTGGTCTTTGCTCAGGGAAGCGATGGCCTTCTTCTCTTGTATTGTGAGGTTACATGGAGGGACTTTAGCACTGCGGAGGGAGGCTGAAACTTTCAGCTCTGTTTCTGTTTGTGATCATTTATTAATCCTTGTGGTGGTTTCTGTGGCTGTGATGAGGTCCACTATGGGCAACTGTTGAGGAGAAATGGCAAAATTAAGTCCTTTGTCTAACACTTTCTTTTCAGGTTCAGTGAGATTCCTGAAGAGGATCATTAAGGGGTCCTTTGTCCCTCTTGGGGGGACACTCTCATAGGGCTTAAATTTGGGACTTTCCACCATTTGACCTTAGAACTGAAGAAGCTTCTCGGATGAGAGGTGAAATGTCTTCAAGCAACTTAAAGAAGTCCAGACGCTTTTCCCTCCAAGCTCCTTAGACCAGCGCTGCCCAACCCCCGGGCCACGGACTGGTACCGGGCCGCGAGAGTTGAGGCTCTGGTGTGAAATGTATGGTTTTCAGGGTTTTTATCGTTAACTCTGTTCCCCTGGGTTTTTTCCGTGTTGTAGTTGTGTCTTATTTTGAAAGAAATATGCACGCGTTACCATAGCGACCAGAGAGCATTAAGGGGCAGAGAGGAGGACGTTACTCAGTGTTGTTGACGCATTTCAGGAGGAAGCTGCTAATAAAGTTACAGAGTTACACAGTGAATTCACGTTTATTATGATATTTACAAAATACCAGAGTTTTTGTCTCGGTCGTATCATTTCGTTGTATTTATCCGCCTTAAAGGCCGGTCCGTGAAAATATTGTCTGACATTATTTGGTATTTAAAATATTTATATGGTTGTTAATGAATCTAACGCCCATAGACAGGTGACGTCACCCTGTGGTTTTTGCCGTGGCGTTTTGGAGCTGATGTTACAAGCGATGACTGGAGCTGCATGTTGTTGGTTAACAACTTGTTAAGTGATGATCACATATGTAAAATATGGACAAACAAGACGCGTTTCTATAGACGAACACCGGGATTTACTCGCTGAGAGTCCACGCAGACGTCCGTCCTCGGTTTGTTGAAATGATCCACATGAGAACAATAAATGTATCATTTCCTGCCGTGACGTACCGACACTAGTGTTTCACTGTTTCAGTAAAACTTCACACTTCGTGTGGATCCGCGCTCCCTGCCCTGTGCGCACTCCCGACGCAGGGGATGGGGGGATACCCTAGCTTGGCACGGCAGGTTAAAGGCTGTTTCTACACTCGCTTCTATAGTTACAAGGCAGACGTGTGTTGCTTGTGTATTGGACATGTTGACATAGACAGCATATTGTGAGTAAACAGTGAAACCAGTTTGTGGAGGTTCCTCCCTTCAGGTGCAATGCTGTCCGACAGGTTTGTTGTTTCCTGATCGTCTCAGCGCAATAAAGTGCGCAATGAAGTGGAGTAACTATTAGCTCTGTTTTTGGTGAAACCAAGAGAAATACGTTTGTTTTTCTTCAGGAAAGCTTTGACAGATGGAACAAACTGGAGCCAAATGGAGCAGCTGTGTTGGACAGGTCAGTGTTGGAGGAGCATCTTCATACTCGGGCTTCTAACTACAAGTGTTTTCACAGGTGCTCTTGCACTTTTTCTGTGTAGCTTTGTGCTTCGACAGCCGCGTTATTGTTGCTGTGGATGAACGGACTGTCCCTCATGCAGATGGCCCACTGCTCCGTCACGTACAGACACCAACCAGGTAACCCACACCTGTCTCCTGTCACTTCATAAAAATTAGCTTTATAATTTGTGGTAATGCTTCAGTTACACAAACGTGCCTTGCAACAACAGCACGACTAGAGGAAAACCAAACTGCTCTTCTGTGAATCTGAGTAGTTTATTGCCATTAAACATCAGATGTTAAGTGAAATTAGAAGCAGCTCCTTGGTAGCAGGATTTAGAATAAATAACAATAAAAACAAATTCTATATAGCACCACTGGCTTTCCTATGAAGGAGTATTAGGGTCCCATTAAGAAAAAAGCAAAACAAAACATTGTTGTGAGAATAAAGTCAAAATTTTGAAATGTGTAGATTACAGCTGTTTCAAGACAAACTGCTGCTATACCATCTACAAACATATATATATGGTGTATATACATTCTGCTTTGTGTAGATGAGCTGGTGAAGTTGTACTTCAGAATCAGTTTTCATTACAAGGAAGTGATTTCTCTTTAAGCACATAAACACAGTGGTGATGAGCAGGGCGCCATGAGGAGGAGAAAGGCAACCACTCCTCATGCTCCATCCTACCTCTGTGTATGACCCACGTTAGGTTGATCTTTCTAGTACGCTGGGCCTGCACAGCTCACTTGGATTGTTTGTGGTACAGATTGAAAAAAGTACTGGAAACATTAGCATCACACAGTTGTTCATCCACATATACACAATACAAATGTCTCATTCCCCCACATCGCCAAGATGCTCCTCTGGAGTGAGATGTGACTGTGGTTGTCAGCATGAATCTCCAGGTAGGCTGTGCGTGAAACTAAACGTTGGTCAGCTGGAACTAACAGTCCCACAGCACCGAGCACCACAGGAAGCAGAATCCTGAAAGGATCTTTCACAGATACCTTAATACCACGCTACCATCTGAATGTTGCAGCAGAAATCAAGACTTATCACAGCAGGCAGCATTTTCTAATCTTCTGTGGTCTAATTTTGGTGAGCGTGTGTGTGAATTATACCTTCATTAGATCAGAAGTGTCAGAAATACTCAGCAACAACAACGTTATTATTAATAACAATAATTACAATTATAATTCATAATATACATTTTTAGAAGTTGATAGGGAGACTGCTACCACACTGAAAATCTCCCGTTGGCATTAAAGCAGGTCCATGATGGACCTCCACAGAAAATTAGCATTCAAATGTAAATAATCCAGTTTTGTCCAGTTTCAGCCACCAGACACTCTCAGCTTTCACAGTTTGTTTTTTGTGATTTTGTGTGAAATCATAACACAATGTTGTTGCTGACAGATATTTTTTTTAACATTTACATATGTGTGTGCAAGAAAATGCCGCTTCACTGTAAATGTGTTGGAACCGATTATCAGAGATGTGAATTTGGGAGCTCCGGAAATGCACTTATAAGTACTTGTTTACTGAAGTCAAAGCTTTGTTTGTGGAGAGCACAAGAGTTTTTAAGGATTACAATTTGAATCACCATTACTAGACTAAGCACGCACAGGAATACAAGAACTAACGAAGAGCAGAAATGGACATCTGAGCTCGAAAGCAACAAGGACTTTTTGCCAAGTTACTCATCCAGCGATGGAGCAGTCAAAACCAGCTTTGTGATTTTAAACAGAATCACAGAAAACCCCAGTATCCCACTGTCTGAGTGTTTGGTGGGGTCTGATGGCTGAAGCTCCCTGAGTACATTTGAGAATGCATCCCTCGCCACATGAACCATAAAAAGAGGGGTCAGAGATACTACGGGAAATCTGGAGCTTAGACAACAGACTAGAGAGTTTGACTTTTGATGTCCGTATGAGTTATGTTTTTGATTATCAGTGACAGTGAACTACACCCTGTAGGAGATCCAGTGTTGGTGGATGAGACAGAAGCTGCATCCTTCCTGTCCCGTTCACTGCTCTATAACAGCTGGGACTTTGAGCTGGTTGTGCCTGGTGATGTGGAGAGGGAGTGCATGGAAGAGATTTGCAACTACGAGGAAGCCAGAGAGATTTTTGAGGACACTGCGAAGACGGTGACTCTTCTTTGACTGTAGAACCTGTTTTTAATCTGGAGTCTTAGAATGAAAAACTATCAGTTTAATTTAACAATTATTTACACGTTTATCACCTAAATATACATGTTTTTTTTTATTTTAATATTTAAAATACAAAACCTTTTCTCTTAGTATTTGAGCAATTTGACTTAACTTATTCAAGGTGACCTCTTCATTTAATCTTCATTGGCTTCCATTTCTAGGAAAAATTTTGGAAAACGTACACCAATCAAGGTAATACTTTAGCATCACTATGCTAACCTTTTCATTTCATTGTTCAAATGTGCATACTAATGACGAATGTATTTTTTGTAGTAGTTGGGATGACACTTTCTTTTTTCCATATTGCTATTTTTTGTCGATTGTATATTTTGTATATTTTCTAATTTTGCTGTTTTATCTACGTCTTCAAACCTCCAACAGTATCACGACTGAAGTCATTGCTGTAGTGATTGGCTACAGATTGTCTGACTGAGTAACAGGAGAACTATTGAAGAAACATTTTTTGAGTGGGGTGATGATGTTTGTCTTTGAAGGTAGTGCAAACAGACTGGACGTGTCAGGTCTGGTGGCAGGGATCCTGGCTGTACTAGTGTCTGCTGTAATTGCCACGGTGCTGGGAGTGTACTGCTACAAAGCCAAGAAAAAGGGTGCACGGAGGTCTGGCCGGTACGTTTGCTCCGATGTGGATCATCTGGTAACAGAGAAATGTGGAACAAAGTGACACCCTAACCGACACCAGTAACATTTCCCAGTAATGTCTTTTAAAAACCAGTAGACCATTAAAAAAAATACAAAGTAGACAAGAAGACAATATTAATTCCTTAATCTTAATCCATAGTTTGTGCAAACTTATAATTATTTACTGTTATTTTTCCCTTAAAGGTCCAGGGGATGTGGGAAAGTAACACAAAGTGAAAAAAGGAGACATGAGGGCAGAATTGTTTATTAAAGTTTATTAATATTTTTATTAGTAATTAAACCAAAAGAGACGGACAAACCACTGTCACCTTAAAAAATGAAAGAACAAAACCCAGGTATGGCTCACTAAAAATTGAAGCAAGTCAAAAAACTTTAAATGACAGAAAAATACAGAACTCACAGTCGTAGCATGGATGCATCAGAGAGCAACTTGGGGTTAGTATCTTGTCCAAGGATATGTGGCTATGTGTCGACCAGAGAAACCAGGGCTTGAACCACCAACCTTCTGATTACTAGATGACTTGCTCTACCGCCTGAGCCACAGTCACCCCATCAAGGCTCACTGGGACTAGAACTCTCCTTTTTTGGACCTAAGTACTTTTGCTTTAATGGTGAGTAGAGTCAGCTGTACCAGAATCACAGCAAAGATTTCTGGCACAACTTCACCTGCTTCCAAGGTGCATGGAGAAGATGAAAGAATTTACAAAGCAGGAACTCCAGCAACACTTAAGGGAAGATGAACAACTTTAATAATTGACCAACGCGTTTCGGCTTGTGGCCTTCATCAGGGTCACAAGCTGAAACACGTCGGTCACTTATTAAAGTTGTTCATCTTCCATCCAGAATCAGAAAACTTTATTGATCACTAAGGAAATGATGTAGGTTACAGTTGCTCCAAGACACTAACAGACTAAAAAATTAAACAATACAATTTGTCACAGATTTTACAAATTTAAGAAACAGCACTAATTTATGCAAATCACTCAGTTATACCTATAAAGATTAGGAATAGGTGGCACCTAAGGCAGGGCACATGCTTAGTGTCTGACCTCACAGATGTGCTTCAGGAAAAATGGTCGAAACCTCCTGAACCTTCTCTGGAAAACCTTCCCAGAAGAGTTGAAGCTGTTATAGCTGCTAACGGTGGGCCGACATCATATTAAACCCATGGATTAGAAATGGGATATCAGCCCAGTTTACATGACCAAATACAGGCAGACGACTAAATACTTTTGGCAATATAGTGTATAAACATTTTCACGTTTTTATGTTTGTTTATTAGCAATACAGCAACTAAAGGGGTTTAAAATTGGCGTGTTGTGCTGTGTGCTGTTCCAGACCTCCAGTACAAATTGCAGTAGATGGGCATACATCAGCTCCGGAGACGGTGCCCCTAGGTGGGATCACTGCACCAGGTCTGCCTAGCTACAACGATGCCCTGAACCACAGTGGGCAGCACGATGCTCCACCACCACCATATTCAGGGTAAGTGGAAGGCAAAGCGTGCACACACAAGGAGCACTGGAAAGACTGACTACCAAGAGTACTAAGACATTCTGGTGAGAGAAGCACAACACATGTTGTGTATTTATACACGGGAAGGTGACAAATTGGAAACAGGTGTAACAAATTCAACACAAGTGAAACTGATTGAGTAAAGACACAATTACAAAGAAGGGAAAGCAAGCAGGTTGCAGATGAGTGTTTAATTTAACTGTCAAATGTACTCATGTTTGCAGTAAATGAAATGGCATACAAATTTGAAATATTTGTATAGATATTGGCACTCGGATCCCAGGCAATGTCTAAATAACTTTGGTCCACTTATCTAGAAGATGAAGAACATGGAACCATCCATATATGCACTACACTGATTATAGTATGATAATCAATGACAATCATGATGCGAGAAAGTCTATATGAGTGGTGTAAAGTGGTGTATGCAGTGGTGCTTGCAAGTGTATGGTATGTGTTGTATGTGCACATCGAAAATGAAATGATACTTCAAACAATACCAAATGTGTGTGATGGCATGAAGAAAGCAATCACACATTCAATTCAATTCAATCCAATTTTATTTATACAGCTCAAAATCACAACAACAGTCATATTGTGCAGTAGATCGTACAATAATACATAGAGAAAAACCCAAAAATCATATGACCCCCTATGAGCAAGCACTTTGGCGACAGTGGGAAGGAAAAACTCCCTTTTAACAGGAAGAAACCTCCAGCAGAACCAGGCTCAGGGAGGGGCGGGGCCATCTGCTGTGATTGGTTGGGGTGAGAGAAGGAAGACAGGATAAAGACATGCTGTGGAAGAGAGACAGAGGTTAATAACAGATATGATTCAGTGCAGAGAGGTCTGTTAACACATAGTGACTGAAGAAGAAACACCCAGTGCATCATGGGAATCCCCCGGCAGCCTACGTCTATTGCAGCATAACTAAGGGAGGATTCAGGGTCACCTGGTCCAGCCCTAACTATATGCTTTAGCAAAAAGGAAAGTTTGAAGCCTAATCTTAAAAGTAGAGATAGTGTCTGTCTCCTGAATCCAAACTGGAAGCTGGTTCCACAGAAGAGGGGCCTGAAAACTGAAGGCTCTGCCTCCCATTCTACTTTTAAATACTCTAGGAACAACAAGTAGGCCTGCAGAGCGAGAGCGAAGTGCTCTAATAGGGTGATATGGTACTACAAGGTCATTAAGATAAGATGGGGCCTGATTATTTAAGACCTTGTATGTGAGGAGCAGGATTTTGAATTCTGGATTTAACAGGAAGCCAAAACAGGAGAAATCTGCTCTCTCTTTCTAGTCCCTGTCAGGACTCTTGCTGCAGCATTTTGGATCAGCTGAAGGCTTTTCAGGGAGTTTTTAGGACTTCCTGATAATAATGAATTACAGTCGTCCAGCCTGGAAGTAATAAATGCATGAACTAGTTTTTCAGCGTCACTCTGAGACAGGATATTTCTAACTTTAGAGATGTTGCACAAATAGTTCAGTTCTCTTATTTGCTTTCAAACTAACTGCACCCCCGTCTTTCTAAAAACCTGTGCCTTTTTTTTAATAGGAACGGAAACAGCTGGACGTTCATTGATCATGCTGCTATTCACAAAGTTTTTCTTCCTGTCTTTGACCACAGGGGTGCGCCGTCGGTATCTGCTGATCCAGGTGACAATGAATGAAAGCCCTGCAGGTCACTGTGTGATAACCTTGACACTGATGGTTTGGGGAAAATTTCTGGTTGTTTTTTAAAATATACATATTTTCCTTAGGAGTGCAGTTCAAAGACAGTCCCAAAGTGGACCGTAGCTAATCATTTGTCACTAGTCTGATCACTTAAGACTTCGTTTTTGTGCTGTGTTTGTGCATTTGTGTTCAAGAAAAACCAAGATGCATTTTATATAATAAATCATGTAACAATTTCACACGCCTCCAGTCATTGTATAACTTGTTGTGACTTGCAAAGCCAGCAAATAAGCATGCAAGTAGTAGATTAAATTAGAATCACGAGGAAGTTCTTCTGGACATGTTTGCAGCCTTTGTGCTGTTTGTCATAGAAAGGTAAAACTGCTGTAGAAGCTTAGTTTTTGTTTTGTGTTTACAATGGTCTACAGCACACTGCGAAGGCGTGCATGCGTGTAAGAGAGAAGGCGATCACGCCAGCCAAGTCATTCTTCTTAAAAATGGCGTCATGTGAACAAAACGCAAAAAGAGCGAGTAAGCTGCAGCTATCGGAGCAGCGTGAATATAATTTCTCTTACTAAAGCTGCGACGTGGAGCATCTGTTCGGCTTAACACGAGAGACAATAGACAGTTAAATATACGGGGAGAGGAGGGGGGAGGAGGTGCTCCTGTCCGCCGCGGCTCCCCACACCGCCCCCGATCCCCCGCTCAGTCTACAGGCTTGTCAAGCAGAGGAATAAACAGAATCGGGCGCTGGGAAGTGAAGATATCCCTCCCTCCCTCCCCCTCACTATCTGTGCATCTTCATCCAGCTCTTTCTTTCATGGAGAGGAATTATCCCGCTTCGGGCTTCGGAGATCTGGGGACTGGGACGGGATGGAGTTACGAGAGATCGGCCAAAGCAAGGTAAGCTTCGGTGGCCGAAGCATGGGGAGCGCTGTTTTCTGACTGCCGGTAAGCTTAAGAGGCTCTGACAATGCCGTGGCATAGCGCTGACTGCGCCGAGTATTTAGCCCGGCTGCACGGCCACCAGTCTCGGGTACAGCCAGCCGTCATTTCATTGGGGGGAAGGTTAACAGTGATGCGAAGACGGACAGGGGTGAACCGCGGGTTGGTAGAGGACGGTTTCGTTATTGAACAAACCAAAACAGTCCCCCCACATACACACACATGTATGAGTACATCAGTGTTCATCACTGCATTGTCTCCGCTGCACACGAACACAAGCATGACAGCCACGGTCACCGGGCATAGTCCACACATGAAAGCGTGTATGCAAACGAAACACTGTGCCAAACACAGCGCAGTCATGGATACACGAGCCTTTATTCAGTGAAACTAACGCACTATTGCCAGTTCTCTGTAAAAGAGAAACTAATTCATTAACAATAGAACTCAGTGCGGTTGTTTGACTACAACACACAGGCTGGCAGCTACTATTAAGCTGACATTAGCCGCTATCATTAGGCATCTTGAGCATTACCCAGTGTCTGACAGCACATTTCTCCGGAGCAGACAGCCTGTCCCCGTCACATTACCAACCTGCCCAATAAGGCGGTGACTTCAATCGTAAATAAGAAAAAGCAAAGAAATTCCGCTGCAGGCGGTGATCAGCTGATTCCTTATATGGCTGTGCTGTTGTATAAAACACGGTCTTATTAAAGTTAGCAAGCTCCTGTTAGCCTAGCTGCACATTAGTGGTTGCCTTGGCAACAACAACAGTCTCAGAGCGCTTCTCTGTTAGCAACGGCTCTTATTAAGTCTGGCAGTATGACTGTGATTCCAATAGATTAGTTACAGATTTATAAAAACAAGGCAAAGACTGATTCTTATGCCATCATGTGTATAATATTTGTCTTCATATTTTAAATGTAACGACATGAAGTCAGAAGTAAAGTCTTGGTCAGATGTTCATGTAATAACGTACACATGTACACAGCAGCCTTTCAGTGTCTCGCAGTGTAAACATTACATCAGACAACTCTTGTTCCCAGTGTCTTTTCAGTGAATCCCTTCAGTGAAATTAAAAAAAATCACTCTCCGTTGAAAAGCACTTATTCTTGATTCCCCCGAGATGCTGCATTTGACTCCTCTCAGTGTTAGTCTCCTCCTGGGACTAGAGTGAAATGGGTGCATGCAGCACCTCCTTGTTTGCCTGCCACTCATAATAGACACGTAATAAGACATCTGTTGACTGGAGCTCATGACTAATGTTTCTTCACTAGTCTGTAAATGGTAAATGGACTGCTTCTTATAGAGCATAATAGACACATTTTTACTCTGAGCATACAACTAATTCATTCACCCAAGAACTTTTTCTAACATTCATACACATTCACACTCCAAAGGATGCATTGCCCAAGGACACTTGACATGCAGATTGGTGGAGCCTGGGATCGAACCACCAACCTTCCAGTTAGTAGCTGACCTGCTCTACCACCTGAGTTACAGCCACCCACCCCGCAAGTCTGTATTGGGCTGAGCTGTGTTTTAGCTCAGTGAGATGAGCAGCCGTTCTGAGACTGGGAGGCTGGAGTTCAAATCCCGCTTATGGCAACATTTCTTTCAGTTCACAGTTAAACTTTTTAAACTATTTTCAGCACAAATCCCAGCTTTTTCAGCTGTTTTCAGCAAAAACCTCTTTCCAGCAAAAATTCTGCTGATTCACCTCTTTTCAGCAGAATTTTAAATCTGGGACTCTCCACCATTTGACCCTTAGAACTGAAGAAGCTTCTCGGATGAGAGGTGAAACGTCTTCAAGCAACTCAAAGAAGTCCAGACGCTTTTCTTTCCAAGCTCCTTAGTCTCTCATTCCTTATATCAAGACTGGAGATCACACTACTGATTTCAGTTCATTTAATATGTGAGTGCACAGATTCATTCTCAACTGGACATAAACGATGATCAAAGGTTGTATATACTGTATGATGAAGTCATCCAATCCCAGCCTCCAACACAGTGCGCTGAATCTTAGCTTTGAATGTCCAGTATATTCCAATCAGTGCAATTTCAGCATTCACTGAACCTACAGTATCTACACCTGTGTGGCAAATGTCTGGTAAAGACACAGATAATGAAATTTAATTATTAATACAATATACATCATGAAAAATGAAAGCTGAAATTGATTCAGTTTAGTACTTTTCTCTGTGTGCTCTGTGATTATATTCAGCACTTTCCACTTCTCCCCCAAAACATGCCTTCCTTCTAAAGTTGTCATTTCAAGAATATTTTCTGTGTTGAGCTGTGCATGACTTGATGTTTGTCACACGAGTCACGGTCATCCTAGTGGGCCCTGGTACTGTCATTATTATGTTCTCTGCAGACAGTTTTGGCTGATGCATATTTGTGCCATGATACGCTGTGTCCAGGCAGGAATTGGACCCAAATGCCTGTGTCTGCCACCGGCTCACTCCTTGGTGGCTGCTTATCGGGGCCTGGAGCCTGGGGCTCGCTCGGGCCACTTCGGAGGTGGGGTGCCCCCAGCCTCTCGGCCTGGGGCTCGGTCACTCAGGCACGGCTGGCTGCCGGCGGAGCTCACGGGCGCGTCACTGCAACTCCCCCTGGCTTCTGCTCCGCGGCTGCTGAGTGAGCCCTCATCTGGGACTCTCCTCAGCTCTTTCTGGGACAGTGGCGCGGCTGCCCCTCTGTTGGTCTTCCTTGGTCTCTTGTGTTCTGGGGGCCTCTGGATGTCTGGAGTTTTGATCTCCTCCATACCTGCTTCATGCCCTGGAGGACGGGGCTGTGGCCTCCCCACACCCTCTAGCAGATCATTACATGAAGGAACCTTTTAAAAAACAAAAAACAAGCGCGTCCATGCTCACAGGTGTACACACGGGTGATCACACCCACAAACTACACCCTTTTTGGCTCCTACCTCAAAGCACACTGTGTTCTGTTGATCTTACGTGCTGCACAATAATGTTTAATATTTAGTATTTACTGTTACATTCCCATAGATCATCGTGATGTTGTTTATTGTATTGCTCTCTTTTTCTTCTTTCTTTCTCAACAGGTGATCCAGGTGATTGATAGATGCATTTTTTGTCTGCTTATTTTGTTGGTTTTTGTTTTTTGCCCTTTATCCCCATCCCTCTTCCCCGCTGTTTTTCTTTCCCTTTCTTTCTCCCCTTTGTTTTCCCCACTCAAGTCTGTCCCGTATTTAACAAGTGGAATAAAAAAAAAGGTGAATCAAATAGACCATTACGGCAAGGCCGGGATGGTCTATTTGGTAAAGTAAATCCGTTGGGCATCTTTCTTCGCCTTTAGACAATAATTCTGATGCAAAAGAACCAAACGGGACAGGCAAGAAAAAAAAAAAAAGGAATTGGACCCAAATGCAAGCTCACGGAGCTGGGAAATACTAACTCGGAGAGACACAGGGAAAGTCACACAGTTTGAGGAAGGACGTGACACAGAACTGAGGGAGACACAGACATAAATACACAGAAGGATAACGAGGGACGTGGGAGCACATGGGGAGCACAGGTGACACTGATAATCTTAATGAGACAGGGCAGGCGCAAACACAACGTGACGTACACTGACGGGAGACTATCAAAGTAAAACAGGAAGTACACAGAGACACAGACAGGAAGGGAAGAGAGAACACAGGGAGAGCACAGACATAGCAGGCTGGGGAAAACACAAGGAGGAGAAATGAGGCATGGGAACTCACAGATACACGGAGGGGGGACACAGGGGGTAAGGAAACGAGGGGCAATCTAATATGCAACATCTAAACAGAATAACCTAGTGACTCAGCTACGCTCCAATCCCTCCATATTGTGGCCAATCAGATGCCAGGATATAGGATAATATCATTATGTGAAAAACAGAGAGGGTGAGAGACGCGACAGTCAAGTGGAGCGTGCGTCTGTCCTCTCAGTGAATGAGTGAGACAGTAGACAGCGGTGAGGAGGGCTGTGCGAGAGCAAAAACACATAAATGTGCCTGACACCCGTAAACGAAGCAGCAGCTGGCTGCAGTTTAAAGACTTTTTTTGTCTCTGTCTTGGTCTCGATACCCTCTGGTCTTGGTATTGTCCTGGTCTTGGTTTAGGCGGTCTTGACTACAGGTCTAAAGTGAAGACATGGCTGTGCATTGCAAAGTCATTAATTGCACATGAGTTCCAGCGCGTCATGGACTAAAGTAAAACAGTATGTTGGATGTGCCACGCAATGCTCAATTACTTTGGTGGGAACTAGTGTGTTAGTGCAGTTAGCTCGTTAACGTGTTGGCCGTCCAGCCCCATGCACGGAGCGATCAGGGGTAGCTCGTTAACGGAGATTTGCCGTGTTGTGGCGTTAACGTCATTTCAACGAGATTTACGCTGACAGCACTAGTGGGAACACAACGAATATGACTGCACATTTACTCCGACATCATCCTAGTGCAAAGACAAAAACAACAAGCATGCTACTAACTTTAGCCGAGTCATTTAGACAGCTGTTAGCACATGATTCTCCTTATGCTGCTGAGAATATAGCCCAGAAGAAGCAGATAGTATAGCTTTTATTTTGGAAAGAGCCATTTCTCTGTAATAAACTCTCTTTTCCAAAGATGAGTGATTCCTCAATCAGATACAGGGCTTGCAATATCGCTAGCCCGACGTCCCGGGGCTAGTGATTTTTCCAGTCGGGCTACCAAAATCTATCTCTTCCCTGCCCGTCGGCCTATCGTAGGAAGGAAAAATATATGTCAATGCTTTTGCATTCTTTCGGAAATGTAGCTGGGTAATTATGTCATTGGCATCGGTGAGCCACTGTCAATATGTGACATATTGAAGTCGCGTTTGAATTTGCGCTTGTTTTTTTGCTTTCACTTTGCAATCGCGTGAACTGTGTATAGAGAGCGACAGCACTGATCTGTGAGTGATGATAATTTGCGCACCAATTCCTCTGACATCTCTTATTAATCGTTAGCTTACTATGCAAACATGACAAGTGAAATCTCCTGCAGCTTAAACATGTGAGAGGTTGATCGCGCAGAGAATCGCTGAGCGTTATGTGAGTGCATGTGTAAAAGCAGCAGGATATATATTTTAGTTCTGCTGAGCCAAATAAGACAGGTCAGGGTGAAGAAGTGACAGCCAAAGAAAAGCTTACCACAAAACGGAGAAGTTATGACAAATCAGACTACAAGGTAGACCCTACAATAATACATAGAGAAAAAAGAAGAAAAATGTTTTGATTTTCTTCACTGACCTGGGTGACACTTTTAGAGAATTGACCCTGTAGCGAGATCTGGTCAGCAGCAAGTGGCTAAATTCCAACGATTCAAAGAGAATTGCAATTCCCGGTGTAGAATTTCGACCAGAGACAAGAGGATGTCGCCAATGTCTTCACCGGGTGGTGATGTTGTTTTCGGGGAGTCTTCTGGGCAATTTCTCTGAACATGGTGTCTCGTTCTTGGAAAGAGGAACTCTGTGCCTTCTTAACATCGAAGCACTAGTCAGTGTATTCCTGGAGAGCATCCAAATTGTCCTCGCTGGCCTTCAGAGTGTTGGAAATGATTATGCAGATGTGTTATCTGTCAATTGTTTGGTGTATTTTAAGCTTCAAAAATATGTGTTTAATTCTGAGCCACCATTCATTTTTTCCCCCACCATGTCTCTGCTTACTCTGGATGGCATTATATTGGGCTCCAGTAATACTTTGTGGAGTCTTCCTGTTTTTATCTTGGTAATTCTTGTTCACTGTGTCTTATGTTTAGTTTTACTTCAGCGACACAAGGACACGTACACATACACAGTGTTGCGGAGTTGGAGATGTTTCATTTAGAGCTTTCTTTAGTGTGATTACTGGTGCAGCTTTTCTGCTATCCAACTCCTGGGACGGCTTTCCCTCCTGTGCCACTGACTTCCTGATAAAGGGAGTGTCTGATTGTCCGATCACCACCAGCTGCCCTGCCAGCCTTTGAGTTTATCTTTTGTCTTCCAAGCCCTGCATTTGGGTCCAGATCCTGCCTGCCACACAATGGTACCATGACTGGTGTCCTCTGTTAAGAGTATTCAAGTACTAAGACTGAGCTTGAAATGAAAACAGTTTTCTGTGATCCAAGCTCTCCAATCTGTTAATGAACTTTGTTTTTCCAAACTAGCTGTGTTTTGTGTTCACAGCCTGGTGACTGTGAAAACGAGCTGGGTATCTTTGAGTCCAACATGAAAATTCAGGCTTTATTTTCTAAGCCAGTCTGTGTTAATTCTGAGTTTTGTTGTTAAAAACTGTTTTCTGCTCCTGAGCTGGCGAAATCAGAGACTGTTTCTCTGTGTTGGGGTCTCGATAAAAACTGTACCTCAACTGGTATCTCCAGCGACCTCCAAGTGTACTTGGAGTATCCCGTTTGCTTGAGTTGGCTGCATGTCCTGCTCCAGCACCCTTGAGTATCTTGAGTATCCTGCATCCTCAGAGTGTCCCGAGTATCCAGAGCCCACGTTGCCAGAACCTGTGGTTTCAACACTGCCAGAGCACAAGGATTTGCGCCTCAATGACAGGCCATTTACCAAGATTCTGGAGGGGTTCTGCCTCCTCCATCATCACCACACTCCTTCCAAATCATCTGTTTCCTTGTCGCCGTCATCAGCTGCCAGCTAAGGCACGGTGCCCCATCACCTCTGCTGATGTCAGTCCCTAGCCAAGCCTCCAGAGGGTCTTCTTTGACATAGTTCCTGGTCTCCAGAGGTCCTGGACCAGAGGGTCTCTTATGATGCAGTTGCTCGACCATCAGATGAGTTCCACCTCAGCCTCTCCTCTCTGGTCTATCCTCCTGAGGGGTCCCATCTTTGGTGCTGGCCTCTTTCACACTGCCCGCCAGCCAAGCCTTCTGAGGGGGTCCATCTCTGCTGTTGCCAGTGTCCCGTCTGGCTTCCACTTTCACTGGCCTCCTAAGCATCCCCTTCACTCCTGGGGCACCCTGTGAGGATCCAGCTTCCTGTCAACCTCAGACTTCAGACGTTTTGTCAAGATAGTGTAGATAGTTTGTCTACTTTACTTGAAGAACTTCTGAAAGGGAAGACTTTGCTGAAAGGAAGTCTTCAGTAAGATCTCCGATCTGTGCCACACAAGTTGATGGCTGAAAAGTTTGCTACATGTTTCGTAGTAGACTGGAAGGTACGGGAATAGTTGACTCACCCTTTTAATCTTATTTGCCTTTCTATTGTTTTGTATATATTCCTCTAGACTGTATATATTGCTTTTGTTGGCTATTTATTTTTGATGTCTTTTTAAAAAAATATTATTCTTGCACCGTTGGTGTGGAGCACCTATAATTTTGTTATACATGTACAGTCACATTAAAGGGCTATTCTATTCTATTCTTTGTTATCATTACCATTATTTTTTGTTCTTCTGATTTTTTTAAAGATAAACACTGTGTGGATTTGTTGACTGTGTAGTAGGCCTCATGGGTGGGCAGGTAGGGATGGGAACATTCTTTGTACAACAACTTTCATATAGCCATTCTGAATACCTGGTCCATGCTTGAATTACTTATAAGCTTGCAATTCGTTATTACCAAACTATTTAAAAAGCCCCCTGAAAAGTATTTTGAAGAAGACATTTTGAAATGAAGAAATTTTATATTTCGAGAATATACTTTTTTTTTTAAAGTATATTATATATACAGATTAAATGTAGCAATTTTATGAATTTTACTGATGTAATCAAATGTTTTGGTGTACAACAATAGAATCAAATTAAACTGTTAATACACTTATACTTGTCATGTCATGAATATTATTGGGGTCTTTACTAAAACAAACAAACAAACAAACAAACAGTAATTTCATTCACATTACTTGTTAGTTTTCCTAAAAGTAATGCAGCATGTTACTGAATTTCTCACTGGAGAAAGTAGTGTACTTATTACATTACTTATTACATTACTTTCACGTTATTTTGTAAGATAACCTGCAGTGCATTATCACATAATAGACCTTTTTCACATTTTTTTTTTTATCGGAAGTTGCTCATAACAAGCAGCAGGACATCCTAATATGTAGTGATAAGTAGATAGTAGATTTCTTCTTTGCAGGTCAGAAGAAATGGCACCGTGTAAATATCAAAGTTTTGCAGCATGCCAGGCTGTTCTTGTTGTACACAAAAACAGCCCTACTTATCTTTTCATTCATTCCTGGTTGGGACAGCCGTTAAGAAGAAATAGATACAAGTGATCAGAAGACAGGAGGTGCTGAATTTGCACTTATGCAATAGACATAAATGCAATAAGCAATGAAGATTATTTCAGTGGCTGCACAATCAGTTGTCAAAAAAGCAGTGTTGTCCCAAGCCTTTTCTCTTAAAAAAGTTCTACTCCACCACTGAAAAGCAGTCATTATATGAAATGACGAATAAACGTCAATCTGCGTCATCTTAGCCTGGTGAAGGTAGCGATATGGCTGCTACTGCTGTGAAGCTGGATCATGACTGCGTGATACACCCATCCGCTGGTAAGCTTTTGCCTCATGGATATTAGGTTGTTCAATGTGTATGGTAATGTTATATGTACTGTTAAATAATTTACTGTTAAATGCCTCTCAGCCCAAACAACAACTCATCTGTTACATAACTTGTTCACAAAATTCACGTAGCAGTATCTAGCAGTACGTTTGTAACTAGCCTGTTCGGAGTCTTCCATGTTAATTAGGTAATATGCATGCACTCACAGATTTTAATCAATCCACATACATATTTCAGTGACATTCACTTGTCAAGTATTGTAAATATGTTATCTTAGTAGTATTTTAGGATCTTTATCTTGCAATATAAAGTGCCTTGAAGCAACTGTTGGGATTTGGCGCTAGCTGAAAAAAACAAACAAACCCAAACTGAATTGAAGTGAATTATCAGTTTCATCAGTTTACTGCATTGTAACAGCTGCTTTCTAGCTGTTGGGGATTCTGGGAGTGGAATCTGCAGGCATGTTGTTAACGAGATGTTTTGGTTATGATTGCTCTTCTGTGGTCTGTTCACAGGTAGTGGAAATATGCCAAGACTATTATTTTATTGTATTTAATTTCTTTATCTCCACAGGTGCGGATGAGGCTGGGAATCTAAGACCTGGAAACCAGGTTGGAAGACGTAGTTCTGCCATCTCCTGCCCTGTTCAGCCAATAGTATGCATCAGATGGACAAATAAAACTCTGCACTAAATTTCCATCCAAGTGTCTTTAGGATCTTTTGCATAATCTACTTCTCAACTAGTGTACTGGACCAAAACAAAGAAGGTAGGTGAGAAAGCCTGCCTGACCCTAACCCTTCCCCAAAGCATAACATGAACCGATGAGTTTCTGATATACTCCATGAAGGGTACTGCTGATATTAAGGAGCAACTCCTTGCTTACATGTTTAAACTGTGCATTGCCACAGTCAGGAGAAATACCATTACCTGGGCCAATTATCTTTGCATTGTGTTCATTCTCACTTCATATCTAGAGAAGCAGGGAAAAAGTCAAGCCCGCCATGTCCCTGAAATTCTAGGTGTGCCAATGTCAGGTTCATGTTGGACTGCACAGAGATCACCCTGGAGACAACCTCTTCCCTGACCTTACAGTGACGAGCATTCTTTAATTTACAAAAACAGGACAACATTGAAATGGCTGATTGTAGTGTCTTTAGCAAATAACCACATGGGAAAAGGTGAGAGGTTATAAAGGCAAGAGCTTAGTTCAATTTAGTGCAAAGTACAAATGCATGAGTGTGTTATAATAGTACAGGTCTAAGTTAGCCTTCAATTCAACAATAAATACTTCATCAAACTCTTTCCACAGTTAAGCTTGTTTCGGGTATCAGTGACAAGGTTGTGTCATACCAGTCCTATAATTGCCGTTCTGGCCTGAACTCGCCAGTAGTGGTCAAGTAGAGGATCCAAATGCAAACTCTTGGAGACAAAGGCAGACTGACATAATATATACACAGGAGGGTGATTACGTGAGTGGAGTCAGCTAGGAGTTAGACAAAACGACAGATGGGAAGCAAACTGAACATAAAGCACACATGACAAGAGACTATCAAAATAAAACAGCAAACAGAAACACTGACAGACTAAGAAACATAAGCTTGACACAGACAACAGGTAAACAAAGAAAGAGATGACGGACTTGGAAGATACGAAATGACAAAATACAGAGGTCACTGTAAGAGGACAGGAGGGAGACACTAAAGCAGTGGTTCTTAAGCTGGGTTCGATCGAACCCTAGGGGTTCGGTGAGTCGGTCTCAGGGGTTCGGCAGAGCCTCCGCTGTGACATGCACGGCTCATTTTGCGCACCAGTAAAAAGCATGAATGTCTTGAATTTGAAAAAAATCATATTTTATTTTTCACTAAAGAGGGGTTCAGTGGCTGCATGAAACTGGTGGGGTTCAGTACCTCCAACTAGGGCTGGGCCATATTATACCGTTCACGGTAATACCGGTATAATGTTAGGCAACGATAGGAAAATGAAATATCGCGATAGAATGGGAGTAAAACGCGCATGCGCAGTGCCTTTGTTTTCATACGCACATGGCCGATTGTTGAGTGAAACAGATGAACCAGAATTGGTTTGTAAAAATGGTGCAACTTCAGTGATGTGGAACTGGTTTGGTGTTTGTCCGTCAGATACACAACAAAGCACATTTTTTTGCAGAACATGCAAGCGGCCGTTGTTATTGTCGTATTTGTCGGACTAAGATGCTCTTAAATCTGGGAGTAATCTGGGTCCTAAACTCCGTATGCTTCAGGTCAAACAACACTGCAGCATCACTTAGAGTTAAAAACTGTCTAAATTCTTTCATCTTTAATAAAACGATCAGCATTGCTGCTTTACCAGGTGTAACTATAAAGTTTAACTTCCAGGCATCCATGAAAACAAAAGTTATTACATTTAACGGAGTTAGAAGTTAGCAGGAAGCTAGCGGAAGTTAGCTCGCTAGTTTCGCTAGTTACCTAAGCATGATATTGCATGTTCTGACTGAGAGATTTCTGAAAAAATTCAAACGTACAGCTCTGCTATCACTTCCAACATAAATGAAGACAGGAAACTAAACAGCAGTGACGTTTGTAGGGTTACTGAAGTTGGGCTAGCTGGTATATAATGATGTGCTACGTGATCGCTAGCGACACAGCTATGTTAGCATAACATAAACAGTGAAGCTGGAGGACGAACACTAACACTTTTCCACTTATAAAAGTTAACGTGAAGGTTCTTCATGGTTAGAGACAAATGCAATCGCATGGCAGGATGCTGTAAACGGACCAAACTTCAGTCAGGAGAACAACTGAGATAATCCATCCACAATACGAGGTTAGTCATTAATATACTGCAACAACATGGGAATAGAGCAGCTGCCAGAGAATTCAACATTAATGAATCAATGGTACAGAAGTGGAGGAAGCAAGAAGAATGAGTTTAATAAAGTTTGATTTATCTGACTGCTTTGTTTCGCTTAATGTGCCTTATAATCCCGTGCACCTTATGGTCCGAAAAATGCGTACTGCACACTGCAGTTTAATGTTGCAAAGCACCTCTTTTTAACTTCAGTGGATATTATACATAGTTATGCTCAGGATATGTCAGCCCATTTCTACTGGAAATGCCTTTTGGTTAAACTTTCAGCAAGGAATTTGCATTTGCACTGTTACATTTTTATAAAGCTTTAATGTACATAAAAACCAGCTTCTTGTTTAAGTGAAAATAAATGGAAGGTTGTCTTTTTGCGCTAGTAATGTTGTGGAGTTGTATTTTGTCTCGCATCAATTATATCGTCGGTTATATCGTTATCGCAAATTTTCAAATATATATCGTGATAAATATTTTTGGCCATATCGCCCTGCTCTACCTCCAACAAGGTTAAGAACCACTGCGCTAAAGGGAACTGATAAATGTAAGACATTTAAACTAGACATACATAATACACAGCGAAAACAATATGGAATAAGCATAACTCATAAACACAGGGAAACCAAGGTATAAAACTAAAACCAAGGAACATAAATAATTTTTTCAAAACTCAGAACAATAAAGAATTAACAAGGTTTAAAAGCTCTAAACACAAAGCAGTGGGTCAAAGACCCAGAACCATGACAGTAGTCCTTGTGTGAATGGCACAGAGTGGCATAGCCATTCTGTATGTTGACGTGAGCTTCCTGGACACGTCATGTTTTAAATACTGCTCTTCACCTCAACAAGCCCAAACAGAGGCGACTATAAAGGAATTTAACACGCTAAAGCTGGTGGGCCTGAATGTCACACCAGAAGGTCTGAATCAGAGCCCAGGGCAAAGACACTGAGCAAGTCTAATCAAACAAATTTATTCCCATTTTAAAAAATTAAACAATAAAACAAATGTTCTTTTAAAACTAAAATCCAACACAAACCCTCAATAAAATTGTCCTGAAAAACCCCTGGCCTGGCTAATCTCCATAGGAGCCCTCACCACCAATAGGGCTGCAGCCAGCGAATGACAAACAGTACTCACAGACACAGGTACAGGTTTACCTCTGCCCTGGTGTCGATCGTTGTTTCCCACTGCTCGATGGCCGTGCCGTGTTGGTGGACCCATCTTCACGCAAGCCTTTTCACCTGGTGATCAGGCAGCATGTCCTTCTCTCTCTCTCACCTGGCTTATACGTGCTCCTACTTTCTAGAGTCTGGGCCCTCATCCCTTTTTTGTGCTCGGACAGTTTTTTTAACAGGTCCTTTCAGCAGCTGATAGGCCACCTCAGGGCACACCCACACCTCAACAGGTGTTAACCAGTTTGTCCGTTGTCCACCCAGTCCACAGTGGATTAAAACACTACAAAACAAATATTAAAAATACAAATCATGCAAATAAAATCAAAACGCACATCTCAGCAGCTGGGGTCTTTACTGCAGAATCCTGCTCCTCATACCCCTTGTGGCAACAGCATAGCTCCTGAAAATGACTGGAAGTCAGCCATGCTTTGCGTTGCCGTGCCCATACAAGACATACAGACTGCTGCCTGGTTCCCTTCTGAATTTCCCAGGACATTTGTAGTCAAACTTGAAGGGAGTAGAGAAGCATAAACAGATGTAAACTTGGGCAAAATGGACCTCTGAAAAAGTGCTGCATCAAAGAAAAGTCTGGGAACTGTGGAGCCATGTGGTACAGGATGAGGTCACTGGACATATGGATGGACAGTGGTACATCATGGGGGAACCACGTGGGACAGTCCCAGGATGAGACAGAATCAGTTCCTTCTCAGACTGGCTTAATTTGGCTCCAGATACCATCATCTCAGGGTCAGAAATCTGTCCTAGAACAAAAGAGTGAAGACATATACAAGGCATATGTAGTTCATATTTAGTTACTGATCACACAGAGGGAATGTTCTAACACTTCACACACACACACACACACACACACACACACACACACACACACACACACACACACACACACACACACACACACACACACACACACACACACACAATAGTGAAAATATTAAACATTACTAGTGGTTAGTCACAACCATATGAACCTCTTTAAACAATAATGAAGCTTATGATTAAGTTCAATAAGGAAGATCTGTAATCACTCATCTACCTGCTTTCCTGGGTGTTTGACTGCTTTTTGGTTTACACCTCTACTGCTTTCCCACACTGTCGATCTCAATACTGACATCATCACTCTGGTCCAATCATCAATCAAACTCGCTTTGCAAGGTTTAAATCTGGGCTCCGCACATTCTCCCCTTCAAACACCTCAGCCAGAGCTCTACTCAAGCCTCTATCTTCTTCGTCTCAAACAACAGCGTTCTTGACTCCGGAGGGTCCTGTACTAAATCACTGCTGGGATTCCGTCTAAATGAATTTCTCAATCTGAATAAATCACATTAAATTCTTCCAAGTGATCTTTCCTTATTGAATTAAATGCCTTTTACAGTGTAAACCTCAGACTGTTTTTGGCCACTGTTTGGTTTTTGCACCATAAACTCACCGACAGGTTCAGGATGGATTTTATTAAAAAGTGAAGAAAAAAGCAGGTAGTCTCCAATCCATTGTAGCTGTAGGTATGCATGTGTTCCTCAGTAATGCTGACATTCTAATTGTAAATTGTAACTATCATTGTTAGAATTTTATTCTGATATGTTTTAACCTTGCCAACCTGTGTTCTTAGTCAGTGTCATCTTTGTAAGCCACTTGTGCAAGGTGGAGGTGGTGAAACACATGGAACTGGGAATAATGTACGATCTGCTACAGGAGTGCAACTATGTGGTCGCGAAACCCGTTAATGGGTACACAGCTTCATGACATGTGACATCAAGGCAAGTAGTCTGAAGTCATTAAGGCCGGAAGGGATGGCTTTCTTTGGTGCTAGCACTAAGCATGATGTCTTCCGTAGCGTTGGTACCTTTTCCAGCAGCAGACTCGGGGTTCAGTACTAAACCTATTGAAAACCTATTGTTGCATATTAAATACGCGATGCTCGACTGGGTTGCTATGACAATAACTATGTACATTAGGTGGTACTTGATTGTAATAGAAAACCAGTCGATCTAAGTCGAGTCGTGGTGAGCCGTGGTGAGTCGATCCGAGTAAGAACTAATAAAGAAGGGGCTATACAGAGGTGTTGACAGGACCAGGTTGTGATCTCATCTACCTAGTGGGGAGAAGGGTAGTGGCTCTGTATGGATCCTGCATGTTTACATACACAAGGTCCAGATATTTACTTATAATTATGACACATTAACAATTGTAGTTGCATGTCTTAGTGCTCCTTGTACACTGCACAACTTGGATCTCACGCTTATCTTAGTTGTAGCTATGTGGCAGCATAGCTAGAATCAAACAACATTTATAAACTTTAAAAAAAAATTGAAATGCAACAATGTGATAGTGACTGGATGCTATAATTGTACTTCAGGCACACATTCAGCTGCCACCCCAGTACAGACTGCAGGGCTGTTTAAACTTAGGTAATGGAAACAACATCTTTATCTTTTTAGACAAAGCAGTGTGATCATGACTGGGTACACCTCGGCCAGACTAGAGTCACTGTGGCTCCCTCTGACCATTGTCAGCGGAGATCAAAGACACTACAAACTCCTGTACCTGCTGCTGTACTAGTCCACGAAGTGTTGTAATGAAACGTGCCAAAATAAATGACATAAAACGACTTCACGTCTGATGGACTTTTATTTTTACCATTCATAATGAAATAACAAGGTAGAGCATGTCCACAAGTGTCCCAGGAGGAAGGAAACTGAATTCCTCAGAAGGAAGGATAATTTTGGGTCTTATATAAAACTCTGGGTCAGGACCGGGACAAAGTCTCTTTTACACTGCTGGAATTGCAGCCACTGGAAAACAGAGCACACATCAGTCAATAAAAATTATTCACTGAAATCTGCCAACATACTAAAGTGCATAATATTTAGTGTTTAAACAAATCCAACTTAAAGTTTCAGAGCTGTTTGATCACTTTGAAATAAACAGCAACACAGAGAGTGCACTCAGCTGAAATGATTAACTTGAAATAAAATGCGTATTTTTATTATTATTATTTTTTTAAATTGACATTTAGGAATCACTGTACAATACCATCAACTTCAACAATTTGTCACTACATGTATTTTTCTTTTTTCTGTATTTAAACAACTAAAATATCCATACAAAAGGAATGAAAGAAGAAAAGAAAGAAAGAAAGAAAGAAAGAAAATAGAAAAAGAAGCAAAGCAAAAAGCAAGTAGGGAGTGTGTTTTTGTTTCCATTAATATAACTAATATTTCCTCTAGTGTTCTAGTAGTTAACACCGTCAAAATCAAAAACTGGCCTGTGTTTTCTAATATAGTCCATCCATTTCTTCCATCATGATACAAACAGGTCCCTCTTGTAGTTCACATCTGCTGTCATTTTCTCCATCCTGTAAATGTCCACTGTGATGTTCATCCACATGTTCATAGTTGGGCTCTCTGAAGAAAGCCATTTTTTTGTGATGGCTTTTTTTTCCTGCTGCCAGTAAAATATTAAACAAGTATTTATCGTTCTTTGTCCATCCTGCTGGCATAAGTCCAAAACATAGTTTTACTTTCCAAAAGTAAATATCTTCCAAATGTCTCGTGTATCGCTGCATGTATTCCCTTCCAATAAGTTTTAATAACATGACAGTCCCAGAAAATATGATAGTGATTTGCATTTGTATTTCCACAATTTCTCCAGCAAGCGGGAGGCTTACCTTCATAGTGAGATTTTTGGTGAGGTGTAATAAAATATCTTATCAGGCATTTCCACCCAAATTCCCGCCAGCTCTGTGAGCTGCTACATTTCCATTGATATGCCCATATTGTTGTCCATTCTTCCTCCTTTATCTCTATTCCTCCCTCCATTTTCCATTTTGTTTTGATATACAAGGTTGAGTGTAATTTCATATTTGTTAATCCTTTATAGAGGTCACCTATAATACCTCTGTTTTTATTTGAACTGCCCTTTTAAATACGTCTAGCAGCTGTTTACTTAGTTCAGCCTTAGCTTTTATCTTTTTGTTCACAAAATGCCTCATCTGTAGACATCTATAAAAATCCTGTGTTTCTGGTGAATATTTATCTTTCATTTTATCAAAACTAATTAGTCTGCCTTCCTCCATTACCACACATAAAGCTGTTAATCCTTTATATGTCCAATCTTTGAATCTGGTGTCCAATTTATTTGGAGCGAAATGTGTGTCATATGCACACCACTTAAGAACTGCTATATCCTCTTCTAGTTCATATTCTTTTATTACTGTTTCCCAAATTTTAAAAGTCAACTTGATCCATGGATTTTGAATAGTTTTTATTTAATCTTGCAGGCTGCTGTCTGCTATAATAGCTTGTATGGGGATGGAGGTCAGACTCTCCTCAATAACTTTCCATTGAGCATCGTATGAAGGATTACACCAGCATATCATAGGCCTTAATTGTGCTGCCCAATAATTCAGTTCAGTTCAGTTCAGTTCATTTTTATTTCAAACATTTCAAACATGTGCCTTCACAATCATTACAAAATATCATTCCATTATTTGTTTGAAAAGGAGTAGGCTGAAGTATTTACTTATTTGTCCCTACCCCCTCAAGTTTTACCTCTCATTCATTTAATTTTTTTTTGTCTTAAATTAAACAAACAACATATGAAACATATAAACATATGAAGTAAAACAAAACATAACATACATAAATCAAAAACAAGAAATTAGCAAGCCCCACCACAGTATAGTTTCTTTCATATGAAAAATACAGAATGTGTATATTTGCAGATACACAAGTTATGGAAAAACAACAAACCAAAACAAAACAAAAAAACAAAAAAACAACCAAAAAAGAACCGCAACACCATTACCAGCAACATTACCATCCTGGGTTAACCCCGTTTTCTTCATTCTTATACTTATTTAAAATTAGGTTTTTATATTTTACTTTAAACTGTTTTATGTTTTGACTGTCTTTTATTTCTTCTGTTAGACTGTTCCATAATTTAACTCCTGCAATTGAGATTGACATAGTTCTTAAAGTTGTTCTAGCACTTTGTATTTTTAAATTCCATTTCCCTCTTAAGTTATACCCACCTTCTCTTTCTATGAACAATTTACAGATTTCTTTGGGAAGCAATTTATTTCTGACTTTATACATTATTTACGCTGTTTTAAGCTTCACCAAGTCTTGGAATTTAATAGCTTGCATTTTGACAAAGAGTGCATTTGTATGGTCCCTGTACCCTACATTATTTATTAATCTAATGGCCCTTTTCTGTATTATAGTTATTGTTTGTGTGTTACTTTTGTATGTGTTTCCCCAGACCTCTACACAGTAGCTCATATATGGCAGTAGTAAAGCACAGTATAAAATGTGCAGTGCTTTCTGATCCAACATATGCTTTGCTTTCCCCAGGACGGCAATGCCCCGTGCCAATTTCCCCCGAACATAAGTAATGTGTGGCTTCCAACAGAGCTTGTGGTCAATGATCACCCCAAGAAATTTTATTTCATTTACTCTTTCTAAATATACATTGTCAACACATATTTCTACTTCGATGTTTTTCTTTTGGTTTCCAAACAACATAAATTTGGTTTTATCGAGATTCAATGATAATTTATTTATATCAAACCACTTCTTTAATATCGTTAATTCCTGTGTGATCATTTCCAAAACCTGTGGCAATTCCCCACCTGCACACAGTATATTTGTGTCATCTGCAAATATTACAAACTTTAAAATCTCCGATACTCTGCAGATATCATTTAAGTACATAATAAACATTTTTGGACCCAGTACTGAACCTTGAGGTACTCCACAAGCTATATCCATCAAATTAGATTTATATTCATTTATTTGTACATATTGTTGCCTATTCCCTACATAGCTTTTTAACCATTCCAAAACCACTCCCCTAAACCCGTACTTTTCCAGTTTTTTTAATAGAATTTCATGATTAACAGTATCAAACGCCTTCTTTAGATCTAAGAAAACTCCGAGCGCATACCTCTTATTATCCATACATTCCGTTATCTTTTCCATTAAATCTATCAGTGCCAAAGCTGTTGATCTGTTGTTTCTGAACCCATACTAATAATAATCCATAAGAGAAGGTAAGCCCCACCCCCCTTTTCCTTTGTTAAGTTGTAAGGTTTGGAATCTAATTCAGGGCCTTTTTCCTTGCCATATGTATCTTGACAAAGTTTTATCCCATTCATTAAATTGTTTCTGGTTAATTTCTGTTGGTAATGTTTGAAATAAATATAACAATTTAGGAAGAATATTAATTTTAATTGAGTCTATTCTCGAATATAAACTTAAATATGGAATTAGATTCCATCTCGCTATATCTTCCTTAATTGTCTTTTGTATTGGTAAGTAATTTCGTTCTAATAGTTCTGTAAGATCCTTAGGTATTATGACTCCAAGATATTTAAAGCACTCTGTTTGCCATGCTAATTGGTACTTACTTTTAATTTCTTATGATGGAATACAGTTGTACTTAAGCAATTGTGTTTAAGTTTTAAGTCAAATTCAGTAACCATGTGCTCCCCAGCCTCGTGTATGGGAGCCGCTCATACCACCCAGAGTCAGAACTACTCCACCGTCAAACCTATGGCACTCCACACCCACTTCAAGGCTATGCAGCAAGTCATCACCCAGGGAGCTCAAGACAGGGTGGAGCTTGGGGTGGACGAACACTAGGTAAGGATTTGGTTGTGCATTGTATAAATGCAAGTTTTAAATATTATATTCGAGTGAACTATACAGTGTTATTTCTATCATCATATGAACAAAACTGTAAATAGAAATAACCCACACAAAAAGAAACGTGAAATAAATGTCTGAACTGGAAAGGGAGGGGAAGTAATTATAGGATATTGTAGGAGGGAAGTGTGTATTGTAGGATCTTTACCTTATAATATAACATGCATTGAGGTGACCATTGTTGTGATTTTGCACTATATAAATAAAATTGAATTGAAAATTGAAATATATTGAACTGATATACAAACCATAACGTACAAATGCAGAGTGGTTTATATAAATAAATCTTAGTATTTTATGGTATGTTACAGTTTTGGTATGACTCCTATATTTTGACTACCATATTGGATTTATTGTTTTGATTCCGTCCATAGGGTATAGTGTTTTTTTTTCAGCACACAGATGGTAGGCACTAAGAAGGTACAGTGGGGCAAAAAAGTATTTAGTCAGCCACCGATTGTGCAAGTTCCCCCACCTAAAATGATGACAGAGGTCAGTAATTTGCACCAGAGGTACACTTCAACTGTGAGAGACAGAATGTGAAAAAAAATCCATGAATCCACATGGTAGGATTTGTAAAGAATTTATTGGTAAATCAGGGTGGAAAATAAGTATTTGGTCAATAACAAAAATACAACTCAATACTTTGTAACATAACCTTTGTTGGCAATAACAGAGGTCAAACGTTTACTATAGGTCTTTACCAGGTTTGCACACACAGTAGCTGGTATTTTGGCCCATTCCTCCATGCAGATCTTCTCGAGAGCAGTGATGTTTTGGGGCTGTCGCCGAGCAACACGGACTTTCAACTCCCGCCACAGATTTTCTATGGGGTTGAGGTCTGGAGACTGGCTAGGCCACTCCAGGACTTTCAAATGCTTCTTACGGAGCCACTCCTTTGTTGCCCGGGCGGTGTGTTTTGGATCATTGTCATGTTGGAAGACCCAGCCTCGTTTCATCTTCAAAGTTCTCACTGATGGAAGGAGGTTTTGGCTCAAAATCTCACGATACATGGCCCCATTCATTCTGTCCTTAACACGGATCAGTCGTCCTGTCCCCTTGGCAGAAAAACAGCCCCATAGCATGATGTTTCCACCCCCATGCTTCACAGTAGGTATGGTGTTCTTGGGATGCAACTCAGTATTCTTCTTCCTCCAAACACGACGAGTTGAGTTTATACCAAAAAGTTCTACTTTGGTTTCATCTGACCACATGACATTCTCCCAATCCTCTGCTGTATCATCCATGTGCTCTCTGGCAAACTTCAGACGGGCCTGGACATGCACTGGCTTCAGCAGCGGAACACGTCTGGCACTGCGGGATTTGATTCCCTGCCGTTGTAGTGTGTTACTGATGGTGACCTTTGTTACTTTGGTCCCAGCTCTCTGCAGGTCATTCACCAGGTCCCCCCGTGTGGTTCTGGGATCTTTGCTCACCGTTCTTATGATCATTTTGACCCCACGGGATGAGATCTTGCGTGGAGCCCCAGATCGAGGGAGATTATCAGTGGTCTTGTATGTCTTCCATTTTCTGATGATTGCTCCCACAGTTGATTTTTTTCACACCAAGCTGCTTGCCTGTTGTAGATTCACTCTTCCCAGTCTGGTGCAGGTCTACAATACTTTTCCTGGTGTCCTTCGAAAGCTCTTTGGTCTTGGCCATGGCGGAGTTTGGAGTCTGACTGTTTGAGGCTGTGGACAGGTGTCTTTTATACAGATGATGAGTTCAAACAGGTGCCATTCATACAGGTAACGAGTGGGGGACAGAAAAGCTTCTTACAGAAGACGTTACAGGTCTGTGAGAGCCAGAGATTTTCCTTGTTTGAGGTGACCAAATACTTATTTTCCACCCTGATTTACGAATAAATTCTTTACAAATCCTACCATGTGGATTCATGGATTTTTTTTTTCACATTCTGTCTCTCACAGTTGAAGTGTACCTCTGGTGCAAATTACTGACCTCTGTCATCATTTTAGTGTGGGAACTTGCACAATCGGTGGCTGACTAAATACTTTTTTGCCCCACTGTAGACTACTAGACAGAATGGACTAGGACTATAAGGAACAAAGGAGTACAAATGTACATGCCAAACGGAAAAGGAGAAAAAAATCAAACTATTTTCTTTCTTTGGAATAAAAAACAAAACTCAAGGGCAAAAGATGGAGATAGAGAAGTAGTATTATTTTCTAAAAGGTGAAGAAAAGCAGGCTATGTATGGAAATACAAATTCATAACCATATCTGTGTAATGCTTCTCAGTTTTATTTTACAACAGCAAAGCTCCATGGCCTATGTTGTATATCCCACAAAAATCAGTAATCAGTACACTGTTTTTGATATTTTTCGGTTTTAAATCTCGCTGCAATTAGCCGTAAATTGTATCTCACAAACACTGTATGCTTCTGTCACAAACACAAGAAATTCAAATCAGTTTGGGTGTTTAAATAGTCTCTGATAGGTTTGTAGCTTGAACCTATTCGCTGGAATGTTAAGGACAATCTGCTACGCAGCAAAAAGCAAGGCACCAAAGTTCTTTCTGTTACTCATGCATGAGGGAGACCTGCCTGGAGCCAAGTGTCGTTCCACCACTTGACCTCCGTCAGACTCTCAGCCAGGTTCCCCATAGCACTCCTTTTATTGTGGTTACATGAATATGCATAGGGTCATTAACATATAACATCTTACATAGGTATACATGTGAACAAAGAATACTGTGTGTGTGTGTGTGTGTGTGTGTGTGTGTGTGTGTGTGTGTGATTTGTGTGAGGTCAAGATGTGACCCTGTGAAGACTCCCCAAAGCTGGTGCCAGGAGTCCAGTGGGTCCATCTAAACAAAAGGCTCTTATACTTAAAGAAATATACGTGTGTTTGCTATACCATAAATCAATAAAGAGAAGATAGGATCTCTCCCATGTTTCCAGGCTGTGGGTGTGCATTCTAGTATGGAATACACACCAAGGCTTTGTAGTCTGTTAAAGATCACACAGCCTACCACTACACAACTGATTATACACCTCTAAGCATACATGGTTAAATATTTCTAAGCATAAATGACAATCAACAATACAAAACCTATCAGTCTCCTTGTATTTTGGGCCTTGAGAAAGACAGTTTTCTGCAGAGTTCTCACATCTTCAAACATAGCATAATTGGTATGGCCCGGATCTGACCCACACAATGTGCTTACACATGGCCCACATACCGCAAAGAATGATGGTCCTTTGGTCGCCCAGATCTGGTCTGCCAGAGGTGGCCCACACATGGGCCAGCACAAGGCCAGTTGCAGAACAGTTTCAGCTCTGGCCCCAGATGTCAGCCTAATGTGTACCTTAAACACTTAAACTCCCAGAGGACCAGCCATTTGGCTTTTCTACCTATAAAACCCGGAGAGTTGCCAAATGGCTGGTAGGCTTTTAGCTAAGCTTTAGCTTCAGCCAAGTGGAAGCTAAATTGGCTAGTCATTCATATATATATTAGGTTGTTACCTGGGAATTCTGGAGGGAGGGGAGTGGGGGTGTGTGGATGAGGGGGTGGGGGAGCTGCTAAAAGCTGTGCACTTCCTTTTGTGTTTCATCTTGATGCATTCTCAATCATCCAGGGAAATAAATCTCCAAAAGTCACCAACTTGGAGTGTTTCAGTTTGCCATCTTAGGGAGAAATCAACACACATGGGTGTATTTCCTTTGTTGCTGAGATTTATTGATAAAAACAGTACAAAAAACCAACCATTTGTACACATATTTACAAATAATAATAAAAAGTGAGTGAGTACATTTCAACATTTTGTTTTGTTGTAAAGGGTGACAGGGCTTGGCTTCCTTTTGGTAGTGGACCATTGATCAGGAAGCCAAGCCCTATATATATGATACAATCTCACTGCACTTAGCCTAATCCTTCATTGCCCTGAAGAATTCTGTGGTGTACGGACCTCCTCTCCAAGGAAAGAAAATGCAGAGAAGACTCACCACTCAGCAGGCCTTGGAAATGATCCTGAGGGAAGTCGACCCTTGTGACTCGGATGGAGAAGACCTAGAAGTTCAGCCGGATTCGGACTCAGAGCTGTCTGATCAGTCTTCCGGTTAGTTTCATTTCATGTTATTTCCTATTTCATTTCAAACAAGTAAGTGGATGTAGTTAGTAAGTAAGATATTTCAGACATTATTCTGATATAGAGGAGGAGATACTGGAATTATAATCAGTATCTATGCATGCATTTGTGATTTTGTTTGACCTTCCCATTGCTCACAATTTGAATTTGTTCACACTGCAGATGAGGAGACTGCTTCTCCACCTAAAAAGAGAGCTTGTTTGGGGACTGAGACAGCGAAAGATGGCACAGTGTGGCGTGAAGAACAGGTGGGGACCCGTCTCCCTTTCACCCCGATAGAAGCGTACGCTGCAGATGGAGAGCCAACGGCTAAGGCCAGGAGAAGTATCTCGAGTCGCCTTCAGAGCTTCCTGTGTTTCATCACTCTTGACATGCTTCGTAGCATTCAAGAATGGACTATTCAACATGCACAGCAAACGGAGCATGTTCATTGGTTCATGGACCTCCCTGAACTAATGGCATTTATTGCAATTGTCATCTTGCGGGGGGTTACCAGGGTTCCATCTCTAAATGACTGGTGGTCAGCAAACCTGGGAAACGCACAGATAATTGGAACTATGGCACGAAACCGCTTCCAAGACATCATGCAACACCTACGCTTTGATGACAAGTCCACCCGCTGTGATCGAGCAAAGACTGATAAGTTCGCTGCAATTTCCAGTGTATGGGGATCATTTGTCACCAACTGCATCACGTGCTACAACCCTGGTCTACATATCACCGTTGATGAACAGCTTTTCCCATCAAAGACTCGGTGCTGTTTCCTGCAGTATATTGCAAGTAAACCGGACAAGTTTGGGACACAAACACACAAATGCAAGAACAATCATGCCACTGTGCGATGTGCTCACTGCAACAGATACACATGTGGTAAATGCAGACTACAGATACCATGGCAGTGCCAGGATTGTGAGTGATTGCTGAAAATGTTGAAATGTACTCACTCACTTTTTATTATTATTTGTAAATATGTGTACAAATGGTTGGTTTTTTGTACTGTTTTTATCAATAAATCTCAGCAACAAAGGACCTACACCCATGTGTGTTGATTTCTCCCTAAGATGGCAAACTGAAACACTCCAAGTTGGTGACTTTTGGAGATTTATTTCCCTGGATGATTGAGAATGCATCAAGATGAAACACAAAAGGAAGTGCACAGCTTTTAGCAGCTCCCCCACGCCCTCAATCACACACCCCCACTCCCCTCCCTCCAGAATTCCCAGGTAACAACCTAATATATATATGAATGACTAGCCAATTTAGCTTCCACTTGGCTGAAGCTAAAGCTTAGCTAAAAGCCTACCAGCCATTTGGCTGCTCTTGGGTTTTATAGGTAGAAAGGTAGAAGCCTGGCTTTGCAGGTGTTAATCAAGCCATGTAATAACAACATGTGCTGGAACATAATAGTGCAAAAGTAACATGACGAATCTCTGTTCAGAGAGTGAATGGACTGATTCTTCTTTTTCTACTCTCCCAGATTACTCAAAGTGCTCTATACAGAATGCCACATTCACCCAACCACACACTTTATCTAAACTGAGTGCTTCCTAACTTTATTCATAGTCTTGACTTGCAGACTGGAGGAGTTAGGGATCAAACCACTAACCTTCCGATCAGTAGGTGACCTGCTCTGCCTCCTGAGCTACAGCCACCCGGTGGTAAACATGAGTCAACCCTCACTAGGTTTTGGATAAAGTGTACACTCACAAACCTGTCAAACCTGCATTTGAAACATTGGCTACCGTAGCAGTATAGTATTGCAACAAGGCATTTGGGTCTTCTAACTAAAATGGGAAAATAGGAACATAAATAGTGCCATAATTGCCAGACCTGGCCCACATCTGGTTGACATACACCCTACCATGACATCAGTCAGTCAGAAGTGCCAGTGTGACGCCAGATCGGGGCCAGACCTGTTTTCTATAAGCCTTGGCCACATAAACCAAACCACAATCAAGCCAGATGTGGCATGCCATCACATAGACAGTGGCATCATTGCCAGGCCTGGCCCATATCTGGATGACATATGTCTTTACATGCCAGAAGTCAGCCAGCAGTGCCGACTTGACACCAGATCCGGGCCAGACCTGCTTTCTGTGTGGGTTTTTGTAAATACCATCAGTATTTTTATTTTTATTTTTTTATGCCAAACCCCAGTTTGCTCTTGTGTGATACGTTGGTAGCTCAAAGTCTGAAGATTTTCTAAACTGTTTATATCATCTATGATATCAAGTAACTGAGGTTTGTATTTTGTTGCAAGGTCTGTCAGGGCTGTTTGACTCCCGTCTCCATCATGCCAGCCCCTCAGGTCCCGACCCCTCTGTCATGAATCTGATTTCAGTTCTGGATTCACGGCCTCCACAGCCCTCACCCTCTGCTTCCTCCCTTCTCTCTCAGTTCCGCACATCCTCTTGGCAGACTGGTGAGTGTCAGCCTGTTGTAGGAACAACATAAAAAAATAAATAAAAACAAACTATTGTCAGTCCCAGTTCTTAAACTTAAAATAAAACGAAGTCAAATTTCAGTCCTAAAAGTATTTTCTCTGATTCTATAAGCAAAAAGTAAAATTTCTGTAGTCTCAAAATAAAAGTAAAACAAATGACAATTTTTCAAAAATGAACTTTTGAAAGAAGTTCATTTTTTCAATGACTTAGACTGACCAACACTTTCTATGTAATATTGTGTCCTGTAGCCATGCATACACCGGCCCCAATGGACCTCTTTATTTCAGGGGCACTTCCAGGTTCAAGCTCCTTTCCCTCCTCCTCAGCCCTTTCTGCATACCAGAATCCTAGCATTTTTTCTGGACGATCATTCACTCCCTCATTATCCCTGCAGGATACAACTACATTTAGCCGAACTTCTAACGGCTTGATATCCCCACATGATCCCTTGGTACATATCAAAAGATCCTTTCAGTCCAGCTTGGGCTTTGATCACTTGCTGTCTTCCCAGAGCACTGTCTTCCGGGGCTCCCAGGAATCTGCAACTCCCCAGACCCAAGACCCTTCCACTTCCTCCAATTGCCACCTGTCCCCTCCCCACTTTAATCTGTTGCCCTCTCAGCTTCATAACTCATCCTCTCAACTATATAATGCTTCGATGTCCTCATCGATGGCAGCCCTGCCACCTGCAGTTCTTCCTGAGCCTCAGCCACTTCCACAGACAGCAATTTCCCGCCATGATAGTGTGATCAAGCATTACCCTCGCTCATCTTCAGCCCACACCACAACCCTACAATCACAATCCTATGCCAGCTCTGGTGGTTCATCTGGCTACCACCAGCTAGTCAGCCATTATCAGAATTCTGGTGTGTCCTGCAGTCCACTGGGGAAACGAAGCCTATCCTCTGACCCCAAGACCTCACCACAGATGGAATCCCAGATATATCAACCTGTCATCCAAACAGCCTATACCTCATCATTATCCAGCTCCTCAACTCCCTCCTCCTCTTCAGCTACTACTAAAGGTGCCAAAAGTTCCTGCTCCACAAGTAACTATTCGTCTTCTTCCTATACCCCACAAACTCCACCATTAACCTCCTCCACCACCTCCTTATCCTCTTCTAGCTCAAAGACCAGAACTATTTCTCTGTCTGCTCCCTCTCTTCAGCAACCCACACCTCAGTCAGCACTAGTACCACCTCTTCTCCCAGTGGTGTCATCATCCCTTGTACAACAAGCAGCAGCCAGTCAATATCTGTCCACCTATGGCTCTCAATCTGTGACCAAACCTAGCACGAGCTTGCCAAACCAGACCCCTCCCCAGAAACACATTCAGTCGTATTCCCCCAACCTGCCACCATCTACACACATGAATGTGCATTATGATGGCTTCAACTCACCCCATGTCCGGGATTTGAGCACTGGAGCAAGGAGCAGTGGGGGGAAAGACTTCATGGGTGTAGGCTCTGGTGAACGCTCCTTCTCTGCAGAGATAATCGCTCAAGACTCAAGTTTTGTCTCAACATCTCTCAGAAAACCACACACTCCATCCACTGAATATGGGAGTGGATCAGCTGGGAGTGGACCTGGTATTCACAGTGTAGTAGGCTCTGCGGTAACTGGGAACATGGCTGCTGGTAATGAAGGCAGTAGCGCCTATCACCTGACTGAGTCTAGTACATCACCTTCAACCAGTTCTACTATCAGTTATTCAGGATTGCACTCTCCTGTAGCTGCTCGACCTGTACAGTCTCCTGGAGGCTCAGGGGCAAATAAATACTTTTCTTCGATCCCAGCTCCTACTTTTATGTCCTCACCACAAGGTTTCCCTGATAACCGACAAGCTCGGAACCAGTTGTACCAGTCAACACCCCCGAACACCAAAACAGAGGCCACAAACATGCTGGGAGCTGAGGAATCCCAAGACGAAGGAAACAGAGAAGACTTCCTTATCCACCACTTACTACGTCCACAAAGCTCAAATTCCCATTCTTCCCAACATCACCCTCATTCTGAGCAACTGTCTCAACCAATCCTTCATGGGGAGAGCAAGGGAATGACACACGATCTTAACAAGACATCAGAAGAGCTCTACCAGCTTCAGCTTCGTACCAATAACATTACCAGCAATTCTGGTCTTGGAATGGCAATTAATGATATAGTGAGCTTAGACAGACCGTTAGAAATATCACAGAAGAAACAGCAGGCCAGGTCAGACACGATCATGTCAAAGTCAAATACTTCAGGGGTGCGAAGAATATCTGATTCTCATTCTCATGCCATCCACTCGCATCATCAGCAAAATGAGTTAATGGGTTCTGCGGTCCATTATGGAAGAGGTGATCCCTACATACAGCACCCAAACTCCCAGCATCCTCATAGCACTTCACATGTGTCCACACACTCTCAGCACTACACTCAGCACTCTCAAATCTCCCAGCACTCTCTGCACACTCAGCATACACATCACTCTCAACATTCTCAGCATAGTCATCGTAATTCCCTCCCACAAAGCCATTCTCAAATAGAGATTAAGAAGCCTTCAGATGCAAATGACAATGCCTACTATGCACCAGATGTACAGCAAACTCGACAAAGCCATGTCTCTGTCACTCTGATGAATATGTCACCAGACCATCCCAAGCAAACTCACATGTTACAGTCTGTCCCTTCTCACACTATCCAAAACAAGCTGGATTCCCAACAAGCCCCACAGCAGCAACAGAAGCACCACCACCAACAGCAGCAACACCAGCAAGCTATGATGGGTTCAGTTAGAAGAGCAGGGTCTGCTGGGTTGGAATCCCATGTACAGAACCGGTCCTCACAGAGTCTAGATACCCACTACAGTGGAACCCATCCAACATATCAAACACGAGCCAGTCAGAGTTCAGTATCTCCACTACAGATGCTAGATCAATCACTTTCTCAGGCCAATGGTACAGACAGTGGAAAATCTCTGGACAGAAGTGGAGCTGATATGACTGTGACAGGACAGGAAAGAGATAGAGGAGACAGACATACACAACAGCACAGACTTAACACCCACCAGCATCCTCAACAAACAAAATTGGATCTTCATGACTTCCTTTCTGAACAAGATTTGGACTTATACACCCCTTCACACTTGAGCCATCTCAACCAACCTCAGACCCACCCCCACACCCATGCTCTGCAACACACTCAGCACACTCATCATCAACTGTCTGTTACCACTCAGATAACTCATTCACACTTGCAACAGATGACAATACATTTAGCAACACCCCAACAACAGCAATCCCAGGTCACAGATCCTGAAACACAACTCTCACACTCACAGTTAGAGCAGCTCAAACAGCATCAATTTGAGACAGTAAGCCAGACAGATAAAGTAGGACAGACTCAAGCTCAACTGCAGCAATGTGCACCTTTGACCTCAATCTGCTTTCCAGACTGTGTTTTTCCTGAGATGGAGGATCTGTTTTGTTCATCTGAATACAAATCAAGCTGTGCGGGGGCAGGACACAGTGCTCAAGAAAACTTCAGCCAGGGTCACGGACCGACACAAGAGGATATGGAGGCTTTAAAATCAGGAGATGCTGCAGAGGGCTATAATATGGTTGGTCATCAAAGCAATCAAGGATTTGGACAGTACTGCCAAAGACTTTCAAGAACAGGAAATGTTGATCTGCACTTAGACCATGACTGTCTGAAGACTCATGAGCTTCCTTCCACTGTGAATACTGACCAGCTTGGCCTCATCCAATCCCAAACTCCCATTATGGGATTGAATTCAGCAGTTCAAGAGGATAGCTTAGTCAACAAGATGATAGCAACTGTGGGAGTGGATGAAAATTCCAACAGCACTGGTGTAACCTCTCCTATCTTTTGTTCCTCTCGGCCCAAAAAACTGCTGAGGACCAGCTCATTTCACTTGCTTAAACAGCGACGTGAGCCACAACCTCAAACAAAGAAAAACTATGCGCAGGAGTATGAATTTTGGGATGACGAAGATAAAGCTGATGTTCCAGCAGATATTCGCCTTAACAATCGCCGGCTTCCTGACTTGCTGCCTGACTTGGTGTCCAGTTGTAGAAAACCTGGTGGGGTTTCTGGAATAAGTGGACTAAGCCCACAAATAGGTGACATGGCCTTTTGCCACCCCTCCAGCTATTCTTCTCTTGGACACCCTTCGCAACCCCCCCTTCACGATGGTCCTAAGAAAAGGGGCAGGAAACCAACTAAACCAAAACGTGAAGGACCTCCTCGGCCACGAGGTCGCCCACGTATACGTCCTCTTCCAGAACCTCCTTACTGTAGGGGCCTGATGGGCTCTGTGGCTGGAGAAAATAGGAGGGGGCGTAGCCGAGGTCGAGGGCGAGGCAGACGGGAAGAAGGAAAAGTGCAAATGCATCGGGATATGAACAAAACACAAACCCTTTCATATAATCACCAGCAACAGTACCAACAGCAACAGTGCAGCCAACAACAGCACCTCCAACATCATCAACAGCAACATCACAGGAAGCAGGCGGATCTCCATCAGCAGCTCCAACATCACCACCATCACCAGCAAGAACATGTTTCCTGTCCCCACCCTCAACTGCATCATCAGCAACAACAGCATACATCTCACCAGCCACAGCAAGATCCAGTCAGAACTTTTAAGGTAATGCAGAAAATCTGGTATGTAAATCTGGAATCATGATCCTAAGCAGGGTAAAACCTGTCTTAGCTTGGATTCTTCTTAATAACCTATCTTTTTCTCAGATCAAACTGCCCCTTGCCACTATGTCTTCACCAGAGTCCTTGTTGAGGACAGACTTGCTATCCAGCAGTGAGCCTGTTCTCTCTGAGGGATCGGTGGGGTCGGCACCATCTCTGGGCTTGAGTCCTGGTCCCACTACCACTGTTGACTGCAACAGAAATGAGGGGAATCAGACAAAAGACGAGATGATGATACATCAGCAGAGAGCTAAGGAGGTAAAGAAAACTAAGAAGAAAAGAGGCTTCTCATAAAAGCTGCAATAGAAATGTCTGATAAAAGTGTATTTTATCTGCTACACTATAACATTTTGGAAACAGATGTCTAAAGGTGTCATTCTGCAAATTTGAATGGAAGTTCGCAGTGCGAGGCAGGCCGAAGGTGAAAGTTTCCCCCCCTGAGTCAGATTATATTTTAAGAACGGGGGGACTTTTTTTTTATGGGAAAGCCAGATGACTAATTCTGTAAACAAAAGAAATTACTGTTTAAGCGAAAACATAATTATCTGAAGAGTGGATTTTGTTTTAGTGAACAAGAAAATAGTTTAAAAAAAAGAGCTCAGAGACATAGGGAGACTAAAATCTGCCCTCCTCTGCTTTAAAAAAATAATCACATAACCAGTATGAACCTTTTGTGATTTTTTTGTCGTTTAATTGGTCCATAAATACTTACTGATAGGTTTAGTAGAATAAGCAGGTAACAATATTTTTAAAGAAATTAAGTAGTGGGTAACTTTGAGGTGTTTTACAGAAATGAGACATTCATAACACTGTAAGTAATTTTAATTAGTGTCTAACTTTCTCCATCTTACACTGTAAATATGCTGTAGTTTTAGATACAAACGACCTTATGTGTGTACATTTTTATATATCAATTTGTTATTGAGTCATTTAATGTTTTCACAGCTTTATTTAATATTCATTTTCTTTGTGTGCTGACGGCTGTTTGACTATTCCACTATCCTTTTATAATACAACATATATGTTTTATATATAAAAATATGTCTTTGCCTGTCTAATGAGAGAGAGAGAGAGAGAGAACAATAGAGCAAAATTAATTTTTTTAAATAAATATTGTTCAACTTCAACTTTCAAAAGCACCATAAGAAAACTACAAAAACCAAACGTTTGTGAATGAAGAAAGACTTCAATAGAAGAATTTTTTTATTTAAATAAAAAAACAAAACTGATTAACATAATAATAAACAGTACTTTTGTTTATATTTCTCTTTATTTGTACATTTATGTTATTGTCTGCTTCTTTGCTTTTCTTTTTTATAGCCATTCTTTTCTTCTTTGTTTCTTTTTGTCATGAAAATGAATCTGAGGGAGAAAATTCTCTGGCTCGTCTCAACAATGTTGCTCATTATTCTGCTAAAATGCATGGAAATCAAACACTACTTATAATTACTGACAGTATAATTTCTTTCTTCATTCATATAAAAACTGGAATTGTAACTCTTTATTCTAGTATGCCCATTAGTAAGTCTTTGCAGGTAAATTAAATGGCCTACATTAAAAAAGTTTTTTTAAAAAACACATTAAAAACTACTTTAAGATGGGGGAATGAGACCTTCAGTTATGAGCCATGTTATAAAGTGAAGTTCAGAATAAACAATGAGCAGAAACAGATTTATCCTTGTAGTCATGTAATATCATTTGGGGTGTCTAAGCACCATATGCTGAGGTCTTGCATCTCAGTGTTGTCTGTGAATGTGTGGGAGAAACAACTGTCACCATGAGTGGAAGCTGACTGCTTTTACATGGCAGTTTCAACTTTGAGTTTCATGCTAGAGTGAAACAAAAGCTAGTTGCCATGGCAACGGGAAGATGCTCTGTATGTACAATCAATATTCTCAGTATAAGGGACGCCTGAAATCTCCCCCAAAATGAAAGTAATTGCACATTTAAGCAACAGTCTTATTATTTAGTAAATGTTGTTAGCACTGCAAGTAAAAAAACAGACTAAGTGTTAAAGTGCCGACTTGGCGTCTGTAGGACTCCACCTTCAAAATGGGTGAAAGACAACGACGTTGCAGGACAGTACAGCAAAAACGTTGCTGTTTTTCTTGTGTTTAATTTCCTGAGACAATAAGTATTGGTTCAATAACAATACTCATTATAGCTAAACTGGGTATCAAGTTTAACCTTTCTCTGTAATGGTTTGACCTATCCTTTGTTATATATTTATTTACCCTTGTCATTACGGTTTTAACTGTAAAACAGCTGGTGGTGGATGGTTGGAAGAAAGAAACTGACAATTCACTGAATCCTGAAGCCTGGACTGCTATGCAGAAACTCTCAAATTCAGTAAGTTCCTTTAGTCCATTGCATAAATGAGGAAAGCCGGGAGCTTCATATATAATTCATATGTCATCTATTCAAATTCAAGCCTCTGGAAGAAGCATTTCTTCATAAATCAGGTAGTTATAGGCATTTAGACAATACCTGTGAAATAATGTGGCACTGATCCCTGGTAGAGTCTGCAGTGGAACAAAAGAACAACAACATCAACTCTATTTTAATTTGTATAATTTGGAAAGAAAGTGGATGAGGCTGATTGACAGCCAGCTTTTTCTGGCTTACAAAACGGAGAGGAGAGCGATGCCTGCCACCAAGGCAGCTGTTGCCACAGTTACTGCATTTTTCAGCACAAGACCTTAGTGCCATCTGCTGGCTGTTAAGCTGTACTACCAAGATCTGTATTTACTGCTAAAGTGGAAAACTCCTTCACAGCTCTTACAAACTTTATTATAATGGAAAAGTTAGATTGTTGTTTAGTCCACATGTAAAAAATTCAGCACAAAGGGTGTCTCTTTATTTGCTATGAGCTATATACGCAATACATGGACAAACGTATCGGGTCAATACAATGATTTGAATTCAGCTGTTGTCAGTTACCTGGCCAGTTTGTTTCATTTGTGAAAGAATGAATTGTTCGAAAGAGTGCAGTGTGCTACAGTAATGGGATGCCACACCTGCAACAACTTAGCTTGTAAAATGTATTTCTTCTAGATATTTGATAAGCATGTGAAGTTGCAGAGTGGGTTCACTGTTTGCTGAAGGGCATATTGTGTAAAAGTCACTCACTGAGGCCTACGCAGCTCTGCCCATGAAAGTAAACTTTGACACAAAATACTCTGTTTTATCACATCATAGCAAACTTGGAGGGTTTGGACTTTATAGATCAAACAACAAATCTGTCATTTACCTTAAAATAAGATAAGATAACCTTTATTAGTCCCACACGTGGGAAATTTGTTGTGTCACAGCAGAAAGTGGACAGTGCAAAAGTTACAGTAGCAAAAATTAAGAAAAATAATGGAATTGGATAAGATAATAAGAATAGGATACTATATACAACTGCATTAAACACTTTAAACAACTGCATTAAATAGTACGTTGTCAGAAAAAAGAAAAAATTGCACTTTATTTCACATGTGGATGTGTGTGTTTGGTCATCTGCAAAGTCTTTGTTCTGGAGTCTGACAGCAGTGGGGAGCAAAGATCTGCAGAATCTCTCAAGTTGAAAATGCAGCTACTTAGGTGACACTGATGTGTATGGAGGGACACATCAGTGTCCAAAGTAGTGGTTTATGTGCAAGTATACCATCAACACTGACACAAATACAAGAAAACAGCCTTTGAATAGATGTCCACTGTAGTCTTTCTAAGTGAATGCTGGCAATTATTATGTCATAACACCATCAGTTATTAGCTTCTGCTTTTTTACAGATTGACGAGAAGGTCTTTGACTTCAAACCAAGCTTCATGGCCTCTTTTTTGGATTTTCTGAAGACAGGTAAAGTACAGCCAGCCCTTGAACCAAGACATGATGGAGGCAACCAAGAAACCTGTTCCTCTATGAGGGGAGGAATTAAATGCTTATCCTCACCATCTCCTCCCCTACCACCAACTTCTCCCCAGCAGCCTCCAGGACAGTTCAGTGATGGCAGCCCGGGTGAAGGGCCAGACCTAACCCTCAGTAGCTGCCAAAGTCCCTGCAAACCTCTGGATGATGAACTGAAAAGAAACCTGGAGACTCTCCCCTCTTTCTCCTCTGATGAGGAGGATTCAGTAAATAAGAACCAGGACTTGCAGAAGAGCATCTCATCTGCAATCTCTGCCCTCTATGACACTCCACACTCACTGGCTGCTGCAGTGGCTTCTGCAGTAGTCAAAGCACAACCCATGCTTTCTCCACCCACGCCACAGGAGCCGTCGCTCAGCCCACCTCTCAAGACCAATTCTCCCCTCATTCCTAGTATGGAGAGCATAAAAGATGGGGCACTTGCACACACTCAGCATAACACACAAAGTAAACAAAACACACGTGAGGAACAAAAAATGATTTCCACACTGTCGGACATGGAGGGGGTAGGCTCTCAGCATGAAAGAGAAGAAGAAAACAGCAAGAAGGAGGAAGGCGAGGAGATGGCAAGCAAAGAAGAAAACATCAGGCATTCACACAATATGTTGCAGGGACCAGCGGAAAAGCAGGAGAGGGAGGATACAGCAACTGACACGCAGATTATGGAGGGCCATGATGGTATTTATATTTGTCCTCTTATTTCCTCTTTAACAGCTTCAGTTTGTAGTTACGTTCTGTGGTGCTCATCTGTGAGATGGCCTCCATTTAACACATGTGTAACTTCAGCTTGGTTGTAGATGTTAGTGTCTCGCTGTTAAAACATTGTCTCCACTGTCAAATTTCTAAAAATGTGTCGTGTCCAAATTCATGGGCTGCATCCTCCTGAGGCCGCATTTGTAGACCAATTATGTCACAAGGCCGTCCAAATTCGTAGACTCTTCCAAATACAGCCGACTAATGTGTCCTCCTTTTCCCCGAATTTGAAGGATGGGTCGGGTGTGTCCTTCGTGGCCCACCATATCCCAGAATTCATAGCACTGCTCAGCCAATTCCAGTTTTCAACAATGGCGGCCGCTACTAAGTTTTAAAATTACTCTTATTATTCTTTCTGGGTCACAAAATAAACTTTAAAGATATTTTCAGGCGAGCATGTAGCCGTGTAAACTCCAAATATCTGCTCGGTTTATCAAGACATCACATATTTGCAAAAGTGCTCCGACGTTTTCGGAGACGTCTGCTACCCACCAGCTCGATAGCTGACCAGGAGGTCGAGGGTCACTACAGCTGCCGAGAATGGCAAACTCCCTGCACATCATTTTCAGATCACCGCGGTCTTTCACTACTGAGGTTAAACGTAAGTCACTTATATAACCTAAAATGTTATTTTTTGGCTTTTTCGTGTTTTATTTGTTCCTGAGTAAATCCGTTTGGCTGAGACTAAAGTTATAGTTTTCACACAGCTGAATAAAAGTCACACAGAAAACTGAAACAGAAGTGTGAGATGGTCGATAGTTTACTCCAGTGTCCTGTTATATTTTAGATAGCAAGGAGCAGACGGCTGAGCTTATTAAAGTCCACCGAGACAGCGGTGACGCTAATCTGAAGGCTTCCGGTCTACCCGACCTTCTGAGGACCCGGCCCACATAGACCGCGAAGGCCGGGTCCTCAGGAGGATGCAGCCCATGAATTTGGACACGACAAAATTCTCTAGATCCGGGGTCGGCAATCTTTCTGATAATGAGTGCCATTTAAAATTTCCTCAGAAGTCAGTGTGCCATATGATTGCATTAGCAATAAATGTAATAACGCTCTGTATTAACAGTTCCACACTATATAGAACAACTTTATAGAATTATATTTGTTGACAGATGTTGGCAGCTGTCAGCGAATAGTTATCAGCTATTTTGAAACAAAGAAAAAGACACTTTTTATCCATTACAGCAAATGAACTGTACAACAGAAAATGTAAATGCTATTTATGGTCTCCTCACAACAATGATAAGAATAATAAACTGGGCCAATATGGCATGTTTGTTAATACAGAGACATATGTTAATGTGATCTCTGGTCTCCCACTCAGAGACACAGGTCTCCCAGTGTTCAGCATTCAGAGGCTACCTGAGGACTCATATGAGAGAATCTGCTCACACAGACATGTAGAGCCAAATACTGTCAATAAGGCCTCTGCAATGTTCTGAAGACAGTTAAACTTGTCAGGTAGTGACGTCCAGCAGGTGAACATGCAGCTCCATGAACACGCACAGCTGTGGATTCCAGCTGCTTCGATGTTATATGTATGATTTCTATACATTTTACATCAGATAAAAACTTTGGTTGTAAGATTTAGATAATTATTTAATAAAAGCGAGACATTTTAAATGAGAATAAGAAAGAAAAGTATTTCTTTCTGCCCCCCTCTCCCCGTCAATGCCCTACCTGCCCCCCTGGCAACACTTTGCTAGACCCGCCCCTGCACAGTTACCAGCTGTCAGCTGCTTAGAAAAGGATCCTGGTGTTATTTGTCTCTCAGAAACAGTTCATAACTTCAACTCATTCATGTGACCTAAAAGGTAAACCTGTTTCTCCATCACCTGTTCAGCTCTGATGATTCAGTAAGGACATCTCCTGGTTTCATCCTCATGTTTCCCTCTCACCAGATATCTAAACCGATATCATGACCAGCAGCTTTACAGCTGTGGCTCCAGCAAACATCAGCTGATACTGGAAATTAATATTAAATAAATTCTAACAACAGCTGATCAAGCTGAAACGTGCTGCTGTTGTTTAGTGCGAGAACCGCTGGTATCCTCTTTCTGGCGCAAAGTGGGCGATAAACAAACAAGAGAGACGATCAGCTGATCATTGATCAGTTTCATGATTGAAGTAGCAACAGGAGAGGCAGGGGAGAGAATGAGAGAAGAAGAGGCAGCTGTGCAGCAAAGACACAGAATAACTCCAGCTTTGTGTCTTTTTCATTGTAGCTGAAGTCCGGGACAAACTGTGTTCCTTTTCACCTCAACACGAAACGCGTAATATTTTCTCTGAATACGAGACGATTCCGTCTTTTTACAGGACGGTTGGAAACTCTACTAACTAACCTTATGAATTAAATAAAGTTCACTATCAGTAACATCATAGCACCACCCAGCTGTATAGAAACTCCATCATGCTAGCTAGCACACAGTACGAGTTATTGTAACTGACTGTAAAAACTCAGCACAACAAAAATAAACTCCACCTAAACTTGGTTTATATCTGAACCTGATAGACTGCAGGTCATAACTTCTTACCTGAAGTTCAGTTCACCTGACATCTTGGCCACCTCGGGTCTGTCCTCCTGCCTCCCCTTTCTCTCATCCACCTGCTGGCCTCCACCACTTGCTAATGTTACTGAATCTGAGGAAGTGAATCTGATATGGCAGCCTCGCTTCTGTCAGTCTGCCCCAGGGCAGCTGTGGCTACAACTGTAGCTGCTTCTACCAGTGTGTGAATGTGAGAGTGAATGAATAGTGGCATTTGTACAGTGCTTTGAGGGCCCCGAAAAGCGCTATATAAATGCAATCCATCATCATTATTATTATTATTGAGCACCGCCACAGCCACCACCAAACAACTGAGTTATTTTTACACACCGACCAGCATCTGGCCAATCCACCACCTTTCATTGTTTATGCCGTTACAAAGAAAAAAAAAAGTCACCGGGCCACCGAGCAAATGCCCGGTATGCCCGAAGTCTTTTCAAGTAATATTATAAACTCACCCTGTGCCTTTTCTTTCAGATTCACCATCAGGACGTGTGCCTGCTCCTGCACCTCCATCACCATTCATCTCCTCCTCACCGCTCACATACTCATCACCATCGCCTCTCCCTCCCCCGTCAATCTCTGTACCTTCTCCACCACCAGTCCAACAGAATGAGGAAGAAGTCAGTCTAAGTGATCTTTCTTCTGATCAGCATATGCAGCAATCCTCCTACCAGCAGGCTTCAACTGCAGCCACCTCCCCACCCCCCTCCACCTCGCCACCAGTCATCCCATCGTCACCGCTGTTCAACCTTCCCTTCGGCCAATCGACCCCGCCCCCATCCACCACACCTCCCCCATCATCCTCTGATCAGGATCAGGAACCTGAAGCTGGGTTGCCTTACTTTTCCACTTTATCCTCCTCACCCTCTTCATTGTCCTCTCACCCACCATCACCTCCAACGCCAGAGGAGGCCCCACAATCCCAGCGTCTTACCTCCCTTCACCTGGCAAAGAAGCAGGCTGATGCTGCCATCGCTGGGGAGAGTGAAGAAGAAGACAGTGAGAGTGGAGGTGAGGGAATCTTCCGTGAGCGGGATGAGTTTGTGGTGCGAACTGAGGACATTGGTACTCTTAAGGTGAGTCATGCCACAGGCCTCAGGAAGTATGTGTTCTGAATAGATAACTTACCAGCCATAATATATGCTGACTGTCTGTCTGTATCACTAGATGGCCTTGCAGACAGGCCGAGAGCCTCCACCTATCTGGAGGGTGCAAAAAGCTTTGCTCCAGAAATTCAGCCCAGAGATCAAAGATGGTCAAAGGCAGTTCTGTGCAACAAGTAACGTGAGTTTTTCAAAAAGACGTAGTTTATGTTTAAGGACATAAACTGTTGGTGGACAGCTCTGGGTTCAAAACAGTTCAACACAGACCTGGTATTGTTCCCAGAGCCAGTCTCTTTGATGCTTGACGTTTTTCTCTTCTCAGCCTATTAAAACGTAACATTAAAGCAGTTTTCTGTAGAATGGATCATTATATTCTTTGCAACATTAGAATTTTTACAAATATATCTCTTTATGACATATTAATTGTTGTCTGTTCTCTCAGTATTTGGGTTACTTTGGTGATGCCAAAGTGCACTACCAGCGTTTATATGTGAAGTTCTTGGAGAATGTCAACAAAAAAGATTACGTCAGAGTGTGTTCACGAAAGCCATGGCACAGAGCTGGCCTGACTCTGAGGTAAGGCGAGAGAAAGACACTGAGTGGAAAGTGTAACCAGAACTGGCCTGCATCAAGGTTACCCTGGATTACCAGGCCCAAACTCCCCCCTCCCATAAAACTTGTTGATGAACTCTCAACACACATAGACTGTACCACACAAAAACAATTCAGTGACTAATTTCAACATTTTAATTAATCTATGTTTCATGTGCCTGTGCTTAAGACAAACACCAATTAAGTTAGTGTCTCTCCTCATGTCTACTGACTGACAGACGCCAGCCTCTACCTAAACAGCTGCTGACCATTCACAATCAGAGCCAACCTCGAATAGATAGTCGACACAAGGAGAGACGGAATGAAAGAGAGCTAATGGAGCAGAGAGAAAGAGAAAGAAGAGAGAGAGAAACAAGGAAAAAAGTAGAAAAGGAACATAAGGAAAGAGAAAGGAAGGAGGAGAGAGATCGCAAAGAACAAGAAGAAGAGAGGCACAAGAAAGAAAAAGATGGTGGAGAACAAAATGAGAGGGGTCACAGAGATGTGAAAATGGAAAGTGAGAGTGAAAGAAGGGAGAAGGAGAAAAAAGAAAGGGAACTTAAAGAGAGGCAGCAAAGGAAAAAGGAAAAACAGGATAGGGAGCAGAGGGAAAGGATGAACCAAGAGAGAGGATGGAAAGAAAAGGAAAGATCACTGAGAGAACAAAAAGAGAGGGAGAGGATAGAAAAAGAGAAACAGGAGAGAGAGAGAGAACAAAAACTTAGGGAGAGGGAATGGGGAGAGAGGCACAGAGACCAGAAGGACAGACAGCAGAGGGACATGGAGACAGATGGTGAGCCGAAAGAAAAGGAGAAAGCTCAGGAAAAAGAAAGAAAGGAGAACATGGAGCAAGTCAACAGAGATTATACAATGGCATCAAAAGAAGAGAAGAACCGAGGAGACATAAAGATGGCATTTCAGGGAAGAGCCAAGACTTCAAAGGACAAGGCTGAGCCTCCACCCAAGAAAAGGAAGAAATGGTTGAAGGCGGTGCTGTCCTCTTCATCTGAGTCCGACTACTCCTTACTCAGTGATGATGAAGGTCAGCTGTTCTTTGAGTGCATATGATGCACACATTTATTTTTAACCCATTGCCTTCAACCAACGATTACTGTGTCCAGGCCTCTGTGCAGCTGGTTTTGTGTTTTAGGGCCTGCGCGGGGTGGAGTGAACAGTCGAGCCATGAGGGACATGTTCAGGAGCTATGTGGAGATGTTGGTCAGCACAGCACTTGACCCTGATATGATTCAAGCCCTAGAGGACACAGATGGTGAGCACTCAGTTCAAACTACACTGTAGTCTTAAGTCAGAGAAAAGCATTCTCCAAGAAAATGGAGAATGCATGCATGTCTGTCTGTATGATTCCAAGAATTTTTGTAATATGCAAAGAAAAACAGAATGCAGTATTTGGAAATTTCACATTTTTATTCAGCATTTCAACACAAATCAAATGTTTAAACTGAGCCATTTTAGTATTTGGTGAAATATATTAGCTCATTTTGCATTTGATGGCAAAAACAGTCGTTGAACTAAGTAGATGGAGTTGCTATATTATTGACAGAAGAACGTTGACCCATTCTCTTCGGTGTTGTCCACCCATCCACCCATCCATTCTCTTCCACTTATCCTTGTCAGGGTCGCGGGGGTGGGGTTGGGGTTGGAGCCTATCCCAGCTGTCTTAGGGCAAGAGGCGGGGTACACCTTGGACAGGTTGCCAGTCTGTTGCAGCGCTAACACATAGAGACAGACAACCATTCACACTCACATTTGCACCTATGGGCAATTTAGAGTTACCAATTAACCAATCCCCAATCAAATTAATTCAAATAAATCTTAAAGAGTACCTATAAGTTGTATGTGCAGAACAGTCCAAGGAAAACAATTAAAAGGGCAACTAAATCCAAGAGCCTGGAGAAACTACAGAAGGTGGAAAAAAAAAGCATAAAACACAGGGCTGACAATATGTGACAAAGACTAAGAGAAAGACAGCAACTATAAATATACAGAAGGGTGACTGGAGCAGAGATGAATCACCTGGGGAGCAGAGCTGCAACAAGACAGTGCACTCAAGACTAACTGATAAAACAGGAAGTAAGAAAGAACGGTTATACTAACATGTGAAAACTTAACAAGGCATGAGGAACACAGGGCAGCATCACACTGTAAAATCTAATTAGTTCCCAGAAATAAAAAAAACTATGCAAACTCGTTGCCTTAAAAACACTAAGTAAAGCTTACTTATGACTGTTAGGACAACTCATTCATTGCAAGTATGCAGTACTAAGAATAACTTGATGTTTCTGACTGTGCAGTACTAATTGTTTACCCACTGACAAACATTTCAAGTTCAACTAAATTAAATAACAATTTGTGGTAACTTACTTAAAAAAAAAATCACATTACAGGGCTCTAGACTAACTTTTTGCCACAGTTGCACTGGTGCGCCTAACTTTTTTTCTTAGGTGCACCAGCACAAAAGTTAGGCGCACCCAAATGTTTCAACAGCATCGCTTAAAACCAGTTTCACATGTGCACTTTTAAGGGGGCAAAATTGCTGTCCATACAGACAATATTCATTTGTAAATGATTAACTAACAATCTAACAAGACTAGAAAGGAGAAACTCAGTGCATCATGGGAATCCCCGGCAGCCTATGTCTATTGCAGCATAACTAAGGGAGGATTCAGGGTCACCTGGTCCAGCCCTAACTATATGCTTTAGCAAAAAGGAAAGTTTGAAGCCTAATCTTGAAAGTAGAGATAGTGTCTGTCTCCTGAATCCAAACTGGAAGCTGGTTCCACAGAAGAGGGGCCTGAAAACTGAAGGCTCTGCCTCCCATTCTACTTTTAAATACTCTAGGAACAACAAGTAGGCCTGCAGAGCGAGAGCGAAGTGCTCTAATAGGGTGATATGGTACTACAAGGTCATTAAGATAAGATGGGGCCTGATTATTTAAGACCTTGTATGTGAGGAGCAGGATTTTGAATTCTGGATTTAACAGGAAGCCAAAACAGGAGAAATCTGCTCTCTCTTTCTAGTCCCTGTCAGGACTCTTGCTGCAGCATTTTGGATCAGCTGAAGGCTTTTCAGCGAGTTTTTAGGACTTCCTGATAATAATGAATTACAGTCGTCCAGCCTGGAAGTAATAAATGCATGAACTAGTTTTTCAGTGTCACTCTGAGACAGGATATTTCTAACTTTAGAGATGTTGCGCAAATGGAAGAAAGCAGTCTTACATATTTGTTTAATATGTGCGTTGAAGGACATGTCCTGGTCAAAAATGACTCCAAGGTTCCTCACAGTGTTACTGGAGGCCAAGGTAATGCCATCCAGAGTAAGAATCTGCTTAGATACCATCAGGGGCGGATCTAGAGAAATTTTCTTAGGGTGGCATGAGGGTGGCAAAGAAATCAAATGGGGTGGCAAAATCGAAGCCTTTTTTTTTCCAAACACATATGCAGGTGGTTACATATGGTTAGAATAATTCAAATGCAGTAAGTATACACGTTTTTCATATAAATATAGTCTAGAACTTAATTATTGTCTGTAGCCCACATAATTACACACTTTAGTTACATAAAACATGTGAGTTTTGATGTTATGTACTGTATAGCCTGTATAATAAATAAATATTTAGCACAACAATTATAAAATCCAGAAAGCTACACAACATGGGGCGGTTCATTTACAAACACAAGTCTAACTTATGTTTCACACTGTTAGAAAACAATCACATTGTTACAGCTTAAATTACACAAAATGTCAGAAATCTGCACTGTCATGAACAAAAATTTAAACCTAATTTTTCATGATTTGTTGGATTAACCCTCTGAGGTCTGAAATACAACCGGCCACTTTTGACTCCTTTTGAGTTTACGTTTGTATTTCACCCTCAGATTGTTTCATTTTATTTTTTCCCCCGTTACCTTGTTTGGTGTCTTTTCAGCTCAACTGAATTTAGTTGTTTTTTTCACTGACATACTGCATTAGTGTTACTGATCTGAAACCACACAAAGAACTTAAAATCCTACTAGTATTTTTTTACTGTAAAAAAAAAAAAACCAGTAAATTTTTATAACTTGAAATGCAAATATAAATTGTACATTTTGTAAACATAAACAACTATTTATCTAAAAATGCAGCCAATACACCTGCCGTTTCTTTCATTTTCTACAACCATTTAAACATATTACGAAAATTAAAATAAGAGAACAATCAGGTGTTGCAATAAGATGCCCTACAAATGATGTGTGCCAGTAAAAAAACAAGTTTGTCCACCAACAGACAGAAGAGCACAGGGACAAACCTGCAGGCCTGACAACAGCAGGTGTATCACTGGTTTTCTACTTCGTGACAGTGCTTACAAATGTGCCTCTGTGACATTCATTAGTGCCCTCACTGACACACAAAACAAAACGACTACACAACAGAACAACTACACAACACACTAAGTAAACACTCCACACTAAACGTCACAAATCTCCCACATCTAAACTCTCTCTCTCTCACTCGCTCGCTCTCTCTCACTGCCGTTACCGTCCTTTTCCCTCTTCCTAAACAACCAAATCCTACGTGTTGACTGTTTTTTTTTAATTGGTCGACATGGTGCATTTTTCCACCGATAGGAAAGAGGTGGCTTTTTTTCTTTCTTTACTGTTTTCGCGCTGTCCTTAGAAAACGCTTAAAACACACCCACACAAAAACGTGACGACAGTATTTAGAAAAAAGTGTGGCTTATATATATGATCATAACTCTGGATTTACTGGCCTGTAATTAAAATTTAAAAACTTTGAAGTCTGAATTTTCAATGTGGCTGAAACAGAGACTCAGCGTGGCTGCAGCTTGTTGCTGTATCAGCTTACATCAGTCATGTGATTTGGAGGTGCAGCGTGTCCGTGGACCACAGAGGGTTAATAACACTCACCTTCCTTCCATTTCCAGAGTGTAACATCCACCCACCTGTGTAAAAAGCGAAATTCCCATGGTGTTGTTCAGAATGTGCTCTGGCACAATCATAAGCATCGCTTGCTACTGAAAATAAGAAAACAGCCGGTCCTGCTATGGGCTGAACCATTTGTTAATGGTGGAGGGGGAGACACTATCCAATATATTCAGTTTTAGTATTTATATTCACTGTTGACAGTAACTACGCTCAAACTCTTAATGCTATCTTATTTTAATAAACAACACTGTCATATGCAAAACTGGGGTGGCACTTGGGGTGGCAAGGGATCATTTTAGGGTGGTACTTGCTACCCCATGCCACCCTTCTAGATCCGCCCCTGGATACCATATTTCTAAGATTTTCAGGGCCGAGTACAATAACCTCAGTTTGATCTGAGTTAAGAAGCAGAAAGTTAGCGGCCATCCAGGTCTTTATGTCTTTAAGACATTCCTGCACTTTAACTCATTGGTGTGTGTTATCTGGCTTCATGGACAGATAGAGCTGGGTGTCATCTGCATAGCAGTGAAAATGTATGCTATGTCTTCTAATGATGCTGCCTAAGGGAAGCATGTATAATGTAAACAGAATTGGTCCTAGCACTGAACCCTGTGGAACTCCATAATTAACCTCAGTGTGTGAAGAGGACTCTCCATTTACATGCACAAACTGGAGTCTATTAGATAGATATGATACAAACCACTGCAGCACAGTACCTGTAATACCTACAGCATGTTCTAATCGCTCTAATAGGATATTATGGTCGACAGTATCGAACGCTGCACTGAGGTCTAGCAGGACAAGCACAGAGATGAGTCCACTGTCAGAGGCCATAAGAAGATCATTTGTAACCTTCACTAAAGCTGTTTCTGTGCTGTGATGAGCTCTGAAACCTGACTGAAACTCTTCAAATAAACCTCTGCAGATGATCTGTTAGCTGTTTGACAACTACTCTTTCAAGGATGTTTGATATAAAGGAAGGTTGGAGATTGGCCTATAATTAGCTAAGATCCAAGATGGCGGCGCGTGAACAACGCGATGCTCAGTGTCTCTCCAGAATCTGCTATTTAGCGGTTTTTTATCTACTTTTAACCGGATTATTCGTCCAGAATTGCTGTGCGTTGCTGACCTACAGCAGACAAGAGCTTCTGGACATCTGGACTCACAACTCCAACAGTTTTATCGCCGATCTCCGACTCATCCCAGAGATCTCCAGAACACCGGAGGCTGCCCACTCTCCCCGGCTGGGCGGAAGTGCACGCAGACGGCGCCGAGATCGTAAACAAAGGCGAGGTAGGCGCGGAGGGCTACGGGCTAAGCTAAAGCTAACACCACACCGGCTGCCTTTACCCAGTATTTTTCTCGCCAATGTCCGTTCTCTGGCAAACAAAATGGATGAGATACGGCTCTCCATCACTAACAACAGACGGATTATGGACTCAAATGTCATGTTTTTCACCGAAACATGGCTGAACAAAAGCTGTCCGGACAATGCTATCGAGTTAGCAGGACGCCACACACACCGAGCCGACAGGCTAGCAGATGACTCCGGCAAGACCAGAGGTGGAGGTTTGTGCATTTATATTAACAATGCTTGGTGCATGAACTCCACTACTACTGAGAGTCACTGCTCACCTAATGCGGAGTTTTTAATGGTCAAATGCAGACCTTATTATCTCCCCAGAGAATTCACTTCGATCATACTCACTGCCGTGTATATACCCCCCGACGCTAATGCTAGGTTGGCCATGAAAGAACTTTCTGCAGCCATTAACAAACACCAGAATAAACACCCCGAGGCTGCTTTTATTGTTGCTGGCGACTTCAACCACACCAACTTAAAGACAGTCCTCCCCAGATTCCACCAACATGTCTCCTGCCACACCAGAGGAGACAAGACTTTAGACCATGTGTATTCCAACCTGGCTGGAGCCTACAAAGCCACACCCCTCCCCCACATTGGACAATCGGACCATCTCTCCCTGTTCCTCACACCTCGGTATTCACCACTCATCCAACGTGTGAAACCTGCTGTGAGGACAATTAAAGTGTGGCCAGAGGGGACAGACGCAGTGCTCCAGGACAGATTTAAAAACACAGACTGGAATATGTTCACCCACACAGACCTGGACCAGTACGCCTCATCTGTACTGGATTACATCTCCAAAACCACAGACAGTGTCACCACCCAGAAACGGATCACCATGTACCCCAACCAGAAGCCTTGGATGAACTGGGATGTTCGTCTCCTCCTGAAGGCCCGCAACACTGCCTTTAGGTCAGGAGATGCACACGCCTAGAGTACAGCCAGGGCTAATCTAAAGAAGGGCATCAAAAAAGCCAAACACCATTACAAAAAGAAGGTAGAAGAACACTTCTCCAACTCCAACCCCCGACGCATGTGGCAAGGACTCCAGACCATCACAGACTACAGGACCACCAAACCCTCCCCCGCATCCTCTGATGTCTCCTTCCTCAACGAGCTCAACAACTTTTATGCTCGTTTTGAGCGAGGGAACCCCACAATCACAACCAAAGCAGACGTGACGCCAGACCACCAACCTCTGACTCTCTCCCCCACCGATGTAGGAGCGGTGCTGAGCAGGATCAATGTCCACAAGGCTGCAGGCCCTGATGGCATCCCCGGGCGTGTTCTCAGAGCGTGTTCTGGGGAGCTTGCAGGAGTGCTCACAGACATATTCAATCTGTCCTTGGCCCACGCTGTGGTACCGGCCTGCTTCAAATCCACCTCCATCGTCCCGATACCCAAAAACTCCAACCCATCTTGCCTCAATGATTACCGCCCAGTAGCACTCACCCCCATCATCACTAAGTGCTTAGAGCGACTGGTCCTAGCACACTTCAAATCCTGTCTCCCCCCCACCCTGGACCCCCACCAATTCGCATACCGCCGGAACAGGAGCACAGAGGATGCAGTCTCCATCGCAATGCACTCTGTCCTCTCACACCTGGACAACAACAACACCTACGCCAGAATGCTGTTTATAGACTTCAGTTCAGCATTCAATACAATCCACCCCTCACAACTCATCAGGAAACTGACAGACCTGGGTATCAGTTCCCTCATCTGCAAATGGTTACTGGACTTCCTGACCAACCGCCCCCAACATGTCCGGCTGGATAACCGCTGCTCATCTACCATCACAATGAACACCGGTGTACCACAAGGCTGTGTGATGAGCCCTTTCCTCTACTCCCTCTTCACCCACGACTGCAGACCTGCTGATGGTTCCAACACCATCATTAAGTTTGCAGATGACACCACGGTGATTGGCCTCATCAGTGACAACGATGAGGCCGCCTACAGGGAGGAGGTGGATCGTCTGGCTGAGTGGTGTGACACAAACAACCTGCTGCTTAACACCGAGAAGACCAAGGAGCTCATCGTGGACTACAGGAGGAATGCTGACCCACATCCACCCATCCACATTAAGGGGACGGCTGTGGAGCGTGTGAGCAGCTTCAAGTTCCTGGGAGTCCACATCTCCGAGGATCTCACCTGGACGACCAACTGCTCCAAGCTGGTCAAGAAGGCTCACCAGCGCCTCTTCTTCTTGAGGACTCTGAGGAAGAACCACCTGTCCTCAGACACCCTGGTGAACTTCTATCGCTGCACCATCGAGAGCATCCTGACCAACTGTATAACAGTCTGGTACGGGAACTGCTCTGCCTCGGACCGGAAGGCGTTGCAGAGGGTCGTGAAAACTGCCCAGCGCATCGCCGGAGCACCACTTCCTGCCATAAAAGACATCTACAGGAAGCGGTGTCTGAAAAGGGCTGGGAAAATCATCAAAGACCCCAGTCACCCATCACATGGACTCTTCACCCTCCTGCCCTCTGGGAGGCGCTACAGGAGCCTCCGGACTAAGACCACCAGGTACCGGAACAGCTTCTTCCCCACAGCTGTCAGACTCCTGAACTCTGCCTCCTGACATCTGACCCACGTTAAACTCATGGACTGAACATACACACACCCACAATGGACAACTGTACCCTCAAACACACAATAATAACATGGACTGAACCACCACTCACAACCACTAGCACTTTATATAGCCTCTGTAGAAATTATCCACACCCTCACTTATCTTAACTGCACTACTGTATAGCTCTGTGTAAACAATCATTCTGTACATACGATAATCTTTAATCCTACAACTGTTTACAACTTGCATAGTTCCCATTTCTGTATAGCTGTATATCCCAGATTCTGTAAAGTTATTTATTTCATATTCTGTATAGTTTTTCATATTTATATCCTGTTCATATCCTGTACATAGCTTGTACTCACTACAGCCTGTACATACTTATAGTTATAGAATATTCACAACATACTTCATACCGTGTACATTATAACATACCATAATAGACCCATTTCTGTAATATACTCACATATCTATATTATTGCTAATATATATTGTAATATATCTATATCACTAAAGCACTTCTGGATGGATGCAAACTGCATTTCATTGCCCTGTACCTGTGCATGTGCAATGACAATAAAGTTGAATTCTATTCTATTCTATTCTATTCTATTCTATTCTATTCTATTCTATTCTAAGACTGCTGGGTCTAGAGATGCTTTTTGAGTAAAGGTTTAACTACAGCTAGCTTGAAGGCCTGTGGTACATAGCCGATCATTAGAGATAGGTTGATCATATTTAAGATCGAAGAATTAATTAATGGCAGGACTTCTTTGAGCAGTTTTGTAGGAATGGGGTCTAAAAGACATGTTGATGGTTTGGAGGAAGTAATTATTGAAGTTAACTCAGTTCAGTTCAGTTCAGTTCAGTTCATTTTTATTTCAAACATTTCAAACATGTGCCTTCACAATCATTACAAAATATCATTCCATTATTTGTTTGAAAAGGAGTAGGCTGAAGTATTTACTTATTTGTCCCTACCCCCTCAAGTTTTACCTCTCATTCATTTAATTTTTTTTTGTCTTAAATTAAACAAACAACATATGAAACATATGAAGTAAAACAAAACATAACATACATAAATCAAAAACAAGAAATTAGCAAGCCCCACCACAGTATAGTTTCTTTCATATGAAAAATACAGAATGTGTATATCTGCAGATACACTAGTTATGGAAAAACAACAAACCAAAACAAAACAAAAAAACAAAAAAGAACCGCAACACCATTACCAGCAACATTACCGTCCTGGGTTAACCCCGTTTTCTTCATTCTTATACTTATTTAAAATTAGGTTTTTATATTTTACTTTAAACTGTTTTATGTTTTGACTGTCTTTTATTTCTTCTGTTAGACTGTTCCATAATTTAACTCCTGCAATTGAGATTGACATAGTTCTTAAAGTTGTTCTAGCACTTTGTATTTTTTAAATTCCATTTCCCTCTTAAGTTATACCCACCTTCTCTTTCTATGAACAATTTACAGATTTCTTTGGGAAGCAATTTATTTCTGACTTTATACATTATTTACGCTGTTTTAAGCTTCACCAAGTCTTGGAATTTAATAGCTTGCATTTTGACAAAGAGTGCATTTGTATGGTCCCTGTACCCTACATTATTTATTAATCTAATGGCCCTTTTCTGTATTATAGTTATTGTTTGTGTGTTACTTTTGTATGTGTTTCCCCAGACCTCTACACAGTAGCTCATATATGGCAGTAGTAAAGCACAGTATAAAATGTGCAGTGCTTTCTGATCCAACATATGCTTTGCTTTCCCCAGGACGGCAATGCCCCGTGCCAATTTCCCCCGAACATAAGTAATGTGTGGCTTCCAACAGAGCTTGTGGTCAATGATCACCCCAAGAAATTTTATTTCATTTACTCTTTCTAAATATACATTGTCAACACATATTTCTACTTGGATGTTTTTCTTTTGGTTTCCAAACAACATAAATTTGGTTTTATCTAGATTCAATGATAATTTATTTATATCAAACCACTTCTTTAATATCGTTAATTCCTGTGTGATCATCCCCAAAACCTGTGGCAACTCCACACCTGAACACAGTATATTTGTGTCATCTGCAAATATTACAAACTTTAAAATCTCCGATACTCTGCAGATATCATTTAAGTACATAATAAACATTTTTGGACCCAGTACTGAACCTTGAGGTACTCCACAAGCTATATCCATCAAATTAGATTTATATTCATTTATTTTCGTTGTTCTCATGACAATGACAATAAAGTTTCTGATTCTGATTCTGATTCTGATTGTACATATTGTTGCCTATTCCCTACATAGCTTTTTAACCATTCCAAAACTCAGAAAGATCAATTGGAGAAAAAGAGTCTAACTTAACATCAATGGTACTAAGAGTAGCTGTAGAAAATATTACATCTGTGGGATGATTACTGGTAATTTTTTTCTCTAATGATTAAAATGTTATTTGTGAAGAAGTTCATGAAGTCATTACTAGTTAACGTTAAAGGGATGGTTGGCTCAACAGAGCTCTGACTGTTTGTCAGCCTGGCTACAGAGCTGAAGAGAAACCTGGGGTTGTTCTTATTTTCTTCAATCAGTGATGAATAGTAAGATGTTCTGGCTTTGTGGAGGGCTTTCTTATAACGCAACAAACTATTTCTCCAGGCTAAATTGATGATCCTCTCCAGCTTACGAGTCATCTGCTTTCACAGGAGCTACAGTGTCCAGAGTCGTACGTAGTGAGGAGGTGAAATTATTAACAAGATAATCGACCTCTGTTGGAGTAGCGTTCAGATAGCTGCTCTGCTCTGTGTTGGTACAGGGCATTGAAGATGATAACAGTGGGTGGATTATATTCTTAAACTTAGTTACAGCGCTTTCAGAAAGACATCTACTGTGATAAAGTCTACTCTCCACCGCTGTGTAATCAATTATTGTAAATGTAAATGTTATCAGGAAATGATCAGACAGGAGAGGGTTTTCAGGAAACACTGTTAAATGTTCAGTTTCTATGCCATATGTTAAAACAAGATCTAGAGTGTGATTAAAGTGGTGGGTGGGTTCTTTTACATTTTGAGAGAAGCCAATTGAGTCTAATAACAGATTAAATGCCATGTTGAGGCTGTCATTTTTAGCATCTACATGGATGTTAAAATCACCCACAATAATTATTTTATCTGAGCTCAGAACTAAATCAGATAAAAAGTCTGAGAAATCAGACAGAAACTCTGTGTAAGGCCCAGGTGGACGATAGATGATAACAAGTAAGACTGGTTTCTGAGTTTTACAGCTGGGGTGGACGAGGCTAAGCATCAGGCTTTCAAATGAATTAAAAGTCTGTCTGGGTCTTTGGTTAATTAATAGGCTGGTGTGAAAAATTGCTACCACACCTCCCCCCCGGCCTGTGCTTCGAGGTTTCTGGTAGTTAGAATGACTCGGGGGTGTTGATTCATTTAAACTAACATAATCATCCTGCTGCAACCAGGTTTCTGTAAGGCAGAGTAAATCGATTTGTTGATCAATTATTAAGTCATGTTGTGGAGGTAAGCATATACGACACAGAGCTCTTAATTCTCACTCCTTCTTTATTCCTCTCCAACATCAACTGAACACATCGCGCCACAAAACACAGCAACACACACTTCCTCAACACTGGGTGTGAGTGGAGCCCTCTAGTGGTCCACCACACATGCCCTAACAACCAGCAGAACTAGTCCCTTTAAGCAAACGGCCTGAACGGCTGAACCGGGGGGGTGGGGAACTGGCTGAGGGAAACCCAGCCCGGGAGCAAGGCTGGCACTGGCGGTCAGAAAAAGCTGCAGACAACTCGGGCTCCATTGGTTGTGGGGCGCTCCTAGGGGAAAAGGCAGAATCCATCAGCCCGGTGGCAGGTGGGCGGCCGTGGAGAGGGGCCTGGGCCGGGACCACCTGATCATCTTGCAGAACATGTGCTGGCTTAAGTCTGTCAACAGAGACAACCTCCTGCCAAAGTCCAAAATGTCTCAGTTAAGAATTCCCCGAGGTCTTCGTTAACCGCGCTACGCAATCCCAGCAAAACCCAAGGAAGACGGTCGACCCAGTCGTCACCTGTTAAGGAAGCCGGAGTGTGGCCTTGAGTGACCGGTGAAACCGCTCGCACATCCCATTAGCTTGCGGGTGGAATGCTGTGTTTCGGTGGACCTTGACCCCCAGGCCGTCAGCCATGGCAGATCAGGAAGTGATACTCTACTGCAGAGCGAGACAATGCTAAACTTAATCATCATCTTGACCTCCTCTGACGACCTGTTTGCTGCTGCCTGCCACAGAAAGGCAGTGTTAGAGGGGACTCTTGAGCAGTGCATTTATCGCAGCATATATTGTGTTTTCTGGATACACTGCTGCTTTTTCAGCGCTCAGAGATTGATGGCTCTGTATCAGAGCTGGCTATGAATTTCTGACGGATCAGGCCTTAACTTAACAAAAAAGTTATCAATCGTTCTTTTCATCTTTTCTCATTACCCACAGCTACATCCATTCTGTCAGGCCTAGGCTACTCACTAGGGCTTGGTATCATCACTGATTTCTATAATCCATCTGATTCCGATTCACAAGGTCCCGGTTTGATTCAATTTTGCTTCTGATCATTTATCAGTACTTATACATGTGAGACTTTATCAGAGGTGTGAGCATCACAGCAGAGGCCTTTGTGTCAAAGTAACTGAGGATAAACAGAAAAACATGAAGCAGATTTTACTGGCTTGCCTTTTTGTAGCAGATAACCCTAAAAATATTCTGCAATTTTGCACAATTTTAAAAAGTATACATTTCTTCAGTATATTCTTGTCTGAGGTCATTTAAGCTAAAAAAAAAAGAAAAAAGAAAGACAGCAGCAGACTGTGCTGTAAACGACGGTAGACTGGTAGGGTAATAAGCGAATGAATAATGCAAAAATTGAGATTTGAGACGGGAAACTGTTCTTGAAGTACAGAGAGAGAGAGAGCTGTGCATGAAGTGTGATTTTTATTGTGGTGGAAGCAAAACAGCAAAAGTCGGAGGGAATTCCTGACGACATTTATCAAATGTGAATTGTAGTTTGGATCTTGTTTTGCTGCTGGTTCAGTGAATTTTGGTTGGAGAGAGATAAAACCTGCAGCTCAGAATCCAGCACAAAAAAAGGCGTAAACACAAACCACGGACCCGCCGACGCATCAGAATCAGTGAGCTGTCGGCTTTCAGCCCCGACGGCGTGTCCGTGTACGGGCCGTCGGGTGAGAAAGCCGACAGCTCACTGACTCTGATGCGTCAGGTCCGCTCTGTGTTTACGTCTTTGTGTGGAATCCGTTTACCTGCTCTCATTTACTGTTTGGTGGTTGTTGAAATAGTTTTTGAGCTTTACTGCTTTATTTAAGCTACCCACCTCTCTCTATCCACCTGCACTTTCAACAGGACCACAGCCAATCAGAGAGGTCCCGCTCCTGACTATCTCTGATTGGTTTAGATCACGATAGAGGCATAATGTGTGTCTGTTGTTGACCACATGGAGACTTTTCTTTTTTTACTCAAACAGTTGGTCGCACCGGTGTGACCTAGGGTTTTTTTTTAGTCGCACCATTGAAAAATTTGGTCGCATTTGCGAACAAATTGGTCGCACTCTAGAGCCCTGCATTATGTTTTATCATATTTGACATCTCTAGTACAACACTTATATTAATATAACGCTGAATGCAAGTATGATTCAAAAGAATAATTAACATTTAACATCACTTCTTGTGATGGTGTTAAAATCAGCCCAACTTTTATTTTCAAATGTAAAAAGGTATATGAGCCAGCATGCTGGACACTGTTCTGCTGAACAACAAACAGTTATATTACCATCATTGTTATAATCTTACAATGAAACAAAGTCTCAGATTTAATTATTCTGAAACTAAGTTTAGGCCTACCACAACTTTGTTTTGAAAGTTACCTTACTGATATAATCAATATAAAATGTATTTATTGTCTGTAGTTTAAACAACACATTTGTTTTTCATTCCAACACAGGAGCTGGTATATTCTAATATTTTAAGGATGGCTTGTTTCCAGTCCAGGCATCACTGCCTGAATGACTATCATGGATCGAGGTGATCCAAATGTAGGTGCAGAAGAAAGTCTTTAACTTCCCTTCAGTACAGTGGCAGTGGATGTGGGTTGGAGATGCAATGAGCTTGAACCTGCAGGCGACCATCTTCACTGACAATCTGTGACGGAGGACTCATCTCTCCTGGTGTCCTGCAAGCAAACAAACATATTTTTTAGAACACCAACATATTTGCTTTCTTAAAACATTTTTTCTTCATTTACTATAGAATAGACCCCAATTTAGACAACCTCAGGCTCCGTCCCCACCGGAGAGCTGGCATTCAGTGTCCCACCTGTCAGTCTGGATAGCCGTGACCACCACCCCACACACATTAATGTTATGAAAGCATATTTTTAAAAAGGGCTCTGCAAACATGGCCAATAACTTTCATTCTGATGATCTGGAAAATAATTTGGGCACAAAACAAATTGCACTGTTCAAAAACTTGCAGACTTCACTATATACAGTGCAGACAGTGTGGTCCCTCTAAACTAAGTCTATGGGATATGATCTTTGAATAAATGCAGACCAAACTCTCAGTGTTTGTATTTACTTACACAGCATGTCTTGTAGAATTTACTGGGGTCGTCAGCAACAGCATAGTGCAGTCATATCTCAAGTCTAATAAGAGAAGACAGGAAAAGATCATGTTCTGTCTGGGGCATTCAGGGGGATTTTCAAGATGAATGAAAATGTCCGGCTTTTCCTACAGAGGACCCATATGTGTGACTCCATCCCTGAGCTGCTGCTTTGTGAGTTGTTGTTCTGTGCTCACAGACGGGAGAGACAGCATGCAGCAGTGCCTAGTGGTGTTTAAAAGATGCCAAAGCACAACTGCAGCTTTGCAGACAAACTGCAAAAAACTTTCCCTCGTACCGTCCCGGTACTGGTAATCTTTCTTATACAGATGAGGCCTTATTTCTGTACCATTATTTAATTCCAGAGGTTTTTATGTTATTTTTTTGCCCCTGTTGACTTGTAAAAGCCTATATCACATTTTTTAATTTCACCATTAAAAAAATATGGTCACCCTATCTTATCAAGTAGCTGCTCACGTTTCTGTTTCAAACAGTCAACAGAAAATTTCACAGAGAGCTTTTCATATAACATTTTTAAAGCTGTGGGGTTAATTTTTAAGTAACATGAGCCCAGAGGCAGCAGCAATGCTAGGCTAACACCAGTTAGCTAGCAAGTTCATAAACCTGGTGCTAAACTGAGAGAAGCCACAAAAACAGTTTGAATAAGAGTAAACATTTACTCACCAAGTCAGAGTATCACGTAAAGAATCACAGCAATGACAACAATGATCTCTTGAGCTGAAGCTTCTCCAGGTTTGCTCAACATATTCCAGAAAAAAAGCAGGCATCATGAACATGTGGACTGAGCTGTGTGAGGGACGACATGGCATTTTCAAACCATATCGTTTTATTCTTCCTCACTGAGAAGCAACATTTCCTGCTTACTTAGTTTTCCTAATTTAAGACAACTCAAATAAACTTAGTTTATCAGCTTTTTGAATAAAAAGTACTGGTAACTTACTTAACCTCCTAAGACCCGAACTCTTCCACAGCATGCTTTCTTTGCTATTTGGGCTGATTGGCACCTGATGAATGTAAAAACAAAGAATTACCAGATTTTTTTTTTTACCTAATTTTTGTTCCTGAGAAAAATGAGATTGACATATGAGGATATTTGTTTAAAATTTCGATAGAACAGTGGCAGTATAATGTCCTCGTAAGTGGATCAGGCCCTTGTAGAGCAAAATGTAGTATTTTGGTCTAGACAACCGAAAATGTGATGTCCACATATGTGGACGCCAGGTCCTAGGAGTTTAAACTGAGTTCTAATAACAAATTGATAAAAATTGAGCTCAGTCTACTTGATATTTTTAATTAAACACAATATTATATTTTACAGTGCATAACTGAAATGAGGGATAGAGTAAAACAAACAATAACCCGTCATTGTCCTGGGTATTTTGAGTTTTTTGTGGGGTTTGGCTCCTTTTTTCAGAACTCTTGTGTTAAGCCTTTTTATTTGGTAATGTTAGTAGGTTGTTATTTTCCATTGTGATGTATTATTCTCTTTTTGTATTCTAAATTATCTTGTTTTGTGATTCCTTTCTGTCTCCCCATTATGTCCCATTTATGTCCCCGTGTCTGTGTGGTCTCCTTTGTCCTTTCTCCATTTTCATCTGGTTTCCATGTTTAATTATGTCAAGTCAGTATATCTTAGTCCTAGTCCTAGTGTTAGTTACTTCCTGTTTTATTTTGATAGGCCTTCATCTCGTATGCATTATGTTCAGTTTTGTTTCCCTTAAATAGATGGAATGACTCTATTTAACCACGACCTCAGACTGTCCGAGGTCTTGGTGGTTATGATAGGGATGAACTGCTGACCCATGCAAATGATTTCAAGTATTTTAAGACCTTTTAATAATTAAAGATAAAATGGTGCAAATAAGTTGCTAAGACAAAGACAGCATGCTCCATCTTTATTGTTATTTTTAGTGTATCCAGTATGGAAAACTACTAATTAAATTACTTGGCATCATTTCAAGAGTCTTTTGAAAATTGCACTGACATGAATTAAAATGTAAGGTTTAAAAGTAAATGAGTATTCTACTACTTTAACACATCAGATGAATTATACCTCCCGCCCATGAGGAAAATTGATAGCATGCTCAGTGAACAGAAGAAGAAGTTGTTGAGGAGAGTCAACATGAGTGCTCAGCACCAGGTAAAGCTTCATATTCTTCTGTTTTGGTTTTATTTGGCACTTCTCAAATCACTTTGTTTTAGAGATTTGTTGAAGATGATTCCCCATAGTCTAAGTGTTAAACCAGATACATTTTTGTTAACTGAAAACATTTCTTTGCAGAAATCTGATTCTTTGTGGCCTTAAGCTAAACGTGACCTTTGTCTCATGATGCCAATTTACTTTCATCATCCAGGAGGCTTTACATATATTCCCCAAAATGACAGCAGATCCTGTGGAATCTGGAGTTGTCAAAGTTCACCTTGGTGGGGAGGGCTACAACCGCAAGACTCTCAACCGAATCAAGAGGAGCATTCCTAAGCAGCAGGTGAGAAAAAGCTATGACGCTGCACATTTATGTAGTCAATACCCTGTGCCTGGTGTTACAAGCTGAAAGGCAATCTGTTGTTATCCAACAGCTGTCTAATCGCTCTGAAGGTTTTTCAAAGTTTTTCTTTTGACCTTGGCTGCTTTTTCACTAATTTTTAGTCCATTTTTAGAGGAAATATTTTTTTGGTTGTGGAACACTGACCTATGGATCATTCAAGTATAAAAAGGGATTTAAGCCAGTGGTTTGGGGGATCTTGTCAAAATTGACGAAATAATGAAACCATAAACCTACAGTCAGATTTTCATCCACCATACATTACCATCTGGAATGCAACTTATTGGCAACAGCTTTATTTTTCAGCATGACAGTGACTTCAACATTACTGAGGCAGTGTGTAATGGTCTTGAAAGAGACCTGAACAAAACGCAACCAACATCCAAAGAAGAACTTTGAAGGTCCTTCAAGAAGCCTGGAGAATCATTCCTGAAGACGACTTAAAAGAAATACAGGGTAGCTTGCCTGAGAGAGTTGTGTTGTGAGGCTGTGTTGAAGAATAAAGGTGGTCATAACCAAATATTTACAGACTGTCAAGCTCTTTAGAATTGTACAAACTCTGGTTTTACCTTATATAATGCATTTCCCATTTTCCTAACGATAAAGAAATAATGGACTCAAAACTTTTGCACACTACATGAGTACATCATCACACCAGTTAGTCTGAATCTTTTTAATAATTATTATGTGCAGGGCATATGTCAGAGGCAAGATTTAGAAAAATCCACACAGTTCAGTACAGTCAGTACAATTACAATCAGTAAAAGAAAAGCATATAACCTTTTGTAGACACTAAGGATATTTCTATTGACTTTTTCACAAACATTTTTTGTTAGTTTAAATCTATTTTAAAAATTATAGGTTTTATTTTTATTTTAACTAAATAAATAGTTTAACACGTTTAGGTTTAGTTTTTGTTAACTATAAAACCCTTCACCATCACCAGAGGGACCTTTTTTTAATTTTAATGAAAGAAACTGTTACATTTTTTGTAAAAAGGAAACATGAATCTTGTGTCCTGTCTTCCTCCCCTCACCCTCAGCTGGTAGCGGTAGCTCTCCCTCCCTGAGCCTGGTTTTGCCGGAGGTTTCTTTCTGCTAAAAGGGATTTTTCTTCCCACTGTCACCAAAGTGCTTGTCTACAGGAGTTCATACAATTGTTGGGGTTTTGTCTGTGGTATTATGGGCTGTTTACCTTACATTATAAAGCACCTTGAGTTTCACCTTCAGTTTTATTTCTTTGGTGCAATATAAATAAAACTGAATTGAATTGAATTAAACACAACATCACCTCAAGGGTTAAGAAACATCACAGTTTTGTTAAATACTTAGGTTACCTACTATGTGTACAACTTTCTTTAATTCAGTTCAGTTCAATTCAATTTTATTTATACAGCTCCAAATCAAAACAATAGTCGCCTCAAGGCGCTTTATATTGTACAGTAGACCCCAGAGGTGTGGACTCGAGTCACATGACTTGGACTCGAGTCAGACTCGAGTCATTAATTTTATGACTTTAGACTTGACTTGAAAAAATGTTCTAAGACTTGTGACTTGACTTGGACTTTTACACCAATGACTTGGGACTTGAATTGGACTTGAACCGGTTTACTTGAAAAGACTTGATATTTTACCCCAAATATAAAATTTAACATGCATATTATATAGAGATTGAAAATGTGACGTCATTCACGGGTAGAACCGCAAAGGATTCTGGGAACTTGTGGCAAGCGGTACTAGCGCACGCAGGCTTTCAATTAAAATCAGTTATACAGCGATAAAAAGAAACACAAAAATGTCAAGAAGCTGTTGTATTATTAACTGCAATAGCCGGTCGCATGACAGCCACGGGAAGCCGACGGGTAAAGAGATCGGTTGTTATCGGATTACGTCGTTGAAGAGAAATTGTTCGAGCCATGTTTCCAAAGTAACAAAGACGCGACGGATGGTCTGGATTGCAGCCATTCAAAGATCAAATATAACGTCCCAGAACACTCCAGCTCACAGGTTAGTCTGCTCCAAGCATTTACACGAAGGTCAGTGTCTTTTAGTACTTAATACGTCATTTTCATAACATAATTGGTGATATAGGTTACAAGCAAGTCTGGCGCTGAACAGAAATTGTCGCGCTATGCTCCTTTGTTTATTGTGCATAAATAGTGAATTGTCCTGACACAATATTGCGTTTCGCTTCTGTTATTATGGTACATTGACAAAAACATATACTTTTATTCACAGGATAAAACAGGTTTTTTGTATCACTAATTGCCCAGTACGATTACAGCATACAGTATTATTGTCACTGCTACATTTCTGTGATGGGTACCAGAAATTATTTCCACTACTAATTAATTACCGTTGAGCTCAAAGGTCCTATTAATAAACGGTTAACGAATGTGTATTTATGAAGACGATTTGTGAGACTGGTAAACTTATGATACGTACGATGGTCTTTACTTTCTACACGGTGCATTTCAAGGTCCTGCACCCATCCGTCGGTAAACTGTACCTGGGCTTGTTGCAGTGACCGGAAGTTACTAAACTTCATGAGTGTGTGCACTCACTCCAAGAACCGTATGATTATAAATATGCATATAAATATGCTAAGATGAGATAGCTGACTTCATCTAACTAGCAAATGTTGTCCAGGCTACGTTGGTGATGCAGTTTTTTTTTTTATATGTATGATATTTTTGTCATGCGATTTTAAAGCCGGTCCTACAACCGCATCCAAGAATAACATGCAGCTTATCTCAGAACCGTCGGTGACAATTATTCTTGGAGCTAGGTTTAATTGAGCTGCATTTTAAAGAGGTGCAATTTCACAATTTGTGTATATTTTCTAAGTTCACTATTTTGTCATGTGTTGAGAAAAACACAGATTAAAAAATTACATGGTCTAATATTTACATTTAGCATATAACTGCAACATTATTTTTTCGTTGTTTTTTTTTTAAAGACTCGAAAGGACTTGAAATTCAAAGTTTCAGACTTGTGACTTGACTCGGACTTTTACACCAGTGACTTGAGACTTGACTCTGACTTGCCTGACATTACTTGAGACTTGACTTGAGACTTGAGGATAAAGACTTGAGACTTACTTGAGACTTGCAAAACAATGACTTGGTCCCACCTCTGGTAGACCCTACAAGCATACATACAGAGAAAAACCCAACAATCATATGACCCCCTATAAGCAAGCACTTTGGCGACAGTGGGAAGGAAAAACTCCCTTTTAACAGGAAGAAACCTCCAGCAGAACCAGGCTCAGGGAGGGGCGGGGCCATCTGCTGTGATTGGTTGGGGTGAGAGAAGGAAGACAGGATAAAGACATGCTGTGGAAGAGAGACAGAGATTAATAACAGATATGATTCAATGCAGAGAGGTCTGTTAACACATAGTGAGTGAGAAAGGTGACTGGAAAGGAAAAACTCAATGCATCATGGGAATCCCCGGCAGCCTACGTCTATTGCAGCATAACTAAGGGAGGATTCAGGGTCACCTGGTCCAGCCCTAACTATATGCTTTAGCAAAAAGGAAAGTTTGAAGCCTAATCTTGAAAGTAGAGATAGTGTCTGTCTCCTGAATCCAAACTGGAAGCTGGTTCCACAGAAGAGGGGCCTGAAAACTGAAGGCTCTGCCTCCCATTCTACTTTTAAATACTCTAGGAACAACAAGTAGGCCTGCAGAGCGAGAGCGAAGTGCTCTAATAGGGTGATATGGTACTACAAGCTCATTAAGATAAGATGGGGCCTGATTATTTAAGACCTTGTATGTGAGGAGCAGGATTTTGAATTCTGGATTTAACAGGAAGCCAATGAAGGGAAGCCAAAACAGGAGAAATCTGCTCTCTTTCTAGTCCCTGTCAGGACTCTTGCTGCAGCATTTTGGATTAACTGAAGGCTTTTCAGGGAGTTTTTAGGGAGTCAGGTACTTCTGATTAGAGACCTTAGTTTTCACAGGAGCTACAGTATCCAGAGTCGTACGTAGTGAGGAGGTGAAATTATTAACAAGATGATCGACCTCTGTTGGGGTAGTGTTCAGGTAGCTGCTCTGCTCTGTGTTGGTACAGGGCATTGAAGATGATAACAGTGGGTGGATTATATTCTTAAACTTAGTTACAGCGCTTTCAGAAAGACATCTACTGTGATAAAGTCTACTCTCCACCGCTGTGTAATCAATTATTGTAAATGTAAATGTTATCAGGAAATGATCAGACAGGAGAGGGTTTTCAGGAAACACTGTTAAATGTTCAGTTTCTATGCCATATGTTAAAACAAGATCTAGAGTGTGATTAAAGTGGTGGGTGGGTTCTTTTACATTTTGAGAGAAGCCAATTGAGTCTAATAATAATATCTAATAATAATCTTGTGTTGCTTTGATCATTAGTTGTACTTTTTCAAATAATACTGTAATTACTAAGATGAAAGACTTTAGTAGAAAGAAACTCAATTCTTTTTCTATCACCATTTTCAGGATATGAAACTTTCGATTGACATTTGCCGGATATACAGTCTGTATCATTCTCTTCACCACTACAAATATCACACCTTCCTGCATTGCAAGAAGGAGGTAAGGATTTTGCTGCACTTTTGCTATAATACCCAGTGTGTATTATATTAGGGATACAATAAATGATATAACATAAACCACCTATATGGCTGGTTTAACAAAGTTACTGAAGTTCCTGTTGGTCCCACGTGCACATGGGGATCGGGGCTTTCAGGCACCAAGCCTGTGGAGCTCTCTTCCATTGTCTTTACACTGTCTAGACTCCGTTGACTCTTAAAAAGCAGCTGAAGACATTTCTATACAAACAAACTTTTATTTAATTTGATCATTGTGTTATATTATTATTTGTATTTCTGATTTGACTGTTGAGCACTTTGTGATCTTTATCTGTGAAAAGTGCTATATAAATAAATTTGACTTACTTACTAACCGCATAAATTTAAAAGCTCCCCAGTCCTTTGTAGCTTCTTTGGAACTACAGAGTGACAACACTGATGTATAAGTGTGAACACACACACTGTATAGACATTATTATTAGCCATGATACTGTATGTAGGTACTTAACATAACTGTTGTTTTCTGACTAGACAGACAATATAGAGCAGGCAGCGGAGGACCCTGGCCAGGAGGAGGTGGTGCAGCAGTGTATGGCGAACCAAGGCTGGCTTGAGAGCCTCTTCAGTTCTTTCATGGAACTGCTTACTCTTAGTGCAAAGACCTAAAGGACGATCACAACCTCTGCCTCCAAAAACAAACATCCACCTGCAGCATTAAGTAGGTGGAGGTGTTCAGAATGTGTGAAACAAAGCAATCAGAAACTGGACGCCAGAAATGCAACGAGAGTGGCCCCTATTTTTTTTTAAAGGGAAGGTTACCATTGTAAGTATTTGCTTTATTGCTGTGTCCAACTATTGTACCAATTTATGAAGGCTAGTGAACTATTGGAAAGCAATGGATTTCCCCAAAAGTCAATGAAAGATTATTTGATTAGAACTACAAAGCTGACTTTTGTCAGGACTTACACAGCATGGATATATATGTGCAAGCTGTCTTTTATGTAAGTATGTAAGTAAAATATGTATTTAATGTGGTTTGTATAATTTACACAAATCCATTTTTTAAATGTACTTTTCTCAGATGGAATTGTTTGCAGTTCACATTTTTGAAAAATGTTTTATAGGTGTAAAACCAAATGGCCCGTATGCAAAGCTAAGCTAAAACGAATGGTTTAGTGAGATGAAAGTGAGGTTTAAAAAGACAGTGTGAATGTCTTTTCTTTCTATCTGCATCAGAAAAAAGCAGGACGATAATATATTTAAAACCAAATCATGATGTTTCTGTTTGTTCTTCAGGAGATAATGAATGATTGGGATTAATTCCCTTAATGAAGAAGAATACAAAAAGAATGAAGTACTGCTTTCTTAAAGGAAGTATGAGTTAAAATGATGATAAACCCTTAATATCAGTATTTAATGTCATATTTTTTTCTGTTTGCTGCTGAGTTTTCCTATAAGTTGAACTCTCTGAGGATATTCTTGCAGAGTCTGATTTGTAAATATTGTACAGCTACTTCATCCTCTAGTTTCCAGTGGCTCTTCAGTACATGCAATTGCTGTATTGGACATACTGCATTAAAACTCTGAAAATAACAAATGCCCCAATGAATCAATAGCCTTGAGCTGAAGTCTTTTCAAGAATGTTTGCATCATAGCTAAGTGGATTTTAGCTAATGCAAAGGCACTGCCCAAACGTTTGAATTGATGTATTTAAGTTTACTGTAGATAGCATCACTTTAAAACAACTGTTCAGTTGTGTTGTACAAGGCAGCAGTGTTCCTTCTTTTTCTGTAATTTAGCCTTTCTCTTTGTTGAGAGCTCTAACAATAGTTCATCCATCAGACATTCGAAAGCATGGGGTGGAGTACAGTTTATTTATCTTCCTCTCAGGAACTTTGTATCTCAAGCAGGAATCGTGTGATGCAAATCCAATTCAGCATAGAGTCCTAGTAAGGATTATTTTGTAATCTGTTTCTCTAAACATGATACACAAGGACATTAAACCTAAGCAGTCCACAATATGCAAATGAATACTGACAAAGCTCCAGGTCAGTGAGAGAAAAGGATATGGCAAACCTTTTTGGGAACACCGACCGAATCAAGCACTCATGGGAAGACCGAACTGTGGGGTGTAAGTGTGCAGTAGAGAGAGAATGACACAGTTCATCAGTGTGCTGTGTGGTTGTAGTGCTGTAAATCCAAAGCTTATAGAAATTAGGGGTGGGGCTAGGACAGAGAGAAGAGAAAGAAGATTAGCTGCTTCAAAGGTTTCTTCGGTGATAAGAAGCTGCCAGTGGTTGTGTGTCCTTCTCTTTATTACACCAGCAGGTGAGTGAAAGATGTCTGGGTTACTGTTGTAAAACTCAGAGGAAACTTCAGTGTTGTTCAGCACTTCATAGATACAACAACAAAAAAAATCCAGTATATGGTTATCGTGCAAATGTATTTATACAAGCACTGAATTTTTTATTAGATATTGTTCTGTCAAATTTGACATGTGCTTTAATGATTGTACTTTATCTCAGATCATATTTGAATGAAGTTAGTTCATTATCAAAGTTCATTAAAATACTTAGTTAAAACTTTTTATTTGAAACTTATTTTTGGTGATAAATTTCTGTCCTGTCTGATCGTCTTTTAGTTGTATTTGCATTTGGCTTTGATTTCATCCTGTTTTGTGCTGAGGCTTGAAGCATGGTTCCAGACATAGAGAGAATTATTGAGAGCATCGTCCGCAGAGACCAGGACAGCGTGCAGCTTCTGCTCAACAGCTACAACACACAGGTCACTATTCTCTGTTACAATTACTGTGTTGCTATAGAAGTATTTATTTATGCAACAATGGAAACAGTTTTTCTGTGCCTTCGACACTGTAAGCTAAAAATTTTAAATATTACTTATCATCATATAATCATTACAGCACTTCAGCAAAAAAATCAGGTTTCTTCTTATTTAAAAGTGACTTTGCATTAATATATTAGACACAATTAATTAGCATTATAAATTGGACGTTGCACAAATTTAGAATCTGGTGGCTTCTAGCGGTTTTCCCAGAGACTGAGTCAGTGTTGATTGTCACAGCAGCTAGTTTTCTTGGCCTGGCTAGTCCAGAACCAGAGCTGACCCCTCTAGTTCCTGTCATGGTGCCCGTGTTGGTCTGAGTGGCCTCGCCAGCTCCGGTCTTTGAGCCAGAGCCAACACCTTAGTCCCTATTTTTGCTCTGCCTCCAGCAGGATCCACCTGTATGATGCTGCATTGCTGAAGGAATTCTGGTTCAATCATTCAACCTTTGACAAAAAACAGTTTTTCCAGTTGCTCTTTTAAGAGTGTATGTCATTATTAAAAATATGTATTATCTATATATATATCTATGTTGTGAACCTGCTATTCTCTGAAAAAAGAAAGAAAAAAATGAATATGAATGAATAAGAAATGATATGAAAAACGAGTATCCTTAAAATATTGTTTTTCTGAAATTAAATTGGCACTGCCATTATCAAATCGCAGTTTGACTGATGTTCCTATATTCTAGGACACTTTGTCAGTGCAAATCTGTGATCTGGCTTTTCTCCGTTTTCCTAACTGCTTGTGTTCTTTCATTTCTCCACAGTATGCAGAGTGCTTCTTTTTCAACACTGAGGCACAGGAGAGGCAAAAGGTCAGCTCTGTGTGCTTCTCTCCAGTAGTTTCATTCTTTTCGTCTATATTTCCTTTGCCATAGCCTTCAGCCACTCTCATGTCAGCACCCTGTCAGTTGTGTTTTGACTCTTAGCGTGATCTCTAAATGTATATTATAAAGCATGCTTATAGCAGTCACTGGAGTATTCTGATTCTTTGCTATTTGTTTTTAGAAAAGTTTTCCTATCTTCATAGCACATGATTTTCCAAGTGCTCAGTGATTATCCCAACCCACCAACAAACAGAGGCTCAGGAATACGTTAGATGATCTGGAATAGACAAAAAAAGTCTTCTTGGATTATTTCTGCTGATTTTCAGTTTGCTTGAATTTCTCTTGCTGCTTCTGTGAGGGGTTCTGCTGCCAAACTAAAAAACAAGAAAAGGGAAAAAACCAGACTATTAACTGCTGGGAATTCTGGTCTGTTGCGTACCCTTTGACAAAGTTCCTCTTTATTATTTTCATTTTGTTTTTCATCCTCACGTTTTAGCAGCCCTCAATTTTTATGAACTGCAGTTAATAAAGGTAAAATTTGAACCTGAATGATTAACAGTCCCATCTCAAATGAATTTCTTTCCAGCTCATCTGTGCTGATTCTGCTGTCCTCCTCCACCTCAGTCTTCATCTGTTTCTAATGCTTAAATATCAATTCTACTTTTTACATGTATTTCTGTCACTGTTCATGGACTATCTGGCTGCAGCAGCAACAACTGGAAGAGGTTTGGGGCATTGATTTTTTTAAATTAGCAAACATGTACACTAGATAGAAAATTGATAGGATATGCATGTTGGTGTGATCTTAAAACTGGACGCAAACAAACTGATTTCTTTATCTAGATACAAGGAGTTTCTGACTTCCAAATTCCAATTAAAATATATTGGCCATTGCACTGTATGGTAGCCGATCATGGGGTTCCCTCTACATGCAGTATGCACAGTGCAAACCACCAACCAGGCATATACCCACTGATAATGATAGTTCAAAAGAAAGCACTTCATTTTTTAAAATCACCTTAAATCCAGCCTCCTTGCTTTCCCCCAAAGGCGTCCTGTATATCAGCTGGTGCCGACACTAACTGGCTCCTTTCAAACACACCCGATCAAGCTTAGAACAGCACTGTATTATACGTCACTAGTATACTACTACCACACGAGTATATATCAACATACCTTTAACATTTATTAAAAAAATTATATTTTGACGTTTTGACAATATTGTTTTTAGGAACTCTTGTGTGAATAAAGCACCTTTAAAGTTAATTATAATTAGATAGAGAGACAGAGAGAGTGAGTGAGCGAGTGCTGACTCAGTATAACAGTAATCCAAAATAATACCAGTGTGTGCATGTGAGTTCCAAAAGCGATTGCTAATTATATTTAGAGCAGCATGTTCTCAAAGCTGCTTGAACACCTCATGACTAAGCATTAGCAGCGCTGACCTTCACTGTACAGACATGCTAGAGCTACACAAACTATTCTTTTTCCTCTACACTCTCCGTACGCTGCGAATTAATGTCATCGAGATATTTGCTTAAATGATCTTGTAGTTTTCAGTGAAACCACTAAACTTACATACAACTACCACAATAAAAGGATGTGGTATTTGTCTTAAGTACTTCAGTGCTTTTTGGTATTATAACTTTAGTGTAGTACTGTAGTGCAAGTGCTGCAGGATATAAAGTGAAGAGGATGTAAATATCCAAATACAGCATGACTAAAAAAGTGGTCATGTGTACTTGTCTTTATTATCATGCAGCCATGTCATAATCATCACTCAGTCAGCACTGCTCCCTCAGCAGTGAATCTCAGATGAAGCCTGAATGAATGTTCAAACTATAAACATGCTGAGCTTCTTGTGTTGCATTAAACAGACTTTGCAGTGATTCGTGCTATCTCTCTCTCTCTTGGGTAATTAGTTCAGGAAGAAAAAATTCAGGGACTGTGCTCCTGCTTCCGACTCTGACATTGACTCAGATGATGAGAATGCAGAGCTTCTGCTCCGGCAGGTAGGCCAGTGATTATATACCCCTGTGTGTCTACTCTTATGGCTACATGTCCCTGTGTATGCTAACACAAGTCTGCCACACTCATCCCTGTATTTGCACATTTTGCATTCTTTGTCTTTTCTCCTTGCAGTTCGTCATTCTAACCCTTCTTCACTGTAACATCTCCCCCCCGACTACTTTTTCAGGATCTGTCTGCAGCCCTGTTGTGCTTCATTGGTAGTCAGCTACAGCCGGCGGTTTTACGGGTTTGCCTGCATACACTGCGTATCCTGTCCCGTGACCGTAGGGCCCTGGGGCACATGGTCACTGATAGTGCCCTTCTCACATTAGCACACATGGGAGGCATCGCCATACCACAGACATGCCTACAGCAAGAAAATCAGGAAGCTGAAGGTGACGTGGGCAGATCATGCAGCACAACCCATATTAGAGCTGTGAGTAGTTGTGAGCAGGGTGCAGAAGCCGGCACTGCCCCGTCTGGGTGCTCTGTGGTTTCATTTTCTGTTCTTGCTGAAGGAGCTGTCTCTCCAGCCACACGTGGTTCAGTGAATCACTGCTATCAGCAGAAACATGATGGAGTGCATGTGGCGCTCTCCCGTGGCAAAAAAGACACCCAACAAGATAACAGTGAGGAACAAGAGGAGGATGGAGAGGTGTGCAGGAAGGAAGCCTTGAAAGTCTTGTGTAATGTCATCTACAACAGCCCCCGGGCACAGGAGAGAGCCAGTGCACTAAGGTGACATTTTTAAAAATGTGTCGACTTGGTCGTAAAGTTGCCTTCCAAGCTACAAGTTTCATTCTCTGCTAAGAAAACGATTGGCAATAAAGTCTCAATAAAAATGTCAAATGAAGGCAAACAAAAACATCAGAATGATACATTTGAGACATCTTACAGGATGCAATGTCAAAATACTCATATGAAAACCATTCTTGGCTGTCACTTATTTTCTCCTAAATCATTTACAATCTTTGCAACTATTTTTTCTAGTTATATTCAAATACTGTTTATTCTTTATATACAAGGATGTGACGCTAATCAGCTCAACTGCTTGCCTGAAAATGTGATTCCTATATTCATGAAAGGCTATTGCAAGGTTTGTGGGAGAGTCTGAAGGAGGAGATCTGGAGTAAAGTGCCACTCAGCTGCCACTTTTACAAGCTGAGGCTACTCTTCTTACTCACAGCCCTGAGACCTGAACTCAGGCTGCAGCTGCAACAGGTAAATGATTTCTAACCTATCAAGGATGGAATTACATGGTATCATTGCTTTCTAGCAATAAAAAAGGTGATCTTGAGAAACTAAATGCAGTCACACTTTCTTTATCCTGGGTGTGTATGGTATTCATTTATGAGCAACAAGCTATGAGTTGACAAAGGACATCTGTGACAGGCTTTTCATGTTGGACAATCTAAAGTGACCATGATTGCTTCAAACACATGAAGTCTCTCAAAATGTCCTATGACATTGTTAGATATGATACTGTTATTTACAGGAGCCATTTAATATTCCAGTTATACTGAAAGTGGACCAAAACTTTAGCATTTTATTTAGATATCATTTCACAATAGAGTGACAGAGCAGTGGATGTCAGCTGACTGTAGATTGTTGTCACATTAAAATCTTAGGAATAATAAAATTAAGATTTGATTAAGTATTTCTTCATCATAACTAAACCTACAAAGCCTATTAGACAAACAGACAGTCACACCACCTCCAAGCCCTTATAGGCCTTATATGCTGATCAGGACAAACATGCATGTTTTCTGGTCTCCTGAAATCAAGAGTGTCAAAGAACCGTGCTTCACATCTGCCTTAAAGCTCAGTGGTTTGTTTGTTCTTGTCAGGAGCGGGGAGTGTCAGTGCTGACCAAAGCCTTGGAGCAGTGCCTGGCTGTGAGCTGGGGTGTGGAATATGAGGTGCTTACCGACAGTAAACAACCTCCCATTTCCATGGAGGTGTCCCAGAAGGTCATTGAGATCCTCAAGACACTCTTCAACATCACTCACATGTTCCACAGGCAGGAGCCTGATGAGGTGATTAGCTGGGGGATTCCTCCAATTTAGCTGGAGCTTAATAACTAAATCAAAGAAACTAACATCATATTGCTAACATCTGAATGTTTGTTCAGGTATTATCACTAAATTATTTTGTTTACAATACCGTGTCCACTTTAAGATAATCCTATATTTTTTTTCAGAGGTGACCAATGTCTAGGTTTTGTCTCTTAATGGGATTTTAAAAAATGTGTAATACATTATTATTGCTGCCATTTACGTTGCTGTTAGTTGATTTGCAAATCACTCAAAGCTTTAATTGAAAGCCATGCCAAAAAAATAAGTTGGGCAGGGGCACGTGTTGTATCCTTTTCTTTTGCCGTCACTGATAAATAAGCTTTGAACGTCCAGTAGCAGAGCTTCAGTTTGGTCAGGGAGGTAGACCAAGGCAACAGGCTGCAACTGAATCATAGTTAACTGATCAGCAGTTCAACATAAGTTGAGCCCAGGCAGGACACGCCCCAAATCTCCAGCCTTGTTCCTCAGTCTGTCAACTCTGCCTCAACTCTGCCTTCCTGTAATGTATTCAGTAATCTTTCATTGAGCTTATTTATATATATTTCCGGAGTATTACACATCTACTCTTTGCAGTTGTTCTTGATCGATTTGTCCTCAGCAGGAATGTAATTCTCACCACTCTTTATACAAATTTTACAACAGTTCAGGCATTTTTCCTAATGCAGACTCATCTGTGCAAAGACAACCAAAAAAATCAAGATCTTTTTCACATATGTCAAAATGTGTAAAGTCAGTCAATCATTTCAACCTTGTGTAAAACTTTTTACCACCATTTCAGGACGTTGATACTGAGTTGCTTTTTCCTTTTATTAAAGCCTCACTGACTTTGAAAATAGTGCTAATGTGGGTTAAAAATTGTTCAGAAAAAAAGAAATGTGAAGGATTTATTTAAAACTTTACAAAATTGATGCTTGTGAAACTATATGGATCAGGAAACAGAGAAATATGCACAATCTGAGAATATAGTCAGAGTGTTCTGGTCCTTCAACACCTGACGCCGACCTTGTTAAGCCGGTATGGCTTCAGTTACATATCTCACACTGCAGTTTTAATGTGTTGTGAGATTTAAGTGAGAGGTGCATCAACACAGTGAAAATGTCTTTGGTAGTGAAGCGTGTGTGGAAATGTGTTACTGATTTGAGAACTGCATTTAGAGTGGTGAGAATTACGTTTCTGCTGTGTGATTTGTGCTTCAGCCATCGAAAAAACTTATAACAGGCTTTAGATAGAAATTTCTTGTCCTACGCTGAAGCCTGATGATGCCACTTTCACATTATCAGGGTTGTTTATTCAAAGTTCTTGCAGAGGCAACAAAAGCATACAGTGTGTTAACTATGGCAAGTAAACTCTGTTTAAGCCGTCTATATCTGACAAACAGAAAATACAAAGGTGTTGCTACTCTGCCTCTATGGTTCCCTTTGAAACTGTTGGCCTTTACAAATTCAATATACATTTTTCTTCTTGTTTATCACATAGACTAAACCTGTCTGAAATAAATAAAGTATATAAATATTAAGAGCAAATGTGAAAGTAAATTTGAGAATGTTCCCCAAACGATCTCACTGTAACTTTGGGCATTTTGACATCTGTGCCATTTAGCAGTAAGCCTTGCTGCTCTAGGTCTGTTACCCCTGGTTTAGTCATCAGAAGGGAAAATCAGAAAAAACATAAATCCTGCTAAAAACAAAAGAAATATTTTCAGTCCTATATTATCTGTAAATCCAGTGGAAAAGGAAGATATAATAAAAGTATATTAACAAATTCATTGCAGGAAACATTTTTTTTCCAATTAAAAAACATTAGATTAGCACATAGAAAAAATGATGCACATGCTTCAGGTTCAGAGAGGAGGAGGTGTGACCAATGCCCAGTTGTTATAAACTTTGCATCTTATAGATGTTTAACTGTTTTAGGAAGATGCTGCCCTGTATCGACACCTAGTGGCTGTGCTGCGCCATTGCCTGCTCCTGTCATGTGAAGGAGAAGACACATTAGAAGAACTCCAAGGGTCAGACTAGTATTTCTGAAGCTTTAGACGGTTTTGGCTAAAATAATAGATACTGGAGTGATTATTGATAACCTAGATGACATTCTTACAGTTGATCTAAAAAGTGTTATGACTTCTGTCCACAGGCACACGGTGAATGTCCTGTCAGCATTGCCACTGACATGTCTGGATGTCCTGGTGTCTGTCCAGGTGGACCAAGCATCCCATAAGTGCGAGGGGGTCAACATGGACTGTGTCCACAAATTGTTGCTCTTTATGAACAGACGGCTAAACAGGGCAAGTGAATATGTGGTGAAGGAAACACATGTTGTGACTGCATAGGTTAGTTTGACAACATGACTGATACGGATATCAGTGCTGGTATGTTTTGTCTGATGAGCTTTACAGATGAAAATGAAAAATCAGGATCAACTTTAAGATTTCCTGAAGTAACAAATAATTAAACCTTAACTAAACCATACCAGGAAAGCCTTCTTTTCTATAACCGAGGATTATAGAAACGATGGCTTACCAGAATTCTTATCATCTACTAAAACCTAAATACAGAATGGTTGAACCATTATGCAAAGTAGGTATTTTTCGTGATACACAAAATATCTACTTCACTGACTTTAAAATAAAATGATTCTGAAAAGAAGAAGCTTTATCTCCTTGTATTACACCTGCAAGGAATCTTTTGTTTGCCTACAACAGCTTGACAGTGAAGGATTTTCATTATTTCATCAGAATGATGTCATCCCTATAGCATGGTTATGGTTACAGTGGTTATTGACAGATTATATTGCTTATTTATTTAATAGATAATAAAAAGTAACTAACCGATCCAAATTGGATCTCTTACTTTACCAAATAAAGTAAGCGATGATGGCATTAACATATAACATGTTAATGCCATCATTTATAAAGTCTAAGTAAATAATTAAAGTATTTAAATGCAAATATATATATATAGAATGACTAAGATATGACCTCAGTGCTTTTGAGTTTTATAAATACTCCTTTCATAGTGGGTGTCCAAATTCATGGGCCGCATCCTCCTGAGGCCGCATGTCACAGCGACACGACGAAGGCTGTCCAAAATTCGTAGACTCCTCCGAATGCAGCCGACTAATGTGCCCTCCTATTCCCCGAATTTGAAGGATGGGTCGGGTGTGTCCTTCGTGTCCCACCATATCAGAATCAGAATCAGAATCAGAATCAGAATACTTTATTGATCCCTGGGGGAAATTATTTTTTGTTACAGTGCTCCATTTTAAACCAACATTAAGACAAGACAGACAATACGCTAACTAAGAATAGTACAATATATACATAAATATACATACATACATACATAAGTCACTTATAAATAAATATTTGGAAAAGAAACATGTGTAGTTGTAGCAGCAAACAGTGTGTTAAGTGGATGCGTTGTACAGGGAGCCACAGGCAGGAATGATTTCCTGTGTCGTTCAGTGGTGCTTTTCGGTAATCTCAGTCTCTCACTGAACGAGCTCCTGTGACTGACCAACATGTCATGGAGTGGGTGGGAGGTGTTATCCAACATTGTCTTTATCTTGGACAGCATCCGCCTCTCCGACACCACCTTGAGGAATTCATAGCGTGGCCCAGCCAGTTCCGGTTTCCAACAATGGAGGCCACTACTAAGTTTTAATATTACTGTTATTAATCTTTCTGGGTCACAAAATAAACTTTAAAGATATTTTCAGGTGAGAAAGCAGCCGTGTAAACTTCAAATATCTGCTCGGTTTATCAAGATATCACATATTTGCAAAAGTGCTCCCACATTTTCGGAGACGTCTGTTACCCACCAGCTCGATAGCTAGCTGGGGTGAGAACAGCGAACTCCCTGCACATCGTTTTAAAAGCCCCCCTGGTCTTTCGCTACTCAGGTTAAAAATGATATTTACAGTGACTTGCAAAAGTATTTTGCCCCCTTGAACTTTCCCACATTTTGTCACATTACAGCCACAAACATGAATCCATTTTATTGGAATTCCACATGAAAGACCAACACAAAGTGGTGCACACGTGAGAAGTGGAACGAAAATCAGACATGACTCCAAACATTTTTTACAAATAAATAACTGCAAAGTGGGATGTGTGTAATTATTCAGCCCCCTTTGGTCTGAGTGCAGTCAGTTGCACATAGACGTTGCCTGATGAGTGCTAATGACTAAACAGAGTGCACCTGTGTGTAATCTAATGTCAGTACAAATACAGCTGCTCTGTGACGGCCTCAGAGGTTGTCTGAGAGAATATTGGGAGCAACAACACCATGAAGTCCAAAGAACACAGCAGACAGGTCAGGGATAAAGTTATTGAGACATTTAAAGCAGGCTTAGGCTACAAAAAGATTTCCCAAGCCTTGAACATCCCACGGAGCACTGTTCAAGCCATCATTCAGAAATGGAAGGAGTATGGCACAACTGTAAACCTACCAAGACAAGGCCGTCCACCTAAACTCACAGGCCCAACAAGGAGAGCGCTGATCAGAAATGCAGCCAAGGGGCCCATGGTGACTCTGGACGAGCTGCAGAGATCTACAGCTCAGGTGGGGGGATCTGTCCATAGGACAACTATTAGTCGTGCACTGCACAAAGTTGGCCTTTATGGAAGAGTGGCAAGAAGAAAGCCATTGTTAACAGGAAACCATAAGAAGTCCCGTTTGCAGTTTGCCACAAGCCATGTGGGGGACACAGCAAACATGTGGAAGAAGCTGCTCTGGTCAGACGAGACCAACATGGAACTTTTTGGCCAAAATGCAAAACGCTATGTGTGGCGGAAAAATTACACTGCATATCACTCTGAACACACCATCCCCACTGTCAGATATGGTGGTGGCAGCATCATGCTCTGGGGGGGGCTTCTGTTCAGCAGGGACAGGGAAGCTGGTCAGAGTTGATGGGAAGATGGATGGAGCCAAATACAGAGCAGTCTTGGAAGAAAACCTCTTGGAGTCTGCAAAAGACTTGAGACTGGGGCGGAGGTTCACCTTCCAGCAGGACAACGACCCTAAACATAAAGCCAGGGCAACAATGGGATGGTTTAAAACAAAACATATCCATGTGTTAGAACGGCCCAGTCAAAGTCCAGATCTGAATCCAATCCAGAATCTGTGGCAAGATCTGAAAACTGCTGTTCACAAACGCTGCCCATCTAATCTGACTGAGCTGGAGCTGTTTTGCAAAGAAGAATGAGCAAAGATTTCAGTCTGTAGATGTGCAAAGCTGGTAGAGACAGACCCTAAAAGTCTGGCAGCTGGAACTGCAGCAAAAGGTGGTTCTACAAAGTATTGACTCAGGGGGCTGAATAATTACGCACACCCCACTTTGCAGTTATTTATTTGTAAAAATGTTTGGAATCATGTCTGATTTTCGTTCCACTTCTCACGTGTGCACCACTTTGTGTTGGTCTTTCACCTGGAATTCCAATAACATTGATTCATGTTTGTGGCTGTAATGTGATAAAATGTGGGAAAGTTCAAGGGGGCAAAATACTTTTGCAAGCCGCTGTAAGTCACTCAGATAACTTAAAAATGTTATTGTTTGGCTTTTTTCAGTGTTTTATTTGTTCCTGAGTAAATCAGTTTGGCTGAGATTAAAGTTGTAGTTTTCACACAGCTGAATAAACGTCAAACAGAAAACTGATTAAACAGAAGTGTGAAATGGTCGAGAGTTTACTCCAGTGTCCTGTTATATTTTAGATAGCAAGGAGCAGACGTCCGAGTTTATTAAACTCCAACGAGACAGCTGGTGACGCAGATCTGAAGGCTAGACCGTCTAATTTCACATTTCCGGCCTACCATATATATATATATATATATATATATATATACACAGTGAGCTGGGAGGGGGGACCAGGGCTCCAGGGGAGAGAGGGGGTAATCCACACACACGTTTCCTCTTCTGCACAGTCACCGCCACAGCTCCTCCGCACACACTCACTCCTCTTCAGCCGCACTCGCTCCAAAACTCCACTCATGCCGCCACACCCAGGAAGGGTCCGTGATTTGGTCCAGAAGGGGGATATCTACACACAGAATTCACTGTTAGTTACACAGCAACATACACACAGGGAAATCTTTTGAGAATGCCGAGAGCACGAACTCAGGAGGTTCAACGTTCCAGCGGTGAGCTGCTCTGTGCCACTGCCTTAAATAGCAGCTGGGGAAATCAGCCAGATCAGCAGCAGGTGGAGACAATCACACAGGTGCGTGGGCAAAGAACGAGAGCCCGTAACGAGCTCCACCCAGGCAGAGAGGAGGAGAAAAGGCATAAAAAACAACAACAAAACCCGTAGCCAGCGTGAGCCAGCCAGAGAGACATGGGGACCATGAAACTATGAATTTGGACATCTCTATAGTGTACTTCACAGTTACTTCAGACAGTTAGTAGCTGTTAGGTAGATATTTGGTGTGACCTCATCTAAAGTGAGGAATGCTTTTGCCTTATAAAGCATTTATAAATAAAATAAAAGTAACTCAAGACTTGAATAAGTATCAGCTCATCTTCATAACAGAAAAATGAAGAGATAAAGAATAAACAAATATTTATTTGCAGATTCAAACATAATCCACTATAATCTGAGGTAATACAGCTGAACCAGAGTTTTTAAGAGTGGTTTAAGTGACAAAGATACACTAAGCAGTTGAAGCGACGTAGCTAGAAGTAGCTTAACTTCAATATACTGAAGTTTATTCATTTAAAATAAAATATGAATAAAGTTATCAAAATCAGTAGTGAGTAACTGACAGAGCTTCACAAACAAGTCCAAATGTCATTAAAGTAGTTTCCATTACATTCTCATGACACAGATAATTCTCCTTGATGATGGAGAACCACCTCTTAACTTGATCACATCCTTACCCCGAGAAGAACGAGACAGAGACCATCCACTACTTCTTTCATTTAAGCTGAGCTCAGACACCCTAACTATTCTGCTTAATTCAGGAGCACTTTGGAACTGAACCTGACGCTGACTTGACTAAAACTAGCTAACAAAACACGAACCAGAGGAACGTTGAACCTCAGGAATGAACTCTTAAACATCCCAGAGACATTTTCCTGCATTATCAGTTTAATAAGATGAACGCTTTGTTTATGGTTTTTACACCTGTTTGTGAAACTCTGTCAAATTTTCACTACTGATTTGTAATAACCTTATTCCTATTTTAGCTTAAATGAACAAGTTGTAGTATATTTAAGTTTCACTGCTGCGGCTCCAGCTCAGTGTAGCTTTCTCTCTTAAACACCTCTTACAAACTGATTCAGACTCTGGTCCTTTCTACATTTCAGTATTCTGCAAACCTCAGGTGGGTCACGTTTGCATCTGGCAATATATATTTGTATAATTTGTATCTCTTTGTGCTTTGTCTGTGTCATTTTGTGTTGTGAAGACAGCTGAGACTTGTTTGAATCTTGAGGTACTTTCATTTTCATTTAAAAATAAGCCAAAAATAGTCCTCACTTTACATGAGGTCACACAAAATACTAACCTAACAACTACATATTTTTTTATAGATAATATTTATAAAACATCTATTAACACACTGAACAACAATGAGCTCATGTCATTAATCATTGTATATATATAAATGTGCCTCTGTTAATTATTTACTTGAACATGAACATGTTATATATGAGCTTATTAATCAAGAAAAAACATTTATATCTGTTTATAAATGATACACTGAGAAGGACTAATGCTTTATAAAGGATGAATTTAAATGAAAAGAAAACAGAAGTGTTGGTGTTTGGACCCAGTGGTTCCTGCGAGTCCTCCTCTGTTGATTTGGGACCCCTGGAAGTCTATTTTAAACCTGTTGTTATCGACCTTGGTTTTAAGTTGGACAGTGATTTTAAATTGGACAACCAAATCAGAGCAGTGGTAAAGTCCAGTTTTTATCATTTAAGGCAAATGGCAGGAGTAAAATCCTTTCTTTCGAGGCAGCACTTTGAAACGGTGATACATGCTTTTATTTCTTCCTGCCTGGACGACTGTAACTCACTCTATGTGGGGGTCAGTCAGTCGTTGCTCTCACTGTACAGCACTTTGTGTCAGCTGTGGTTGTTTAAAAGTGCTTTATAAATAAAGGTAATGATGATGAGGTGATGATAAGCACTTACTAGTAGGGATGGGTATTGATAAGATTTTTACGATTCCGATTCCAGTTTCGATTCTGTTTAACGATTCGATTCTTTTTCGATTCTCTTATCGATTCTTTTTTTAAAAAAAGGAGGACACTAAGGTCGATTAGCTTAGAACTTTGTTTTATATCTTCTCTTTGAACAAGATAGAAATTTAGGAGTTACATGGCCTTACAAACCCAACAGGGAGATCTTAAGAGATCCAGCCTACGGCTCTTCAGTGGGGTGTCACAGGGTCCCCAGGAAACAAAAATTGTAAATGTAAAATAATAAAATAAATATTCTTCTGTAGCAATAACAAAGTATAACATAAATTATTCTGTAGCAATTACACAAGAATATCCAGTAATGTCCCTGCCTACAATTAAACGCATTCACTTACCGAAAATCATCTGCTGTGGCAAATGTGTGCAAGCCTTTGACCACAAACTGAGTCACTGCTCGGTGACATTCGTCTATCCCGGCCTGAAAGGAGACGCTACCGGTAGACTGCAGCGAGAACTGCCAGCATCTGAGCCAGACTCTGTCTCATCATGGTCACCTAAATGCACAGTGATGGCAGGTTTGTAATAAGGCAGATCACGCTAACATAATATGCACTGTTGTTGATTATTTACCTGCCGCATTAACGGGAGAGGACGTGCAAACGTTACCGCTGCTGCTGGGTTGAGATTCACGAGTCCAGAATTAAAAACACGACATTCATTTCAGGTCATCGCGTGTTTTGTGAGCAAATGCTTTTGCATATTCGTAGTGTTTCCTCCCTTAAATGAAATATCTACTTTGCAAGTATTGCAAGTTGCCCTGTTGTCATCCGTTCTCGTAAAGTATAACCAAACTTTTGAGCCGCCATGTTTCCTGCCAGGTAAATGACGCTCCGCAACGTGGTGACGTCATTCGGGGCGACTGGAATCGATAAGGGAATCGTTTGCAAAAATGGCAAACGATTCCAAGGAATTGAAACAGTGGGAACCGGTTCTCAACAAGAACCGGTTTTTGATACCCATCCCTACTTACTAATTCCTTACTATTGCTTAATAGTGTTATCACACTATTAACACTATATTATTATATAGTGTTACCCAGTTTTTATTCATCTTTAGTGACATATGTAAGCTGTTTAATTGTACACAGGGCCAAAAGCTGAAGGAGAAACTAACACCTGTACTGAATCTACTGACTGAGAGTTCTCGGGTACACAGGGAGACGCGTCACTACATACGGCAAAAGGTAAAAAAAAAAGAAAAAAAAAAGTACAAAATGGAAACTGTATCAGCAATTTTTTATCTAACCTCAACATTTGGAATAGATCCTACCTCCACTGAGGGATGTTGCCATCAGACCTGAGCAGGACAGCTCCCTCAGAGGCCAGCTGGTCCGCCTAATGACCCACGTTGACACAGATGTGAAGGATTGTGCTGCTGAACTGCTGTTTGTGCTCTGCAAAGAAAATGGTATAGTTGCAGTTTGCAAGACTAACTGTAGTGATGGGAAAAGTCAAGTTTTCAAAGGACTCTATACAGTCAGGTGCGAGTTAACACAGTGCCAAGAAGAACAAACATCAGCAGTAATCTTAGAGCAGATTATTATTATTATTATTTATTGTACAATCTACTGTACAATATAAAGCGCCTTGAGGCGACTGTTGTTGTGATTTGGCGCTATATAAATAAAATTGAATTGAATTGAATTATTCTTCCCAAGAGCTGACATTCTATCCAATTTACCCCAAGGTCAGACAAGCTTTGAGAAATTCCAGAAAAACCGAGGAGCTACATCTCAGATCTTACAGGCCTCAGTTAACATGTTAAATGTTAAAATTAGCAGTACAATAACAGCAGACAATACTATTAGATGTAAGCAGTTATGTATGGAATGGTTGGCAGGTGAAAGTGTCTTCTCTGGAAAAAAAAAAAGAGCCCCTGGTATTTCTCCAGCTTCTTGTGTTTCTTCTTCCTGATATTGCTGTCATTCTGAACCGCTACATCCATCACTACGGCCATTTTCTTCTGTCTTCCACCACTATGTCCGGTTGGTTAGCCATCACCATTTTTTTCTGTCTGTTTCTGGAAGTCCAACAGGATCTTAGCTCGACCATTCTCCACCACCCATTTGTCCTCAGGACTTCCAGGCCATATTCGGCACAGATGTTTCTGTACACTATGCCGGCCACTTGGTTATGGCGTTCCATGTATGCCCTGCCTGCTAGCTTCTTGCACCCTGCTGTTATGTGCTGGATTGTCTGACGGGCAAACTCAGAGACGTGGCAAGAATGAACTCAGAACTAACTCGTTAAACTTAAATCATCCTAATAATATCAAAACACTCGGAAAAGTACAAAATTAAATAAATAACTAAATAAAGTTGAAATGCGGGGATTCATGTGTGGGCCATTGAGTCATAGGCTGTCTTGTAGTCGGTCCAGGCAGTGCACATTTCAGTCTGGTACTGCAGTCTAGGACGACTGCTCGGTCTACCAGCAGCTCATGTTTGGCCCCTCTGGTGTTTCTGCCTATCCCTTTCTATGCCATGCTTATGTATTGAGAGCCATGTGCCTGTTCATCTTAGCCTCTATGGTGCCCGACAGGAGCTTCCATGTGGTACTGAGGCAGGCTATTGGTATTTGGTCCCTTCTGGTCGCTTCTGGAGGTCCTTGGGTAACAGAACTGTGGCCTTCAGTTAGCCATTCTGGGTGTCTCATCCATTAGCAGCTGGGTCATTTGTGCTGCCAGATGCTCATGGAGTACCTGAACATCTGGGGCCTGGTTATGTCTAACTCTTTTTACTGGAGACCTGTTCTTGGATGCCTATCACTGTGATATATATATATTTTCTTTCTTTAATTCCTGTCTCGCCCCTGCGGGCAGTCTATCCTTCAAGCTTGTGTCCTCTACCAGAAGCCTGGGAGGCCGAGGGTCCTGTGCAGTAGGTTAGCTGTTCCTAGGACTGCGCTCTTCTGGACAGAGATCTCCAAACTTGTTCCTGGGATCTGCTGGATCCGCTCACCTAGCTCCAAGTGCTCCGATTACCACTGGGACCACTGTTTCCTTCACCCTCCACATCTTCTTGAGGTCTTCTCTAAGACCTTGGTGCTCCTCTTAAGTACAGGGTGGGCCATTTTCCTCGAGATGGGTGGTGACCATGGTGGCCATTTAGAAGTCATCCATCTTGGATACAACTTTTGTTTTTTCAATAGGAAGAGGACCATGTGACACATCAAACTTATTGGTAATGTCACAAGAAAAACAATGGTGTGCTTGGTTTCAACGTAACTTTATTCTTTCATGAGTTATTTACAAGTTTCTCTTTGTTCACAGCCATTGACATGTCGAAGAGGTTAACACGTGAGGAACTTGAACGCGAAATTGTGTTGATATCTGGTGAATGCAGTAACCGGGTCATTGCAGCAGATTTCAATGCAAGACACCCTACGAGACCACCCATCTCCCATGCTACAGTCAGCAAACTGCTTGCTAAGTTTCGTGAAACTGGTTCAGTGTTGGATTTGCCAAAATGTGGACGCAAGAAAACTGTCACTAATGAAGAAACATCAGTGTCTGTCCTAGCTTCATTCAGCAAGAGCCCACAGCGTAGCACTCGCTGCATGTCACTGGAGAGTGGCATCAGTCAAACATCCCTTCGGCAGATATTAGCTACTCACAAATGGCACCCTTACAAACTCCAGCTACTGCAGCATCTCAGCGAGGATGACCCAGATCGGCGCACAGAGTTTGCAGAATGGGCAAAACAAAAATTGGAACAGGACCCTCAGTTCACGCAGAAGATTTTGTTCAGTGATGAGGCAAACTTTTATGTGAATGGTGAAGTTAACAAACAAAACCACCGCTGTTGGTCTGACACTAACCCACATTGGATGGATCCCTCCAAGACTGTGGGAACAACAAAAGTGATGGTTTGGTGTGGTATATGGGGCACAACGATAGTGGGTCCATTCTTCATCAATGGAAACCTCAAGGCCACTGGATATTTGAAATTGCTACATGATGATGTGTTTCCCTCTTTATGCACTGAAGCTGGCACGTTCCCTGAGGTTTTCCAGCAAGATGGTGCACCACCACATTATGGTTGCCAGGTCCGAGCATTCCTAGATGAACAGTTTCCTGGAAAGTGGATTGGTCGTCGTGGGCCAGTTGAATCGCCCCCAAGGTCTCCCAATCTGACCCCCTTAGACTTTTATCTTTGGGGTCATCTGAAGGCAATTGTCTATGGTGTGAAGATACGAGATGTGCAGCACCTGAAACTACAGATACTGGATGCCTGTGCTGGCATTTCTCCTGCGGTGTTGCTATCAGTGTGTGAAGAGTGGGAGAAGAGGGTTGCATTGACAATCCAACACAATGGGCAGCACATTGAACACATTTTATAAGTGGTCAGAAACTTGTAAATAACTCATGAAAGCATAAAGTTACGTTGAAACCAAGCACACCATTGTTTTTCTTGTGACATTACCAATAAGTTTGATGTGTCACATGGTCCTCTTCCTATTGAAAAAACAAAAGTTGTATCCAAGATGGCCGGCTTCTAAATGGCCACCATGGTCACCACCCATCTTGAGGAGTTTGCCCCTCATATATACTAATGTGCCACAAACAGGACTTTAATATCACCAACCATTCCCATTTTATTACGGTGTATCCATATAAATGGTCCACCCTGTACTTTTGGTCTAATCCACCAACTTTCTCATGGAGCAAGCTCTTGCACCAGACTGAGGGTAATTGATGGTCTTTAATATTTCTCCCATTTCCATTTAATTGCACCAGCAGTTGTTACCTCCTCACCAAGCTTCTTGCTAATGGTCTTGTATCCGATTCCAGCCTTGTGCAGATCTATAATCTTGTCCCTGATATCCTGATCCAACCAAACAAACAACCAAACAAACAACCAACCAACCAACCAACCAACCAACCAACCAACCAACCAACCAACCAACCAAACAAACAAACAAACAAACAAACAAACAAACAAACAAACAAACAAACAAACCATGAAAACTGTAATAACTTTAATTTTTCAATCACTTCCACTCTTCTGTTAATACCTATTAACACCTATTAAAGCATACTTACGGGCAGGTTTAGGACTGAATATAAAGGAAGTAGCTCAAAGGGCAGCTTTATTGTTGGCACTCACAGGTAAAACCAATAGAAATACTAACAAGGCTGGAAAGGAGCCAGGAATGCAAACACAAACACACAAAACAAGGGAACACTTTAGAATTGAAAGTGAATTAAAAATAAATAAATAAATATGACAAAAGATAAAACACATTTCAGAAACTTACATGGAAACACTCACTGCACAGTAGGAAATTATTTCATATGGAAACACTTTCTTCTGTGTTCCCTTCACAGTCAGCCGATTTGTCAAATATACTGGATATGGCAATGCTGCAGGGCTGTTGGCAGCTCGGGGACTGCTTAATGGTAGAATGAGTTCTAGTAACAGCCAGTACTCCAGCGACTCAGACTCAGACACAGAAGAGTACCGAGAGGCCAAAGCCAAGATTAACCTGGTGACTGGCCGGGTAGAAGCAGACCAGCCTGATCCAATGGAGGGCATGACGGACGAAGAGAAAGAAGAGGAGGCACGTCACCTCATCAGTATGATCAACAGACTGTCACGGTGAGTGTGTTAATAATGCAGAACACACAGTATGGTTAAAGAGAGGCTTTCATTTATAATGATGTATATGCTGTTTCTTACTCAGTGAACAAATCATTCAGCCAATGGGTGTGACAGCAGAGGGCAGACTGGCTCCACTTTGGGGCCAAATGAGTGACTGCACGCTGGAAGAAGAGGAAGAGGAAGAATTGAATCTCATGCCAGAGGGGGGCAAAGACAGTCAGATGGAATAGGATGATGTAAACAAAGAGCGAGGCAGAGATGCTAACACACGTATATCCAGTGTTGGGAAGGTTACTTTTGAAATGTACTCCACTACAGATTACAGGATACATGCCCCAAAATGTTGTTTGCAATGTATTCTATTAAGTTACTCAGTGTGAGTAATGTATTCTAAGTACTTTGGATTACATAATATTGTCATGCTTTTTACAACTACGTAAATATACTATTACTGAAGGCTACTCGCAAACGCGCTAACATTGCTAGCTGGCATTAGCTGGGGTTAGTTCATAGACTGCATTCAGAAGTGCACATTTGCAGCTAGCAGGTTGTTAATGCTATCCAGCAAGTCTAACTGTCTATGAACTAACCTCAGCTAACGCCAGCTAACAATGTTAGCTTGGTGACGAGTAGCCTTCAGTAATAGTAGTAAATCACACATAATCCAGGTAGCTACCAGAACTAAAACAAGCTAGCTGCAGTAGGCTAATGTTAGTTTTTTAAAAAAAAACAACTTACTTCCAGATAGGGTTGCCACAAACAATTATTTTGATAGTCGACTAGTCACCGATTATTTTTGCGATTAGTCGATGTGGCGTGGGTGTGGTCCTTGGCCAGCTGCAGAGGAGGCGTGACGCAGTGAGCTCCCGGGGCGGCGCAGGGGCGGGGTGAACAGGTGTGCTGGGATCTGACAGTGATTGTGTCTCTTTATGTGTTGGCAGTGACAGACGGAGAAGGAACGTGACAGCAGAGAAAGAGAGCGCGGAGTACATGTGTCCACTACAACCCGAGCTTAATAAAAAGTTCTGCACTGTCAAAAGTCGCTCCGGCTGGTATTTCTTGGGTCCACCGTTACAGTCGACTAATCAGATCATCATCCATTGGACGTAAAACGTACAGCTTATTGCACCAGCAGCATCTGCTCTTATATAACTATCATTAGCTTACAGCTTTAAGTGTTTAAGGTATGTGCAAACTAAAAATAAAGACAAGATGATAGTTTATTAAATTTTATTGAAATTTGCAGATTGTTTCGGTGAAGTTTAATAATCTCCTTGCTATCTAAAATATAACAGGACGCCGGAGTAAATTCTCGAGCATCTCACACTTCTGATAATCAGCTGTCTGCTATAACTTTAGTCTCAGCCAAACCGATTTACTCAGGAACAAATAAAATACTAAAAAAAGCCAAACAATAACATTTTAAGTTATCTAAGTGACTCATATGTCATGTTTAACCTGAGAGAGAAAGATGGCGGTGGGTTTGAAAACTATTAGCCGGGAGTCCGGTGTTCTCGCGGCTCTAGTTAGCCTAGCCCCCGGCTAGCTATCGAGCTAGTGGGTAACAGGCGTCTCCGAAAACGTCGGAGCGCTTTTGAAAATACGTGGTGTCTTGATAAACTGAGCAGATATTTGAGGTTTACACAGCTACATTCTCGCCTGAAATATGTTAAACGTTTATTTTGTGACCCAGAACGAGTAATAAGAGTAATATTAAAACTAACTAGCTGCCGCCATTGTTGGAAACTGAGCTGGGCTGCGCTATGAATTCTGGGACACAGCTTCTTCTTCTTCGGGGTTTAACGGCAGCTGGCATCCTTGTACATGCAGTGCTGCCATCTTCTGTTTGTCCGTTATTACACTCTTAAATCCTACTACTTATTCCTGCGTCTTTTGTGATCTTACAAAGCTTCAAACGACGCGTCGACTATTAAATCAGTCGTCGACGATTTTGATAGTCGACATAATCGTGACTAGTCGACTAATCGTGGCAGCCCTACTTCCAGATATTTCTTTAGGTTGGAGTCTTTTGACGCTGAGAGCAGATTGGTTGCTGGCAAACAAAGTTTGCATTGCACGCTCAGATTTCACCCATCCCTTTCTTCTCTAAATGTAAATTGGTGATTGCGCTGGCTCCGGGTCCATTGTGTAACTGAGGCCACCAACATTAACAGGACACTTACATTAGAGCCTCTAATTGTGTGTTTTGTTGGAGAATTAGAGAGGGGATAGCCTAACATATTAAACAGGAAAAGACTGCCATGTAATCCATTTATTTCAACAAAGGAACTGCATTCTAATTATCACCTTTTAAACGGTAACTGTAATGGAATACAGTTACTCATATTTTGTATTTTAAATACGTAACGCCGGTACATGTATTCCATTACTCCCCAGCACTCCCCAACACTGCACATATCTGTGTTGAAGATCATTGTTAAAGAGAGATAATCCATAAAGTGAAGGGTATCAGTCACTAGATGGCGAGTGAGCTGAATTTGTTTCCCATGTTACTTTGTATTTTACTATTTTATAGTAACCCTGTTAGCAGCTTTGTAAAAATATAGTTTTTTCAATATGTGTTATTGAATGTGGAAATTGTGTAATGTAAGCTTATAAAATGAAAGCATTTTCTGTATCATTCTATAATACTGTAGAAATCATTACAGTTAGTACACATGCAGAACTGCAGCATCTGATCCATTTATAGAAGGCTTGCATCCTAACAGATGAAGTATTGCTTGAATTCTAAAAGGCACATGAAGTATCTTAGATTAGCTGTACTCAAAGACGAGTGTATAAACATACAATGCTGTCATGTCTTTTTTCTTTCTTCGTCTTTTTTTGGCTATTCCCTTTAGGGGTTGACGCAGTAGATCATCTCCCTTTATGCCACCCGATCCCTAGCATACTTTTCTGTCACACAAACCCTTTGCCTGTCCTCCTACATCCACTACATCCCTAACCTCCTATGAAGGCTTTCTCTTTGCTTCCTGCATGAATCTTTTGTCCAATATATCCACTATCCCTCCTCTGAACATATCCAGACAATCTCAGTTTTGCTTCTCTTACTTTGTCACCAAACCCCTCAACCTGAGCTGTCCATTTGATATACTGATTTTGTCCTCCTGATCACTCTCAACGAAAATTTTAACATCTTCAGCTCTTCTATACTCTATTTTACTTGTTAAGCACCTTGGCATACCCTTGGTTTTTAAGTGTGCTTTATAAATAAAGTTTATTATTTATTATTATTATTCCACCTCCAGCACCTCCTTTGGTCAGTGTCACAATCTCCAAACCATACATTGTAGCAGGTCCTGAATGCCCCTGATGTCATCTCCACCCACTCAACCCTGCATGCCTGCGTCTCTCCTTCACCACTCTTGGGCACAGTCCCTTGCTTTGGATGGGAGACCAGGAATTTAAACTCATCTACCATAACTGCCACTACTCAAAACAAACATTGCATCTGTAGTGCTCAGTACTCACTATAAGCCTTCTCCTTTGCTGTACACCCAGCATTACAACACTCCTGTCCACTTTTTTCATCTCCCTGACTCCCCCACATTTGTTTGCTAACCTCTTCCTTTGAATACTTTGCTGAAATACAAAATAAATAATAATAAATACATAAACAAATGGCCATAGTTTTGTGATTCTGCTGCACTGCTGACACATCTAATATTGAATTTAAAATCTTTTTCTTCAAATATGTGATGGACCTGCAAGAGCAGGAGTCGTCACAGGAATTATTACAAAAATTATATTTACAAAACTAATAAATTTGAGCTCATAAAAGAGGTCAAGGAAACAAAACTGAACTGCAAACTTAACAAACCAAATGACTGCCCAAACAAACATAACTCACCTGACAGGTGGATGACTTAATCTAAGTCATCCACCTGTCAACTTGACCCTCTCCCTACTGTGTTAGTTAAAGCCTGTCTTCCCTCGTTAGCTCCTCTCATAACCAATATTATTCATTCCTCCCTGAACACTGGGATTGTTCCTGAAGCACTGAAAAAGGCTTCTGTTTTCCCAAATCTCAAAAAGCCTGGTGCAGACCCCAATAACTTTGATCATCTTCGCCCTATATCAAATCTCCCCTTTATTTCAAAAATTCTTGAAAAAGTTGTCGCCGCCCAGCTTCATTTACATCTCAATGACCATAATCTCTATGAACAATTTCAATCTGGTTTCTGCCCCAATCATAGCACAGAAACTGCTCTGTTAAGGATTACCAATGACCTTCTGATGGCAGCTGATTCTGGTCTCCTATCCATCCTCATCCTTCTTGATCTTAGTGCGGCGTTTGATACCATTTCTCACAATATTCTCCTGAACCGGTGAGCTTCCATTGGCATTAGTCATACCCCCCTTGCCTGGTTTACCTCCTATCTCTCAGACCGCACTCAGTTTATCCAACTTAAATCCCATTCTTCAGCTCTCTTTCCTGTTTCTGCTGGTGTGCCCCAGGGTTCAGTATTGGGGCCTCTTTTATTCATTATTTATATGCTTCCTCTTGGTCATATATTCCGAAAATATAATATAAATTTTCACTGTTATGCCGATGACACCCAGCTCTACATTCTTTCTAAACCCAATTCATCCCTCCCACCTTCCTCCCTCTCGGACTGTCTTATGGAGATTAGATCCTGGTTCTCCTCCAATTTCCTCAAACTAAACAGTAATAAAACTGAAGTTTTACTTGTTGGTTCACCATCTATCTTAACCAAATCCCACAGCTTTTCCATTAACATTGAAAGTTCTCCCACCCTTCCCTCCCCTCAGGTTAAGAGTTTGGGTGTCATACTTGATAATACTCTTTCATTCCAGTCTCACATTAATTACATAACACGGTCTGCTTACTTCCATTTACGTAATATTAACTGACTCCGCCCCTTCCTTACCCCCCATGCTGCTGCCATCCTTGTCCATAGTCTTATTACGTCCCGTATTGATTACTGTAATTCCCTCCTATTTGGTCTCCCTAAAAGGTCCCTTCATAAACTCCAACTTCTTCAAAATTCTGCAGCTCGGGTCATAACTTGCACTCCGTTAAGTGCTCATATTACCCCAGTTCTTCAGCAGCTTCACTGGTTGCCCGTAGAAGCCAGGATAAATTTTAAAATCTTACTTCTTACATACAAGTGTATCCATAAATCTGCTCCTTCATATTTGTGTGACCTGCTCCATATCACCACTGTTTCCCGCCCTCTCAGATCATCATCTGCTATTCATCTTACTGTTCCGTCCTCACACCTCATCACTGAGAGGAACAGAGCTTTCAGTCGCTCTGCTCCTTGGCTCTGGAACTCTCTTCCTCCTGCACTCAGAAATATTGACTCCCTCTCCGTATTTAAGACACAGCTCAAAACACATCTGTTTAAACTGCCTTATTCGCTTTAATGCTGATTTTATCTGTTGTCACGCTCTGTTTTGTAATTTTAACTTATTTTATGTATTTTATGACTACTGTTCCTTTTATTAATTGTGTTTTTTGTAAGGTGACCTTGGGTTTCTGAAAGGCGCCCTCAAATAAAATGTATTATTATTATTATTATTATTATTATTATTATTATTATTATTATTATTAAACATGAAATGACACACAAGGCTGATCAGACCACTATGACACACGAGGGGTAACTAAACAAAACACAATTGTAAACAACAAACAATGCAGTATAGTCTGGTTTGTTAATAAACTAAACACCAAAGAAAAAAAAATCAAAACTACTGAACCCTAATCTCAAATATTTAATTAAGTACAAATACTTTGTTGTTAATTAAAGAAAACACACATTCTCCCATTCAACAGGAAGTGGTAGTGCAGTCCAGTTATCCCTTTTTGTATTTAACAGCTTCAAAACCTGTCGACCACCTTTTGTCTGGCAACTTCCAGGGATCATGGCAGGTAAGAAGTAAAAGAAACAAAGGTTAGTCAAAAATCAAGTTAATGAAATAGTATGAATACATAAGTAAACTAAATGTGCACGCTTACAAATAGAACAAATGTATCCAAACCAGTCATAAAACTTATTGGAAAGTAAAGTGTGTTATTGTGTTCAAATAAAGGAATGAAAATACACAAGAGCTAGCGACTTTAGAGTGTAGCCATGGGTTTGGCCATCACAAAATACAAGGTCAAAATCAGGCCCCAAATAAAAAAACTAACAAAAAACAAACAGTCCTAGTCCGAAAAGGGTTTGGACACAGTGTAAAATGCTTTAATACAGATGATGTCTTTTTCAGGGAAGACTGTGGTGTGTCTGCATCATGTTTACATATAAGGAGCTTTGCATGATAGAGCTTCAGCTTGGATTGGTGGATGTCACGGTGAACTGTGTTCCCAGACATTTTATTTCCAAAAGTGTTCCTGAGGCTGTGCAGTGCAGTTCTTGGTCCTTGCACACAGATATTTCACCAGATTCTCAGAAATGATATTATGTGATGTACCCGATAAGATATTGTCTTGGCAATTTTAGATTGAGGAATATGTTACTGAAATTGTTTCACAATTTCTAGATGCAGTTTTCTTGCAGACTGATAAATCCCTGCTCATCTTTACTTCCAAGAAAAACATTCCCACAGTTACTCGGTCACATAGACACCAGTCTGATAATGAAGGGACACAAAGTGGTTCATGACCTTGAACACAGCTTACAGTCTGTGTTCCTATCTTCATACACCAGGGCTATGTACATACCATCCACTAATTGTTACGTACTTTGTGTGACCTTAACTAAAGCAACGACCAGGTATACCTTACAAAGGATTTATAAAGGAAATTTTTTCACACCAGCCTATTAATCAACCAAAGACCCAGACAGACTTTTAATTCATTTGAAAGCCTGATGCTTAGCCTCGTCCACCCCAGCTGTAAAACTCAGAAACCAGTCTTACTTGTTATCATCTATCGTCCACCTGGGCCTTACACAGAGTTTCTGTCTGATTTCTCGGACTTTTTATCTGATTTAGTTCTGAGCTCAGATAAAATAATTATTGTGGGTGATTTTAACATCCATGTAGATGCTAAAAATGACAGCCTCAACATGGCATTGAATCTGTTATTAGACTCAATTGGCTTCTCTCAAAATGTAAAAGAACCCACCCACCACTTTAATGGTAAATGGCCTGCATTTGTATAGCGCTTTACTCAGTCCCTAAGGACCCCAAAGCACTTTACACTACATTCAGCCATTCACCCATTCACACACACATTGGTAATGGCAAGCTACATTGTAGCCACAGTTACCCTGGGGCGCACTGACAGAGGCGAGGCTGCCGGACACTGGCGCCACCGGGCCCTCTGACCACCACCAGCAGGCCAACACGGGGTTAGTATCTTGCCCAAGGATATTTGGCATGCAGCCAGGAGACAGCCTGGGATCGAACCACCGACCTTCTGATTAGTGGCTGACCTGCTCTGCCACCTGAGCTACAGCCACCTCACTTTAATCACACTCTAGATCTTGTTTTAACATATGGCATAGAAACTGAACATTTAACAGTGTTTCCTGAAAACCCTCTCCTGTCTGATCATTTCCTGATAACATTTACATTTACAATAATTGATTACACAGCAGTGGAGAGTAGACTTTATCACAGTAGATGTCTTTCTGAAAGCGCTGTAACTAAGTTTAAGAATATAATCCACCCACTGTTATCATCTTCAATGCCCTGTACCAACATAGAGCAGAGCAGCTATCTGAACGCTACTCCAACAGAGGTCGATTATCTTGTTAATAATTTCACCTCCTCACTACGTACGACTCTGGATACTGTAGCTCCTTGAAAACTAAGGTCTCTAATCAGAAGTACCTGACTCCGTGGTATAATTCTCAAACACGTAGCCTAAAGCAGATGACTCGTAAGCTGGAGAGGAAATGGTGTGTCACAAATTTAGAGGATCATCATTTAGCCTGGAGAAATAGTTTGCTGCTTTATAAGAAAGCCCTCCGCAAAGCCAGAACATCTTACTATTCATCACTGATTGAAGAAAATAAGAACAACCCCAGGTTTCTCTTCAGCTCTGTAGCCAGGCAAACAGTCAGAGCTCTGTTGAGCCAACCATCCCTTTAACGTTAACTAGTAATGACTTCATGAACTTCTTCACAAATAACATTTTAATCATTAAAGAAAAAATTACCAGTAATCATCCCACAGATGTAATATTATCTACAGCTACTCTTAGTACCATTGATGTTAAGTTAGACTCTTTTTCTCCAATTGATCTTTCTGAGTTAACTTCAATAATTACTTCCTCCAAACCATCAACGTGTCTTTTAGACCCCATTCCTACAAAGCTGCTCAAAGAAGTCCTGCCATTAATTAATTCTTCGATCTTAAATATGATCAACCTATCTCTAATGATCGGCTATGTACCACAGGCCTTCAAGCTGGCTGTAGTTAAACCTTTACTCAAAAAGCATCTCTAGACCCAGCAGTCTTAGCTAATTATAGGCCAATCTCCAACCTTCCTTTATATCAAACATCCTTGAAAGAGTAGTTGTCAAACAGCTAACAGATCATCTGCAGAGGAATGGTTTATTTGAAGAGTTTCAGTCAGGTTTCAGAGCTCATCACAGCACAGAAACAGCTTTAGTGAAGGTTACTGTGATGGCATGCCACACATGGTAAGCTCCACACCTCACCACCAGTTGATTCACCTTAGTTTAATTTAATTTGTTTTGTATTAGTTTGAATCCGTCAAAGTGTGTTTTCGCCGCTGCTGAGACAGAATACCTGGGCCATGTCATCGGCAAGGGGGTTATCAGGCCACAGGTCAGCAAAATCGAGGCCATGGAATCATCCCCCCTGCCCCAAACAAGGAAGCAGCTGAGATCCTTTTTGGGCATGGCAGGTTTCTATCGTCGTTTCATCCCTCAGTTCTCCAACAGGGCAGCTCTGCTCACAGACCTGACGGGATCACGCTCTCCCAATTACATCCAGTGGACAGAGGAGGCAGTGGCAGCATTTCATGACATCCAACAGTCACTAAGTAAGCAACCGGTTTTGTACAGTCCCAACTTTGATGAACCGTTCATATTACAGACTGATGCTTCAGATCGGGGCCTGGGAGCTGTCCTCCTTCAGGAAACCATGGAAGGCCGCCATCCAGTGGCTTACATCAGCCGGAAACTGTTTCCACGGGAAGTTCGGTATTCCACAGTAGAGAAGGAGACCTTAGCGATCAAGTGGGCCCTGGACTCCTTCCGCTACTATCTACTGGGAAGAGACTTCACCTTGGAAACTGATCACAAAGCACTCCAGTGGCTTGAGCAGATGAAGGACACAAATGGGCGAATTACCCGCTGGTACCTGGCCTTACAGCCATTCCGATTCACTGTCCACCACGTATCAGGCAAGGAGAACCTTACTGCTGACTATCTCTCTCGCTGTTCCAGCGAGAGCTCTGAAGAGGGGAGGTGTGTGATGGCATGCCACACATGGTAAGCTCCACACCTCACCACCAGTTGATTCACCTTAGTTTAATTTACAGTCACTACTTTAAAATATTCTATTTATTGTTCAATATCGTTTCTTTATTAAATGTATTTATTTTTCCATCACACCTTCCAATGTTTATATGGCGTGCACACATATTAACCTTGCAAGGTCAAAGTTCTGTTTTATGTTATATTAATACATCTATCTTTGTTTGAGTTACCTGGGGGTTGGCTTCTCCTGTCTGGCAAAAGGTGTGGCAAAGGGCTGCGAGACCTGAAGTACCACTGACAGCCTAATTGGATTGCACCACATGCTTCATTGCCTGGGGGGTGTTTCATGTTTGTTTCATTGTTTTGTATTAGTTGGTTATATGGCAGCCATCTTGTTTTCCCCCGTGTGTGTCATTTGGTTTAGCTAAACCAGTATTTAAGTTTCCCCCGTGTGTCATTTCAGCAGGTCAGTTTGTTATATGTTTGTTTGAGGTTTTGTTAATTATTATCTTGAGTTTAGTCTATTGAGTTGACCTCTTTTATTGGTCTGCCTGTTTAAGTTTTGGCTTTGTTAAATATATTTTTGGGTCAATAAAACTCCTTTTTTGAATTAAAACCACCTGTGTCCTTTATGCTTTACTGCTTGGTCCCTGACAGTTACAAATGATCTTCTTATGGCCTCTGACAGTGGACTCATCTCTGTGCTTGTCCTGCTAGACCTCAGTGCAGCATTCGATACTGTTGACCATAATATCCTATTAGAGCAATTAGAACATGCTGTAGGTATTACAGGTACTGCACTGCAGTGGTTTCTATCATATCTATCTAACAGACTCCAGTTTGTTCATGGAAATGGAGAGTCCTCTTCACACACTGAGGTTAATTATGGAGTTCCACAGGGTTCAGTGCTAGGACCAATTCTGTTTACATTATACATGCTTCCCTTAGGCAGCATCATTAGAAGACATAGCATACATTTACACTGCTATGCTGATGACACCCAGCTCTATCTGTCCATGAAGCCAGATAACACACACCAATGAGTTAAACTGCAGGAATGTCTTAAAGACATAAAGACCTGGATGGCCGCTAACTTTCTGCTTCTTAATTCAGATAAAACTGAGGTTATTGTACTCGGCCCTGAAAATCTTAGAAATATGGTATCTAAGCAGATTCTTACTCTGGATGGCATTACCTTGGCCTCCAGTAACGCTGTGAGGAACCTTGGAGTCATTTTTGACCAGGACATGTCCTTCAATGCACATATTAAACAAATATGTAAGACTCCTTTCTTCCATTTGTGCAACATCTCTAAAGTTAGAAATATCCTGTCTCAGAGTGACGCTGAAAAACTAGTTCATGCATTTATTACTTCCAGGCTGGACGACTGTAATTCATTATTATCAGGAAGTCCTAAAAACTCCCTGAAAAGCCTTCAGCTAATCCAAAATGCTGCAGCAAGAGTCCTGACAGGGACTAGAAAGAGAGAGCAGATTTCTCCTGTTTTGGCTTCCCTTCATTGGCTTCCTGTTAAATCCAGAATTCAAAATCCTGCTCCTCACATACAAGGTCTTAAATAATCAGGCCCCATCTTATCTTAATGACCTTGTAGTACCATATCACCCTATTAGAGCTCTTTGCTCTCGCTCTGCAGGCCTACTTGTTGTTCTTAGAGTATTTAAACGTAGAATGGGAGGCAGAGCCTTCAGTTTTCAGGCCCCTCTTCTGTGGAACCAGCTTCCAGTTTGGATTCAGGAGACAGACACTATCTCTACTTTCAAGATTAGGCTTCAAACTTTCCTTTTTGCTAAAGCATATAGTTAGGGCTGGACCAGGTGATCCTGAATCCTCCCTTAGTTATGCTGCAATAGACGTAGGCTGCCGGGGGATTCCCATGATGCATTGAGTTTTTCCTTTCCAGTCACCTTTCTCACTCACTATGTATTAATAGACCTCTCTGCATTGAATCATATCTGTTATTAACCTCTGTCTCTCTTCCACAGCATGTCTTTATCCTGTCTTCCTTCTCTCACCCCAACCAGTCGCAGCAGATGGCCCCGCCCCTCCCTGAGCCTGGTTCTGCTGGAGGTTTCTTCCTGTTAAAAGGGAGTTTTTACTTCCCACTGTCGCCAAAGTGCTGCTCATAGGGGGTCATATGATTGTTGGGTTTTTCTCTGTATCTATGAAGCGCCTTGAGGCGACTTTTGTTGTGATTTGGCGCTATATAAATAAAATTGAATTGAATTGAATTGAACAAGTGAGGCTGAGGGAGATCACCTTTGAAACTCGGTCCCTCAGTATTGGTGCCCCTCAAGGATGTGTCCTCTCACCACTACTGTTCTCCCTCTACACTAACGACTGCACCTCCAAGAACTCGGCTGTTAAACTCCTAAAGTTTGCAGATGACACAACTGTCATTGGCCTCATTCAGGATGGTGATGAGTCTGCATACCGGCAGGAAGTTGAGCGGCTGGTACTCTGGTGCAGTCAGCACAATCTGGAGCTGAACACTCTTAAAACTGTAGAGATGACAGTGGACTTCAGGAGACATCCCTCAACTCTGCTCCCCCTCACCATATCAGACAGCCCTGTGTCGACTGTGAAGATCTTCAAGTTCCTGGGTACCACCATCTCCCAGGACCTGAAGTGGGAGACCAACATCAACTCCATCCTCACAAAGACCCAGCAGAGGATGTACTTCCTGAGACAACTGGGGAAGTACAGTCTTCCACAGGAGCTGCTGATCCAGTTCTACACTGCAGTCATTGAGTCTGTCCTGTGCTCCTCCATCACAGTCTGGTATGGTGCAGCCACTAAACAGGACGCGCAGACTGCAGTGGACTGTACGGGCAGCAGAAAGGATCATCGGCGCCCCCCTGCCCTCCATCCAGGACCTGTACCTCTCAAGAACCAGGAAACGGGCAGGGAAAATCATCACAGACCCCTCACACCCTGGACACAGACTTTTTGATCTGCTGCCCTCTGGCAGACGGTACAGAAGCCTGCAGACCAGGACCCCCTGACACAGGAACAGTTTCTTTCCCCTCGCCATCTCCCTTCTAAACAGTTGACCTGTCACACTGCTCCCACTGCCAGACTGCAGCTGCACCTTATGTACATTCTGTAGTATTCATTCCACCTCATTTCATTTCTGTATTTTATGTATATAAGTTTAGATTAGTTATTTATAGTTGGTTTACACAGCTTTGTGTATGTATGTATGTGTACGTATGTGTAATGTGTATATATAGACACGTGTGTGTGTGTGTGAGATTTACATTGCTGTGCTTGAGAGCCACTATCTACCGGTACCAAATTCCTTGTATGTGTCTGCACATATACTTGGCCAATAAACACGATTCTGATTCTGAAAGGAAATTTTCTGTTATGTTGTGGAGTATATGCGAGAATTCAATAAAAAACACACGAGTGAAAGATGATGCCCTACGTGTGTTTGGGTACTGGTTTTTATTTGGTGGTTTTGCCTTGGGCTTGTTTATGTGTCCCTCGTTTCCATGTTTGTGTGAGTTGGTGGGTGTATTGGTATCCTGCAACTGATCAACCTCACCAGGGGAGCTACTTAGCAGAGTTGCTGAGCTCCCATCAACACTGGATTGTCGTGTGGGACTTCAGTTTCCCAGCACAACTGTGGCTAGAAGTGTGAGTTTATTGCTGTGGTGGATGTACCAATGGCTGCCTCTGTATTTTCCAAAAGGATTGCGGAAATGAGGGGGCAGCGAGCACCGGGTACATGAACACTAGGAAGCAGAGATGAAGAGCACAGGAGTCGGGGACGCATGGGGATCAATTGTTGTGTACTATTTACCTCACTGTAATTAAACACACTGCATTCATCAGAGTCCTGTATTTGGGTCATACTTTCCCCGCAACCCCACGCTCTGCCACGGCAGACTGTGACAAAATGACAGATCTGATACTCTATATTGACATTTATTGCTGGTCTACAGTTTATTAGTGAGATACATACCAATGGAGACAAAATGTCACAAGTTCTGACTAAGGGACCATCGACGTTAGAACCTGAAAATGCTAAACCAAATTTGTCAATTGTGTTACACAATGGAAGTGACTGGGACACAATATTACATGTATGCAGGAAGTCAAAGAAATGGGGGCAAAGAGAAGTCTGCCCCACTTGTTGATTAGATGGGGATAGAACTGATGCAACAGGAGAATCTCATTCATTTCAGAGAAAACAAGTTAAAGAGTGTCAAACATTTCATGTATCTTAGGTACATTATTTCAAACTCTGAACTTACCTCATCCCCATGAACTGAAGGAATATTTGAGAAATGGAAGGAATTAAAACATTCAATTTTAGCTAACAGTGTATTAGCTGGAGCTTAAAGCTAGCTAATACACAACTACAGGAGATAACCAACCATTCCCAATTGATGACTTCTGTTATTTACAACATCTGAAATACAGTGGTCACATATGCTGACTGGAAAATAAAGCTATGGAATGCAGTGGAAAAACTGTTGAGCACTGATACGCAGCAGAAATGAAGGAATATGATGAATAGAGTCAAGTTTATGTAACTGCTGGATAATATATTCAATCATGAGCACAAGTACAAGTGAAATGTGTATAGAGTGAAAAGATCAAGATGATGATGCACATTTGTTGAAGGTACGATGATCTAAAGTCACATGAGAGAGTAGCAGCTGATCTTTGACCTGTGAGCTGCAGATTCAGACTCTTTTATAGTTTGTTTGAAGTGTTTAATGTTTAAATTGTTTAAGCTTGCAGACACACCCACATTCAGGCTGTACACTTTTGAAAATTATTAGCGAATTGCTATAAACAGTGTAGGTTATATATCAGAGTGTGGTAGCTGATCTTTGACCTGTGAGCCAGATCATAAGACTCTTTGATGGTGTGAAGTGTTTAATGTGATGCAGCCTGCAGACACAGAGGACTGGTGACGGAGAAGAAGCAGAGGAATTTCTCTGTTTCTACACAGACCTGGTCCAAACAGCTGAAAGTTGCAGATTGAAGAAGTTCATGGGAAAAAGCTGAGTAAGTGCAACTTTGATTCATTCCAGTCTCTGAGGTTTTTTAAGGAGATTGGAAAGAAAAGCGTCTGGACTTCTTTAGGTTGCTTGAAGACGTTTCACCTCTCATCCGAGAAGCTTCTTCAGTTCTAGGGTAAAATGGTGGAGAGTCCCAGATTTAAACCCCGTGGGAGTTTCCCCCCAAAGAGGGACAAAGGACCCCTGATGATCCTCTACCTAATCACATGAGCCAAGGTGTGAAAATGTGTGGGTCAAAATCAGCCAGGGTTTCGGGTGAGCTCATCATCTCTGAGGTTTCCTCTTTGTCACAGAGCAGCTGCTCTTTGTTTGTTAGCGTGTTTCTGCAGAGAACACACAAAGACTTGTTTTTTCTCTGACGTCTGGTGTTTGATAAAGACTCCAAAGCAACAACAAAGTCTCCAACATCCAGCTCAGAGCCTTTCAAACAGAGTGTGCAGGTTTGTTCTCCTCACATCATCACATCAGACTATCAGTCTGTGTGGGCGTCTTCATCAGACTGTGCTGAAGAAAATGTTCCTCACACATCTGCCACTGTTTGATCCTCTTTAACAGAGGAAGTGTGACTGTGCTGTGATGTTTAGTCACACTCAGTGTTCATGTGGACTCTGAACAGGCTCGCAGTAAAACCATCAAACTGGAGTCCTGATATGAGAACCTGCTTCAAATGCTGGACTCCAGTTTGACTCTGAAGTTTTTTTTTATGAAGGATCAGAGTTCATGTTTGTCTGTTAAATATTCTCCCGAATTCATGGAGAATATTTAACAGGACTCAGCGCCCCCTGCTGGTTCCCTCTGAGTGCTGCTGTCAGTCTCCAATAATCCTGTAGGATGGATTTATGCAGTCCTGTTTTTGCTTGGTTTTTCACTTCCGGCTTCAAGTGTTGTCTGCAGCAACATTTCTTCATCAGATCTATTTGATCTTCTAGTTTCAGATCTTTTCAAATGGAAGACATCAGCAGTAAATATTGAACACAAATAGAATGGGTGGCAATGTTATGTGGTGGAACACATAATGGTTTACATTAAAATAACTTCCTGTTCCCTTAAATAAGCCTCTCACTGAGTCCTGACGGTGTGCAGTGATAACAAATAAAAAGTGCAAATAACAACAGTAGGAAGTTGTCATTGATGTGTTGTGTTAGTCAAAAAGCTGCTGAAATCTGGAACCTCATTGGCTCAAATCCTTCTAAACGGATGTCCAGTAGCATGGCAGACATTGTAGAACTCCTTTGGGTGCTAATTTGGGCATTTTTTATGAAGTATGATTAAACTGAAAGTGTGTATCACTTCCTGACATGATGTCTGACCAGCTGGAAGCTTTTTTTCATCCCACTCTAACTCCTCCCCTGCTGATGATCCTGAAGAGATTGTTACATAAATAAAGCTGCTCTCTGCAGCCATGTTTGACCTGCTGCTTTGTAGGACTACAGTAATGGAGGATTTGGAGGCTGAACGCGGCTCTGTGACACTTTTTGTAGTGAACTGATGAAAGCTGTGTCTCAGATGGATGTTAGTCCAACACATCAGACACGACCTCTGCAGCTCTCAGTTGATGTGCACATGAATGATTTGTGTTTCCTCTGCAGGTGAAGGTAGAAAGTGTGTGTGAGCTGATGTGAATTCAGCAGCATGGATCAGTGTGAGGACAGAGAGGAGGGAGCCCCTCCCTCTAAAACCACTCTGTGTGGGGAACATGAGAGCCAGACCAAAGCTCAGAGGTGAGATGACCATCTCTAACTGTCATCTCTAACTGTCCATGACTCTTCTCCATGTCACAGCTCAGCACTCACATCACTGCTCCATCTTAATTATCAGAAACCCACCTGGACCTCCACCCAGCTCTGTGTCCTTACAGAGTGATGCGTCTAAAGATGAGTTCATTGATTTTAAAGTCCAGCCACTGTCTGCTGCAGAGAGGTGAGCTGTTAGTAACATGAACTCTTTGATGTCAGTTTGGCGTCTGATTTAAATTAACTGTTTGATGTTGTTTCCTGGTCTGCAAATTCTTTTTTCTTCTTCTTTTTTTTGCTTATTCATCACACCTAAATGATTATGTCATTTATTCAGGTCCAAACCTACCAGGCACTGTGTGGAAAAGTAGCAATAACACCACTTCACAAATGACAGACCTTTTTCCATTCTGCCAGAAAAAAAACCCAAAATACTTTTTATCATCAGACCAGAAACATTCATAGACAAATAGAAACTTCTCTCTGACATGTATGGACTTAGAAAAAACTGATTAACAGAGAGGGAGTAGAAGAAACTACAAATTTCATGAACAATAAGAAATTCGTTGTTCTAATAGACAACAGTTAGTGAAGAAGGATGAGCATGAAGCTGAACTGTCTTGTATTATTAACAAGCATATCAGTGATGCAAAATGTAACTCACATCAGCACTAGTAAAATGAAAGGAAAAATGTGCAGCCAGAAACTAACCAGTTTAAAAAAAAAAGTATTTTCTGTAATAGAAAGTTATATTAGTTATATTAACTGTAAAGATCGGACTTTACAGCAGCTGAATTTATTCTGTATCCATGTTTTTAGTAAAATGTGGAATTGTTGAATTAAAACAAGTTCCAAATGAAACTCAGTTTACAAACAAATATAACATTTTTACAGGATTTAGAGGAGTTTAGATCACAGGGTGTATTGTACGATGGTGTCCTTCAATGTATCCTGTCTGCTTATGTGTTACATCGATGAACACTGATTTGTAAGTTAATAAATATCATTAAATTGGGAAGGATTGAATAAGTTTAAGCTTCATGCTGTAATGAGAAGTTGGTACAGTTCTCTCCTTCCTTTCTTCTCCATGGAGAACAAAACCAGAGCTTTAAGATGAGCGGTGTTGCTGAGGAAAATCTGAATCCTCTTCAGAGGAGAAAAGCACGTCTCAGGTTCAGCTGTTTCCTGCCATAGTGACGGGGATCTTAAAGACAGAGAGTCTCTGTCAGAGTGGTCTATAGCTTTGTTTCTGTGCGAGGTAAAAAAAAACAAAAAAAAAAACGGAACAATTTAAGATTAAAATTCATGAAATTAACATTTTAAATTTACAATTTTAATATGAAGGACACTTTCTTGGTTTCAGCCCTGTTGTACTGCTAAGGAAACATTTTGAGGGACTTAATCAGAGTTTAATGGACACAGAAGTATCTGTTCAAACATTTGAACACAACCGCCGTTAGAGGAAAGCCTTACTACAGCTCTGTTTATTTTGTATGAATTCGTCGTCATCAGAGTGTAAAAAAAAACATCTTTTATTTATAATTTGGGACAACATCATCCAGCTTTGTGTTGGTGCTGATCCTGGTACTGAGTTAAATACCAGTTTTCAGTTATTAATAAGCAGTGTTGGGCAAGTAACTTTGAAAAAGTAATTAATTATAGTTACTAGTTACTTCTTTAAAAAGTATCTGAGTTAGTAACTGAGTTACAACATTCTAAAAGTAATTAATTACTTGAAAAGTAACTATTGCATCTGAAGATGAGTCCTCCAAAATCCCATCTGCTTTCACCTGCAGCTGGAAGGGAGAGGTAACTCACTGACATGTCTACAGTACAGATGATTCCTCAGAGTAACTCATACAGTATCTCTGAGAGCAGGAAAATGAATATTTGCAGTTCTGGCCCAGCTCTTGATCATTGAGGCAGTACGCTTAACCTACCCTGACAGAGCCTCAGTATCAGAGGAAGACCTTTATTCTTCTCTTCTCTGTCTAACAGGATCTTTGGGAGACGTGCTGAACCTGGACCTGAACCCAGCTGTGTGTCCTTAAAGAGTGATGAGTCTAAAGATGCAGACCTTCATTTTAAAGTCAAACAGGCGTCTGCTGCAGAGAGGTGAGCTGTTAAACTCCTTCATGAACTCTTTCAGAGCTGATTTAACTGCTCGATGTTGTTGGATTTAAACTGCAGTGCAAACACGTCATTCCCTCAATCCCATGTCTCTTAAAAACAAGCCTTTGGCTTCTAAACAATATGAACTGGTGGTTGTTCCCATTCTTAATTTACAGTGTTTAATATGATGTCAGCCCTCCTTTTGCATTGTGCTGTTACGGAATAAATAAATATTCTTAGTGCTTATTTTGTCTTTATATTGTTTTAGGTAGGCCAGCAGATTAAAGATGCTACTTTTCAGTTAAAAAGTGTTTGAAAGGTCACAAGTGGTGAGCAAGACTGAAATACTGGGCAAAAATAGGAAACTGTGCAGAGAGAAAAACATAACTAAGTAACACACACACAAATCAAGTCAGGCCAGAAGAAGTTGTTTTGTTCACAAACTATGTGTGACGTTTCAGTACCAAAAACAGCAGACTATATTATATATATCCGGCCTGTAAGGCTTCAGATCTGCAGAGGGTTTAGCCTTGTGCACATCCCTTTCCAGAAAGTAATGATTGAATAAAATAATTATAAATAATTGACCACACTGAGTCGTGTTTTCTCTGTCAAGTAAAAGAATAAAAGATAAAAGAACAGAATTTAATACTTGGTGCTGTGAACCCGGATTCTTTTATGGCTGAGAGGACAAATTTGGCCCAAGGTGGAATCATGAAATAAGGCAAACAGAGGACCAGTCTAATAGAATTTAAAGGTAAGCACCACCTGTCAGGATGCAAGTCTTGGAGTCAGCTAGTTGCCATGGAAACACATTCCATCAAACTCTCCACGCTCTGTTCTTGAGTTAATCTGAAGGCCACTTGACATTCGGAGGTCTGTAGTGATTGGCTCTACAGAAAGTTGCACATCAGCATCCACAGACCACTTCACGGCTAAGCTGTTGTCTTTCACAATCACTTCAGAATCAGAATCAGAATACTTTATTGATCCCTGGGGGAAATAATTTTTTTGTTACAGTGCTCCATTATAAACCAACATAAACCAACATTAACAAGACAGACAATACACTAACTAAGAATAGTACAATATATACATATATATACATACATACATACATACATAAGTCACTCATAAATAAATAGCTGGAAAAGAAACATGTGTAGCTGTAGCAGTAACCAGTGTGTTAAGTGGATGCGTTGTACAGGGAGCCACAGGCAGGAATGATTTCCTGTGTCGTTCAGTGGTGCTTTTCGGTAATCTCAGTCTTTCACTGAACGTGCTCCTGTGACTGACCAGCATGTCATGGAGTGGGTGGGAGGTGTTATCCAACATTGTCTTTATCTTGGACAGCATCCGCCTCTCCGACACCACCTTGAGGGAGTCCAGCTCCATCCCCACAACATTACTGGCCTTACCGATTCGTTTATTAAGTCTGTTGGCATCTGCGACCCTCAGCCTGCTCCCTCAGCATGCAACAGCATAGAGGATCGCACTGGCCACAACAGACTCATAGAAAATCCTCAGCATTTTCTGGCAGATGTTGAAGGACCTCAGTCGCCTCAAAAAATAGAGACCACTCTGGCCCTTCCTGTAAAGTGCTGTGGTGTTTTTAGCCCAGTCCAGTTTATTGTCAATGTGTACTCCAAGGTATTTATAGTCCTCCACAATGTCAACACTGACCCCCTGGATTGAAAAAGGGGTCAAGTGTTTCCTGGTCTTCCTGAAGTCCACGATCAGTTCCTTGGTCTTTGCCACGTTGAGCTGCAGATGATTCTGCTCACACCACGTGACAAAGGAGTCGACCACAGCCCGGTACTCTGTCTCATCATCCCTGCTGATACATCCAACCACCGCAGAGTCATCAGAAAACTTCTGAAGATGGAGGTCTCTGTGCAGTGGCTGAAGTCTGTGGTGTAGAGGGTGAAGAGGAAGGGGGAGAGGACAGTCCCCTGTGGTGCCCCTATGTTGCTGATTACCTTGTCAGACACACACTGTGGGAGACGTACATATTGTGGTCTTCCTGTCAGGTAATCAACAATCCAGGACACCAGAGAAGCATCCACCTGCATCGCTGCTAACTTATCACCCAGGAGCGTCGGCCTGATGGTGTTGAAAGCACTGGAAAAGTAAAAAAACATGACTCTCACAGTGCTCGCCGGCTGGTCCAGATGGGTGTAGACATGATTGAGCAGGTAGATGATGGCGTTCTCAGTTCCGAGACGAGGTCTGATAAGCGAACTGAAGGGGATCCAGATGTGGTCTTACTATGGGTCGCAGCTGGTCCAGGATGAGCCTTTCCAGGGTCTTCATGATGTGGGAGGTCAGTGCCACGGGCCTGTAATCCTGGGGGCCACTGGGACGTGGCGTCTTTGGTACAGGGACGAGGCATGATGTCTTCCACATCACCGGGACCCTCTGCAGACTCAGACTCAGCATAAACAGTTTATGAAAGACTCCACACAGCTGGGGGGCACAGGTCTTGAGGACGAGGGGACTCACTCCGTCTGGTCCAGCAGACTTGCCTGAGTGAAGTCTCCTCATTTGCATCTCAACCTGGTATTGAGTGAAGGTGATGGGTGGGGGAGGGGTGTCAGGAATCTCACAGGAGGCAACATGTGAAGAGAGAGGCTGGCACAGTGGTGTGGCTCTGGATTCCAGGCTGACTGCAGGTGAGGTTGTGGGGGTGGGAGCAGACACTGTGGTGTCGAATCTATTGAAAAACAGATTCAACTCGTCGGCTCTGTTCTCACCTCCCTCAGCTCCCCTGCTGTTGGTTGGCCTGAATCCAGTGATGGTCTTCATGCCCCTCCACACCTCTCTCACGCTGTTCTGCTGGAGTTTCCACTCCAGCTTCCTCCTGTAATTGTCCTTAGCCTCTCTGATCTTGTCCTTTAGTAACACCTGGATCTTCCTCACCTCCTCTTTGTTGCCCCCTCTGAAAGCCCTCTTCTTGTTGTTGAGGAGGGCTTTGATGTCCTTAGTCACCCACGGCTTGTTATTGGGGTAACAATGAAAAGTCTGAGCTGGAACAATGGAGTCGGTGCAGAAAGTTATGTAGTCTGTGATACACTCAGTAAGCCCATTGATGTCCTCGGCGTGAGGCTCACAGAGTGTTTCCCAGTTGGTCACCTCGAAACAGCCCTGTAGTTCCGCTAAGGCCTCCTCTGACCACCTCCTAACAGTCCTGGTGGTCACAGGTTCCCTCCTCACAATGGGCACATAGCGGGGGGTGAGGTGAATCAGGTTATGATCTGACCTACCAAGTGGGGGGAGGGAGGAGGAGCTGTATGCATCCTTGACGTTAGCATACAGTAAGTAAATGGTAAATGGCCTGTATTTATATAGCGCTTTACTAGTCCCTAAGGACCCCAAAGCGCTTTACATATCCAGTCATCCACCCATTCACGCACACATTCACACACTGGTGATGGCAAGCTACATTGTAGCCACAGCCACCCTGGGGCGCACTGACAGAGGCGAGGCTGCCGGACACTGGCGCCACCGGGCCCTCTGACCACCACCAGTAGGCAACGGGTGAAGTGTCTTGCCCAAGGACACAACGACCGAGACTGTCCAAGCCGGGGCTCGAACCGGCAACCTTCCGATTACAAGGCGACCTCCCAACTCTTGAGCCACGATCGCCCCGTAAGTCTAAAATTTTCTCTCCCCTGGTGGGACAGTCCACATATTGTCTGAATGTTGTTAGTGTATTGTCCAGTGATACATGGTTGAAGTCACCCGAGATCACAATAAAGGCACTCGGGTGCTGAGTCTGTAACCGAGCTATGGCAGAGTGGATAGTGTCACATGCAGCTGTGGGGTTAGCAGAGGGAGGAACATAAACAGCCACCAAGATGACGTGAGAGAATTCCCTGGGTAAATAATATGGCCTGAGTCCAACAGCACACAGTTCAGTGTCCGGGCAACAAATCCTTTCTTTGATTGTTATGTTGGCAGGGTTACACCACCGGTTGTTAACTAAAACAGCAAGCCCACCTCCTTTCCGCTTACCGCTAGCGATGCTGTCCCTGTTGCCCGAAAAGTGTGGAAGCCTTCCACAGAAGCATTCTCATCGGGAATGTCCTGGTGCATCCATGATTCGGTGAAACACATCAGGCTACACTCTCGGTATTCCCTCTGACTCCGTACCAGTGCTGAGAGCTCGTCGATTTTATTCGATAACGATCGCACATTTCCCATCACGATAGACGGCAGACACGGTTTATACCTCCTCCTCCTCCTCGCTTCGAGCCTCCGCTGTCTCACTGTCTCCTTCTTTCTTCTCTTCTGTCCTTGACCTCTGCATCCCCGATGTGTTTTCCTCCAAATTTCAGCTGGTACTTCTGCGGGCCTGGCCAGCGAGCCGGCCGGCATCAGGGCGATCAGCTGATCTCTGGAGTAAACAGTCCGTGAGTGTAGGAGATGTGCCGCGGTCCCGTTCCTTGATAAAAGTAACAGTTCCACGGCCACCAGAAGAACAAAAACTCTCTCAATCCACATGATTGAGTAAAAGATAATAAACGGATGAAAATACAAGTCAGAAAAAAAAGAATACCTAGGAAAAAAGAGCTAAACTAAGAGAAAAAGCAGGAGCGACTATAACAGGCTGCACGCTGGTTGGCGCATGCGCACTCTATTATAATCCCACTAACCCTGACTGTGCAATAGTTAGCAATGTGGACATGTCACACCTGAACTCAATGCGCAGGTAACATCCTGTCACGGCACCACACTGGAGTTCACTGAATGAGCGGCTTGAGAGCAAGCCACTCATTCACAGCTGTTTGAAGAAGCAGTCTGCATGTGATGGCTGTCTACACTTTATGTCATTAGGGCTGCAACTAAGGGTTACTTTGGTTGTTAACTGATTTACCAACTTTTCTCTGATTAGTTAACAATTATTTCAACAACTCTTATCTGTGCTTCCTGTGGGCAAATCTCCTCTTCAGGCTCCAGTACCTCACCTGCTCAAGTCAAAACCAAATCTATTTTTAATATTACTCAGTAGAACTGTCAGAATAAAACTGAAATCAATCAAAAATATTAGTTCATATAAGTGCTAATAGTATTTAAAATATAAATGTTGTCAAGGAAACAAGAATGGTTGTAATGATTTCCTATTGCATTATATCATTAGCTAACAAACTGAAATGGTGTTTGTTTAGCAAGCATCATTCTGAGAAGTTTCCAGCAGGTAAACTAACATAAAGATTACTGTACAAACATTAACAAGTGCATCTATAATTGAGAATTTGTGTGTGTGTGTTTTTGTAAAAAAATATTTATACAAGTTACACATTTTTTTGTTAAGGTCTGGTTACAGATACAAAGAAAAAAAACTGCGTAAAACTCTGCGCTCAAGTTTCCTGGCTGTGTGTGCGTTTCAAATTGCATGTATGAATTTTGATCCAATTTTTCTTCCTTTGTCAATGTCATGTGTTATGTGCGTGTGTTGGTGGGTTATTTGTTTCTTAATGCGTGTATGCAAATTCACCTGTGCAGTCGCTGTGATTGGTGGCCCTAAGGAACGGCCTGATGTAACTGGTTCCTGCTGTGGACGTGAACTATAAAAGGGCGACTGAAGAGCTGCGGTGCGGGGGGTGTGGCAGACTTCCCTGCACTTGCCTCAGGTCCAGACGGAGTGGCCGTAGCCATAGTATTTAGTTAAAAGGTCGGGCATGTGTGTGAAGTGCGGAGCAAGTAGGGGTGAGCTGCCAATTATTTTGGGAAGCCTTCTTTTCTCCTGTGTTTTTAGACCAGGGAGGTCAGACTGTGTTATTTCTTTCTTTTCTTTTCCTTGAACAGGTCAGAGGGTAACCAAAGCCTAGGTTGAGTTTTGTTTGTTGTGTTGGCCTTAGCTGACCCCGAAATTATACACTCCCACTACCTTGAGTGCCATTGTTGTGAATAAACCATTGTTAAAAGTCCGATGCTGTGGCTGTGTCTGTTTGGGCGTGGGAAGTCACGGGACACCCCGCTCTTGTTACGGTCATTTTGAGCCGGGTTGTAACATGATTTGGGGGCTCATCCGTTTTGTCTCGTTTTTGTGATCTGTGGTTTGTTCGGTCGGCTTTTCTTTTGTGTGTGGGGAGGAGTGAGGTGTGTGGGGGAGGATGGGGTTTTCTTTAGATGACTTTGTTACCTCGCCTTCCTGGGATAAGATAGAGTTGTGTAGAAAGGCGGATTTGCTTATTATAGCAAGTTTTTTGATATTAAAGTGTCCTACAATGCCCGTAAAGCGGAGGTGAAGGTTGCTTTGTGTGCAGGTTTGGTGGAGCGGGGCATTCTCCCTTCCCCGCAGGCAGCTGTAAAGCGGCCTGGTAGGGGCGGCGTGGAGGTGGCTCTGGAGGCTGAGCCGGAGCCAGATGCCAAAGGACCCGTTAGCGTGTCTCCAGCTGAGGTGGAGCCCGATGCGGATGAGGCGGGGTCGGATGTGGCCGAGGTGGGGTCTGGGGCGGCTGAGGAGCTTCAGGCAGTAGGGTCTACGGAGGACCTCCGTTTGACCCTCCGTATTAGGGAGATAGAGGTTTGCGCTAAAGAGCTTGAGGTGCAAGCTATGCACCTCCGGGTCACAGCATTGGAGTTGGAACGTAAGCCCGCCGCTGTCTCGACACCTGTTTCCGCTGCCTCCACACCTGTCTCGAGTCGCCCTGACACATCCACAGTTACTTCACCAAGTTTTGACATCACCAAACATGTTAAACTAGTACCTCCGTTTCGGGAGGCTGAGGTTGATTCCTATTTTGATGCTTTTGAGCGTATAGCAGCTGCATTGAGTTGGCCTAAGGAGTTTTGGGCACTGCTACTCCAGTGTAAGTTAATCGGCAAGGCTCAGGAAGTATGTACTAGCCTTTCCGTTAATGACAGCCTCCAATATGATATTGTAAAAAAATCAATTCTGCACGCGTATGAATTAGTTCCTGAGGCTTACTGTCAGAAATTTCGTAAAAGTGAAAAGACCGCTGAACAAACCTTTGTGGAGTTTGCCCTTGAGAAACATCGCTTGTTTGAACGCTGGATGCAAGCCAGCAAAGTGAAGGATATTGAGGGATTGAAGGAGTTGGTTCTTTTAGAAGAATTTAAAAAGTGTCTCCCGGATCAGTTGGTAGTTTATTTAAATGAGCAGAAGGTGATGTCCCTGGCAAAAGCAGCAGTTTTAGCAGATGAATTCACCCTCACACATAAAGTCATTTTTCCAACCGGGGCAGCACGAGAACAGACCCGAAGGGCGAGACAGGAGGAAACTGAAAGGCGGGAATGTTTTTATTGCCGGGAGTCTGGTCACCTGATTGCCAGTTGTCCTGCGCTGTGGAAGAAAGAGGCGCAGAGGGTCTAAGGGACCCGTGGGGCTCATTAAAGTAGTTTCCCCACCTATCTGTCCTGACCAGATGCAGGGGTGTGACCCAGAAATGGAGGTAGAGTCACATTTTAATCCCTTCCTTCCCCAAGGCTTCGTTTCGGTGGCAGGAGAAGAGAAGGACAGGGTTACTATCACCATTCTCCGAGACACCGGGGCACATCAATCTTTTATGTTAGATGATGTGTTGCCACTGTCGGATAAAACCGCCTGCCACACGGATGTGTTGGTGTGGGGAATTGAAATGAGTGTTCTTCGGGTGCCCCTTCACAGAGTATATCTACACTACCTATCACAACTGGACCTGTGAAGGTTGCCATAAGACGACAGTTGCCGTTTAAAGGTGTGTCGTTTATCTTGGGCAACGATTTGGCCAGGGGGAAAGTGCTTCCACCGCCTGAAGTGATGGATACACCTGTTGCTGCTGATCCAAAAGTGACAGTTTTTCCCGTTTGCGCTGTTACGCGGGCGCAAGCGCGCAAATTTGCTGATGTGGTTAGTATCGCAGATACGTTTGCGGCTGGGGAGCAAAAATCTTCTGTACGGGAGAAAGACAGTGTGGGGGATAAATGCAGTGTGCTAAAATTAATACTGGCATTGAGCGGCGATGTGAATAAAGAAGCTTTGGTAAGCACTCAGGAAAATGACAAGTCTTTGAGTTCCTGTTTTGCAGCCGTTGTCACGGCTGGGGAAAGCACCCTTCCCTGTTTTTTCCTGCAGGATGGCGTGTTAATGAAGCGGTGGTCTTCTGATCAGAGTGGAACATCAAGTGTTGCACAGGTGGTGGTACCATCTCAGCATCGTGATCTGGTGCTAAGCTTAGCACATGATGCCGGCATGGCTGGGCACCTCGGAATAAATAAAACTTATTACAGAGTGCTGGGCAATTTCTTTTGGCCTGGCTTAAAAAAACACGTAGCTGATTACTGTCGGTCTTGTGCCACCTGCCAGTTGGTGGGCAAACCCAATAAGCCCAATCCACCTGCGCAGTTATCTCCTATTCCATTAATGAGTGAACCTTTCGAAAAGGTAATACTAGACTGTGTGGGACCGTTGCCGAGAACAAAAGCCGGTCATCAGTATATTCTTACTGTAATGTGCTCAGCAATGAGATTTCCGGAAGCCATTCCGCTGCGTACGGTGAAAGCCAAAGCAGTAATTAAAGCTTTGATCAAATTCTTTTCTGTGTTTGGGTTGCCGAAAATCATTCAAACGGACCAAGGCGCCAACTTCATGTCCAGAGTCTTTGCACAGGTTGTTAAAGAACTACATGCTAAGCATGTTACATCCAGTCCATATCACCCCGAAAGTCAAGGTGCTTTGGAAAGGTTCCACCAAACTCTCAAAGTTATGTTACGTAAGTTCTGTTTGGAGTCTGGTAAAGAGTGGGATGAGGGGTTGCCCCTATTGTTGTTTGCCATTAGAGAGACTAAACAGGAGTCGCTGGGATTTAGCCCTGCGGAGTTGGTTTTCGGACATGTGGTCCGAGGCCCTCTCCGACTTTTGAGGGAAAAATGGCTGTCGGAGGCCCCGGAGGAGCCATGTAGTGTACCTGACTATGTGAGTCAGCTTCGAGACAGGCTTCGCCTAGCGTGGAAAATAGCCGGGGAAAACCTAAAGCCAGTGCAAACTAAAATGAAGGCTCGTTTTGACAAAAAAGCTGTGGATAGAAGTTTTCAACCAGGGGAGAAGGTGTTGATGTTATTGCCTGTAGTAGGGTCCAGTTTACTAACGCAGTTTGCTGGTCCTTACAGTGTTGAATGTAAACTCGACAATAACCATTATGTGATTCGCACTCCAGATCGGCGGCAAAAAACCAGGGTTTGTCATGTGAATACGTTGAAACTGTTCTATCCCCGTGTGCGCTGTTGCCATCCTCCCCGCCTATAAACTGTCGGATGACGGATTATCTGGGAGGGATGATGCATTAGGTAGTGGGCTGAAAAATTCAGTAATTTTAAATGATCTTGAATCATTTGTTGCCGATTTACCTGAAACTGCTCAAACTGACACCATTACTCTGATAAAAAATAACGTGTCGCTTTTCTCTGATCACCCGCGCCAAACGACTGTCTTAAGTCATGACGTTGATGTGGAGGGCCAAAAGCCAATTAAACAACATGTGTACCGGGTGAATCCAGTAAAAAGGGAAATAATGCAGAGAGAAGTCAATTACCTCCTTGAGCATGGCTTAGCCGTTCCAAGTGCTAGCGCATGGAGCTCCCCATGTGTGTTAGTGCCCAAATCTGACAATACTCCTCGATTCTGCACAGATTATCGAAAGGTGAATGTGGCCACTAAAGCAGACTCTTTCCCATTACCTAGGATGGATGACTGTGTTGATCGGGTGGGATCCGCTACTTATGTGACCAAATTGGATTTATTAAAGGGATATTGGCAGGTTCCTTTAACTGCAAGAGCGTCTGAGATCTCTGCATTCGTTACCCCCGATCACTTCCTTCAGTATACCGTGATGCCCTTTGGCTTGCGTAATGCTCCAGCGACATTTCAGCGCCTGATGGCTAAGGTTTTGGCCGGGGTCCCTAACTGTGATGCCTACTTAGATGATGTGGTCATTTATTCTGCTTCCTGGAGCAGTCATCTCCAAACCCTCTTAACTGTTTTTAAGCGTTTCGAGGAAGCATCGCTAACTGTAAATCTGACCAAATGTGAGTTTGGAAAAGCCACCATTACCTACCTCGGAAAGCAGGTGGGTCACGGGCGAGTGTGCCCTGTAACCGCTAAGGTGGAGGCTATTATTGAGTTTCCGATTCCACAAACAAGGAGGGCGTTATGCCGCTTCTTGGGAATGTGTGGTTACTATCACGGTTTCTGTAAAAACTTTGCCTCCGTAGTCGCTCCCCTGACTGACCTAGTCAGCCCAACCAAACCCTTCACATGGACTGCGGCGTGCCAAACTGCTTTTGAGTCAGTGAAAACTTTACTGTGCAGTGCCTCAGTTTTAGCAGCACCTAACTTTTAATCTCCTTTTAAGTTGGTGGTGGATGCCAGCACAACTGCAGCGGGTGCGGTTCTGCTGCAGGCAGCTCATCACGGAGTGGACCGTCCGATCTGCTATTTCTCGAAGAAGTTCAATAAACACCAAGTGAACTATAGCACCATCAAAAAGGAAGCGCTTGCATTATTGCTAGCCTTACAACACTTTGAGGTCTACGTCGGGTCTAGCTCCGTGCCAGTTCAAGTGTTCACAGACCATAATCTGCTTGTGTTTCTTTTCCGAATGCAAAACTCCAACCAGCGACTCGTGTGCTGGTCCCTCCTTTTACAAGACTTCAACTTACAAATTAGCCATAAAAAGGGCCTCGATAATGTCCTCGCTGATGCCCTATCTAGAGCAGTGTAAACAGGTAGGAATTAAACATGCAGTGGTTGTTTAATTCTTATGGTGGGGGGTGTTACGTGCGTGTGTTGGTGGGTTATTTGTTTCTTAATGTATGTATGCAAATTCACCTGTGCAGTCGCTGTGATTGGTGGACCTAAGGAACGGCCTGATGTAACTGGTTCCTGCTGTGGACGTGAACTATAAAAGGGCGACTGAAGAGCTGCGGTGCGGGGGGTGTGGCAGACTTCCCGTGCACTTGCCTCAGGTCCAGACGGAGCGGCCGTAGCCATAGTATTTAGTTAAAAGGTCGGACATGTGTGTGAAGTGCGGAGCAAGTAGGGGTGAGCTGCCAATTATTTTGGGAAGCCTTCTTTTCTCCTGTGTTTTTAGACCAGGGAGGTCTTTCTTTTCTTTTCTTTTCCTTGAACAGGTCAGAGGGGAACCGAAGCCTAGGTTGAGTTTTGTTTGTTGTGTTGGCCGGTACGCCGGTACCGGGAATGTGTGGAGTCCCGCTTCCACCAGGGCGACACACGGAGTATGTGGCACGGACTACGCACCATTACGGACTACAAAGCCAGGGACACTGCGCCGATCAACGCCGACTCTGCATTCACCAATGAGCTGAAGCAGTTCTACGCCCGTTTCGAGGTTAGCCGGGCGGCTAATGCTATCTACCCCCTGACTACCGAGGACAGTGACGTCATCAGCGAGAGACCGGTGACCAGCATCGCGGAGCATGACGTCCGTGCGGCATTGAGGAGAGTGAACACAAGGAAAGCGGCGGGGCCAGACGGCATCACCGGCCGTCTGCTGCGCTGCTGTGCTGACCAGCTAGCAGGTGTGTTCACTTACATTTTCAACGAGTCCCTGGCGAAGTCTGTGGTCCCCACATGCTTCAAAAGATCCACCATCATCCCTGTGCCCAAGAACAGCAAACCCTCATCCCTGAATGATTACCGGCCAGTTGCACTGACCTCGGTAGTAATGAAGGTGTTTGAGAGGCTGCTGAAGAACATCATCTCCTCCTCCATCCCAGACACCACAGATCCGCTGCAGTTCGCCTACAGATCCAACAGATCCACAGAGGATGCCATCGCCCACGTCCTACACACCACTCTCAGCCACGTGGACAAGAAACAGGGTAACTATGTGTGAATACTGTTTGTTGATTACAGTTCACCGTTTAACACAATAGTGCCCTGCAGACTGTTCACAAAGCTGAGGGACCTGGGACTTAACAGCCGTCTGTGTGCATGGGTGTTGGACTTCCTCACTGGCAGAACTCAGGTGGTGAGGGTGGGCAGGTGCTTCTCCAACAGCATCACCATCAACACAGGAGCACCTCAGGGATGTGTCCTCTCGCCACTGCTCTACTCCCTCTACACTTCAGACTGTGTGGCCACCCATGGCTCCAACACCATTGTGAAGTTTGCTGACGACACAGTGGTGTTGGGTGCCATCTCCAACAACGATGAGGCGGCCTACATGGATGAAGTGAAGAATCTGGCATCGTGGTGCCAGGACAACCACCTCCAGCTGAACGTCAGCAAGACCAAGGAGCTGGTGGTGGACTTCAGAAGGGGTCAGCACAGAGACTACAAGCCCATTATCATCAATGGAGCTCCAGTGGAGAGGGTGCAGTCCTTCAAGTATCTTGGTGTCCACATCTCCTCAGACCTGACATGGGCTGCCCACATTCAGGTCCAGACCAAAAAGGCTAGGCAGCGCCTGTATCACCTACGACAACTGAGGAAGTTCAGGGTCTCTCCAAAGATCCTCAGGATTTTCTATACAGGCGCTGTGGAGAGCATCCTCACACAGAACATGACATCGTGGTTTGGGAACAGCTGTGTGAAGGACCAAAAAGCTCTCCAGAGAGTGATCCGTACAGCAGAACGCTGCTGCAGGATTGCTCTCCCCCCGCTTCAGGACACCTACACCAGGAGATGCCGGACTAGAGCAGCGCAGATACTGAAGGACCCGTCCCATCCTGGCAACAAACTGTTCCAACTTCTGCAATCTGGTAGAAGGTTCCGCATCATCCGGGCAAGGACAGAGAGACTCAAGAGGAGCTTCTATCCCCAAGCCATCCGTGCCCTAAACACACACACCCGCCCTCTCACATCATCTATAATTGACTGAGACAGGACTCTTCCAGACACTCTAAACCAAGGCACAATGTACATTCCAAATTCCTTTAATTTTAAATATGTTTATATTGTCTATCCTGTAAAATAGTCAGATGTCTATTCATATTAATGTACAGAATTCACCTGCTTGCTGCTACTACTGCACATTCACCCAATGTATATACTATATATATATATATAATGTAGTGTGTCAGGCTACATTTCACTGTGTGTTATACTTGTATAACTATGCATGTGACAAATAAAGAACCTTGAACCTTGAACCTTGAACTTAGCTCACCCCGAAATTATACACTCCCACTACCTTAAGTGCCATTGTTGTGAATAAACCATTGTTAAAAGTCCGATGCTGTGGCTGTGTCTGTTTGGGCGTGGGAAGTCACGGGACACCCCGCTCTTGTTATGGTCATTTCGAGCCGGGTCGTAACCTGATTATGTTATGAAATCACAAATTTAACAATCCAACCAGAGAACAGATGGGTTTGGCTGTCGGAGGGGTGCTTTACTGAGCTTCAGATCCTGGTTGGGTAAATGCCATTTCACGTGCCACTGTTTTCCTTCATCACCACGAAGGAAAACCTGTTCGTGTCCAAGTTTGGTGAATTTTTTTTGTCACAGGTTTACGTGCTTATACATGGACCTCCAGAGCCTTTTCAACAACTCTGTGGATCTCGGGGGGAAAGCAGTGTTGTGGAAATGACAAGCGCTTTACTAGTCGGGATAGTTATAAAGCTTTCTTCGTTGTGAATGAGCGATACATGTTTTTATTGAAGATTTGAATATAATACAACACAAACTTTTGTAGAGGATATAAAGTCAGAGAGATACATGCTTTATAATGACAAGGAGCAGGTGCATCTAGTAAACGTAGAGCTGGTGCAAAAAACGAGAGAGCTCAGCGACTAACACCACAAATTTTTGGATCCTTTGCTCTTAGTTAGCGGTCAGCACAGTGGATGCCACCTCCATTGTGAAAAGACCTATATACTGCAAAGTGTGACTCACAGTAATGGTCCTGGGTCAGCCCTGACTTTGTGTGAAGGTAATACTAAAGTAATGGTATTTCTGACCACAGGGTCAAGATGGCGCCTGTGTTTGGCTGTGCTGCTGCCTTCGTCCGTGTGTTTGTTTATTTTATATGCTATGCAAGTGTTTTTGTTGCAGTTTTTTCTGGTGTCACCTCCCTTCGGATTTATGATCGTCATGCGTTGCTAGCGATCAAATCTGCAATGGATAGCTTTCAGAGTCAACGAAATGAGGCTGTTTTCCTACCGCCGTTAGAGTGCAACGCAGCACCCGGTTTACCTCCACTCTTGCCGGTTAGCTCATTTTTGCTTTAGAGGCCTTGTTGGAGAAAGCAGAGTAAGCGAGCTGGCCTTCATGTCCTACTCCGTCGTCTTCGGAAAGAGATGGACCTTCGGGGACTCTATTCCTGGGTTGCTACCGGTGAGATTCGCCTGAGACTTGTCGGAACTTGATTAATCCCCACAACCCACTATGTTTACCACCCAGGCTGCCATCTGAAAGCATGGAAAGCCAAGCCTGATCGCGGCAGGAACCCTGTTTTGCTGCGCGGCTTACCGCATAGCGCGGACTCTGTCTACCCTTGTCCCAGTGAGTCGCAGCCTTAAATGGATGTTAATTAATGCCTGCTCAATCGCCAATAAGTCTTATATTTTAAGAATGAAGTCTCACATCTGTGAGCTTTGTCCTGCTGACTGTTCATTTATCTGTGCACCTCGGCTATCTGGACGAGGAGGTGGAACAGCTGTAATTTTTAAAAAGACATTTTTATGCCAGATGGTTTCTTCAAGCTGCTACAACTCTTTTGAGATGCTTAAATAATAAAAATAAAATAAATAAAATAAAAATAAAAATTGGAAGAGAAAAGCCCATATACGGCACTTTAATTTATCGTCCAACTGGGTCTGCTGCGTCTTTTTTGTCAGACCTACAAGAATTTTTAACTTCCACTATTAAAATGGGCATGGTTATCATTGTTGGAGATTTCAACATTCATGTGGATGACTCAACAAACAGTAACACTAAGGAGTTCCTGACCATTATGGACTCTTTCAACTTTGTTCAGCATGTAGCAGGGGCTACTCATACGGCTGGGCACACTCTGGTCTTCACCTATGGTGTTTTCCTTGACCACTTGAATTTAAATGAAGTTGTCTCTTTTACTGTATCTGTTAATTCAGAGTACCATCCTCAAGGTTCTATTAGGCACAGGTGCTTTATTGACGACTCTATAATTTCTGAGTTTTCCTCTTTTTAATTTTAAAAGTTCTTCTAACGAGGTTGAGCTTTTAACTAATTCTTTTAATGAACACTGTCTTGCCATTCTAAATCAGGTTACTCCTTTTAAAACCAGTTATTGCTCTGTTAGTTCCCGCAAACCACGGTTAAATAATCAGACTCGTGGTCTTCGACGCTCCTATCGATAAGCAGAGCGTCTGTGGAAGTCCACTGGTCTGATTGTCCATCGTGAGGACTTTAAAGAACTACTTTACCTATATAATGAGTCAGTCAAAGAGGCCAGATCCTCTTACTTCAATAATATTATAAATCGTCATAAAAATAATTCCAGAGTTCTATTTGATACCATCAACAGTATTGTTTCTCCTCCAACCCAGCATGCTCTGTTGCTTTCTGATGAAGATTGTAATACTTTCCTTAATTACTTCTGTGTTACACATTTCGATGTTTTTTTCCTCGCTACCTAGCCTGACCTGTCTCCACAATGTGATGTTTGTGTATTGTATGTACGGTCGGCAAGGTCTGTCATCTCGGTTGTGGGCAAAAGACCTGCAAGTGACAAATAAAGGCTATCTCATCTCATCATCTCACCATGATCATAGCTCCTCCTGAGCTACATTCTAAAATTAGTCAGGTTCTTGCCTCTTTCTGTCCATCTGTCAAGTCAAATATTTGAAATCTTGGCAATACAAAACGCAGCAGCCAGACTACTAACTTGTTCTACCAAATGTGTTCACATTACTCCCATCTTATATTCTTTACATTGGCTCCCAATAGAGTTTAGAATTCGCTTTAAAATTCTTGTTTTAACATACAGAGCACTAAATGGCCAGGCTCCAGATTATTTATCCAAGCTTCTTATAAAATACACTGCTGCTCGTCATCTCCGCTCACAGACTCAGAGTCTGTTGTAATACTGTTGTACGTACGTAACATAAAAATAAAGCCCTGTACACGACTGAAGACAAAAGGGGACAGAGCCTTGTAGTCTGTGGCACCAAGGCTGTGGAACAGTTTACCACTACAATTACGTTTGCTTGACTCTGTGGATTCTTTTTCAAAGCAGTTAAAAACTTTTCTGTTCAAACAAGCCTTTTGTTGATCTACATATTTTATATTTTTTACATTATTTACATTTGATCTTTTACATTGTGTATAATGTCTATTGATTGTATTGTTTATTTTAATATTTGTGCACAGCGCTTTGTGACTGTCTGTGAAAAGTGCTTAATAAATAAATTTTACTTACTTACTTACTTACTTACACTGATACACCACAACTTTATCCTTTCAACAGCTACTGAAAGTTAGGGGACCTAGCTTGTAAGAGTCTTATGGGATATTCACATAGAGATCCTCCAGCTTCAAACTGTATTACCCTTTTAGGACCTGAAGCTCAGTACAGCGCCACTCTGACAGCCAAACCCATATGTTCTCTGATTGGATTGTTAAATATGTGATTGACATGACATTGACCAATCGGATGAAAGGAAGAAAAATTTGGTCAAAATTCGTACTCGAAAGTTGAAACGTCCGCGAATCGCTACCTTATCGTGGTGGAGGGGTTTGTGTGTCCCTGGGATCCCAGAGGCTATGTTGTCCAGGGGCTTTTGCCCCCTGGTAGGGTCTCCCATGGCAAATTGGTCCTGGGTGAGGAACCAGATAAAGAGCGATTCAGAAGACCCTTATGAAGAAAACATCGAGGGAACAGTTTACCCTGCCCGGGGTAGGGTTACCGGGACCCCACCCTGGAGCCAGGCCCAGGGAGGGTGCCCAAGAGCGAGCGTGTGGTGGCCAGGCCTTAGTCCATGGGGCCCTGCCGGGCACAGCCTGAAAAGGGGACATGGGCCCATCCTCCCGCAGGCCCACCACCCGCAGGAGGTACCATAGGGGTCGGGTGCATTGTGTGCCGGGCAGCGGCCAGGAGCGGAGGCCCTGGCAGACTGATCCCCGGCTACCAAGACTGGCAATCGGCATTATAAAGTTGATAAGTTGAAACTCACACACAGCCAGGGAAGTTGAGCTGAGAGTTTACGTAGTTTTTTGCTTTGTATCCGTAACTAGACCTTAACAAAAAAAATGTGTAACTTGTATAATTTTTTTTACACGCACAATTTCTCATCTATGCAAAAACATAACACTTTCAGATATTTTGGTTTACATGGTCAAAAAACTCAAAACTACGCAATCTGATTTACAAAATATTTATGACCACATTTTGAGCCCATACAATTCATACCCTAGAATAAATGATTATCATGTAAGCTCAACAAGAGTGCCATTCATTACAATGATTAGTTTTTCTGGTCATACAATATTCATGCATTTTGAAACATACATTTTGAATGAATGTATGTTTCATGATAGTGATGCTAAGATTTGATCACAGAGAAAACTGAAAAGAAAGAGATATTGCCTTTCAATTCGATTCAATTTTATTTATATAGCGCCAAATCACAACAAAAGTTGCCTCAAGGTGCTTTATATTGTACAGTAGATACAGAGAAAACCCCAACAGTCATATGACCTCCTATGAGCAAGCACTTTGGCAACAGTGGGAAGGAAAAACTCCCTTTTAACAGGAAGAAACCTCTGGCAAAACCAGGCTCAGGGATGGGCGGTCATCTGCGAGTTTTTTGGACTTCCTGATAATAATGAATTACAGTCGTCCAGCCTGGAAGTAATAAATGCATGAACTAGTTTTTCAGCGTCACTCTGAGACAGGATATTTCTAACTTTAGAGATGTTGCGCAAATGGAAGAAAGCAGTCTTACATATTTGTTTAATATGTGCGTTGAAGGACATGTCCTGGTCAAAAATGACTCCAAGGTTCCTCACAGTGTTACTGGAGGCCAAGGTAATGCCATCCAAAGTAAGAATCTGGTTAGATACCATATTTCTAAGCTTTTCAGGGCCGAGTACAATAACCTCAGTTTTATCTGAATTAAGAAGCAGAAAGTTAGCGGCCATCCAGGTCTTTATGTCTTTAAGACATTCCTGCAGTTTAACTAATTGGTGTGTGTTATCTGGCTTCATGGACAGATAGAGCTGCGTGTCATCTGCATAGCAGTGAAAATGTATGCTATGTCTTCTAATGATGCTGCCTAAGGGAAGCATGTATAATGTAAACAGAATTGGTCCTAGCACTGAACCCTGTGGAACTCCATAATTAACCTCAGTGTGTGAAGAGGACTCTCCATTTATATGCACAAACTGGAGTCTATTAGATAGATATGATACAAACCACTGCACCGCAGTACCTGTAATACCTACAGCATGTTCTAATCGCTCTAATAGGATATTATGGTCAACAGTATCGAACGCTGCACTGAGGTCTAGCAGGACAAGCACAGAGATGAGTCCACTGTCAGAGGCCATAAGAAGATCATTTGTAACCTTCACTAAAGCTGTTTCTGTGCTGTGATGAGCTCTGAAACCTGACTGAAGCTCTTCAAATAAGCCATTCCTCTGCAGATGATCTGTTAGCTGTTTGACAACTACTCTTTCAAGGATGTTTGATATGAAAGGAAGGTTGGAGATTGGCCTATAATTAGCTAAGACTGCTGGGTCTAGAGATGCTTTTTGAGTAAAGGCTTAAGTACAGCCAGCTTGAAGGCCTGTGGTACATAGCTGATTATTAGAGATAGGTTGATCATATTTAAGATTGATTGATTGTGTCATGGTCCTGGGTCGTTGACCCAGCGTTTTGTGTTTTGTGATTATTTCCCTCTGTTCTAGTTATTCTGTGTCCTCCCCCCTTGTGTCCGGTTCGGGTTCTAGATTTCCTGTTTTGTTCTGAAAGTCTGTGTCTGTTGTCATTGTGTTCAGCTTGTGTCCTCCAGTCATCATGTGTATTCAGATCAGCTGTTCTTCCCTCCTGTGTGCGATTACCCGATTACCTTGTGTGTGTGTGTATATATAGTGGGTGTCGGTCTGTGTTCGTTGTCGGCTCGTCTGTGTTTCTTGGTATCCTGGTCCTTGGTCTGCGTCTCTCTGCTCCGCTCTCCGTTTTGTAAGATTTCAGGTTTGCTCTTTAGTTTCTCCCAGTTTAGGTTTCCGTTTGTAATTACTCGTGCTTCATTGCCTGTTTTTGCCACTACCACCCTGTAAATAAAACGTCATTCGTATCATCAGTTTGCTGCATTTTGGGTCCTCCTTTTCCTCCACACCACACGGCTCCCTCCCCCAGCCGTGACAGTACGAGCCGACCAAACATGGACCCAGCGGCATCCGCACCTCCCGAGGAGCTTCGGGAGGAACTAATTGACTCTGTTTCCAGGTTGGTTAACCTATGGCTCGAGCATGAGGGGGAAGAGTGTCTCCGTGCTGTAGAAGCCAGGCTACAGCAGCTCATCTCTGCTCACTCCTGGCTGCTGGACTCTCTTCACCCGCTCGCACAGGACTTCATACTCAACGAACTGCACCTTCACCCACCAGCCGCTACCGCTTCCCAACTCAGCCCGGCGGCGAAGATTTTGCCCGGCCCGCCGGAGGTTTTGCCCGGCCCGCCGGAGGTTTTGCCCGGCCCGCCGGAGGTTTTGCCCGGGAGGAAGCGACGATCACGCCGTCGGCGCATCACCCCACAGCCGAAGACTAGGACTTTGGAACTGCCAGCTGTGGTGAGTGAAAAGGACCCTTTTTCTGTTTTGGACTGTGTGTCTGTTTATTCCGGGGCTGTGTTTTTTGAGTCGGCTGCCCTGCCGGTAGCTCAGTTAGCTGCCCAGCAGCCACTAGCTCAGTTAGCCACTCAACCGTCACCCCCATTACAGTCACAGCCAGACCTATTAGACACTTGGTTACAATCCATAGCTCAGTCAATAGCTCAGTTGACAAGAGACTCATCCGCCTTATTATCACCTATTCAGCCATCGTTGTCACCAACTCCTCCTGCACAACAAGTTAAGTCCATCCAACCCGGAAAGAACTATTTTTCACCTGTTCATGTCAAGCAGAGAGACACACCACATAATATTGTAATCAGTCCTCAAAAGCTGGCCAGCCCAGAGACTGTGACACACTCCAGGGCCTCCCCAGAGGCTGGGTCCCAGCCCCCGGCCGACTCTGGACCCCTGGAGATTAAGAAGCCAGCTGAGGACTGTATCCGGCTGTCGCTGCCCGAGCTGGGTCAATGCTCTGTGCAGCTGCAGTCTGCCTTGTGTTTGCCAGAGGCCCGTGTGCCTGCTGGTTCTGACCCGTACCTGCCAGAGGCCCGTGTGCCTGCTGGTTCTGAACTGTGCCTGCCAGAGGCCCGTGCGCCTGCTGGTTCTGAACTGTGCCTGCCAGAGGCCCGTGCGCCTGCTGGTTCTGACCCGTACCTGCCAGAGGCCCGTGCGCCTGCTGGTTCTGAACTGTGCCTGCCAGAGGCCCGTGCGCCTACTGGTTCTGAACTGTGCCTGCCAGAGGCCCGTGCGCCTGCTGGTTCTGAACTGTGCCTGCCAGAGGCCCGTGCGCCTACTGGTTCTGACCTGTGTGTTCCAGGGGCCCCGGTGCCCACTGGTCCAGAGACTGTTTTCGCTGGGGGGCCCGAGGAGCCCGTCCAGCCTCCTGCTTCGCCTGCTGGGGGGCCCGAGGAGCCCGTCCATCCTCCTGCTTCGCCTGCTGGGGGGCCCGAGGAGCCCGTCCAGCCTCAAGACTCGTCAGCTGGGGGGCCCGAGGAGCCCGTCCAGCCTCAAGACTCGTCAGCTGGAGGTTCAGGAGAACCTAGCCAGCCTCCTGCCTCGTCAGCTGGAGGGCCCGAGGAGCCCGTCCAGCTGCCAACTGCAGCCTCATCATCCTCGCCAGCTGCAGCTTCATCCACGCCACGGGCAGCAGCAGCTTCTTCCACGCCTGCAGCGCTACAGTCTCCGGCTTCATGATCCTCGCCAGCTGCAGCCTCCGAGCCTTCATCCTCGCCCGGTGCAGCCTCGTCATCTGCCTCGCCTGGCCCGGCTGCAGCCTCGTCATCTGCCTCGCCTGGTCCGGCCTCTGCTTCAGCCTCGTCATCTGCCTCGCCTGGTCCGGCCTCTGCTTCAGCCTCGTCTGGTCCGGCCTCTGCTTCAGCCGCGCCTGGTCCGGCCTCTGCTTCAGCCGCGCCTGGTCCGGCCTCTGCTTCAGCCTCGTCTGGTCCGGCCTCTGCTTCAGCCTCGTCTGGTCCGGCCTCCGCTTCAGCTTCAGCCGCGCCTGGACCAGCCGCTGCTTCGGTCTCGTCTGGTGCTGCGACGGCCACGCCACCTTCGGGTCCCGAACTGCCGCCTCGACATCGGCGGTCATCTACCAGGCCGCTGGTGGAGCGTCATCGTCAATATGGACGACCTCCTAGACGCCGCCGCTGCCTTCCGCGCGGTCGGCCTCCAGACTTGTGTCATCGTCGCCATTGCTGTCCGCACGGTCGGCCGCCTGAACGGTTTCCTCGTCGCCGCCGTTGCTGTCCGCACGGTCGGCCGCCTGAACGGTTTCCCCGTCGCCGCCGCTGCCGTGTGCACGGTCGGCCCCCTGAACTGCCTCCACTCCGCCACCGCTGCCTTCTGCTCGGTCGGCTTATGGATCTACGTCGCCGACGTGGCCGGCCTCAGAAGATGAACTGTCCTGGACTTCTGAGTTGTCAGCCTCCGGGCCGGCCTCCTGAACTGTGTTTTGTTCTCGTGCTCCAGCATGTGTGTTTTTGTTTTGGACAATTCTCTCAGTTCGCTGGAGCTTGTGTTGGTCCCTCCGTCCTGGGCCCCCGCCGCCCGCCCTGGGTTGGTCGTCTGTTTTTGTTTTGGGCTGTCTGGAGCCAGCCCTTGGAGGGGGGGTACTGTCATGGTCCTCCCAGTTTAGGTTTCCGTTTGTAATTACTCGTGCTTCATTGCCTGTTTTTGCCACTACCACCCTGTAAATAAAACGTCATTCGTATCATCAGTTTGCTGCATTTTGGGTCCTCCTTTTCCTCCACACCACACGGCTCCCTCCCCCAGCCGTGACAGATTGATTGATTGGTAATTTATTTCAACATGTTAAAAATATACAATATACAAGTACATTTACATACTATACAAATTACATACAAAAAAAACCGTTCTGATTAATTTAATTTACATGTTGAAAGGATTGAAGATTGAAGAATTAATTAATGGCAGGACTTCTTTGAGCAGTTTTGTAGGAATGGGGTCTAAAAGCAGTGTTGGGAAGGTTACTTTTAAAATGTATTCCACTACAGATTACAGAATACATGCCCCAAAATGTATTTTGTAATGTATTTCATTACGTTACTCAATGAGAGTAAAGTATTCTGAATACTTTGAATTACTTAATATATTATCATGCTTTTTACAACCACATGAATGTACTATTGCTTTGATATTTATTACTATTACTGAAGGTCCGCGGCTCCGAACCGTAGTAAAGGGACCTCTGGCTAATACGTCGGGTTCGTGTCGGGCTCATAGCCGAAAACTAGCTTTACTTTGTTGTCTGGGTCAACTTTGCTTTCAAGAGACAGAGAGAGGCGTTGAAAGGCTGCTCCAACGGAACTTATTGTTTCGGAGGAAAACACGAACACAGGGTACAGTCGAGTCTTAATAGCTTACTTACAGCTGGGCTCGTCAGGCACTCTTCTTGGCTGCAGTGGTTATTATTATATTTACATGCTTCCATCTCCCGTTTCTGCTCGATGACAACTCGTACTTTTCCACTCTTCTTTTTCTCTCTCCTCGTGCAGACACATAAAGGGTATGACAGTCCATTCTCCCTGCAGCACGGACTACACTGCCCATAAGGCTACATTCTTTAGGGCTGTGCCTGTAACACTCTGCCTATTGCCTTCATATTAAATCATTTTTAAAAATATTTCTTCATGTCATTATGAGACGTGAGATTGAGACACGGGTATTAGGGTTTCTTAATGCGTGTTTTCTTTGGGTTTCCACCGGCGTGGAATTACCAAAAATAGAGGGTATAGCCAAACATATTGTGGTGAGCTCAGACAAGGATGAGACAGAGGTGTCGTTTGGTCTTGCTTCCCCGAGTTTCCAGGGAGCACAGCCATTTATTTTCCAACAGAAACACACCGCCGCTAACCCAACTGCTCGGCATAGCTTAGCACAACAACAACAACAAAAAGGCGCTCTCTCACCCAGGAAATACACAGTCGCAGACAGAGCGCGTCGCCTTGTAACCATGGCAACCGTAACACTGCCGCCTGGAACAACAGAACATAGCAGTCAAACAAAACCAGACCTGACCTGCCACAATATGAAACAGGAAAAGACCACCGTGTAATCCATTTATTTCAGCAAAGTAACAGTATTCTAAATTCCACCTTTTTAAACGGTAACTGTAACGGAATACAGTTACTCATATTTTGTATTTTAAATACGTAATGGCGGTAGATGTATTCCGTTACTCCCCAACACTGTCTAAAAGACATGTTGATGGTTTGGAGGAAGTAATTATGGAAGTTAACTCAGAAAGATCAATTGGAGAAAAAGAGTCTAACTTAACGTCAATGGTACTAAAAGTAGCTGTAGATAATATTACATCCGTGGGATGATTATTGGTAATTTTTTATATAATGATAAAAATTTTATTTGTGGAGAAGTTCACGAAGTCATTACTAGTTAACGTTAAAGGGATGGTTTGCTCAATAGAGCCTTTGTGCTGTGATGTTTGGGGAAAAAATAATTTACTGAACTTATGAATTTATGTTGCTGGAAAAAAATGCTAATTTGTCACAAAATATATTTTCAGACGTTCACTAAATATGCTCATTTTTTTTTACAGAAAAGTCAGCGGGATCAGATTGGATGACCAGGAGAGCTCAGAGGTTCCCAGTGGTCAGTCTGCCCAGCAGCATCAAACACACCTCGACTCCGTATTTATGGTCTGTACATGTACAACAGCTACTTTTACATCTATTCTGTTCAAAGACATCTCCATGCTGCTCTTTGTAGACCAGTGGATCGTCAGTGTGTCCAACATGGATCTGATGTTTGGCTCCTTGATTTCAGTCTGATTGGCTCATTCATAAAGTATTCCGTTCCAGCTGCTGGAGGACAACATCATCACTTTTGTGACGAACGAGCTGAAGAAGATCCAGAAGACTCTGAGTCCAGATTACCCAGAATGCTTAGAGAGTCAGAGGGAGGATGATGAGCAGAGGAGCAGCAGAGAGGCATTTGTGAAGATCACACTTGACTTCATGAGGAGAATGAAGCAGGAGGAGCTGGCTGACTGTCTGCAGAGCAGTAAGAAGATTTTGCTAAAGATGAGCTGCTGGCTGAATAAAATGTTTATATAAGAGATAAATGTTGCTTTCAAGAGATGGGACAACATGGTTATAGTCATTTCTCAGTGGGGCAGAAACTGTCATGAAAACATGAAGTGATTGTTAATGTTGTGTTTTTGCGATTGTTCTTTAGAACATCCAGCTGGAGATTGTTACTGCAAACATAAATCTGTCTTGAAAAAGAAGTTCCAGTGTGTTTTTGAGGGGATCACTAAAGCAGGAAACCCAACCCTTCTGAATCAAATGTACACAGAGCTCTACATCACAGAGAGAGGGACTTCAGAGGTCACTGATGAACATGAGGTCAGACAGATTGAAACAGCATCCAGAAAACCAGACAGACGAGAAACAACAATCAGACAAGAAGAGATCTTTAAAGTCTCACCTGGAAGAGATGAACCAATCAGAACAGTGCTGACAAAGGGAGTGGCTGGCATTGGGAAAACTGTCTTAACACAGAAATATACCCTGGACTGGGCTGAAGACAAAGCCAACCAGGACATCCAGTTCATATTTCCATTCACTTTCAGAGAGCTGAATGTGCTGAAAGAGGAAAAGTTCAGCTTGGTGGAACTTGTTCATCACTTCTTTACTGAAACCAAAGAAGCAGGAATCTGCAGCTTTGAAGACTTCCAGGTTGTGTTCATCTTTGATGGTCTGGATGAATGTCGACTTCCTCTGGACTTCCACAAAACTACAATCCTAACTGACCCTAGAAAGTCCACCTCAGTGGATGTGCTGCTGATAAACCTCATCAGGGGGAAACTGCTTCCCTCTGCTCGCCTCTGGATAACCACACGACCTGCAGCAGCCAATCAGATCCCTCCTGACTGTGTTTCCATGGTGACAGAGGTCAGAGGATTCACTGACCCACAGAAGGAGGAGTACTTCAGGAAGAGATTCAGAGATGAGGAGCAGGCCAGCAGGATCATCTCCCACATCAAGACATCACAAAGCCTCCACATCATGTGCCACATCCCAGTCTTCTGCTGGATCACTGCTACAGTTCTGGAGGATGTGCTGAAAACCAGAGAGGGAGGAGAGCTGCCCAAGACCCTGACTGAGATGTACATCCACTTCCTGGTGGTTCAGGCCAAAGTGAAGAAGGTCAAGTATGATGGAGGAGCTGAGACAGCTCAACATTGGAGTCCAGAGAGCAGGAAGATGATTGAGTCTCTGGGAAAACTGGCTTTTGATCAGCTGCACAAAGGAAACCTGATCTTCTATGAATCAGACCTGACAGAATGTGGCATCGATATCAGAGCAGCCTCAGTGTACTCAGGAGTGTTCACACAGATCTTTAAAGAGGAGAGAGGACTGTACCAGGACAAGGTGTTCTGCTTCATCCATCTGAGTGTTCAGGAGTTTCTGGCTGCTCTTCATGTCCATCTGACCTTCATCAACTCTGGACTCAATCTGCTGGAAGTGAAACAACCAACCGTCTGGTTGTTGAAATTATTTAACACACCAAAACTACAATCTCTCCACCAAAGTGCTGTGAAAATGGCCTTACAGAGTCCAAATGGACACCTGGACTTGTTCCTCCGCTTCCTCCTGGGTCTTTCACTGGAGACCAATCAGACTCTCCTACGAGGTCTGCTGACACAGACAGGAATTAGCTCACAGACCTATCAGAAAACTGTTCACTATATCAAGGAGAGGCTCAGTGTGATTCTGTCTGCAGAGAAAAGCATCAATCTGTTCCACTGTCTAAATGAACTGAATGATCGTTCTCTAGTGGAGGAGATCCAACAGTCCTTGAGATCAGGAAGTCTCTCCACAGATAAACTGTCTCCTGCTCAGTGGTCAGCTCTGGTCTTCATCTTACTGTCATCAGAAGAAGATCTGGATGAGTTTGACCTGAAGAAATACTCTTCTTCAGAGGAGGCTCTTCTGAGGCTGCTGCCAGTGGTCAAAGCCTCCAACAAAGCTCTGTAAGGAAATATGTGGTGATCCCTTTAGTTTTTAAATATTGTTTTGAATAGAAGAATAGGCTACCACAGATTTAAAAATATTTTAAAATTTTTAAAATCTGGTTATAGAAAGAGATTTCATTAAAGTTTTGGTTTGTGTCTCACCTTCAGTGCAATCCCTCTCTCTCTCTCTATTGTTTTTCTTTTTAACACAAATCTCTGATACAACTGTCCTGATTGTATCCAGTATGGATGGAAAAACGTGGACTTCATAAATGAAATTGCCTCTAAGGTCCTGTTTCTTGTCAGTAACCATATCTAACTGTAAGGCTGCCATCACCAGCCTGTGTATATATTGCATTAGGTTTCCTGGTGATCTAAACTTTATGCAGGTGTGAGTTTGAATGGTTGTCTGTGTCTCTGTGAACTAAGGGGAAGAGACTGGTTAAAGAATTTACAGTAAGTTAGATTTAAGAAAGAGACCAACAGCACTTTACTAACTGTAGCACACTTTGTTTGTTTTTTGTTTTGTTTTTTTTAGGCTGAGCAGCTGTAACCTGTCAGAGAGCGGCTGTAAAGATTTGTTGTCAGTCGTCAGCTCCCAGTCCTGTAATCTGAGAGAGCTGGACCTGAGTACCAACAGCCTGAATGATTCAGCAGTAAAGTTTCTGTCTGCTTCAGTGAAGAGTCCACACGCCAAACTGAATGTTCTGAGGTCAGATCAATTTGTATTCTGTATTTGGTTTGTTTGTTTTTATCAACTGACAAAATTAAACAACTTTTATTCATTGTTCTTTCTTAGCATTTTTAGTCATTTCTGTGTTAAAGTGGAGTTTTACTAACCTGATCAGAAGAAGACAATAAGGATTCTTTAAAATACAGGATTAGTTATTGCACGCTGATTACACTTTAACAACAGTCTTTGTTCATGTTTTTATTTTCAGACTCAATGTCTGTCAACTCTCAGAGGAAAACTGTGAAGCTCTGTCCTTAGTTCTCAGCTCTCAGTCCTCTAGTATGAGAGAGCTGGACCTGAGTATAAAAAACCTACAGGTTTCAGGATTGAAGATTCTGTTTACTGGACTACAAAGTTTAAACTGTGAACTCAATACTTTGAGGTCAGATCAAAAGATAATTTGTTTTTTCAGAATTAACCAATTAAATGCATTTTATCCAAGTTCATCCATAAAATGTTGTTGATTAGTATCTTAAGTTTTCCCTTAAGAAAAATTATCAAGACGGGATTTAATATTACACAATCTATTAACACACCTTACAGTATTGTTTCATTGATTGTCTTTTATTTCTCAGACTGAGTGGCTGTAACCTCTCAGATAGAAGCTTTGAAGTTCTGTCCTCAGTTCTCAGCTCCCAGTCCTCTAGTCTGAGAGAGTTGGACCTGAGTAACTCTGACCTGCTGGATTCAGGAGTGAAGCTTCTGTCTACTGGACTAAAGCGTTCACAGTGTATAGTGGAAACTCTCAGGTTAGGATTCAAACTTTTCCACAGATTATCATTTAAAATATTAATTATATTACTGCATTAACAGGTTATCTTTTTGAAGTGAACTTTAATTTACATCTGAGTGGATTATGTCTGTGAAGGTTCTTAGTCATCCAGGTCATCGTAGTCCAAGGAGCTTGAAAAGAAAAGTGTCTTTACGATTACAGCACCTCAGTCAGAAAATGGGGACACAACATCATCAAAGACCGCACCCACTCACAGCACATACTGTTCACACTCCTAGAGGAATGTGAAAGCAAGGACAACCAGATGAAAAAACAATTTCTATCCAAAAGCCATCAGGGTAGTGAATCACTGACTCATTGCTGAACTGTGAAGATCTTAGACCTTTAAATTTGCGATTTTGAACATTTATATACAATATAATACAACTTCATACAATAAAAAAAATTTTAATATCACATATCCTGAATATCTACTAATGGGACAGTGTTGCCTAACTACTTGCACTGCAAATGCTACATAAGTTTGTTTATTATTTTCTATGCTCAGAGTTAAGTTTATTCTGTATATTAGTTAGTTGAATATCTAGTCGTGAAGGGAACTTGATTAGTAAGAATTTTATTGCTCTGCATAACCACTTGTGTTTTGCGGTGTATATAACAATAAAATTCTTAAATCCTGAATCTTAACATATGTGTAGGTTCAAGTTTTAGAGCTCTAAAGTGCAGCTATCATGTTAGGAACATGTTAGGAATTGACAGTAACACTGAGCACGCAGTTCAAATCTTTATTTTTTACCACTCGCTGCATTCTTGATATTCATGAATTCAGCAGGTTAATGACTGTCTGCAGCATTAATCTCATATTTCCATCTAATGTGTTGAATTTGACTGTTTTATTTGATGTTCTTTATGATCTCTAGCACCAGTTCATCTGTAGGCCATGCTCAGTCCATCCATTTAGTGAAATGAGTGAATGATGTTTAAAGGTTTCAGGTTTCAGAGCTCATCACAGCACAGAAACAGCTTTAGTGAAGGTTACAAATGATCTTCTTATGGCCTCTGACAGTGGACTCATCTCTGTGCTTGTCCTGCTAGACCTTAGTGCAGCATTCGATACTGTTGACCATAATATCCTATTAGAGCGATTAGAACATGCTGTAGGTATTACAGGTACTGCACTGCAGTGGTTTGTATCATATCTATCTAATAGACTCCAATTTGTGCATGTAAATGGAGAGTCCTCTTCACACACTGAGGTTAATTATGGAGTTCCACAGGGTTCAGTGCTAGGACCAATTCTGTTTACATTATACATGCTTCCCTTAGGCAGCATCATTAGAAGACATAGCATAAATTTTCACTGCTATGCCGATGACACCCAGCTCTATCTGTCCATGAAGCCAGATAACACACACCAATGAGTTAAACTGCAGGAATGTCTTAAAGACATAAAGACCTGGATGGCCGCTAACTTTCTGCTTCTTAATTCAGATAAAACTGAGGTTATTGTACTCGGCCCTGAAAATCTTAGAAATATGGTATCTAAGCAGATTCTTACTCTGGATGGCATTACCTTGGCCTCCAGTAACGCTGTGAAGAACCTTGGAGTCATTTTTGACCAGGACATGTCCTTCAATGCACATATTAAACAAATATGTAAGACTGCTTTCTTCCATTTGCGCAACATTTCTAAAATTAGAAATATCCTGTCTCAGAGTGACGCTACAAAACTAGTTCATGCATTTATTACTTCCAGGCTGGATGACTGTAATTCATTATTATCAGGATGTCCAAAAAACTCCCTGAAAAGCCTTCAGCTAATCCAAAATGCTGCAGCAAGAGTCCTGACAGGGACTAGAAAGAGAGAGCAGATTTCTCCTGTTCTGGCTTCCCTTCATTGGCTTCCTGTTAAATCCAGAATTGAATTCAAAATCCTGCTCCTCACATACAAGGTCTTAAATAATCAGGCCCCATCTTATCTTAATGACCTTGTAGTACCATATCACCCTATTAGAGCACTTCGCTCTCGCTCTGCAGGCCTTCTTGTTGTTCCTAGAGTATTTAAAAGTAGAATGGGAGGCAGAGCCTTCAGTTTTCAGGCCCCTCTTCTGTGGAACCAGCTTCCAGTTTGGATTCGGGAGACAGACACTATCTCTACTTTCAAGATTAGGCTTCAAACTTTCCTTTTTGCTAAAGCATATAGTTAGGGCTGGACCAGGTGATCCTGAATCCTCCCTTGCTTATGCTGCAATAGACGTAGGCTGCCGGGGGATTCCCATGATGCATTGAGTTTTTCCTTTCCAGTCACCTTTCTCACTCAATATCTATTAATAGACCTCTCTGCATTGAATCATATCTGTTATTAACCTCTGTCTCTCTTCCACAGCATGTCTTTTATCCTGTCTTCCTTCTCTCACCCCAACCGGTCGCAGCAGATGGCCCCGCCCCTCCCTGAGCCTGGTTCTGCTGGAGGTTTCTTCCTGTTAAAAGGGAGTTTTTCCTTCCCACTGTCACCAAAGTGCTTGCTCATAGGGGGTCATATAATTGTTGGGTTTTTCTCTGTATCTATGAAGCGCCTTGAGGCGACTTTTGTTGTGATTTGGCGCTATATAAATAAAATTGAATTGAATTGAATTGAAAGGTCTCCTTGTTATGTGAGCGTGCACAGATCATGAAGCAGAAAGCCTGAGTTAACAGATAAATGATCTGTTAACCCAGGCTTGGGGCTTTCTCTCTAATATTGTTGGCTGTTACCATACATTGTTAAACAACATGAGATGACTTTAGTTGTGTGTACAGTATTGTCAGTTGTAAAGTTAAATTAAACTGAATTGATGTAAATGGATAGGTGTTATTGTATATGACAAAGAGAAAATGATTGTTGACAGATGGATTGTTGTTTTGTGTGTCTGCAGTCTGTCAGGCTGTCTGATCACAGAGGAAGGCTGTACTTCTCTGGCCTCAGCTCTGAGCTCCAACCCCTCCCATCTGAGAGAGCTGGACCTAAGCTACAATCATCCAGGAGACTCAGGATTGAAGCTGCTGTCGGCTGGACTGAAGGAACCAGGCTGGAGACTGGACACTCTCAGGTATGGAGAGAGTGTCTGATAGAGGAGGAAAAGCTGGAAACATTTCCTGTGTCCTTCACTCACTTCTTGTTTGTTCATAACACATGAACTGATCAATAAGAGATATTCCTGTAGGAGATGTCCAGGGAGCACTTCTCCGGGAACAACTTGTAGATATCTCAGTACATTTAGTATTCATCTTTCTATAGAAAGGGTATTAAAATAAGCACTGAATAAAAATAAACAGTGAAAACTGTCAGCTTAGCTTAATCAAAATAAAAATAAAGAAAAAATCATTATTTTACAATCAGAGCTGTGGAAGAAGCTGACAAATAGAGGGAGATGCTTCTCTGCACTTAAACCATACCATACCATAATTTATTTATATAGCACATGGCTGACCAAAGTGCTGTACAGCAGAAATATAATAAATACAATAAGAATAATAAATACAATAAATAAATAACAATAAAATAACAGTGTCAGTGACCCACTAAATCAAAGGCCAGGCAATAAAGTTGAGTTTTTAATCTGGATTTAAAAACCACCACTGATGTAGACTGCCTAATGTGAAGAGGAGGATCGTTCCAAAGATTCGGGGTCCACAATAGAGAAAGCTTGGTCTCCTCTAAGGTTTAGCCATGAGAGCAACAGCTTCTAAGCCATAGGTGTCAAACTCTGGCCCGCGGGCCAAGTTTGGCCCGCAGCCTAATTACATTTGGCCCGCGAAGCCATACCTAATTACTATTAGAGCTGGCCTACTGGTATTTTACAGCTAATATATATATTGTTTAGTATTAAGCTTTGCTTGTTCCATATTCAGTTTTTCAGCATCAGAGTCCATAAGAAGAGATTCATTCTTATATCTAGAGGAATATATTTCAATAAATATTAACGTTAGCCCGCGACTTTGTTCCAGTTTTGAATTTTGGCCCACTGTGTATTTGAGTTTGACACCCCTGTTCTAAGCTGACCGGAGTGAGCGAGGTGGGATATAGGGCGTCAGCAGATCGCACAAATATACAGGTGCCAGACAATTTACGGATTTAAAAAACAGGAAAAGAATTTTAAAATAGATCCTAAATTCAATTGGAAGCCAGTGTAAGGAGGCCAGAAGTGGAGTATTAAGCTCAAATTTTCTTTACCAGTTTACCACTTTTACCAATTTTCTTTTAAAAACCGTGCCGCAACAGTTGCAGGTGTGACCGAGTGCCCTGGCCAACCCCCATTAAAAGGAGTTGCAGTAATCCAAGCGTAAGGTTATCAAAGCATTGTTGACAGTTTCGAAGTCACGCCTGTAAAGAAAAGACTCAACCTTCGACAGATGTCTGAGGTGATAGAATGAAGATATCACCACCCCGTGGCCATCAAATCATAGAGCAGTGTAAATTGGGACTGAATAAATCCATGATTTAACATCAGACAATCAAGCAGGAGTCCAATCGAATAAAATGACAGTAAACAGCATCCTCGACATGCAAGTTACAGAAAGAGAATCCATATGATATCACCAAGTCCAATGTGTGACCTTGTTCTTGAGTGGTGCCCTTAACAGACTGAACAAGATTAAAAGAGTTCACTAAGTCCATGAAGTCCTTACCAGGGGCTTCTCTGGGCAAACGACGTGAATATTAAAATCACAAAATAAAAGGAGATGGTCATACCGTGATGCACAGTCAGCAAGAAAGTCCAAAAAAAAAAAAAAAAAACTCAGATAAAAAAATCCTGATATGTTATATATCACTGAGTTACAGAAGAATCAGAAAGAAAGGAGGCAGTTATGACTGTTGGCTTGGATACAATGATCAGTCCTGGTGTCTAAACTGCTCCTCCTTTCAGGGTGGAGCCTGCTGGAGTCCGATGGTTGAGACCAGGTCTGAGGAAGTGTAAGTGTGCTTTTAACGTGATTCATGAAAACAAAGCAGCACACATTCAACCATCTTCATCATTCTGATGTCAGGAGCCATCATCAAAGTGTCAATCAATGAACAGATGATGGATCAATAACTGCAGCTGGATTGTGTTTGCTCTCTCCATCAGATTCCTGTCAACTCACAATCGACACAAACACAGTGAACACAAAGCTCCAACTGTCTGACAACAACAGGAATGTGACATGTGTGGAGGAGGTTCAGTCATATCCTGATCATCCAGACAGATTTGATAGTTGGGAACAGCTACTGTGTAGAAATGGTCTGACTGGTCGCTGTTACTGGGAGGTCGAGTGGAGAGGAAGGGTTGATATATCAGTGAGTTACAGAACAATCAGAAGGAAAGGAGGCAGTTATGACTGTGTGTTTGGATACAATAATCAGTCCTGGTGTCTAAACTGCTCTGGGGATGGTCCACAATTTGCCAGGCATAATAGTATGAAAGGACGCATCTCCTCCATCTCCTCCTCCTCTGTCTCTAACAGAGCAGCAGTGTATGTGGACTGTCCTGCTGGCACTCTGTCCTTCTACAGAGTCTCCTCTGACACTCTGATCCACCTCCACACCTTCAACACCACATTCACTCAAACTCTTTATCCTGGGTTTTGGTTCTATCCTGGTTCCTCAGTGACTCTGTGCTGAGTGGAGTGTAAAGAGTGTCCTCCTGTTAGAGAAACACTCTGACTGTTGAACAGATAGTTCAGTCTGTACATGTCTGTCTCTTTCACTCACAAACACGTTTTCAGATTCATGGATTCAATCAGTTGATGTTTGAAACTGTTCTAAATGATTCCTTGTAAACTTCTTCCTCTTCAGTCCTTTAAAGATGGAAGCTCCCATTATTCCAGGATCCACATGTTGTTTTTCTGAAAATATTGGCTCAATAGTTTTGAATGCAGTTCTAAGCAGAATCTGATTGTATTGAGGGAATGCATGTAGCTTATCTAATAAACAGCAAAGGCTTCAATCCTCATTTGAAAGTAGTCTTGTGTTTTTCCCATGTTGATCAAGAACATGGTGCAGGATGTTGGTAAGAGCTTGGTTCTCAATCTCTTAGAAACATGTAAATATGTGTGTATAGCACTGCATATGTTGGGTATCACTTTAGTTTGTATGAAACTATTAGAAGCTGATTCATTGTCTCTGTGAAGGTTCTCAGTCATCCAGGTCATCGTAGTCTAGGATGCGTGGAAAGAAAAGAGTCTGGACTATTTAAGTTGCTTGAAGGCGTTTCACCTCTCATCCGAGAAGCTTCTTCAGTTCGAGGTTAAATGGTGGAGAGTCCCAGATTTAAACCCTGTGGGAGTGTCCCCCCCAAGAGGGACAATAGACATTAATCACACTAATCACATGAGCCAAGGTGTGAAAACAGGTTGCTCACAGTGGATATGTCCACTGTGAGCCACCATCTTTGAACAGAGGTGGTGGGTTACGACAACAACTGTCTGCCATCTATAATCCAGTTCTGTGATCCCTTCCTAGATGCCTTAACGCCCACTCACACCCTGGGCGATCTGACCTCAGCAAATCACATGATAGGGTGGGGCCAGGTTTCACAATGAGCTCACCCGAAACCTTGGCTGATTGTGACCCACACCCATTTTCACGCCTTGGCTCGTGTGATTGTGATTGATTGATTATTAGTTGAAGTTCATAATGGAGTAAAAAGTTGCAGTTAAAAGTTACTCAATGTATTATTTAATTTCTTTCAAATATGTAAATGTATAAACAAGGGTAAAAGAAGTCCCATTAAGACACAGGTGTCAAACTCTGGCCCACGGGCCAAATTTGGCCCGCAGCTTAATTACATTTGGCCCGCGAAGCCATACCAAATTACTATTAGAGCTGGCCTACTGGTATTATACAGCAAATATATATATCGTTTAGTATTAAGCTTTGCTTGTTCCATATTCAGTTTTTTAGCAAAACTTGTTTGAGTCCATAAGAAAAGATTCATTCTTATATTTGGAGGAAGATTTTTTTTCCAATAAATATTAATGTTAGACCGCGACTTTGTTCCAGTTGTGAATTTTGGCCCACTGTGTATTTGAGTTTGACACCCCTGCATTAAGAGATGTAATGTAACACAGGCTAAAACAGTTAAAAGAGTTCATGACTATGTTCAACCGGATAACAATCCTTAATGTGACTACAACCTGTGTAAAATTCAATCTGTGATCTACTTGTCGAGCCTGGGGAATAATCCTTGTGATTCAGTGATCATGATTGATTCGTTATGCCTGACGTTGCGGGAGGGGGAGCTCTGGCCACGATGCCTCATTTGCAATGAAGCTGCTGAAAGAGAAGCATCATGTCTGAGCGTCATCATTGACTTATCCCCTTTTCAGGTCAGAATTGAGCAATTCTGCTTTTGAACTTTACAAATATGTATGTTGAGCTGTACTGACCGTGTTTCCAAATGTACCAAGAGGGTACTAGGAATATTTAGATGATTTGTGTTAACTGTGTTGTCAGGATAAGCTATAAGCAGCAAGCTAAGCTAAGCCCTCTGTTGGTGGCTAGTATGGAGCACTATTGTGCCAGACTGTGTATGAAACATACAGCATTGTGTGCATTTTGCATTTGATCTGGACAAAGAACATGTTTATTTTGTGTGAAGGGACAAATCAACATCAAACTCAACACAACATCAAACTTTATTTATAGAGCACATTTAAAAACCAGCGGTATACCAAAGTGCTTAACATAAAAGACAGAAAAGTAACATGAGTATTATAAGGCCTCAGCAAAGTATCAAATATACTCAGAGGTCATTGCCACTAATACACAGTATTAGTATAAAATGCATATTAGTATTTTTATATGAATACTTTGTTTATTTTCTATACATTTAAGTTTAATGATCTAAGTTTGCTTATTGATTCATAAGCTGTTTTTGTAAATTCTTACATTCAATTTATTCTGTAACTTAAAGGAAAGGAAAGAAGACGGTCTTGAGATATATTGTCTTACAACTAACAGAGACTGTACATCGTTGTTAAGATTTTAATACTTTTGTATGTATGTTTATATTTCTGAGTCATTCGCAATGAAGCTGCTGAAAGAGAAGCATCATGTCTGAGTGTCATCATTGACTTATCCCCTTTTCAGGGTGTAACATGATTAGGTAGGGGGTCATCAGGGGGTCGTTTTGTCCCTCTTTGGGGGTATACTCCACCATTTGACCTTAGAACTGAAGAAGAGGTGAAACGTCTTCAAGCAACTTAGAGAGGTCCAGACGCTTTTCTTTCCAAGCTCCTTAGACAAGGTTGAAAATGGTTTATCTTTTCATTCTTTCCTAACCTGGAAGCAACATGAGGCAGCTCGTGTATCAATGTTACCAAACGAAGGCGTCTAGCCTGGATATCAGCTGTGAAATGAGCTGATATCCAGTTCTCTTCCATCTCCAGATATCTGTTGGTGCTCCAGACATTTTCATTCCGGTAAGTTCTAAATATGTTCATATCACTCTTTATAGCCTAATAGTTTTATTTTCGATGCGCTCTGAGGTCATAGCAAATTAGAACAAACATCCTAATGAGTGATTTTGCAGAACTACCTTCTATTTATAGAGTTGCTAATTATTTGGCATTATTGCAGCAAACCAGCCTATGGAATGGATGAAACACACCGTGACTGGGTTCCAGCGCTACACAAGCTCCTTAGACCAAGCTGATTCTGTCACGGTCTGGGTGGCAGACCGTGGGGGATGTTGGAGAAAAGGACCCAAACGCTGGACTTAGTGGAATGAGCAGTGGGTTTATTTACAGTGAGGTAAATGTACACCACACAATAAATCTCCAAAGTGCTCCCTCGACTCCCGTGACGTGTCTTCTCCTAAGTGCTGGTATTTCGTGCTCTCTGCCCCTGTGCCTTCGCACACCCCGTGTGTCTTGCAGTCCTGTGTTCCGCTGTCCTCCTGAGGAAAAACAACAGACACAGCCGTTATGGCACCAACTCCAGCAGGCATACACTGAACCACACTTTAAACACTGACATGGAGTCTAACTCAACGATCCTGCGCCGGAGGAAGCTCCATCGCTCTGTTAAGTAGCTCCCTCGACGAGCCTGATCAGAAGCAGGTGTGTGAGAACCTAGGTGTGACCGGCAGCCGACAGGGCCACGCCCATCAGGCCTGCAGGTGGCTGTCCTTCGTCCTTCAGCCACACCCGCAGACACCCACACCTACACACACACCAGCATGGAACACAAGAGCACAGTGCAGCAAACATACATCCAATACAATAATAACAATAATAATAACAATAACAATAATAATAATGGTCCACACTGTTCACGGACCCCGAGTCCCCGGAACCAGGTCCGTGACAGATTCATTGTTTTTCATGCAGCTCTAATTTGATAAAACACTGCATCAAAAACAAAGAGAAAGTGATGTCACATCCGTTTATGTCCACACAATTAGAAGAATAATTTGGACATGTGTGAAGAACTCTAACCAAGAGAGCAAACCAAAACAAGAAAGCAATGTCAAACAGATCCTTCCAACAGACAATTTCCATGACTGGAACTGTTCAATCTAAAAATCCTACATTTGTATGGGTCACAAGCACATCAGCAGCAGTCATTATTTGAATCCCTTTAAATGTGTTGTTTGATTGAATAAGTCATATTAAACAGTGATTTAGATCAATAATATAATACTTTAGTGTTGTTAGCTTCATTGGAAACTTGCACACAGCTGTGAATGTGGGAGTGAGTGTGAATGGTTGTCTGTGTCTACGTGTCAGCCCTGCCACAGACTGGCCACCTGTCCAGGGTGGACCCCGCCTCTCGCCCTAACACAGCCTGGATAGGCTCCACCCCCCACGACCCTGATAAGGATAAGCAGAAGTGACTGGATGGATGGATATAACAAGGTTATAAGAAACATGGAACATGACAAGGTGCTGTAGTCCAGTCTATGTTGTGTGTTCTCCCTGTGCCAAAAACCCACTACAGTATAAAACTATGTCAAGCAGTGTGAATGAGCATATTTAATGTGTGGAGGATACGATCATGAGAATAATATTAATGCCACTTAAATCCTACACCCAAGCTTCTTATGGCACTTGCAGAGGTAGAAATGTTGGATGATGGGGGGGCTTCAGTTGGTGGAGCTGAGCCCTGTTGACCCCTGGATGGCTGATCCTCGAGAGCCTCTGGAGCTCCAGGAAGGAGAAGTGAAAGGACCTGTTTTGATTTTACACTTTAAATAACAAATATTTAAGCACAGTTTTCAGACAATACTGTGGATTGTGTTACTCTTAAAGAACTGTTTATCACAATGATCTCAAACTTCAATTATCTAACTAATAATAATAATAATCTCACATTTTCTCCATACTGAATGAACTAAGAGTCCATCAGTGGTCCCCCAAATGTAAATGTTCTTTGAGCTTCCTGTCAGGTGACATGCTTCAGCCACGCCTGCATGGAGCTACAACTTGGTGAGAGAAGGTTCATGTTCGACCCCTGGTTGAAGGGTCCCGCGTTTGCCAGGGGCTGGTGGCTTCTCCATGAGCCTCCAGCAGACACACTTTGTGCTGCAGATCTCATCTACATCAGCCATATGCACTCAAACCACCTCAGGCAAGCTCTGCTGATGTTGTTAAATACAGCAGTTCCTCGTTAATCGCAGGAGTTACGTTCTAAAAATAACCCGCGATAGGTGAAATCTGCGAAGTAGCCAGCTTTATTTTTTACAATTATTATAGATGTTTGAAGGCTGTAAAATCCCTCACTACACACTTTATACACTTTTCTCAGACAGACATGAACGTTTTCACACTTTTCTCTCTTGTTTAAACACAAAGTTCAAACCTTGGTAGAAAAATAAGTCCAATATTATAGAATAAAACCAACCTCAGAGTCACCCTGCTGGGGATCGAAGATTTATGTACATTTGACAAGCTGAACACATTCTGTACTGGACAGGAGAAAAGAAATCCACGAAAGGTAAGTGCGTTAAAGTGAGGGACCACTGTATACATAAAAATATACATTACATATTACTGCTGATTTTATTTGAAGCAGCTCAGTGACTGAGAGCAAACACAGCACAGTATCTACAGACTGTTCTTGCTTCAGCTGTTCATCTGGATCACACAGCATTTGATTGATTTCTTATGGCTCACATACATTCCAATATTTAAACCATGACCAGCTGCAATCAACATCAACAAAGGAAAATAACCCATGCTGCACACAGTCACAGTAAAGACAAGCTATAACATTCTTAAATTAAAGGCTGGAAAACAACTTTTACATCCTTTCATTATGAATCGATTGTAATTAATTATAAATCACTACAAAGTCATGTAGAGCACTCTGCATTTGTGCCCCAGTCAATACTTACAGTCTACTTACCATATAAGATGGACAAAAAGTTTTTCCACCAAAAATTACTGACACTGTACTTCAAACTATTTACACACGAGTGAAATTGACTTAAAGAATAATTATTTTTAGTTTCATATAAATATTTAACTTGGTATTCCCTTATTCTATTGGAGCCAAATTTAACCACAAACCATATTATAAAGTGTTTCTAGAAGCTATTGACTAATGGTGTGTATTTAGTTTTTTTCTACACTGTATTTTTGTTTCTTTGTTGTTAAATAAATAATAACACAGTGCCATATGTTTGAGTTCAAGATGTCATAAGTCCAGGTTACTTTCTATATGATGTCCTCATATGTAAAATCTTAGAATTCATAGTGAAGGAAACTGTTTCCAGGGCCTACTCCGTGGATCGGCTTCCTCCGAGGCGTGGACGTCTATCAGCAGAGAATGTACCTTCACCTATCAGCAGAGAATGTCCCTTAGTCTGTAACACAGTCAAATATATTCTCAAGTAATATTCAAGCATGCCATTCAGCGTGTTAGTACGAGCAGCTTGGGAGCAGCTTGGGAGAACAAGAAAACAGAGACTGCTTTAGATTGTCTTCCCAAAGTGACTCAACTTTATTCACAAGTACAACAGTTTATATAGAGGGTAAAATTCATGAGACAGCAGATTATCAGTTTAAACCAGTACAGACCAAGATAAGGCAGCGTCTTCCTGCCCTTGGGTGAAGAAGCATCCTTTGTGTAGTGTATCAGTTCAGCTACAATTGTGATTATCTCAGCGACATATTTTCAAGGCACAAAACGAAGAGTTCTTTCATTAGTGAAATCTGAAACAAACCATTTGGCCTCAACAGGCGTCTCCTAAAAGATTAAGAAACTAATGTAGCTGAGGGAGTGATCTCTGTGGTATTTCAACCTTGTACCAGCCTGTGATTCTCACACATCAATTCTTGGGTCAAAGAGAAAAATAACTAAAACAAAGGGGCCTTATTGAATGACAGAGTTTTCCTGCATAATGTCACTATAAAACAATATCCAGTAAATGCTCCCATGGTACTAAAATACCTAACAGTTCCCCTCTTTTATTATTTTTAAAAATAATAACTCAAATAGAAAGGAAAAATCACAAATGTAATAACATAATATAAAAAGCAAATCATAAAATGTAATAGTTCACAGCCTAATGTTCAATATACACATCAGGAACATCATTGGTAACATCTGGCACATCCTCAGGATCAATTTGTGCTAATTGCAAATACATTGAAGTAGCTGTACTAGTAGCTATATGGGTTATCATTGAAAATGTGGCTTTGCAGAAATGTGAACAGGGTTGCACTTTACAATACGAAATAGTAAATAAAAATCCTAAGGTTAATGCAGTAGATATGATTAATAACCTAAATATATAAAAAAAACAGTTCTTTAGTCGTCTCCTGGCCTGGTCCCAGGTTCGAGAGACACCGTATAAGCGTCGTGTGATGACAATGGGCATTTCATTTTCTCCATTATCAGGATGAAACGAGTCTATCTTTATCAGGTTAGACATTGTGTGGTACTCTAGGCTTTCTGTTCCTGCTGGATGTTCGAGTACCTTGTTGTTGTTCAGGTGGGGGATCAAAGGGCTTTCTGAGTCTTGGCTCTTTCCGGCGTTGTGTGTTAATCAGTGATTGTGTGTGTGTAGGTGTATTGAATCCGGGCGCTGGCTCGCCTGAGTCGTCATCTGTAGGTGTATTGAATCCGGGCGCTGGCTCGCCGGAGACGTCATCTACTTGATCCGACGCCTTAGGTGGTTTGGTGGGGCTGGTCTTAACCCTGCTGGCATGAATCCACTGAGGTTGTCCGTCTGTTAGGATGCTGGTTCTCGTCACTGCAAGTACAGTCTGGGGGCTGGAACACGCGGCCTCCCCGAGTGCCCTTGGTTTTAGCAACTTTACCAATACCGCATCTCCTGGTTTCCACGGATGGGTTGGATCTATGGAAGGGAGAGGCTGAGAGAGACAAACTTTCTGATAGTTATTATTCAGTGTTTCTACCAGGTTATGAACATAGTCAGACAATGCAGTGTCTATGTCCCCTTCCAATAGCGGTGCCCCTCTGGAGGCTGACCATGGTGTTGGAAACGGTCTTCCCATGATTATTTCAAATGGAGATAATTTGGTTGCTGCGGATGGAGTCATTCTAATCTCGCAGAGGATTTGAGGAAGTAATTTGATCCAGGTCATTCCTGTTTCTATCATTGCTTTAGTCAGGCGGTTTTTTATGGTCCTATTCATTCTTTCTACAACTCCTGAACTCTGAGGATGGTATGGCACATGATATTTCCAGTCTATTGCTAGAGTTTTAGCACACTTTTGAATTACTTCTGATGTAAATGAAGGTCCTCTATCACTGTTAATTTGGTGAGGTATTCCAAATCTGGGTATTATTTCATTGCACAACTTTTGACAGACTACTTCTGCAGTTTCTTTTGATGTTGGGTAAGCTTCTACCCATTTACTAAATTGGTCCACTATTACCAGTAAGTACTTGATGCTTCCTTGTGCTGGCATGTGTGTAAAATCAATTTGTAATGTATGAAATGGGAAATCTGGTTGTGGTAAATGCTGATGTTTTGCTTTTGGTTTTCCTACATTAGTTCGTGCACATGTTAGACAGGTTGCTAATATGCGTTTTACTGCGTGTGATGTTTTCTCGATTACAAATCTTGATTTTATTGCTCCTATTACCCCTCTTTGTCCGACATGACTCACACCGTGAAAATGGCGGACAAGGATTGGCAGTAGTGAAGATGGGAGGGCAATCAAACCCTCAAGGTTTTTGTATAAGCCGTCTCTGTTATCTAAGGTACAATCATTACTTTCCCAGTAAGTGTAATCTAAGGCAGAGGCCTGCTCTTGTATGAATTTTAGGTCAACATTTGTTTCTAAATAGTCTGGGAGCGTGACAAGTGGCAGCTGTAAAGGCAAAGATAATACTTCCTTTCTGGGTGGTTGCTGTGAGGCAGCAGCTGCTTTCGCGGTTACGTCTGCAAGAGCATTTCCCACTGCTTCGTCTGTGTCAGCCGTGCTGTGCCCCTTCGTTTTAACAACTGCAATTGCCGATGGCAGCTGTATAGCCTGCAAAAGTCTTTGAACAAGGTCAGAATTAGCGATCGATTTTCCATCAGCAGATCTAAATCCTCTTTGTCTCCACAATGTGCCAAAGTCATGCACCACACCGAATGCATAACGGCTATCAGTGTAAATTGTTACCCGCTTATCCACATGGAGCTCACAGGCGCGTATTAAAGCCATGAGCTCTGCTTTTTGTGCTGAGTGAAATGGTAATGAGTGAGCCTCTAGTATGATGTCAGGCAATGTCACCACCGAATAGCCACAAAGAAATAAGTTGTCATTTGGTTTTGAACAGGACCCGTCCACATAAACAATGACTGAGTCTGGGATTGGTGTCTGCTCTAAGTCTGGGCGTGGTGCTGTGGATTCCTGTATACGTGTCATACAATCATGATCGTCAGGGTCGTCTGAACCATCCTGTCGGTCAGAGGAACACAGCATACGAATGAGTAAGTGTGCTGGCGAATTGGGTGTGCTGCTTGCTTTTATAGTGAGATTTGCTGTTGAAGTCAGTGTAGCTTCATAACCTGAGCGACGTTGTGCGGTCATGTGTTGTGTAGTTATGTTTGCTAGAATGGTCGTGACCTGGTGATTGGTGTGTAGAATAGTGTCATGTGAGAGTGTGAGCTTCTCGCAGTCCCTTATCATGATAGAGCAAGCTGCTACTGCTCTCAGGCAGGCCGGCATCCCCTGAACTACTGCTGGCAGCACCTTTGAGTAGAAGGCTACTGGACGGTAGCCACAGCCATGCTCTTGGGCCAATACACCTGCACAGGTTGTGCCGTTCTCTGTGACGTACAGGTGGAACGGTAAGTGGTAGTCAGGCAGACCCAAACAAGGGGCGGAGGTCAGCGCTCCCTGTAATGCATTGAAAGAGGCAGTCATTTCTGTGGACCACAGTATTCGAGGAGGCTTGTCTTTTTTGCAGCATTCACGCAGAATGTGGTCATGAAAAGAACAGTCTGGTATCCACTGTCTGCAATAGTTCACCATGCCTAGGAAGGACAGCATTTCCTTCTGTGTAGTGGGCTTAGGGACAGAGGTCACAGCTTTGACCCTGTCTGTAGTCATAGAACGTTGTCCGTGAGACAGTGTAAATCCCAAATATTGAACAGAAGTCTGACAGTACTGCATTTTCTTTGCTGATGCTTTGTGGCCAGTCTGTTGGAGGTGCTGGAGTAGCATGTGTGTGGCAGTTTGACATAGTTTTTCACTTTCAGCACAGAGGAGGAGATCATCTACATACTGGATCAGAGTACAGCCCTCTGGAGGAGTGAAGCCGTCCAGGGTAGCACGTACCACCATTGAGAAAGCCGCAGGGCTGTCTACCATGCCTTGGGGTAAGCGAGTCCATGTGTACTGCTTATCTTTATGTGTAAAAGCAAATATCGGCTGTGTGTCTTCATGCACAGGTACTGAGAAAAAGGCGGAGCACAAATCCACCACAGTAAAATGTGTAGCTGTTGCTGGAATAGATGTCAGTATGCTGGGAACATCTGGGACAATAGGTGGCAGAGGCATAATGACTGCATTAACTTGCCTTAAGTCTTGTGTGAAACGCCATACGCCAGGTTTGTTAGGCTTTGGCACAGGATTGACAGGAGTGTTATATGGAGATACTGTGGGCTTTATTACTCCAGCTGTCAATAAATCTCCTATGATGATGTCTAAGGCTGCGGCTTTTTCAGCGGAAATGGGATATTGCTTGACATATACCGGCTTGTTGTTTTTCAGCTGAGCATGATAAGGTGTACAGTCAATAAATCCTACATCATTCTCACCTCTTGACCATAATGTCATGTTTTGATATTCAGCTGGCAATGTGACAGCAGAGATAGTACAGTGTATGGGGTAGGTTAGATCTATGTGTCGACATGGTGCAGTAATGTCATAGCCTATGTCCGAGTTATGTGACAAAACCACTGTTTGGCCTTCACTGGTGTGAGCAGTTATCATGTTGTTGAACAGTGTGAGAGAAACAAATATGTGGCTTCCAGGCATGGGGCTACCTGGTAACGGTGTTTGCACATGTTTTTGACACAGAGTGTGACGTGGGATACCAGTCAGATGGATATTGAGTTCATTCTCCGCTGAGGCGTCCAGCTGACACAGAGGCTGTTCCTTCTCCATGGTGTCGGTGCATAGGGCAGAGAAAACATAGCTGTTATCAGTATCTGCAAACATTTCACCCTTTGTGTTAAATGAAATACACAAGTTCATTTTTGCCATTAAATCTCTGCCTAATAGATTCACAGGCGAGTTTGGAATAATTATGAATGGATGATATGTAATTTCGTCTGGTTTTGGGCCCCAGCGTGTTTTTAGAGAATGAGTTTTGGGGCATTGCACTAGAGTTCCGTTTATTCCCATGGTGTTGATGCACACAGAGGAAACAGGCCCACTATAGAATTTTCCAGACAGTGAACTTTTAGTGGCTCCACTGTCAACTAAAAAGGAATAAGTCTTTTCACCTATCTCTATATCTAACATGGGCAAGCTTTCTGTGTTACGGGACAATTGCAAATGCAGCATCGTGTGTAGTGCTTCACACTGTCCCTCATCATCACCTGGGCCTCCCTATGGTTGGTCCAGTCTTTCGTTATCATATGGGTGGGGATTAAAATGTGGATTATAAGATTGCTGCCTAAGTGCAAAGGGGCCATTATTTTGATGTGATTCCTGTCTGCGTTGCCAGTTACCTTGTCTGTAAGAGCTCTGCTGACGCCTAGTGGCAGGAGCTGGTCCTGTGTTTTGTGGTTGAGACCTATGTGCTGCTGATTTGCATTCCCTCCTCCAGTGTCCTATTTTTCCACAATAAAAACATACGTCTCCACTCCTATCTCTCCTTCTAAAATCTCCCTGCTGCGCTTGTTGAGGGGGCGGGGCCCCTGCATACATCATTTTTTCACTTTCCTCTGAGCCTTCAACATCAAAATTCAACATCATCTTAACAGTTTTAGCCTTCGTGCTGTTGGGGAAAAGATCTGCACCAGCTTTTGTTTTGACAAGTGTGATAAAGTTCTTTATTTTCATGTCATAGAGATTATCAGTGGCAGTCAGCTTCAATAGTTGTGAACATTCTGGATGAATATTGTTTAAGAATGTTGTTATGAAAATCTGATCATTTCCTCCTTCAGGCATGCATGCCTCATTAGTCCAGCAGTGTGTGAAACGTTTCATAAACACTAGAATGGATTCATCTGGCTTTTGCTTACACATGGTTACTGCATTTAAATCAATTTTATCTCTAGACATTGTGAGCAGAAATTTCTTTAGATTTTGAAAAAAGGCTGTGATTTTGTCATCGTTTATCCACAAAAACGAGGTGGTGTTGGCTGCTTGGTCATTTTTAGGGTCTAGTTCCTCTACTTCTTCAATAAGCTGAGATTCAGTCACACCTGGGATTTGTTGACATAATATATATCTATAGTCAGGCCCACCCAAGTGGTGGTATCTGGTACTTCTCTGTAATGCAGAAACAAAGGCTGTAGGATTTTGTAGAGCAGTGCTTCCCAAACTTTTTCCAGCCACGTACCCCTTGAGACATGTCACCCTCAGCCGCATACCCCCTACTACGAACGACTCTTAATTAGTGTCTATAAATACATTGCAATATCGCATGCATAAAGATAAATACTGCACAGTCGATTATTTCTCACCACCAAATGAATTTATCAATATTTTTTAGTAATGACAGAGTTTTAATAACAAACTTTACTACTTAATACTAGCAGTGTATCAAAGGATTTATTAGAATTCACTTTTTTGTCGAGAGCATAAAGGCCATGAACTTTCATTAAACAGAACTTTATTTAATGTGATGGATGTGCTTGAGCAGAGGCACACAGCTCTTCAATGTTTGGCTCAATTTGGGAAAGGCTGAGTCTTAAATCGTTTTCCACACAAAGTCTTGCTCTGTATTTTGTTTTCATGTTTGTTAAAGCAGAAAATCCCTTTTCGCATAAGTATGTGGTGGCGAAAGGCATCAGAGTCTTGACAGCGCGCTTAGCCAGCGCGGGCTGTTCAGTGCGCAGCCCTATCCAGAAATCCGCCAGGTTCTTTTGAGCGTGTTCAACTTTTAGAGATCCATCTGTGGCGATTTCAATTAGGCTCTCCTGGTCAGACGGTGATAACGAAGTAGGCACGGCGGTGAACGGGTGACGTATCCAATCATTTGAGCCGTCCGTCTCTGGGAAGTATCGGCGTAACTGCACCGCCAGCTCCTCAAGGTGCACGTTACATTCGCGCTTTACACTTTTAGATAGTGTGAGATCATTAGAGCACAGAAAATCATGCAGCACAGGAAAGACTTCAGTGTTGTTTGTATCCAAGCAGTTCTTCCAAAGGTTTAACTTCTTTATCATGGCCTCAACTTTATCTTGAACATTGAATATAGTTGCAGAAACGCCTTGTAATCCGAGATTGAGCTCGTTCAGACGAGAAAATATATCACACAGATAAGCCAGGCAGGTAAGGTACTCTTCATCATGCAAATGTTCAGACAGCTCAAAGGGATGGTTACTGAAGAAAACTTTAAGTTCATCCCTCAACTCAAAGAAACGGGTCAGCACTTTCCCTCTAGATAGCCAGCGAACCTCTGTGTGGAGTAATAATGTCTCATGCTCGCTGCCCATCTCATTGCACAACGCAGCAAATAAGCGGGAGTTCAGCGGCCTGGCTTTCACAAAGTTAACCATTTTTACACTCGTGTCCAAAACATGTTTCAAACGGACAGGTATTCCCTTTGCAGCAAGAGCCTCTCGGTGGATGCTGCAGTGTACCCAGGAGGCATCTGGCGCGACTGCTTGCACACGCGAAACCACACCTCCGTGTCTCCCAGTCATGGCCCGTGCGCCATCAGTACAGATGCCAACACATCTGTCCCACACGAGTCCATGTGTGTTCATGAATGTGTCCAGCTTTTGAAAAATATCTGCGGCAGTTGTCCTTTGTTCCAGCGGTTTACAGAACAGCATGTCCTCCTTGATGGTTCCTTCATGAATGTAGCGCACATATACGAGAAGATGCGCCAGGCCAGCCACATCCGTGGACTCATCTAGCTGTATTGCATAACATTCACTGTGGCGTATGCGCAGAAGTAGCTGCTGTAAAACATTTTCTGACATTGCATTGATGCGCCGTAAGACAGTATTGTTTGATGATGGAATGGACTGTATCGTCTTTTTTGCCTTTTCCCCCAACATTGTCCCTACCATATCTAAAGCAGCAGGGAGAATGAGGTCCTCCACAATAGTGTGGGGTTTGTTGTTTTTAGCCACTCTGTAACTGACCATGTAAGATGCTTGTAGTCTGTTTTTATTCATAAGATCTGGCACCTGAATGCAGGTTTTACTTGTTGAAAGTGATTTTAGCTGTCGCTCAAAATATTCCCTTGGTTTATTTTTCAAATGGGGATGATTTGTCTCTAAATGTCTGCGCAAAAGTGAAGGTTTCATTGAGTTCTGAGACAATACTTTTGCACAAATAACACACTGTGGCCGGGGAAATCCACCAATATTTATACACGTAAACCCCAGCGAAATATAATTGTCATCATATTTGCGCTTCTTTGATGAGGTTGTGTTACAGTCCGTGCTGTCATGCTTTCTCCCACTTTGACGCTCCGCATCAGACACTTCATCACTTTCCACATGGCTGGCTCCAGCTATGCTAGCCACTTGGCTAGTAACCACAGATACATCCCTGCTAGCACTGCTAGCATCCAAATCTGACGAACACATTGTTGTTGAACAATCACCTGTGCGGTCACTGGAAAATGCATCTTCAGATATGAGCTTATTGGTTGTTGTGGCCGGTGTCTCTGTGGTAGGGCCTTTTTTTCTTGTTAACCACTTGTCCATTTTCGCGCTGCACTGAATGCTTGGAGGCAACTTCAACTGTTAGGTGTCAGTCATTTGGGCAAATCACGCCCATGTATTTTGTCAGAGCTATTTTTTTGCTGAACACCAGAGGGTGGTATATAGTCATGTATTTGACAGGCAAAAAAAACTGCATTAGCGCAAATTTCGGCTTTTAAAACTTTTGATCCCCACTCCAACCCCAACCCACGCGTACCCCCTACAGCCACTTGCGTACCCCCGAGGGTACGCGTACGGTAGTTTGGGAACTACTGTTGTAGAGGATCGGGAAGTTCTTTAATGGTTGCTGCTAACTCTGAAATTTTAGGGGGTTGAATGCAACACATGTCCCCTATTATCATGAACGGGAGGGAGGTGCTGACGTCATTAAATTGTGATCCCTGCTTTTCTTTATAACGGGTGTTTTTGTGGGGGCCCTCTTGAGTTTTTTCCTCTTTTTTCTGCTTTAAGTAGTTCCTTATTAAATTTCTGGTGTTAGTTATTGCTTTTGGCACAGTCAAACCATTCGCTACTCTAGTGTGGCGCTGAACATGATTATCTATGACGGAAACGGCTTGCTGCAGTTCAGCTTCCGTACGTTCAGTTAAAGGATCTTTCATGATTTCCTCACACTCTGTCATTAACTGTTTTGTTTGCTTTTTATGTTCCTGTAACTCTCTTTCTCGTTCAGTGTATTCTCGTTCCTGTCTTTGATCTAGGTTAAACCAGTCATCTTCTTCTGATTTAGGTGTCATTTCAGTGCCTTCCTCACTCCTTTGGGATTTTGCTGTTATATCAGGATATACGCGCTGGTGACGTGCAGCCGCCGCAGCAGCTATTAATTCTGTTTTTTCATCATAAGGCGGCGGAGCCGTAGGTTGAACGGATGGGCATATAAGGCTAGTTTTTTCTGCAGTGGATTTACTAGAGCCTACACTGGCTTGATTTAAAGCATTTACGTCTGGCTCGGGTCCTTTTTTCCATAGTGGTAGCATGCGATTGGTCACATCACGACATTCTATCATATATTTTTTACAGGACTTTTTAATCAGCCTACTTTCCTTATCACAAATAGTATTTAACATTTCTACTGACCTGTTTTCTGGCGATAATCGTTCGGGATAGGGCTCCGGAAATACATTAGGATGCATTAAAGTTATAGTTCTTAAGTTCGAGACGAAATCAGTCACGTAAGCACTTCCGCATGTTCTGGATACGTAATCATGGAAGTCTTCATTGATTCGCGAGCGTGGGTTAAACGTAACCGGAAGTGGGAGTCGTACTGAGCCGCTATTTGTGATTTTATATTTTATTTTTTTCGGTTTTACAGTTAATTTTGATTTTTTATCGGACCCGTCTAAGGTCTTTGAATTATTCTGACCCATGGTCAGTGATTTCCAGAGGGGTTTAGACGCTTTGAAGGATTTAAGTTAGTTTTTATTTTTGCTGTGGCACACCTGAGGTTACTTGATTTTTTTGCTAGCAATTTTATCTTTTTAGTGAGCAACTTCTCACTTTTTAACGAGCAACTTCTCGTTTTATGACCCCAGGCAACTTCCTGTGTCCTTTCTGCTGGTGAGCAACTTCTTAGTTTATGACAGCAGGCAACTTCCTGTGTCCTTTCTGCTTTTATTTACAAAACAACAGGCAACTTCCTGTGTTTCTATGTGGGCCACTAAAGAAGGCTCCTCAGTGTATCCCACTTGTTACTATGTGGGCCACTGAAGAAGGCCTCGTCAGCGTATCCCGTTTCTATGTGGATCACTGAGAAAGGCATAACACAGTCTTATAAAATAAAAGACGAGTGCCTACCTTCGTCAGGATCCCACTTCTGACACCAAAATTGAAGGAAACTGTTTCCAGGGCCTACTCCGTGGATCGGCTTCCTCCGAGGCGTGGACGTCTATCAGCAGAGAATGTACCTTCACCTATCAGCAGAGAATGTCCCTTAGTCTGTAACACAGTCAAATATATTCTCAAGTAATATTCAAGCATGCCATTCAGCGTGTTAGTACGAGCAGCTCGGGAGCAGCTTGGGAGAACAAGAAAACAGAGACTGCTTTAGATTGTCTTCCCAAAGTGACTCAACTTTATTCACAAGTACAACAGTTTATATAGAGGGTAAAATTCATGAGACAGCAGATTATCAGTTTAAACCAGTACAGACCAAGATAAGGCAGCGTCTTCCTGCCCATGGGTGAAGAAGCATCCTTTGTGTAGTGTATCAGTTCAGCTACAATTGTGATTATCTCAGCGACATATTTTCAAGGCACAAAACGAAGAGTTCTTTCATTAGTGAAATCTGAAACAAACCATTTGGCCTCAACAGGCGTCTCCTAAAAGATTAAGAAACTAATGTAGCTGAGGGAGTGATCTCTGTGGTATTTCAACCTTGTACCAGCCTGTGATTCTCACACATCAATTCTTGGGTCAAAGAGAAAAATAACTAAAACAAAGGGGCCTTATTGAATGACAGAGTTTTCCTGCATAATGTCACTATAAAACAATATCCAGTAAATGCTCCCATGGTACTAAAATACCTAACACATAGTGTATACTTTGGCTTGATGACTGTACATGTCAAAGAATATTATTAGCTAATTGGCTCTTGGGAGAAACAAAAACATGTTTTGGAACTTTAAATCGTTTTATTCTCACTGGTTTGAAACTACAAATCCAAAATCTACGAAAAGAACAGTTTCCAGTAATGAAGGCTGTTTCTATTTACAGTGCAGGGCAGGGACGTGCAGAGGGGGGGGCTAGAGGGGCTTGAGCACCCGCCCCTTTCCTGATGAGTGCCCAAAGTGCCCTTTTGTTGAGGCAACTTTTAAATTTTTTTTATTTAGTTATTTATTTATTTTTTATGTGTGTGTGCGTGCGGAGTCCTGTCTGTGCCCCTCAACAATAATATTTAACTATTAATCATAGTTTTGCTAAATAAAAGGATCTGGCTTGCATCAGTCACATGATCACATTTAACCAATGATCGCCCTTGACGGCAGAACGCGCTGGTTACGAGCCGGGAACGAGCTCACAAAGAGCACGCGCATTTTTTGCGGTCCGGAGCTGTAGGAGAAACACACATTAACTCAGAGACACAGACTGATGCGACAAACCCAGTAAGTAGGTGTACAGCGCACACTGTAGTGTGTAGCACACAGGAGTATTAGCTTATTACGTACACGTTGGTAAGCTGTCTTGTTGCAACTGACGAACTGAAACAAACGAGCGTGCTGTGTGTGCAACAGCGTGACACACATTACCTGTCCTTTTATTAACTGCACAAGTAGTGCTGGTCATAGCTGCTGGCTACCTGTGTAAGGCTGTCATGGGTCTGTAGCTCTGTCACCGTTTTAGGGAACATATTTAGTTTTAAAGTAAGTTTCTGGGCATTTCCTGCCTTTCTGGAGGGATTATATTTCACTAAAAAACGATCTAATATGCATGTCCACATAATAATTATTATAATTATAATATATTAAAAAACACACGCTGTATTTTAAAGAACATACATTAAGAAGCAGATTATATTAGATTTATATTTTAAATAAGACAAAATTTGGATTTTACAGCAGTAAAATGATTGTATCTCTACAGTTTAAACATGTAATAAGCTTTGCCCTGCACAGAGTGGATAGTGAAACAAATGGAATCATCATAAATACATTATTTCATATTTATTACTTCCCCCTCCTCATTGCTTTATTATTGTAGCTCTAGTAATAAATAATAATGTAAGGATGCCCATAGTATATACAGTATTCTGAAGAAGGTCTAAAATGTCACTGTGTGTGCATGTGTGTGTTTTATTTAGCTGGATTTAAAAAAATATTACTCATGATATAACATTGTGCAGACATGGCTGGTAAGGACATGAGGAGGAAACAGCAGGAGCTGTGTGAGGCTACTAAAGGCAGTGCTATAACATTTTGCTGTCATCATTTTATTATAGATTAAGTGCAAGAGTTGTTAGGTGTGGATAATTATATAGTTTATTGCAATAGCAAGTTGTGCCTTGTTCTCAGATAGACAGCAAGTGGAGAGTGATATATGAAATGATGGGAAGGAAGGAAGAAGAGAAGCAAAGAGTGATTCACAGGCAGAGCCTAAATTATTTCTCACAGTTTTTCGTTGCCTTATGGTTCCAAGCGCTGTCACCAATCTTTGCATTTTGTTATTATCTCATGACACTTGTTTAATCAGCTACCATCTCTCCTGTGGACTTTTTAATGTCTACAGTCTCAGATCAACACAGCCCTGCCCTTCCCATATTAGATTCTTGATGAATGTGTGTTGTTGTTATTCAGCATGGTTCAATGTGCCCCTTTTTAACTTTGAGCACCCGCCCCTTTAAACCTCTCTGCACGTCCCTGGTGCAGGGCACTGCCTTGTTCTGTTTCCTTTATAGCTATCCCACACTCAAAGTCTCCATATATGTGGCTGACACCAGTGTTTTGGTTAGTAATGAAGTGGAGCTGAATGTTCCCCTTAAATTACAGAGGAAATAAATGAGATCCAATGTCATTCACATCTGGTTATCTCTGCTGTGACGGGTATCTGAAGGAAAGCAAACATTAAAGTCCTTCCCTTTGGTGTTTGGCAAAATGTAAGTCAGCGCCTCTGTCATTTGTTTAAGAGGAATTACAACAAACATATTCAAACATATTAAAAACATATGATTACCATAATGAAGTCAAAGTCTTACTGTCTCACTGCATCATTGTTGATTACAAAGATGTCATTTTGAATCATATCATTACTGATGCTGTGAAAATAAGTCTGATTATAATATAAAATGTTGTTTTGATTGCAGATCACATGATCCTCAACACTGTGGACTGCACCAGACCAAACGGAGGCACCTACCATAAAATACGGACGTGATGATGACCGACTTTGCTTCTGGATTCCCAGTGACCTTCTATAGAGGGAAATACAGCGGTGAGCCTGAGCTAGGTTAGCTTAGTTAGCTTTTAGCTCCACCTGCACACAGCAGTGTCTAAGTTAGAGTTAGGGCAGGACCTCCTCCGAGTTTAGACTCTGTGGATTGCATGAAGACGTCTGGAAGGGAAAAACGACAGATGAGATTTAAACTACGCTGAGCGGAGGCTGATTGAACTACTTCCGGCGCCCCCGTGTGCAGCAGCCTGTTACAGCAGCTCTGCTCATTCTGAGTTTCTTTCTTTCTCATCTTTTTCCTTCCCGTAATTTTCATAACTAACGTATTAGTAATTAGACTCTGCAACCATGTTCTACCGTTTTGTGCTAGTTCTGGTCATTTTTCTTAGTTTTTTTCTACTTTATTCACCCGTGTCTGGTGAACCAGAGCAGGGATCCTTTGTTTACAGTAGGGATCAGCTGCCAGCGCTGCGTCCCGCAGCGGTGCTGCCGGCAGACAGACTCGACATTCCCAGCGAGCTGAGGAAGAAAAGACGGGGGTGTCGTGCTGGGAAGGAGCGCTGTCGCCCGAGAAGGAGACGTTATCGACCATCTCTTCCCTCTGTAATTATTGGAAACGTAAGATCTTTGCCCAATAAGATGGATGAGCTCACGTCGCTAACCTGGTCACAGAGGGAGTACTGGCAATGTAGCATCATGTTGCTAATGCTAATGGAGTCGTGGCTAACACCCCTAACTCCGGACACAAGCGTGACACTACCGGGATTCCAGATGTTGCGAGCGGACAGGACGAGAGACAGCGGTAAGACGAAAGGAGGGGGACTGGCAGTGTTTGTGAATGACAGATGGTGTAACCCCGGGCACATCACTGTGAAAGAACAACTCTGCAGAGACATTGAGCTGTTAGCCGTTAGCATGCGTCCGTACTACCTGCCCTGGGAATCCTTGCATGTTATCGCGATAACAGCGTATGTCCCCCCCCCCTCAGCCAACGCGGATGCAGCCTGTGACACTCTCCACTCTGTGGTCAGCAGACTGCAAACACAATCTCCGAGAGCCCTTCTCGTAATATCAGGGGACTTTAATCATGCCTCATTGGACTCCACACTGCCCAGCTTCACCCAGTATGTGACCTGCCCAACCAGAGACAATAAAACACTGGACTTACTGTATGCCAATGCAGAAGAGGCATACAGTTCATCACCTCTCCCTCCCCTGGGCAGATCTGACCACAACCTGGTGCACCTTGTCCCTGTGTATGAGCCCTTAGTGCGCAGGGAGCCACCAGCCACCCGCACAGTGCAGAGATGGTCAGAGGAGAGCGAGGAGGCTCTTAAGGATTGTTTTGAGTCGACTGTGTGGGAGGTGATTTGTGATGACCACGGTGAGGACATCGACAGCCTTACTACATGCATTACTGACTATATTAATTTCTGTGTGGATAACACCGTACCTACCAGAACTGTACGGTGTTTCTCCAACAACAAACCTTGGATTACCCCAGAAATTAAAGCTGTTCTCAAGAAGAAGAGGAGGGCCTTCAAATCCAAAGACAAAGAGGTGAAAAGAAAAGGGTGCAGAGAGAGCTGAGGGGACTGATAAGGAATGGGAAGGAGAGCTACAGGCAGAAGATGGAGAACCAGCTCCAGCAAAACAACGTTGGTGAAGTCTGGCAAGGCTCCAGCCTGTCTCTCTCAACCACCCAGGTTAGGAGGGAACGGAGGAGGATTAATGGCAAGAAGGCAGCGGGCCCAGATGGCATCAGCTCGAGGGTCTTCAGGTCCTGCGCAGACCAACTGTGTGGGGTGATGTAGCACCTCTTCAACCTGAGCCTGAGGCTGGGGAGAGTCCCACAGCTCTGGAAAACCTCCTGTGTCGTACCAGTGCCAAAGACTTCACGCCCCAAGGACCTCAACAGCTACAGGCCGGTGGCTCTGACATCCCACCTGATGAAGACCCTGGAGCGGCTGGTCCTGACTCAGCTTCGGCAGCTGGTGAGCTCATCATTGGACCCACTTCGGTTTGGCTACCAGCCTGGCATTGGAGCGGATGATGCCGTCATTCACCTCCTACATCGTTCCCTCGCTCACCTGGAGACCGCTGGAAGCACTGTGAGAATCATGTTCTTTGATTTCTCCAGTGCCTTCAACACCATTCTTCCCACGGCCCTGAAGGACAAGCTGGAGAACTCAGGAGTGGACCATTACCTCACTACCTGGATTCTGGACTACCTCACCGACCAACCACAGTATGTGAGAACTCAGGGCTGTGTGTCGGACAGGGTCGTCTGCAGTACGGGGGCCCCAAAGGGAACGTTCTGGCTCCGTTCCTCTTCACCATCTACACTGCAGACTTCTCCCACAACTCCACCCAGTGCTTCCTGCAGAAGTTCTCTGCCCCTCTATTGGTCTTCCTTGGTCTCTTGTGTTCTGGGGGCCTCTGGATGTCTGAAGTTTTGATCTCCTCCATACCAGCTTCATCCCCTGGAGGACGGGGCTGTGGCCCCCCCACACCCTCTAGCAGATCATTACATGAAGGAACCTTTTAAAAAAACAAGCGCGTCCATGCTCACAGATGTACACACGGGTGCTCACACACACAAACTACACCCTTTTTGGCTCCTACCTCAAAGCTCACTGTGCGCTGTCGATCTTACGTGCTGCACAATAATGTTTAATATTTAGTATTTACTGTTATATTCACATAGATCATCGTGATGTTGTTTATTCTATTGCTCTCTTTTTCTTCTGCTTGTTTTCTTTTTTCTTTCTCAACAGGTGATCCAGGTGATTGATATATGTATTTTTTTTCTGCTTATTTTGTTGGTTTTTGTTTTTTGCCCTTTATCCCCGTCCCTCTTCTCGGCTGTCCCCCCCGCCCCCTTCTTTCTCCCCTTTCTTCTCCTCATTCAAGTCTGTCCCGTATCTAGCAAGTGAAAATTAAAAAAATTAAAATAAAATAAACAATAAAAGGTGAATCAAATAGACCATAACGGCAAGGCTGGGATGGTCCGTTTGGTAAAGTAAATCCGTTGGGCATCTTTCTTCGCCTTTAGACAATAATTCTGATGGCAAAAGAACCAAACGGGACAGGCAAAAGAAGAAGAAAAAAAAGAAAAAAGAAGAAGTTCTCTAATGACTCTGCAATAGTCGGCCTCATCACTGATGGGGATGACAGGGAGTACAGAGGACTGACCCAAGACTTTGTGGACTGGTTGTCATGGTCCTGCGTCGAGTGACCCAGTGTGGGAGTTTTATGTCTCTTTTGTATTCATTTGTGCCCTAATTTAGTTCATCTATTTTATTTTGAGATCACTGTTTAGTCCTTTGTTTCTTAGTGTTTATGTTATCTCCTCCTGTACGCAGTCTCCCTGGTTCGTGCGTCTACCTGTCATGCGTCATGTCTGTGTGGTTATGTTTAGTTCATGTCATGTCTAGTCTCCATGTTTCCTGTTTTACTTTGAAAGTCTGTGTCTAATGTCAGTATATGTAGTTTCACTCTCCCTGTCCTGTCATTAGGTTCATGTGTATCAGCTGTTCCCCCTCATGTGTTTCCACTTCCCTTGATCATCCCTTATGTGTATTTAGTCTCTGTGTTTCATTCAGTCTGTGTCGCGTCGTCTGTGTTCCCACGCTCCATGTCCTCACGGCCAGTCTTTACAGTCATCATCATTGTCCTCTGAGTCTTCTTAGTTTATCAGTATCTGTTTCCCAGTTTAGTTTAAGTTCAGTTTAGTCACGGTGTTTCTGCTTTGTTTGAGACCTGTCATCAGCCATAATAAAGGCTCGCTTTCAGTTAAGTTTACTCCGGTCTACTCTCTTGTGTTCGCACCTGGGTCCACCACACACACCACCACACGGTCTGTCTCCTCAGATCGTGACACTGAATTACCTCCAGATCAACACCAGTAAAACCAAGGAGCTGGTGGTAGACTTCCGCAGGCACAAACATCCTCCACTGCAACCACTGAACATCCAATTCATGGACATTGAGGCTGTGGGCAGCTACAGGTACCTTGGTGTTCATCTGAACAATAAACTGGACTGGACTCATAACTCAGACACCCTCTACAGGAAAGGGCAGAGCAGGCTGTGCCTGCTGCGGAGACTCAGGTCATTTGGAGTGGAGGGCCCACTCCTGAAGACCTTCTATGACTCTGTGGTGGCCTCAGCCATCTTTTATGGTGTGGTCTGCTGGGCGGCAACATCTCTGCCGGGGACAGGAAGAGACTAAACAGGCTGATCCGCAAGGCCAGCTCTGTTCTAGGATGCCCTCTGGACCCAGTGGAGGTGGTGAGTGACAGGAGAAGGGTGGCTAAGCTGTCATCACTGATGGACAACATCTCCCACCCCATGCAGGAGACTGTTACAGCACTGAGCAGCTCCTTCAGTGGCTGCAGCACCCACGGTGTGGGACGGAGAGATTTCGCAGGTCTTTCCTCCCCACTGCTGTCAGACTCCACAACAAAGACTTTAACTGATCAAAAACACACACCCACACATGTGCAATAACAACAATAGTCCTTTCTGGCATAGTTGTATTTTAACTCAGTTGTATACAGCATTTGTATTCTATTTTTATCCTATTGTATATTTTATTCCATTTTATTCTACTGTATATAGTATTTTATGTTATTCTATTCTGTACAGTTGTGTACTATATTTATTCTTATTGTATTCTAATTTTTGCATCAGAACTTTTGCACTGTCCACTTCCTGCTGTGACAAAACAAATTTCCCAGTTGTGGGACTAATAAAGGTCATCTTATCTTATCCTACACAGCAAATTCAAAAGTGTTAAATTTTTTGGTGTTAATAGTCTCCTTGCAAAAGTAGAGTTAATTTTACTCTAAGCAGAGTCACATTCTTTTAATGTAACTCTGAGGTGTAAAATGATAGTAGTTAAAATCGAGTGTTAAAAATGAGTGTTTCTCTGTCAAATCTGGAGGTGTTACAATGGAAACATTAACTCTTGACCTCTTAACTCTGAACTCCTACAGGGGCTATGACACCAACAGAGTAAATTCACAGACTCCGCCCCCAGCACGGCTCCAATCGAAGCTGAAGTGAAGCCGTTTCAGAACATTTTGCTCTACATATTTGAGTTGTTTGCCCTGCTTGGTAAGTCATTTTTTCAAAGATTGTTTCAATTATTATTATGAGCTTTTACTTCTGTGGCTCTTTGGAGTTGAGACAAAGCTGTGTGAAAGGCATTAGCCATGTTGCTCGGTGATAGCATAATATTCTGTTTTAGCTAGCTGAAAGGTATTGTTTGCGGGCAAATACCACAGCCTTGAAAAAAAGCTTGCATGTGAATTTTCAGTCAAACTTTTGGTCAAATACACCTAAAACAATGTCTAGAATGTGAAATGTTGGTATAATGGTGCTACTTGAAGCCTGCAAAACGATCGCCCATAAAAAAAAACAACGAGCAAACAGCAGTAGCAGACGTCCTGACTGGATTCTACGTTAGCATTTAGATCCCTCCAGAGTTTTGTGCACACGGTTTAGGTAAAAATGAAAAAGGTTGAGGTTTTACATTTAGTTCAGTATTACCTGTTGCCTGTGTCTTTGTCTTTTGGGAAAATACTTTACACAAGTAATGGCTCAAAGAGGATTCCTTTTTTTTTTTTTACTGTGCTGCAATTGTTTACTGGATTATTTGTGCCATTAATTAGTGTCAACTAATTTTTATTCGATCTCCGCACAGGATATGCTTGTGAAGATGGAATATGGGGGAGAGCAGAAGTGCGTTGAAGTTCCACAAAGGGATGAATGAAGGACATGCATATTGTATTGAAGAAATAAGTGATGAGATGCTGTTATTTGCATTTACCATGTCAGACCTTTTGATAAACAAAATTCTAATGAAAGTGAGAACATGTACACTGTTACATCTTTCAGAAAATGTTTTGAAATTGTGGTGCACAGTTCAGAATAAATGTTTTTCAAAAACCATTGCGTCTTTTTAGTAAATGTTTATTTCCAAAAGAAATTTCTATAAGTTCAGAACAGTAAAATTCCTGCTTTTTAGAATGAATTAGAAGATAACTCTTACGTAGTTAAACTAAAATACTCTTTGAGAGTTAATATATAAACTCTTAACACCAAGTGTTAAATTATCAACTCCAGACAGATTTGGTGTTTAACACTAAATCAGAGTTAACGTACCAACTCTCCAAAAAGAGTTAAATTAACACTCTCTGGTGTGGACCCATATAGACACTTTAATAGTGTTGAAATCAAATCCGACAGTGTTAATTTGGACATGCTGGATTTGCTGTGTATTGGCCTGAAAAAGGCCAAGATAAAGGAATGGCTAAGATAAAGATTAGCCATCAGAAACCCACGGAGCAGACAGACGTGTGAAGACAGACCTTCCTTAATGAACTTGTTCATGATTTTCATTTGTCTTGTCCAGTGAGTCAAGCTGAGAGCAATGTGGTTATTCCTAATGAAAATGACAGTGAACAACATTTTTTTTAATATACATAATTTGATTTTAGTATTATTCTAGTTAACCTTGTTAGCCATAAAATCCTGTAGAGTAATCTATAAAGTTCTATAAAATTCAAAGGAACTTAGATGTTTTCAGTCTGAGCTTTCCTGTTTGATGAACATACATGAACTTTGATTACTTTTTTTGTACTTTGTTTTACCTGATTAATAGTTAGTGGCTTCCAGTGTTTTAAAACACTAAATTTTTTGTTAAACCTGAACAGGAATGTTCCTTGTCTTTATCTTTATGTTTTTAATTTCCCCTATTGAAATTAGAAATAGAGATGTAGTCCACATCCAGTCATCCACACACACATTCACACACTGGTGATGGCAGCTACATTGTAGCCACAGCCACCCTGGGGCGCACTGACAGAGGCGGGGCTGCCGGACACTGGCGCCACCGGGCCCTCTGACCACCACCAGTAGGCAACGGTTTTTATCTTTGGCTCTGTTTTATCTTCTGTGCCCAAAAGTGACTCCCCGTATTTAAACAGCTATGAATAACTTGTTGGTTTATAATAAGTGAAACATGTGTCAAATGTATCCATCATGAAAGATATCAGGTCGTCTTGAGCCACAAAAACATTCCTATCATGAGGTAGAAGCTGGAATCAGTTTGTTGCAGAGGGACGTTTGTATATCCGATATTTATCCAGTTAAAGTCACATTGAAATTCAAAAATGTCTTTTCAAGAGTCATCTGTCAAAGAGGAGCAGAAACTGCAACAAATATAACAACAGTTATTTAAGGCTGTTTTAAACGGCCACAAAGGAGCAGATTGGTTATAATGCAGCTGCTTCAGAGGAATAAAGATGAAACACTGTTTTTATTTTATGTATAACACCTTTCAATAATGTGTTGACTAAAGTCTATTGACCAGTATAAGTAAAGACATTGCACACACACAAACACATGGAAACAATGGAAATGTGTTTTTGGTGCAACAGCGGTCCCAGCTGCTCGCCTTTATCTAGACTGGGTCGGCTGCTTATCTCAATATAATCAATGTTTAAAGTTTTGTTCTCAGTGTTTCTGTGTTGCTGCGTATAGGATCTCCCAGCATCATCAGCTGTGCTGTCCAATCATTGTGTGCGAGGTTACCCTTATAGTTCAATGTGTGTTTGCACAAAGAGAAGCATGTGTGTCAAATATAAATAAGCACAGAACAGAAACAGCTGCTAGTTTCTTCTATTTAGAGTCAAGTTAGTGTTTTGTGTCTTTGTTTGAGGCCTAATGTCAAGCAGAGGTGTGTGTAACTGGACTGGTCTGTTATATGTGTGAAATGTGTGCTTCTCTTCAGCATCATCTTTGTCACTGCTGATTCCTTTGTGTCATCATTTGTTGAGAAGAGAGAACAGTTATAACGGAGGAGCAAAAGGAAGCCCTGAAATCTGCATCCAACAAGGAAGTGTTGGCTCACCAGTGATCCCAGCAGAGGCCACTGGTTTGGCTCCAGTTGTTATAGATTCAATGATGTTGTTCCTACAGATACATGTTAGCATCTTTATTGTAGTAAGGTATTGTAATCTGAAGATACACTGTAAAAAATGGCAGTGAAATTGACACAAAAACCATGTAAAATCCCTACAGAAATGTATAGTAAACCCCAAAATACAATTTTTCTGTTTCAATCACAGTGAATTTTTGTAAACTATTAAACAGAATGTTTTTGTTATATTTACAACATCAATGTGTGATTATAATCAAATTTATTTGTTAAAACTACAAATATTGGGAACAAAAACAGTGAAATACTTTAATACTCATAACAAAACAATTATGTTAATTTGACATGCAAATATTGTAAAAACTATAGTCTTAGTCAGTTGTTTGTAAAAATACATGAATTACATGTAAGTCACTTTACAAGTTTACACTGTAGGCCTGTAACGGACCTACATTTTAGTGATGGGATTTCCGGCTCTTTCGGCTCCAAACCGGCTCTTCAGGTTGTTTTGTTGCTTTAATTAATTTATTATTAACAACAATATAAAATTATGCACAAACGTAATTATTAATGTAAAAAAAAGTGGTTTTATTTATATATGTTTATATATATAACATGCAGTTAGTGGGGATAGGTTAATTGGAAAATCCAAATTGCCATTAGGTGTGAATGTGCGAGTGAATGTGAGTGCGAATGGTTGTCTGTCCCTGTGTGTTGGCCCTGCGACAGACTGGCGACCTGTCCAGGGTGTACCCCGCCTCTCGCCCTATGACAGCTGGGATAGGCTCCAGCGCCCCCCGCGACCCTGAAAAGGATAAGCGGAAGCGAATGGATGGATGGATGGATGTTTATATATAAATATATGTGGTGGCCCCTAGAGACAAAGCACGTACAAACCACAAAACACATTTCTAGCGTTAACTGAACTTCCAAAACAGAGCTACCTAATCACTAGCCGTGCCACTATCCCAGAAAGAGCTGAGGAGAGCCCCAGATGAGGAGCTGCGCCAGAGTGACCGAGCTCCAGGCCGAGAGGCTGAGGGCACCCCACCCCCGAAGTGGCCCGAGCGAGCCTCAGGCTCCAGGCCCCGACAAGCAGCCACCAAGGAGTGAGCCGGTGGGTACCTGGACGCCCATCCCCGGACACAAAGGACCACCAACGCACCGATGTCTGAGGGCATCTGCCACTGGCAGGGGAAGTGGTGGGGGGAGATAGGCCTCCATACCTTGGAGGGCCTGAGATGTCCCTAGAGAGGTGGCGTCTGATATCCGACCTGACATATAGACACAGACAAACAGGCACACACAGATACAAACATCCATTCCCACCCTCATGCTCTCATATGCAATTACTCAACACTCACCCAACGTGGAGACAGACATAAAGAGACACTGCACACACAATCACTCTCCCCAAGCGTACTCTAAGCCCCAGGTCTAGGTACCCTTTCCCTTGGAGGAGGAAACTGCACCCAGACCCAGGTGGTGTTACCCTTCTCCATGGGTTGGAGAGAAGCAGACCGCCCCGACTCGGCAGCAGCAGGGAGGCCCCACATTCCAGACCCCAATCGGGTCTGCCCCCCCCCCACACACACACACTCCAACAGGCTGCAGAGAACGGGGGTGTGTGAAGACTCCAAACCTCCCTCCGCCCGCTCATATGTAGTATGGATTCATGTTTGTTCTAAGGTGCATTTAAAGCCCAGGAGGGCATGGAGCTACCTGCCAGAGAGCAGCAGGTAAGCGCATAGCCCCTCCTGATAGCCCTCAATGTATACGTGTATTTAAAATTGAGAGGTGGGCAACGACGCCAGGGGTGAGGTAGTACACCCTGATGGTCTTTTGAATTACATGTAGCGTGCCCACCCCCAAGATCCTATATGTATGTGTTATGAGAGTGTGAGTAATGTGAGTGTCTGAGTTGTGAGAAAAAATTGAGGCACAGGCAGCCAGAAGGGGACAGAGGGGGGGATGCCTCCCCTGCACCCTGGTGACACACCTTTACCCCAAGGCCCTGCATGTGTGGGTGATTGTGGTGGAGCGGGAAGCACTGTTCTTTTTTCGAAATTCTATGCGCGAGAGCCTCGTGCGACTGCTGCTGAAGTCAAAGTAAACTTTATTGTCATCTCAGCTACATACAGTCCAGTATATAGAGAGACGAGACGACGAGGCTCCAGTTACAGCAGTGCAAGTAAACAAACAATAAATATAGGAAGAGTAAGAAAATAAATATACACTTTAGGACTAGGGGTAAAGGGATCAATAACAATTTAAATTTTATAATTTACAGTTTGATGATTTAAAGTCTCACACACAACCCGTCGAAAGGGGAGGGGGGCCGGATGCTTCCAAATAGAGCACATTTCATTTCATTCATAATAATGTAAATCCAAGCCCATTATGTATTCATGATTTGAATCCTGGGTTGTGTGAAATCCCAGAAATACACCTTAGACAAAGTGAATCTGTGAACTAAGGTGTAGGTAAGGTGTAGGTCTATTAGGTTATGAACCCCTCACCCTGATACCTTTTGTAGGAAGCTTATTTCTCAGAATTTTTTCCTATATTTATCATCTAGATCCTCACTATTAGCAGACAATAATATTCATCATTTTGCCATCCATTTTTCTTCGTGGGGTACTGGAGCCTAACCCTGCTGTCACAGGGTGAAAGACCATCACAAACCTCAGTACTGGGAACAAGCTAGCAAAGGAGTTTAGCTAACGTAAGCTAAAGTGGCAGTGTCTGTTTTTGTTTTTGACGCTGTCGCCGGTACGAGATTCCGGAATGGCACCACTTACCTCAACATCCAGCTGTGAAAGCTGCATCAACCTGAGCCAAAAAGTGATTGAGCTGGAACAAAGGATATCCACGCTATACCAAATCCAGGGGGCTGAATGCGAACTTGACACGATCCTCCTTGGCAAAGCTCAAACCACCGCTACTAGCGCTGAGCTAGCCGACACAGTGCACCATCCAGCTGCTGTGTCCCAAGATCCCGCCAACAGTCAACACAGGCTCTCAACTTGCGTCGCTGCTGCTTCTGCCAAGGACGAGAACTCCTGGTTTCAGCTAGGGGCCAGACCCAAGGCTCTGGTCAGCTCCACTCCACTCCAACCAGCGCCATGGACCATGGTTGAGACGCGTGGTGGCTGCAGAGAGGGCAGGAGGATCCGTCTCTCGCACCCTCACCCCTCTGGTGAGGTAGTATTGGAGAATAAATTCAATGTCCTGGATCCTGTGGACTTTCCTCCTCTGACCGCTAGCCCTCGCCATCCCGCTGTGTCGCAGAGGTCTGCGCCATCTCCACCACTACGCCCCCGGAGCCGCGGCGGGCAACCCGACGCTGTGGTGCAAACTCACCGCGGAGAGCTGTGCTTTACCCCGGCTCCTCGGAGAAGAGGACCCACGGCGCGGCTACCTGGGAGTCACTCACGCAGTCCGGCTGGCGCATCTCCATCTGAACACCCCCGGCGTCGCGGCGCGGGCATCTCAGATGGCCAACAGCCCCCAGTGGCACCTCCTCTCTCCACGCTGGTCCTCGGGGATTCCATCGTCAGGAACGTGCGGATGAGGGGGGCGCTCACGCTGTCGTTCCCGGGAGCCACTGTTGTTGACATAGTGGACAGAATTCCCAACATTCTGGCATCCCACCCACAGGTTAACCGGCTCATCATCCACATCGGCACCAATGACATCCCCAAACAGCAATCTGAGCTGCTGAAGTTGGACTTCCTCGAACTCTTCAGCCTCCTTGGTCAGCTGCAGGTGAGTGCTTTTATCTCAGGGCCCACCCCCACCTGTGGCAGAGGGATAGGCCGTTTCAGCCGGCTGCTCAGCCTTAACACCTGGCTTTCCTCTGCCTGTGTCTCCCACGGCGTGGGTTTTATTAACAACTTTGATGCCTTCTGGGAGAGGAGGCATCTTTTTGGGGCAGACGGGCTCCACCTCAACGCCTGGGGACGCCGTTTGCTGTCCGCCAATTTGGCATTTGGCGTACAGCACTCCCGCACATCGCCCTGTCACTACCCCAAACTGACATTACCTGCTGATCCGTCTGCCACTGACTGATGTTCCCCTGGTCCCAGCTCCTATATTTGTTCCACTTTTAACAGTAATACACAAAACTCTGGACTAGGACCTTTCTCTCCCACAGTCAACACAATACCCGTCATAATCACAAACAGAGAGCAACAGAATTATCATAAATCCAGTAACTCCAAAAATATTAATAACCTCCGGCCTCTTCAAAAATATCAACATCCATCCAACTCTATTGTCAAAAATCCACCAGTCTCAATCAGTATGGCACTTTTAAATGTACGCTCTCTGTCGAACAAGTCTTTTATTATTAATGATTTAATTATAGATAATAAACTTGACTGTTTATTTTTAACTGAAACATGGCTGGGTTCGGATGCACCAGTTGTTCTCACTGAGGCCTCCCCACCAAATTTTAATTTCTCTTTTTCTATTAGAAGTGGTAAGAGAGGTGGTGGGACTGCATCTTTAGCCAACAACACACTCACCACCAAACAAATTTTATTTGATCATTTTACCACTTTTGAATTCCATGCTATTGTTTTCAGCAGCCCTCCAGTTTTATCTGTCACAATTTATAGACCACCTAAAGACAGCGCTGCTTTTATCAAGGAATTCTCAGAATTTTTAACAAACATACATTCAAAATATAACATGATAATTTTAACCGGTGATTTTAACCTGCACATAGATAATCCTTCTGACCCTGCAGCAAAAGAATTCTTAAACATTCTTCACTGTTTGGATTTTATCCAGCACGTCACGCAGCCGACTCACAACAGAGGACACACTCTGGACCTGGTCATCACCCATGAGCTGTCCACCAGTGTGTCCTCTGTTGTTGACTTGGCTGTCTCTGACCACTACTGTGTGTTTTTTAACATCACCGGTTTTATTCAGCGGGAGACCTCGGTGCGAACTGTGAGGAGGCGCTATCTAACCTCTGAAGTGGCTGCAAATTTTACCAGGGTTTTAGACGAATGCCCCCCTGTGATTTTACCTGCATCCTGCGATTTGATTTTTAGTTATTTCAACAGCAAACTGAAGAAAAGCCTTGACTCCGTTGCTCCACTCACCACCAAAAAGATTAACGTAAAACATGCATCACCCTGGAGAAACGAAGAAGTCAAAAAACTCAAAAGAAATTGCAGGGCAGCAGAAAGGAGATGGAGGAAAAATAAAAATACTATCAACCATCAAATATTTTGCGAGCAACTTAAAGTGTACAATAATACATTAAGGAAGTCAAGAAATTCATACTTCGCCAAAATAATCAGTATTAACAAAAATAATCCCAAGGTCCTCTTTTCCACCATAGATCATTTATTTAACCCTGATTTTAACAGCTCCCAAAGAACCCCCACAGACTCGCTCTGTGAGCAGTTTGCAGACCACTTCAGGGGAAACGTCAGCGCCATCAGATCTGATATTTTATCTAATCGCGATATGATTGTAAACACATCTGAGGGCTCGATTGTACCTGAGGAGACACTGGACAGCTTTGTCCTGGTTAATGCTGAGAACTTTCAGAAGGTTTTCTCCACAGTGAGACCCACCACATGTCTTTTAGATCCAATTCCTTCTTCACTCTTTAAAACACTTTATGGATTTTTTGAGGCTGAGCTTTTATGCATGATGAATTGCTCTCTTCAGTTGGGTGTCTTCCCTGCTGCCTTTAAAACGGCGGTGGTGAGGCCCCTTCTGAAGAAGAGCAATTTGGATTGTAATGATTTTAATAACTACAGACCTGTATCCAACTTACCATTTTTAAGTAAAGTCTTAGAAAAACTTGTTTTTACTCAGATTACTGATTTTCTCAATGATAGACAGATCCTGGAGATATTCCAGTCTGGATTTAGGGTGAACCACAGCACAGAGACGGCTCTCCTAAAGGTTTTAAATGATCTTAGATGTAACTGGGACTCCCAAAAGCTCTCAGTCCTGGTGCTACTGGATCTAAGCGCAGCCTTTGATACAGTAGACCACGCTATTCTTTTAAACAGACTGAAACACATGGTGGGCCTCTCTGGTGCTGTACACAGCTGGTTCACTTCCTATCTCTCTGACAGAACTTTTATGGTGAGTATGGATACATGCTCCTCTAAGATCCATAAAATGACATGTGGTGTGCCTCAAGGGTCGGTTCTAGGCCCTGTACTTTTTAATTTGTATATGCTCCCTCTCGGCGGTGTCATCAGGAGGCATGGAGTGAACTTCCACAGTTACGCTGATGACACGCAGCTGTACATCTCCGTGTCTCCTGATGACACCAGACAAATGGATGCCCTTTTTAACTGTATCTTGGATATAAGATCTTGGATGGCAGAAAACTTTTTACAACTTAACCAGGACAAAACTGAAGTTTTAATTGTCGGTCCTGAGGCTCAGAGAGAGAAACTCTTGCCTAAATTAGAGGCATTTTCACTATGTCCTTCGCTACAAGTGAAAAACCTGGGTGTTATTTTTGACTCTGAGCTTGGTTTTATCCCACATATTAAACATGTAACTAAAATTGGATTTTATCATCTAAAAAATATAGCCAGAGTCCGCCCTATTCTCTCTCGGGCCAACACGGAGATGCTGATGCATGCTTTTATTACCAGTCGCATTGATTACTGTAATGCCCTGCTCTCTGGTCTTCCTAAGAAGAATATTTCAACTTTACAACTTTTGCAAAACTCGGCAGCTCGTGTGCTGACGGAGACCAGAGGGCGGGCCCACATTACACCGGTTTTAGAATCGCTGCACTGGCTCCCCGTGTGTTTCAGGATCGATTTTAAAGTTCTTTTATTGGTTTTTAAATGTCTTAATGGTCTTGGGCCTTCTTATCTCTCAGATCTGCTTTTACCATACGAACCCTCGCGGACCCTGAGGTCCTCTGGTACTGGCCTTTTGATTGTCCCTAAAGTCAGGACACATACTCACGGAGAGGCAGCGTTTCAGTGGTATGGTCCTCGTCTGTGGAACAGCCTGCCGGAGGAGCTCAGGGCCGCAGAGAACGTACATGTTTTTAAGAACAGGCTCAAGACCCACCTTTTTAATTTAGCTTTTACTTAGCGTTTATTTATTTTATGCTTATTTATTCTATCCTGTTATTCTATTATTAATTTAGGATTTACCTAATATTTGTTTGATTTTATTCTTATTCGTTTTTTAATCTTCTTATTCTATTTATATTTATATTGTATCCTGTTCTTATTTATTTTATCATTTTACCCTATATATATTGTATTGCATCATATCTCCAGTGTTTCCTCGGAGGGCGCTCTCTGCACCGGGGCTGTTATTGACCGTGGCTGCTGGGTCTCTGGGGTCCTCTCAGCCTGGCTGGGGGGCTCCTTTGCCTCCCTCCTGCTGTGTGCCCAGCCTGGAGGCTGCGGTCTGTGACCGGCTCCCGGTGCAGACGGCTCCCTGTTATAGTGTTTCCTCACTTGGCTCATGCGAGCCCAGCCCAATTTTTACTCTTTAAGTGTGCGCGTGTGTGTATGTGTGTGTGGGTGGGGGGATATATGTGTATTGAGAGTGTGGGGAGTGAGTTGGAGGGTGGGGTGGGCTGCTTTTAACTATGTAAAGCACTTTGTGCTACATTTTCTCTGTATGAAAAGTGCTTTATAAATAAAGATTGATTGATTGATTGATTGTTGTGGCGATTCTCGAGTTGGGGGATTTGTGTTCATACTGGAGTGCAACATAAAACCAATGGAAGAAGAACAAGAAAAGTTCAAAGCCATCAGGTGCTCATGTGCCAGAGGGAGTGTTCGCCTGGGGCGCCAAACAGGCTAGGACTGCCACTGCCTGTACCAACATAGAGCAGAGCAGCTATTTGAACACTACCCGAACAGATTTCGATTATCTTGTTAATAATTTGATTGATTGATTGATTGATTGATCGTACTTTATTCATCCCGAGGGAAATTGGGTTAAGGCTGCCAGCTGTGCCAGCACCGTCTTACCCTTCCGACCATACATACATTACATAAACATCACACGGGGAAGACAGGTCAGAGGGGTATAACATGGAAAAGCACAACATGAGGAAAGATAAGGAGAAAAAAATAACTCCCCCCAGACTGAGCTCCAACAGGGAGATCAGTTTGAGAACAGAAAAAAACCTCTGCACATGAAACAACTCTTAATACACGAAAGAAACACATGACAAGCAACAGGGATGGGTAAAGGGTGAGAGACAGCCAGTGTAGACAGCACATCCGGACCTGCGTGCGCTGGTCTCCATGATCCACCGTCAGCATCGGAAGGGAATAAGCGTCGAAGGCGTTTGGAGGGGGGATGAGTGTATATCTGCATTTGTATATGTCTGTGTGCGTGTGTGTGTGCGTGTCCAGAGTTCAGCTGAGACAGTGTCCTTCGCCCTGCCAGGCTAAGTAAACAGTCTACCAGCCATCCCAGGTGGCCTTGCATGGAGTGGGAAGAACAGTCTCAACACAGTCGTTATCAGGGTGTTGTTGTTCAGCTCCAGCCTTGAGACCGCAGCTGGCGCCAAAGGGGTCTCCGCATGAAGTGATGGTGGTTTTTACTTTAGTGCGAACAACTCATATGAATTTCAAAGCTGTTCTAACAGTCCAACACTGGTCTCTCAATCTCCCGTTGGAGAGCCGTGCGCTTCTCCATGATGTTATCAAACTTACGATCAGTGATGTTGTCATTCTTGTGGTCAAAGAGCAGGTTCTGAGAACTCACGACCGCAGTGAGCTTCTCCAAGATGTCATCCAATTTGCGCTCAGAGGTCTTATTCCGAGCGAGCCCCTCCAGATGTAATCCAGTTTTTCACTCAGAGGTCTTCTTCTGAGTATTCACAGCAGCCGTGCGTTCTCCAAGATCTTCTCCGTGCTGCACTCAATGAGCCCATTTTGAGAAACTCACGCCTCGTCCCATCATTTCAATCCCAGCGGGCAGCCTTGTGGGGGTTTGAACAGCCGGTTCTGCTTCCTTAATTCTTCGATAAGCCAGGGCCAAGCCAGCTCCGATCAGGAAGAACCCTGTTATCATGGTTTCCTAATAGGTAGATATCTTCAGCACTCAGGCTCACCCGAACTCAGACTTCTTGTTGAGAAAGGGGTGTCAATTGCATTCAGGGACCAGTTGATCAAATCCATAATTCCTCTTTTAGGTTTTAGAGAACAGACTGTGAGAGAGTGTTCCAGGGAAAAGTAATACAAAAAACACAGGACTAGACAAGGACACAAGGCTAAGCAGGGAAGCTAAGGGAGAGGAGGAGGAAAAAAAGTGTGACCGCCTTCACCGAGAGCAAGAAGAGAGATTTTACCTCCTCACTACGTACGACTGTGGATACTGTAGCTCCTGTGAAAACTAAGGCCTCAAATCAGAAGTACCTGACTCCGTGGTATAATTCTCAAACACGTAGCCTAAAGCAGATGACTCGTAAGCTGGAGAGGAAATGGCATGTCACAAATTTAGAGGATCATCATTTAGCCTGGAGAAATAGTTTGCTGCTTTATAAGAAAGCCCTCTGCAAAGCCAGAACATCTTACTTTTCGTCACTGATTGAAGAAAATAAGAACAACCCCAGGTTTCTCTTCAGCACTGTAGCCAGGCTGGCAAAAACTCAGAGCTCTATTGAGCTAACCATCCCTTTAACGCAGAAAGGTAAGCAACCCATGTTGTAGGTGACGTCAGACGCCGGAGATTTGGCGGAAAAAAAAAAAAGCGAATGGTAGTATAGAATTTAACAAAGTTTCTTTAAACTTCAGTATTGCCAAATAAACTAATCAACATCTGTCCTATCATCTCTAACACCCTGGAGGACAACGAGGAGAGTTTAGATGCTCTCCAAGATTACATCGACCGGTGCTTCGAAGATTTAGTAATGAAGAAGGCCCAGAGCGCGTCTTCCCCGGCCAAAGCTGAGACGCTGTCATCTAAAAGATATCGCCCGGCAGACTCCCCGGGCACAACATCGCCTGCAGGCAAAGATATCGTCGACATCCTGGAGTCAATTGATAAGTGATTGTCCAGTTTTGATGCGAGGCTGTCCCTGGTGGAGATCTTACACCGGGAATTTAAATCTCTGAGAGAATCCCTGGAGTTCAGCCAGCGGCAGGTGGAAACATTTGCTGCGGAAAATGCCACGCTACGGGACTCGGTCAAATCTCTAACCGATAATATGACCCAATTAAACATAGAAAATAAAAAAATAAAAGAGACCGTTATAGATTTACAAGCCCGTAGCATGAGAGATAATCTGGTGTTTTCTGGTATTCCAGAGTCTGCCGGAGAAGACCCGGAAACGACCGTGAGAAGCTTCATTAAAATCCACCTGAAGCTGCCGGAGGACACGGTGAAAAACATAGGGTTCGAAAGAGTGCATCGCATCGGGGCTCCGAAGGAAGACCACGTCCTATTGTAGCCAAATTCGGCCACTTCAAGCAGAAGGAGCAGGTGAAGAGTCGTGGCAGAGAGCTGAAAGGAAGGGATTTTAGCGTGAACGACCAGTTCCCCAGAGAGATCCTGGAACGACGCAGGGTCCTCTTCCCAGTCCGACGTAGTTTTATCCAGAAAGGCTCCCGGGCTGTCATCGCCGTGGACCGGCTCTACGTGGACGGACAGCTCTACCGCGACCCCGGCAACACTCCAGGGCTGTATTGACCGCACACCAGATAAGAATCCGCTACACTATCCTCTTCACTCACACTCTCTTCTTTTAACTTTTGCTTAACTATGTAATTTCAGTTTGCTAATTTAGTATAACGTCACTGTCACTCTCCGCCAATGCTTTAATTGGAATGTCCATCCATCCATCGTCATCCGCTTTGTCCGGGGTCGGGTCGCGGGGGCAGCAGCCTAAGCAAAGAGGCCCAGACCTCCCTCTCCCCAGCCACCTCCTCCAGCTTGTCCGGGGGAATACCAAGGCGTTCCCAGGCCAGCCGAGAGATATAATCTCTCCAGCGTGTCCTGGGTCTGCCCCGGGGCCTCCTCCCGGTGGGACATGCCTGGAACACCTCACCCAGGAGGCGCCCAGGGGGCATCCTTGTCAGATGCCCGAACCACCTCAGCTGGCTCCTTTCGATGTGGAGCAGCAGCTGCTCTACTCTGAGCCCCTCCCGGATGGCCGAACTTCTCACCCTATCTCTAAGGGAGAGGCCAGCCACCCTTCGGAGGAAGCTCATTTCTGCCGCTTGTATCCGCGATCTCGTTCTTTCGGTCACTACCCACAGCTCGTGGCCATAGGTGAGGGTAGGGACGTAGATCGACCGGTAAATTGAGAGCTTCGCTTTTACACTCAGCTCCCTCTTCACCACGACGGACCGGTGCAACGTCCGCATTACTGCAGCCGCAGCCCCAATCCGTCTGTCGATCTCCGGCTCCCTTCTCCCATCACTCGCGAACAAGACCCCGAGATACTTGAACTCCTCCACTTGGGGCAGGAACTCATCCCCGACCCGGAGTGGGCACTCCACCCTTTTCCGGCTGAGAACCATGGCCTCGGATTTGGAGGTGCTGATCCTCATTCCCGCTGCTTCACACTCGGCTGCGAACCGTTCCAGTGCGAGCTGGAGGCCTTCACCCGATGAAGCCAACAGAACCACATCATCTGCAAAAATCAGAGATGAGATTCTGAGGCCACCAAAGCGAAAGCCCTCCGCCACTTGGCTGCGCCTAGAAATCCTGTCCATAAAAATTATGAACAGAACCGGAGACAAAGGGCAGCCCTGGCGAAGCCCATCACCCACCGGGAACGAGTCCGACTTATTGCCGGCAATGCGAACCAAGCTCTTGCAACGGTTGTATAGGGATCGAATGGCCCGTAGCAATGGGCCAGACACCCCATATTCCCGCAACACCTCCCACAGGACACCCCGAGGGACACGGTCGAATGCCTTCTCCAAGTCCACAAAACACATGTAGACTGGTTGGGCAAACTCCCATGCACCCTCAAGTATCCTGGAGAGGATAAAGAGCTGGTCCAGTGTTCCGCGACCAGGACGAAAACCGCATTGTTCCTCCTGTATCCGAGGTTCGACTAACGGACGAACTCTCCTTTCCAGCACCCTGGCATAGACTTTCCCAGGGAGGCTGAGGAGTGTGATCCCCCTGTAGTTGGAACACACCCTCCGGTCCCCTTTCTTAAAGATGGGGACCACCACCCCGGTCTGCCAGTCCACAGGTACTGCCCCTGATCTCCACGCAACATTGCAGAGGCGTGTCAACCAGGACAGCCCTACAACGTCCAGAGCCTTCAGGAACTTGGGGCGGACCTCATCAACACCAGGGGCTCTGCCACCAAGGAGTTGTTTAACTGCCTCAGTGACCTCGCCCCCGGAAATTGGCGGGTCATTCCCCTCATCCCCAGACTCTGCTTCCTCCTCGGAAGACGTGTCAGTGGGATTAAGGAGGTCCTCGAAGTATTCCTTCCACCGCCTGACAATTTTCTCAGTCGACATCAGCAGCGCTCCGCCAGCACTATACACAGTGCAGGTAGAGCACCGCTTTCCCCTCCTGAGACGTCTGACGGTTTGCCAGAATCTCTTCGAGGCAGTCCGTAATTGGAATGTTTCCGTTTTTATTTCTTTTTCCCTCTCTCTCTCTTGTCGCGCACCTTGCTTTTTGGTTTATTTGCTTCTCTTTTCTATCACTATGTCGATCACCTGTTTCCCTATCCATCCACAAGCGACACTGTCTATTTCTACATGCTTACTCTGCACGATCACGCACACACATGCGTTTAAAGGCAACACATTTACAACAGCCACACAGCGCACACAGATATAGGACACACGCACACATTTGCTCATATTAGTTATTATGCACACACATAGTCAGACCTATGGAGCTTCTCGCCGCGCATTTTCTTCTCTTTACTTACAAAAAAAAATATGTTGTGTTTCCATTTTCCTCACCCGTCTAAGCGAGACACACAGCGTACATCATTAGCCACAAACACACAACTATGGGCATGCTAAGATTTGTCACATGGAATGTGCATGGAGCTGGCTCTAGGGAAAAAAGGTTAAAAATACTTAACCAACTTAAAAAATTACAGGCAGACGTTGTTTTATTACAAGAAACCCACATGCCTGTCACAGGTTTGAATAAACTTAAAACACCTGAGTTTCCTAACGTGTTCTCAGCTTGTTATAATTCTAGACAAAGAGGAGTAGCAATTCTAATACATAAAAATATTAATTTCACAGTACTCGATACAGTTATAGATCCAGAGGGCAGATTCCTACACTGTAATCCCTAACAGTTGTTCTAGCTCATAACTAATAAGCTCATAACACTCAAATGTCGTTTTGTAGTTGAGCAAACTATAAAGTATTGAGCTCTGTTGGCTTTTATGCAGCTTTAATTGAATAGGGCTCAATATTTTTTAGCTAAATTTTTTGGAACGCTCAAAAAGTTTAAGAAGCATATATTAGTGACGTTCTGGTGGGTGGAGTCTTGTCGCTCCCTCAGGAAAGCTTAGTCAGCCATCTTGAATTTACCTTGATACGGGGAAGTTTTGGCCAGCCCGTGTGGATTAAGAGTCCCCAACTTCAACCCACCACGACCACCACCTTATTTTTTTTCATCAACTGCCCTAAATTTGGTAAGTCTAACGTGTTTTTGTTTTGTTTAAATTTAATTTCGATAAACATTCTTTTTTATTTTTTACTGGAAATATATTCGTACTTTGTGCACAGTGAATGTTTGTTATAAATGAATTCGAATCCAAGTAATTGTAATTTTAGAAGTTTTCTAATGTAACAAATACGTAATGTTATTTCAAATTAGAATGATGTAACGTTTTGGCGGTTTTCCGTGGGGGACAACATTTCCCATAATGCATTGTATTCTTGCCCGGGAAGTTGACGGTGGCAGTTCTAGCTCCATGCATTTGAACTTTCTACTAAAACTTTCCACTGGTTGTCGTATTCGCCGGTAATGTACGTGCGTATTGTGAGTATACTTATTTCAATAAGTGTCCGTGTTACACAGTCAGTAGTTTACGCTGTTGAGCTGTGTGTGTGTGCTAGCATGAAGCGAACAATAATAAACAACATGAGTGTGTTATCATGATGGTAATTAGACACGTTTGTATTTTTTCGTAGTCTCAAATGTGTGGTTGTGAGATAATCTCGAAATCCTTTTAACAGTTTAGAGGGGTATTCCACTAAGCGAGCTCTACAAGTCAAGGCTTGCGGAAAAATGCATCGCCTGATTCAGCCTAACATTATACACTGGTCGAACTCGGTGCTACGAACGAAGTTCAGCTAAATTGTTCGCGCTAATTCGACAAGGCTCAACCAGCCAGACTGAGGCGCCTCCTTGACACCTTTAAGCCAGACCCTATCGATCTTTGCTAGATAAATTGAAATGAAATGAAAATAAAGAGCCGCGTTCTGCTCCCAGGCTAAGAAAGAATCATTGATGCAGACTGTGCGGATCACAAATACTCCCTAACCTGTAAGGCTGGGGTGTCCAAACTTTTTTCACTGAGGGCTACTTACTAGAAATTAGGTAAATAACCTTAACTTTAGTGTATTAAAGTGTATTAAAGATCACAAAATCACTTAAAAGTGGTCGAATATGTTATATTGTTGAATATAATTAAAGACAAAACTGCTTTCATCACAGCTTTCCATAAATGGATCTTTATTGATTCATTCAGAAAAAGCTTTGGTAGCTTATTTTCAGAACAGCAGCCTCAGATTTCTTCTTAGACAGAAGATTTACAGCACAGAGAAAAAACAATAAAAGGGAAAATAGGACGGGTAAATTTCAAGTTTGTTATTTAAGTTATTAAGCTTAGCAACACACCTATCAACATTAGTTTGAAACGGTTAACATTAACAGACTGAACTGGACTTAATAACAGGAGTGCATATAATCTTAGTAAATTATTGTAGTGAGTATCAGCTGCGCTGGGTATGTAAATCGGGCCATCCAGCTGCGGTGCTGATTCGACGTCACTCGTGCCAAAAATCCGGACAAATGTCACTTGATCAAGGAGCAGATCTGCATCAGATGAGATCAGCTGACTACTTGTGTGTGTGTGCTGTGCAAAAAATGTTTTTGAACATTAATAAGTCGTCTTTGTGCACATATTGTTTACAGATATCAGACTGCAAAGAGCGCTACAGAGAGTCAACATTTCACCAGTTGTCAGTGGGTGAGTTTTATAATTTGTGTCCCAATTTAAATAAAAAATAAATACAAAGAAACTAGAGAATTTTGCCTTGAATTATTCAAAATTTTTAGATTTTTTTTGGGTTACCCTTCTAGATTGACAGGTTTAGCCCGTTACACAAAAAGTTTGGACACCCCTGATCTATAACAATGACAATCAGAACATGGCTATCCAACACTTTGTTTTTACTCTGCATTTGTGTAAATACTATTCTAATAGATATTGTGTGTTCATCTAGGAACAGCATGATGTAAATACAAGACGGGCCCTCGTCCTTCGTGCACTTCCTGTGTACCTGCGTGAAGATGCCTCCACGTTATTCAGGACTTGTGATGTAAGTGTACTGGCCTCAGCATCAACCATATGACATCGCTCAGAACTCAAGGAGAACCAGGGTGTATATCAGGAAGGATGTTCAACACAGTCCTCATCTGACTTGTTTTCTCCCATATATCAACTATTGTTGAATAAGATTGCAAGAAGATTGTTACGCATAAACCAGAAAACATGAAAATAGTTGAAAGATTATTATACAAAAAAAATCTGCAGATAAAAACTATCTCCCTTTTTAAAATTCAAGTGTTCTATTTTTTTGGAGGTGCCATGTTGTGGTCAGAGAAATGTTTGGTAAATAACAAAAACAAATATCTTGGCATATATTTATTATTGAAAACATTTATTTACACATATGTTTTGAAACCAAACCCAAATTAAGATTATTGTAATGCATCATGATGTATCGCAATATCAAATTAAATCGTTGACATTATAATCCTAAAAGAAACGTGCGACTTATGAAGATTCACACCTCTAATCAATAGCATGATTTGTGTCCTTGTGGGGCTGAACTCATTCTTGTATTATTTTTGTTTTGCAGTCAGCAGATGGTCCAGACCTCACTGACACTCCTGTGGCTCTGCTGACAGTTGTCACGGATGACACTACTGATTCGGCCCTCTTCAGTCCCGAAAGCATCTGCATTGTCGTTGAGGATGAAATACTTGTGAATGGTCCCACAAATCTGGCTGAGTCATTTCTCCTGCTCTTTGGGTACATCTATGCATTAGACCTACAATACCCAAAGAAACTTGAGCTTACATTCACATTTATCCAGAAGGTTGTGATGTGCCTTGAGGACAACAAACCACTGAAAGGGCGTCTACTGATGCTGAAGAATGATTTGTTCAATGAGTGAATCACTCAGAATGGACTACTTGTTAAGCTGAGTATTGAGGAAGCTTTTTTGTTTGTTTTTTTCCTAATCATTTGCCTCTTCTACCTCACATTTAAGATGAATGACTGTTCAGTTCACTATTCATGTTTAATGTTCTGTTGCCTAATACGTAAATGCACTGCCTTGATGTTTGTTCCCTATAAGTACAGCAGTGGAAACCAGTACTGTTTTTTTTATGTATTTTTAAAAAAGAAAGTGAGCTGCAGCTGTCAAGGTACAGTAAGTGTTAAATGCATCAATGTTCTAATAGCTGCAATTGCTGTTAATACTGAAAATGTTATTGAATTTTAGAATTGAGATGGAGACCCTTGGAGTCTTTTTCTCTTGTTTTATTTATGAAGCACTTTTTTATGAGTGAGCTCTGTTGTTTGTGCCTTTTTAAAAGCACATTGTGTTTAATAAAAAGTTGTTAAATTGTTAGTGTTGTTACTTTCATGTTTTCTAACACTTTTAGCTGATTATAATTTACTGGGTAAACAGTTTAGAATTATTTGTAAGTGTATTTCCCACAGTATTTTAAAAAATATTGAAGATTTTAAGTGTTATTTCCCATATTATAAGTTAGAAAATATGAAAAAGTTTGAGTTTATTTCCCACATCGTATGAGTTGCAATATGTAAAATATTTTGAGTGTATTTCCCACCTTAATTAAGTTGAAAAAATTGAACATTTTGAGTTTATTACTCCCTAATTATAAGTTGAGGAATATCAACATTTATGAGTTAACATTGAGGTAATTTAAGGCAACTGCAACTATAATTTTTATTTTAGTTAAACTTAAAACTTTTAAAAACATCACTAAAAAATTGTTGTGTAATCTGTTACACAACAATTTTTGAGTTCTGTGAACTTATTAGGTTTTACAGTGTAATCGTCAAACTATCTATACTTAACCAAAAGCTAGGTATTGTAAGTATATATGGTCCAAATGTTGATGACCCCTCATTCTTCCACGGTTTTTTTAGTACACTCTCCGAACACCTTGACTGCACAATTGTTCTTGGGGGACACCTCAACCTTGGACTAAATGAAGACATGGATAGGCTCAATACAGCAGGAACTGCATATGAATAATACTACACCAAGTAAAAACTGGAGATTTAATACATCACTACTTAAAGATGAAGACTTTATTAAATATTTAAAAAAGAATGGACTCTATATTTAGGCTTTAATGACATTCCTGGAACATCAGCATCTGTCCACTGGGAAGCAGGGAAAGCCGTAATGAGAGGAAAAATAATCTCTTTCTCATCACATAAGAAGAAAGAAAACAAAAAAAATTCAGGAACTAGAGAAAAACATCAAATCCTTAGAAAAAGCCTATGTGTCACACCAAGACCAAGAAATATTAAACAAAATACGCAAGACAAAACTAGAATTAAATGAAATTATTAATAAAAAGACTAAATTCTTAGTACAAAGACTTCGCCTGCAAAATTATGAACACGGTAACAAATCCGGACAATTTCTTGCTAACCAGTTAAAAATCAATAAAGAAAAAACAACTATATGTGCTGTTAAAGATTTATCTGGGAATACAATATATGATCCTAAAAAAATAAACAAAATTTTTAGGGATTTCTATGAAACTTTATATACACCACAAATAAACCCATCTAAAAACGAAATTGATCAATTTCTCGACAACATAACTCTTCCAAAATTATTAGACACCCAAGCAATGGCACTGGATTCACCACTGACGCCAGGTGAACTCCAGGAAACCCTGATAAGTATGCCCAATAATAAGGCTCCAGGTCCAGACGGTTTTCCAACAGATTTTTTACAAAGAATTCTGGACAATTCTGGCACCAGTTTTTCACAGGATGTTGCAGGAAATCAAAGAAAATGGTAGACTACCACCAAATATGAACTCTGCAAATATCAGTCTCTTACAAAAACCAGGCAAAGACCCTGTATATCCCTCAAGCTATCGTCCAATATCCCTTATTAATGTAGACCTTAAAATAATCTGCAAAGCTCTCTCAAAAAGATTAGAGAAAATAACCCCCCTTTTAATTCATCCTGACCAAACTGGTTTTATAAAAGGTAGGCACTCATCAACAAACACACGTAGATTACTTAATTTGATAGACTACTCATGCAGTAAAAACATTGAAACCATAATATTTTCTTTAGATGCAGAAAAAGCATTTGACAGAGTTGACTGGAAATTTCTATTTGCAACTTTACACAAATTTGGTTTTGGATCCTCTTTCATAAACTGGTTAAAAATATTATATAACTCCCCAACAGCTTGTGTCAGAACAAATGACCAAACATCCTCCAGCTTCTCTCTTCTGAGGGGCACCAGGCAGGGATGCCCACTCTCCCCTTCACTGTTTGCAATTTTTATTGAGCCACTAGCAGCAGCAATTAGACAGGCTACAACAATTAAGGGCATAAAATGTAAGAATATAGAACATAAAATCAGCCTTTATGCAGATGATGTGTTACTTTTTCTCCAAAACTCACAAACCAATATCTCTGGGGTGATTGCATTGATAAATTCTTTCTCAAGTGTCTCAGATTATTCAATTAACTGGTCGAAATCAACAGTTCTTCCGATTAATTGCTCCTTCCATAATTCTTCTCCTTCCCCACTGCAATGTGGAAATATAAAATATTTAGGTATTAATGTTGTCATGAATCGCTGTGCGGCAGGCGGGAGTTGGACCCAAAATGCAGGACTCACAGACTCGAGGGAATGAACTCAAAACACAGCTTTATTTGCCGGTAGAACAAACATACAAACTAAACTAAACTGGGAAGCCACAAACTAAGAACTTACAGCGAGACACAGGGAGATCCACACACAGCATGAGGGACGACGCGACACTGACTCAGAGAAACACAGGGTTTAAATACACTGGGAAGTAACGAGGGGAATGAGACACAGAAGGAGGGCACAGATGGGAGAAATCAGGACTGACGAGACAAGCAAAGCAGGACGCATTCACATGAGACACGGACCATCAAAGTAAAACAGGAAGTATCACACAGAGACGCGAACTAGACACAGTGGAGACAGCAACTAAGAAATACAGAGACATAAACCATAAGGCAGAGGTCTAAGAACCAAAATACACAGGGAAATACTCAGCTGGGAACACAAGAGACTAGACTAGAGAGAGTAACAAAAAACCAACCATGAGAACATAATGCACAATGCAGAGTGACAGAAAACAAGAAACTCAAACATGCAAAGACACAATTACACAGAACAGAGGGGACACAGAGAGACATGAAGGGCAAGGGATCAAAACTAGAAGCCATAGAATAAATCACACACAAGTACAATAATACAAAAATCACAAAGAACTAAAAACGCTGGGTCAGGAGACCCAGGACCGTGACAAATGTCTCTCCTAAACTTTCAGAATTAACTAAATTAAACCACATCCCACTTTTAAAGACAGTAGAAGGCGACCTGGCTAGATGCAAATCTTTACCCATATCACTCATGGGAAGGGTCGCCGCTATAAAAATGATGGTCTTGCCAAAAATAAACTATTTATTTTCAATGATCCCAAATAAGCCATCACAAGATTGGTTCAGATCTCTAGACTCGTATATTTCTAAATTCCTTTGGAAAGATAAACCCCCACGTATCAGCTTAAAAACACTACAAAGGACCAAGGATAAAGGAGGATTAGATCTGCCTAACTTTAATCACTATTTTTTAGCCAACAGGCTTCAGTTCATCTCTAGATGGTTTAAACACACCCTCTTAGATGAACCTTGGATAGATGTAGAACAGGCACTATGTAATAACCTAGAAATTTCAGACCTACCATTTATCAGCTCAAACATCAAATGACATGAATGCTTTAAAAGCATCAATATTAGCTCTTCTCTGACAGCATGGTGGGAGTTTCTAAAAATGTCAGAGTCTTCATTAATCCCATGCAAACGTACACCTATCTGGAACAATCCGGACATATTACAAAACAATAATATGATAAACTTTCCAGATTGGAGTTGCAAAGGAATTAAATACTTGGAACATATGTTGGAAGGAACAGACTTTATTTCGTTTGACAGACTAGTTACACAATATGGGATCAACAAGAAACGATTTTTGGAATATCAACAAATTAAATCCATAGTAAAAAAGAAATTTAATCCCAGTGAAGCTGAATTACAAACACCACCAAGTGTGGTACAATTTTTTAGTCTAAAACCCCCCAAATTATTGTCTAAAATATACAGAACACTTTCTAAAATAGATGAATCAATATCCCTTCCTATTGCAAAATGGGAAGCAGATTTATCAATCAACTTAGACCCAAACCTTTGGTCTCAGATATGCTTAAAAACCTTTCAATGGATCAGAAATCCCAGTTTGCAATTAATACAATACAAAATATTACACAGAGTGCACTATACTGGTCATAGGATGTTCAAGATGGGCTATACGCCTTCCAACAACTGCTCACACTGCACAGCAAATACACCGGACAATTACATCCACGCTCTTTGGTTCTGTCCACCAGTTCAGAAATTTTGGTGTGAGATATGTGAAGACTTATCAAATGGTCTGAAATGTAACATTCCAGCCTTTAGTATGCTTGCTGGGCAACTTGGATGAGGTCACTGCAGAAACAAACACAACCCACGTTGTTTTTACGGCCCTATGCATTGCCAAGAAAATGGTCCTCATTAACTGGAAAAATAAAAATAATCTTAATTCTAACCAATATAAAAACCATCTAATAGATCACATTAGTCTTGATACAACCTCTGCCATCACATTTGATCAATCCCTTTGGGCTCCTTTGATCGGCTTCATCACCTAGTGGGGGTGGGGGGTCATGGTTTGGTCCTGCCTTCACTATTGTGGTTGATATGGGGGTAGGGACGGCCTTAGGGCGTCCGGGGAGTCCCTAGGGACGTTTTCCTAGAGGGTCTAACCTGGGGGATGTGGCCATGACCTGGTTAGGAGCTCTGGGGCTCTTGGATGGTGTTTTCCTTGTGGCTGTGTACAGCGGAGATGGGGGAGGGTCTGTGCTGGCGGACATTGGTTACTGGCCCGGTAGCCTGGCTGCCCCTGGGAGGGTCCGGGACGGGCGTGGAGGCTTGGGGGTCTGGGGGTGCTGCGGCTGCGGGCCCCGGTCCGGATGGGCCTGGGCCCCCTTGCCCTGGTGGGTTCCAGAGTGTGGGGGTGCCTACTGGGGTCAGCGGGGGAGCTGGCCCCAGGGAGGGGCCGCTTGCCCCTCCCTTTCTTCCCTCCCCATCCTCAGCTGCCTCCCTATTCCCGCTCCACCACACCCACCCACACACGCAGGGCTTGGGGTGCAGGTATGTCACCAGGGTGCAGGGGAGGCACTCCCCCTCTGTCCCCTTCTGGCCGCCTGTGCCTCAATTTTATTCTGCAACCTAGACATCCACATTACTCACACTCTCACATAACACATACATATAGGGTCTTGGGGGTGGGCACGTTTTACAGCATCCAGAGGATGGTCGGTGTACTCCAACCCACCTCTGGCGCTGGTGCCCTATCCTCAATTTTAAATGCATTTAGACACTAAGGGTTTTCGGGAGGAGCCGTGTTGCTCTCTGAGAGGAAGCTAGTACCATGCTCTCCTGAGTTTTAAATGCACTTTAGAACAGCACACAGCAACACTACATATGAGCGGGCGTAGGGAGGTTTGAGGTCTTCACTCACCCCGGTTCTTTTAGCCGTCAGGGCTGGGGGGCTGGGAGGGGGTGCTGGCCGTCAGACTGGGGTCTGGGATGCGGGGCCTCCCTGCTACTGCAGATAAGGAGGTGGTCTGCTTGCCTCCACCCCAGAGAGAAGGGTTACATCTCCTGGGTCTAGTTGCGGCTTGCCCCTCTGGGGGCGGGGGTACCTGGACCTGGGATATAGAGTATGTTTGGGGAGTGCGACTGTCTGTGCAGTGTCTATTTGTGTCTGTCTACACGTTGGGTGAGTGCCGAGTATTTGGTTGTGCATATGGGGTGGGAATGCACGTTTGTGTCCGCGTGTGCCTGTTCGTCTGTGTCTATATGTCAGGTTGGGTCTTAGACTCAACCTCTCTGGGTACATCTCAGGCCCTCTAAAGTACGGAGGCTTATCTCCCCTCACCACACTCTCTGCCGGTGGCTGATGCCCTCAGACGTTGGTGTGTTGGTGGTCCTTGTCGTCTGGGGCTGGGCGCTCATGTATGTACCGGCTCACTCCTGGTGGCCGATTGGCGGGGCCGGGCGCCTGCGGCCCGACTGGGCTCCTTCCGGGGGGTGGGATGCCCTCAGGCCTCTGGGCCTGAAGCTCGGTCCTCTCTGGCACAGCTGGCTGCCGGCAGAGCCCGCTGGCACGCCACTGCAACCCCCTCTGGCCTCTGCTCCGTAGCTGCGGGGTGACCTCTCCTTTGGGGCTCTACTCAGCTCTTCCCAGGAGGGTGGCACGGTTCCCCCCCCTTTGGTGGTCCTCCTCGGGTCCTTGTACTCTGGGGCCTGGATCTCCTCCATACCTGCTTCATACCCTGGTGGACGGGGCTATGGCTCCCCACACTCCCTAGCAGATCGTTACATGGAGAAACCTTTGGAATACAAGCATGCTGATCAACACAGGTGTGCACACAGGTGTACACATGGGTATTCACAGACGCGGACTACACTTTTCTTGGCTGCTGCCTCAAAGCACATTGTGCGCTGTCTATCTTGCGTGCTGCACAATATCGTTTATTATTTAGTATCTACTGTTATCTACTGCTAGCTAGTTTATTGTGATGGTGCTGTTTTTTTATTATGTTGCTCTTTGTTGTTTGCTTTCTCTTCTGTTTTTTTTTTCTCCATACAGGTGATCCAGGTGTTTTGTTTGTTTGTTTGTTTCTTTCTTTCTTTCTTCCCCCCCTTCTCACCGTCTCTTCTCCCCATTGGTTTTCTTTCTCTCCCTCTCTTTCTTTCATTCTTTCTCCCTGTCCTATCCCCCAGTCATGTCTGTCCCGTTTGTAGCAACCGAAAATAAAATAAATTCATAATTATAATAAAGGTCAATCAAATGGACCAATATGGCAAGGCCATGATGATCCACTTGGTAAAATAAATCCGCTTGGCATCTTTCTTGGCCTTAAGACAACAATTCTGATGGCTAAAGATCCAAACGGGACACAAAAAAAAAAAAAGGATGAGGAAAAGAAGGAGGAGGAGGAGGAAAAGAAGAAGAAGGAAGAGGAGGAAAAGAAGAAGAAGAAGAACAAGAAGGAGAAGGAGGAGGAGAAGAAGAAGAAGGAGGAGGAGGAAAAGAAGAAGGAGGGGGGAGAAGGAGAAGGAGGGGGAGGAGGAGAAAGTGAAAGTGAAAATCTTGCAAGATTTGAAGACAAGGGTTGATTTTGTCTCCTCTCTGTGTGGACTGACCCAGATCATAGATGACCCTACCAGAAAGAAAACATGTATTGATCACATCTACACAAATATTTCAGACCTTCAAGGCAAAACCCTACCTCTACCTGGATCGACTACTGATCATAACTTCATCACTTGCACTGTAGAAAGAAGTAAACTCAGACGCAGGAACACAGAAACAGATCCTTCTGTGTCGTTAGAGTTTCTGCTTACAAAATATACAATGAATCAAAAAGAATGTATTACCAAGTTGAAAAGTGTTAATGAGGAAGACCTGAAGAGTTTGTTGTCCCTCTCTTGTGGAAGAGATGAGGTTAAATCACCCAACTCTGCTGCTATATGCAACATTCTGAACTCGTGGATTGAACGTGGCGAATTTCCATCAGAGAGACATGAGGACTTTATTTGGCGTCAGATGCTGGAGAAAGTTGTCCTCCGTCAGATGGAGAAGCACTTTAATCCTTTGAAAATTTGTCAGGACACTCTTGCTAAAATAACCAATCAGTGGATCAAATATATGGAAAACAGTCAAAAAGTCGGAGTTGTATTCATGGATTTCAGTTTCCCCACTGATGTCATCAGTCCTGATCTGCTGCTTCCCAAACTGAGGATTTACGGTTTCTCAGATTTGCACATTTCTATGATGAGTAGTTTTCTGTCTGGTAGAAACAGCTCCTCATGTTGCAGGACAAACGCTCACTGTGAGCTGCCACAGGGATGCTGCATGACTCACTTCCTCTTCTCTGTTTATACAAACGATCTGAAATCATCTTTAGAACAAAAAGAAAGTGTTGCTCATATTGTTGTGAGTGGCAGTAAGCTGATGATATATCACTCAGCTGACTACAGTTTTTTAAAGATAGTGTTGAGAAAGACATCAGAAATTGTGCATCGTTGGCTCAGAGAAAACAGGATGGTTTTAAAGACATTCACATTAGCAATGATCAAATCCAAGAATCAAGTGACAGAAATACAAAGGCGGCTCAAATCCACACGCAACTTAGATGTAGAAGAGTTTAACTGGATCAGAGTATTAGGACTTTTACTACACGATGCACCTCACCTGGTTTGGACGTTTAAATGAAATTCTTCAGAAAGAAAAGCTTTGGTTTGAACATGAGCGGTTTGCTCCTCCCCTTTTCTCTGTAAATCTTTATTCTGAGAATATAATAAGTGGAGAGTTTTGTACTCCACTGGTCTGCACTGTGGATGTCTGTCTGGTGATATATTTAACTAAAGAGGTGATTTATGAGATTGTTAATTAGATCTAACTTTTGCTTTCGATACGGTAGACCATAATATTGGCCTAACAAGGCTAGAACATGTAGTTGGTGTCGTGTTTTCAATAAAACATCCGTAGTAGTGAGCAAGCTTCTTTATTTTAACGTGGCTCACATCCATGTACGTAAACATAACCTGCCGCTGCTTCTACGACACAGTATATATCACAATTTGGTTAGACAGCCCCCTAGTGGTGAAGCTGAACTACCCACATAACTCCTATCAACACATCCCCTTTTCTTTAGATGTTATCTGCTGAACAACACTGTGGAAACATACCTAACATTGCATAGCTTGAATAACATCACAAACACTTGTGACAGTGTAAACTACGGAACACACAATAATGCAGAAAGTTCCTTTTTGATATATGTATATATATCTAGCTATATATGTATACACCAACATATACATATATATATGCTTAAAGGTTTAGTCTATCAGGTGGCTTGATAGAGCGTGCTGATCTTCTGACAATGGGTGACTGGTCTCTTTGCTCCACACTGTCCTTCCAACACGTTCTCACTCCCAACTCGTCAAACGTGTGACGCATGGTCAGGCTCCCTCTGCTGCACTTATGGACGCGCAGGGTACCCCCCTCGCATCGGGAATTGACGTGAAGGGTCCTCCGATTGAAGAGATTGCCGCGGAAGAGCCTGTTGTCCGTATATTTATATATTTCCGAAATCACTTTGTAGTGACGTATACTGAACACAATAAATTATATAATGTAAACAACTACCTGGAAAACAGGTAGAACGATACGTTTGTATGGTTTATTGCATTTATGGAGGGAGTGATGTATGCTGGGTAATGGCACAGCTAGCTACTGGGTGACTTTATTCACCCGCTTCGGCTGTTATCAGTCCATACAATGGGCGTTATTAGCACAAATCAGTCCCATAGATATGGGCCATCTCCTGCTAGATTGTTCAGAAGGTTGTTCTCATCCATCCAGATGGAGGATCACTAACAGGAGCTTGGAAGACTCCAGAATCCACTCTGGCTGGAATCCGGTGGATATGCAGTGTTTACAGGTAAGACCATTTAAACGGACAGCATTTATAGAATGACCATTAAACGTCAGCGAGTGTCAATAATGTTAATGTGGTTATGTTAGTAATACACCGAGTGCTAATATAACAGCTTTAAGATGCATTTGTAGATGTTATTACGTGTTTTACCGTCTTTATGGTGCTAGCTTAAAGTTACGGTGTAAACGTTAGCTTATATTGGAGTAAAGCTGTTACTGGTTAAACGATGTTAGCACAGAAATATTAGCTTCTGTCATGACTGATGAAGTTACTAGTTAATAAAGTTTCCAGTAAAGTGTTTAATCGCAGCCACAGACTGACAGCAAATATCTCGATTAGCTTCAGTGCATCTATAATAAATATGTGCAAGTTTCAGTGCTTCGTTTAAACTGTATTATACTTATACTGACCCAGGGTCAGTGTAAAATACAATCCTAGCTGTGTGAACAAAGCCTGGCTCCTTTAATCCTGCATGACAAACCTCAGGATGCAGGTTATTATTACTCTTTCCTGCTGGCACACCTGTCACACCTGAGAGTCAGCTAGAAACTTACAGTGACGTGGACATCATGCAAAGACTGCCAGACTCTGTAATACTGCAAATGATCAGTGACTCAGGTTATCACTAAACTTTAAACGGCACCTCTGTGTCTCTGTGTGCTGAACATCTAGGATTGAGTCAGGCTGCATTGACTGTGGGACTTTAATGTGTTAAAAGCAGGTTGAAGACGGCTCAGAAACATTTGAAGATTAAAATTTAGCATTATGGCTGCTGGTGGTTTGTAAAGCCTCTACTCAGCTGTATTTTTGTTACTAACTTATGTTTGTTGTTGTTTAACACAGATTTCAGAAGAGCAAATATGCTTAATAGTTTAACTAGATTTCATTTGTCAGTGTGGGACTGCTGAGTCACCTGAAGAACTCGTTTCATTCATTCTCCACATGATGTTCATTTACAGAAATGTTTCACAGGAACTGATTTCTCCCAAAGGTTGAACTAGTGTGTTTCCATAGATTACCTCTGTATGAATGTACTTTTAAATGAAGGCAAGTGTTTGTCCTTTTTTGTTCCTCAGGTACAATACGTGATATCAAGGGCAGGCGGTCAACACTGGGGGTAGACAAGAAGCAGACGTACTTCCAAGAGGGAGCTGCAGTGAGGTCAGAGGTCAGAATCTGAAACGGCTCAGGTTTATATTTTAGAAGTTATAAAAAATCAAAATGTATTTATAAAGAAACCTTTAAATAATAGTCATAATTATGATTATTATAAGAAATATCAAACATTTAAGTGGATTTTCTGTTACACATATTGTGTTAGCCCTGCGATAAACTGGCAGCCTGTCTTTGTCCTGTATCAGCTGGGATAGGCTTCATCCACCGCAACCCTGAATTGGATACATTGTATTCCAATTATGTAATCTGATCATTTACAAACTCAAGGTATCTAATCAAAATGTAAGTAATAATTATAAAATGGGAAAGCAGAAATAAGTGTGACATAAATGCAAATGTGTGAGCTGACATAGAGCTACATGCAGTCTGAAAAACCTTTGTTGTCAAGTTTGCAGGTCTATCAGCACGAGACATTCTTACATAGAAGAGACATTAAAGTCTCTAACTCAGTGAAGCATTATTGGTCCCATCTGTTTGGATAAATATAATAACCTGATGTTTGTCCATTTATTGACACATTTTCTTAAGTGCTTATCCAGCTCAGGATCACAGTGGAGCTGCAGCTGGATATGTTCACTAAATAAACCTTACAAAAGTTAACAATAAACCTGCATCCATGTACGTTGTTGTCCACAGGATGAGAAAATCAAAGTGGAAGACTGTGGAACATGTTAATAAATGTTTGTGTGTTTATGCCTGTGTCTTTCACAGGAGGCGCTGGAAGGTTTCCCTAATAGTTCCTGGTGAATCAAAGCAGAACCATAAAGGTTGCTGGACTGCATGATGGCCTTACCCCTGAGCCGTCATCCTGTTAAAGGAGGAACCAGTTAGAAGCTGTTTTCAAAGTAGCTGAGCAGATTTCATCTCAAGTAAGCAATTAACTGTTTGTTCATCTGTTCTGCCACTTAAAGAGCATTTAAGGACGTCGTTTGAGTGTCCAGTTGAATCAATTCTACTGGCTCTCATGGTCATTTGTTATTATAGACATATTTTTCATGTTCATCCAGCTATTTAGTAAATTCTATCTATTTAGTAATATCCGTCAGCTATAAAATGTAATATAAATATAAAAATATCTAAATATCTCCTGCCCTTTATGTTTTAATGATGTAAGTCTGTTATCGTGTTACATTAGCATTCCTCACATATCAATGAGATGCTGTACAGTACAATCCTGCTGACACAGCAGAGGGATAACGACAGCTATTCAACATCGTTACACGACACATTCGAGCTGCATGATGCAGACAAAGTGACTAAATCATCTTTTTTGTGGTTTATTGTCTTCAAACCAGCAGACAAAGCTGATGGCAGAAGATGTCAGAGAAGAACTTCAGGCCGTGGACTGAAAAGGTCTTTTTGTCTTGTTATCAAAGACATTTGGAGTGGCAGCTTCTACAAGTGGTTGTGCTAAACTAAAGCTTACAGTCTAAGAAATCACAGTGTTGATATTCAGCACAAAGAGAAAAGCTCACTTGTTTGAATTTATTTACAATCATAGTTTTATAAATTCTGACTGTAAACAGCGTTTACAGCTCTGATATTGTTTGACACTCGATATCAGGTGATAGTGTTTAATTTAAAGGTTTCTGTGTCCCAATGAGCCATTTACACTGATCAGTGTCAGTTTAACTGTAACACATTCATTATTTAGATTCAACAAAGAAATAACTGAATGTAAAAATGGCAGCCCACAGGCCAGGTTTATAGAGATATATGCATGCATTATGAAATTTATGTATCCCAGATAATTGTTATTCATCTAGTCATGGCAGACCTACCTCTTCCTCCCAAGTTAACTGCAACCCAAAAGAACTAGTGGGGCTATTTACACACTCACAACCAGTGTGGGGTAAAAAGAGCCACAAAAAGCTGTCAGCCACAGATGTGCTAGAAGAGTTAGAAACTCTACTTATGGAGAAACTTTAAAAGTCTAACAGAGGACAGGAACTCCTGCCCAAATAACATGATATAACCCCACATACAGCCCAGCCATAAAGTGAACCAAGTCATTTAGTTAAAGACAGCATGGGACCAAATGCATGTAATAAGCCTGCATCAACCTGACATTTCTTCCTCCTGAATTAAATGAATGAATGGATGAAAGTTAAATGACTACAAACGTAAAGCCACTAGTTCCCACACTGGAGCTCCCTGACACTGTGTGTTAACCGTATTTAGCTTGTATCAACAGTTGTAACAGGCTAAGATACGTGAGACACTGCATTGAATGATTGTTCCTGTCTTAATGATTTCAGCTGACTGGTTTCAGCTCAGATGTTCTGCTTTTTCCTTTCAGTAGATCAAAGCAGCTCGTGCTCCTTCTGCTTCCAATTTAGAAGAAGAAGAAGGCGAAGGCTTCAGCGAAGTGGCGTTCATGGTCTCAGTGAACAGTCACGGTCACACACTGCATGTGGTTTTAAAAGCAACATGTCTGTTCACCACAACAATGGAGATGTGTAATATTAGTGCAGCTACGGTTTGTTCTTGAACATCAGTTCTGTTTTCTACTTTGATCACTTAGACCAAAAAAGTGTTGTTTTCAGATTCTTTCTTTTACATCTATAAACCACCTGTTCATTTTTTTTATTACAATTAGTTTCACATAAATGTTAGTGTTTCCTTTATGATCTTTTAATGCTTACACTACACTGTACACGTCTACATTAGAGAAATTTCTGTTGACTCAGCGTTGTGAAATGTTCTTTTATTTGATACACAATATGAAGTTCATAATTTTCTTACAAATAAAACTCTAATGACAAACATGAACAGCTGTGCTTATTTCTGAGACATGAGTTTTTGAATGTGTTCATATTTAGACAGTGTGCATCTGTCTGCTGAAACTGTGATGGTGAACCTGAGGTGATGGTCAACAGAAGGCAAATATAAAACAATATTGAAGTAATGTCTTTACCCTCTGCAGCGTGTGGACGCTGTGCACGCAATCACCTTATTCACTGTAGTAAACGTGCACCGCTAGCTCACGTGACTGACTGTCTCCATGGTTACATCGTATATTATTAGCTATGCAAACAGCTTCCAAAGATGCCGCCATAGCTCTCTGCAGCTGTAACACTTTCACACTTTGCAAATCATTTCACGTTTTTGATAGTTATGAAGACAGAAAATGTTTTTAAGGTCATGCTAGGCGGTTGCTATGGTGGTTGCTGTGGACTTGGCTGGACCGCGTCCGATTCCTGTTATTAGCTGTCCGCCGTAGGAAGGCTGCGTTCCATTTACAAGTAGTGACAGTCTGCCGCAACTCGGACTCAAACCCCGCTTTGTTCTTTAATTATAGGCCTTTTATAGCCGTTCATGACACGCGCACACACACATAAAGCATTTTGCCTCACCATGAGAATGCAAGTTTACCTAACCTAACCTTAAAGTGTCTGATATAGGATAGAAAAATGAAGCAACCGGAGATTTAATGATGAAGACTCTGGGTTCTGTAGTTCACGTTTTACAGTCCTGAATGACTCTGCATATGATTTATTGAAGAGGACTTTAGAATGCACTTTACATTTAGACTGTTGCTTACAGTTAGACTGTCAGGGTGTACATTACCTTGTACTCAAGCATCCCAGGACAGAGCCCTGCCCCACCATGAGCCTGGGTGGATACGTGGTTATAATATAAAAGGACCGATACTGAATATGAATATTTCATGAAAATTGAATTATAATACAAATTAGTAATAAGGGTTTCTCTGCGCCCTTATCTACCCCAAATTCAAAGAGCTGCGGGCAGAGAGGGTGACAGGAGAGGATGGCACTGAAGAGAAGATGCTCGGTTTCTGGAGTCTCCTGGTCCTGTCAGTAGGATGCATCTGCTGTGTCTTCTCATGGATGCTCACCTACCTTGACTCGTTCCAGCCTGTTATGGATTTCCCAACACTGCGGACAGTGGCCCACGTCAGAGACGTTTAATATTTATTACATATGTCTGAATTGCTAACCCTAACCCTAACCCTAGCTCAACAGACCACAATGCCCTGGACTGTCAGTATTATTACATGCTGTGAACATAAGTAGCTTTGATCACAGTTTATGTCGTAAAAGAGAAGGAATATTGAAAAAAAGATCAACATTGTGATATTATTTGTTCCAAACTGACCAGAAACATGCTTGTCAGACTCTCACAGCAAAGGATCAGACTCACTGTGCATGACTGCTCAGGCCAATGATGTCTGTTAGATTGTCAGTTGTTTAGTGCTTCTGTACAGTGAGGGTCACCGTCTCTATTTCAGAATAATTAATATGCGGAAAACACTAAAAGTTGATTGTCTTCCAATATTCTAGCATAATTAAAAAACTTTGACTTTGTAAGTACATATTATTAATCCTAATGCCAGTATGATTCTTCATAACTCCTGCTTTGAAATACTGAACTTTAAAATTTACCTGATGAAAGATCATTTACAGTGGCACTCTGTCAGGATCATTTTGACTGTAAGATCACTGTATTAATCTGAATCCTTCTGCAATGTGCTGTGAATGAATGCTGATGCAACTCACTGTGGGAAAGCTGTTAATAAAATGAATCTGTGACACATGCAACACGTTCACAGAGGAAGACGACACAAAGGGAGGACACGCAGAGGCTGTGTTGAAGTCAGAAATCCAAATCTTTATTAAAAAACAGGCAGCGGTTACAAACAGGAAGACAAGCAGTCCATCAAACAGTCTACAGGGTCAAACGTACAGAGAATTCAAACAGCAGTAAAAAATAACTGAACACTGAAAAACTTAAAGCAATGTGTGACGCAATAAAAGGAAGCAGCGCAGTATATTCACTGAATTATCATCAATTACAAAAGAGAAAAACGACGATTTCTAAGGATTATTTTCTTAAATGCAGTTAGAGTGTGGCTGGTAAAGATGGAAACATACAGAATGTAAACTGTGTGAGTTTGTGAACTTTGTTAGTAACAAATGAGGTAAAAAAACAACAACCCCAAAACAGACAAAACACAGAACGAGGCTCTCAGTATTCATTAATAATTAGAAAGAAACATTCTTGTCGTGGATTTTTACAGTCTTAGTTCCGCTCGCTGTCATCATTATAATCATCATGATCAATGGCGAGGTCCTGAGGTGGGCGGGGCTGTCTCTGGTGATGTCACCATGAAGGAACAGCATCTGGCACGTGTTGCTGAAACATCCCAGTACGCTGGTGTAGTTTCCTCTCCAGCTGTTTGACATGTGACACTTGAACATTAAGGGGAAGAAAAAGAAACAGTGTTAGGTCAGGTGACCACATGGTTTCTAAAGTAACTGACAGGAAGTAACCAGGCCGTTAGAAATGGATGGCATGTGTTTAGAGTTACTGGAGTTGGGTAACTCTACTTACCAAAAGCAGAAGCACACAGATGAAGGATCAGATGCTGAATGTTGCAGGAACATGCTCGTGCGGTGGTCATTCAGTGCTGCAGGTTAGACAGTCCAAGACTGATATGCTGCCCATCTGAGAGTTTGAAAACACACATGCAAAGATTTATTTTGTGTTACAGTCAAAGTTGGATGTTCATTTCTGTCCTTTAAAAATGTTTGTGTATTTGAAAGCACTAACATTTAAGGATGACTTGGATCGTCTCCTTTAAAGGGGAGACAAGTGTGTCCACGGATCCACATCACTTTACCTGGATGATGACTCCTCCCCCCTCACTCAGAAACACTCCTAATATAACCAAGCAAATAAATAATATTGAAGATTTACTTACATCATTACAAAAACATCAAAAACATCTCCCTTTGATTCTATTTCTCCATTCCTGCTGAACATCAGGCAACAAATATCTCAATAAATCACAGTAAAATGTAAAGCACATATTTTCTTTGTCTAACCTCTGCAGAGCCTCTGTCAAGAAAAACATCTGTAAGCATAAAACAAATATACATTCATAACACGTCACTGGACAAACCTCGGTCAGTTGATTTCCTCTGTGCAGTGCAGACGAACATCAGTCAGCAAGTGACTCTGCTGGTTCTTCTGAGGAAACACCACCGTCTCTCCACACTGTCACCATCTGTGAGCACAAACTGCTGCTCTGCCAGCATGTAGGAATCACATATCACACACAGGGGTGAAGAACCATCAGAGCTCAACTTTGGATGCTTTAGATCTAAACAGATCAAAGTAGCTCTTAGTTTCAGCAATCAGTGAACAGACAAACAATGATACCAAACTGATTCTGTATGAATACAATATGGTATTTTCAATACAGGTGTCAAATTAATTTATTAAAACTAATACAGATATATGTATATTTTTTTGATAAATTAGTTTGCTAAATTATAAGAAATTTTTTTTTTCATTTAACAATTGCAACTGAAAGAAATTAAATATTGAACAAAAATATATTGTCACATTCTGAGCATGCTCAGCACGCTGACAGACTTGAAGTTGCTACAGATTTTAAGAAGTGATAATTATAGGGAAGAAACTTCTCTTTTTCATCCGTTTAATCAAACATTTGATGCCTCAGCTGTCTCAGTCCTGTAGCGTTCTGCAACTACAACTAACCTGAGGCTTGGATTTGGCTGCAGGTGCCCCTGTACATCCTTCTCAGTGCTTCACACATGTGGGTACCATTTAATCCCACTTCTTCCTGAGCTTTGCTTCATCACAAGACCAAAGGTGGCATCCCGTGTCACAGTCTTATCATCATCCAGAAGAAACATTTGAAGAAACATCATGCAGAAGAAACATTTACACGCCTCCTGGTTTTGTTTTCTGATCCTGCAAAAAGACTGAGGACAACAAAGCCCAGAGAACACGAGATACACAACATCCAACATTCAGACTCAACAGCCTCCATAAATGAAGAGCACCAGGTTGGTTCCGTTATAGTAGATATAAGCATACTTCACATTACTGGGTATGAATAATAATCAAGAGACAAACTTTGAAGATGCAGAGCATGATGTCCCATCATCAGACTGTAAACAAACGTCCACCAGGCTTCTTTGTTGCCAAAATTGATGATTCTCCCATCAGGGATCAGTAGAGTGTATTAACCTGTGGTATAAGCAGCAGTCACTGAAATATTACTGTTTCAGATAAGAAATCTAGCACATAAAAGCCAGGGTGGGAGGGATCTCTGCAAAACGACTTACCTCTGCAAGTGTGAAGCTCAACAAAAATCTGACTCTCAAGTCACTGACAAACAAAAACTCCAGCTGGGAGATAGAAAACGCTGTCTGGGTCTTGCTGGATGTTGCTGGTCAGAGTCCCACATTAGCAGAGTGCTTCTTGGTCCCACTGACCCATATGGACAGTGACTGTGGAGAACTGTTCTGGCCCATACGGTAAAAAAATGTATTTTAAAATACATTTTGAAATATATTTCAAAATATACAAAAAATGGCCAAAAAATATATGTGCTAAAATACATTTTAAAATATATTTATATATTTAAAATGTATTTTAGCACATATATTTTTTGGCCATTTTTTGTATATTTTGAAATGTATTTCAAAATGTAATTTAAAATACATTTTGAAATATGTTTATGTATTTTGAAATGTTTTTTAGCACATATATTTTTTGGCCATTTTTTGTATATTTTGAAATATATTAATAAAATATATTTCAAAATACAATTTAAATTTATTTAAAATCATTCAAAAAAATATAAATTTAACCCTTCATATATTTCTAAAATATATGGGGGGGGGGGGGGGGGGGGGGGGGTGTCGTGGAATTTTTTTAATAAAGTCTGCAACACAGAAAGAGCTGTGATCAAGCTATTTATTACTGCGCCAACACACATCAAACATCACAGTTCAGTCATGTCAGCGCTGCCACAGAGGTCGTGCTCCTCCTCCTTTATGCATTCCAAGGAAGAGGGAGGAAGTTAAACTGATCCTACCACACTTCACGTGTCTCGCTATGAAACCTAACGGATCAATGGTTGTGCTGTTTTGTGCCCTTGGCCTTATCAGCACCTGTAAAGGGAGTTGTTTTCTCAAACTGCTGACGCTGAAGTAAGTTCATCTAGTTTTAGAAACTTTCACTGAACAGTAACAGTGTCACAACTAAGCACATGCATAAGCACTTAAATACTTTAAATGATAATAACAGAAAATTTCTTTTACAGGAGCTAGAGCCTGTCCCAGTAGTCATAGGTAGAGCACACCTGGACAGGTCACCAGTCTGTCAGAGGACTAACACAGAGACAGACATCAGAGTAACAAATCTATTTAAAATTAATGTAAGTTTGCTGCAGCTGTATGTATGAACATGTGTTTCTGTGTTCACAGTCCACCTCTCAGGAACCTGCAGTTCACTTTTAGTCTACTTTAAACAGACCTCACAAAAGGCTGATGTGGCTGGATCAGTAGTCTGATTTAAGTACGATACCTTTGGCCAGGGATTACTCTGGTGCATCGCTTCACTGCAGTCTTACGTATTTTCCCCACACCTGAATAAAAAATACTGATATATACAAATAACAGCTTCAGCTGATGCAGCCTGACTCAATCCTAAATGTTCAGCACACAGAGACACAGAGGTGCCGTTTAAAGTTTAGTGATAACCTGAGTCACTGATCATTTGCAGTATTACAGAGTCTGGCAGTCTTTGCATGATGTCCACGTCACTGTAAGTTTCTAGCTGACTCTCAGGTGTGACAGGTGTGCCAGCAGGAAAGAGTAATAATAACCTGCATCCTGAGGTTTGTCATGCAGGATTAAAGGAGCCAGGCTTTGTTCACACAGCTAGGATTGTATTTTACACTGACCCTGGGTCAGTATAAGTATAATACAGTTTAAACGAAGCACTGAAACTTGCACATATTTATTATAGATGCACTGAAGCTAATCGAGATATTTGCTGTCAATCTGTGGCTGCGATTAAACACTTTACTGGAAACTTTATTAACTAGTTGTCATGGTCCGGGTGAGCACGGGGTTTTTCCACTCCGCTGGGTTCTACCTTCAGGCAGAGACTCCAATCAGCTTCCACACCTGGTTCCAATCAAGTCACCTGCATATAAGACCAGCATTCACAACAGACCTCTGCCAGATCTTCTGCTAACCCATGACCCACCTGGCAGTCACGTTTCCCGAACTACTCTCATCTCCGCCTGGACGCTGGTTCTGTCATCTGGTTTCTTCCTCTCCACCATCGGACTACACCTGCCTGCCTCCCTGCCAAGTCCCTCACTCCACGCATATTCTGGATCCTCTCTGGACACTCCTCACCCGGAACCCCCTGGACACCCCTTCCTCGCATGACACTTTAAACCTGCAACGCTGACTGCGTACCTCCATCCAAGCCGCTGCCCCTTTTTCCATCCGTGAAATCCAGCACCTAGCCATAGCACTCAGTTTCATGTTCACAGTTTGGCCTCACAGTTCACAGTTCATAGCATTTCATAATTCATAGCATTCATAGTCTCCTGTTGTGTAATTTCACTAGACACTTGTAAATAAAGCACTGTGTTCACGCCCGTTTGCCTCCCTCTGTGTCTGCATTTGAGTCCACACCCACAGCCGGGCCCTCTCGGCCGTAACAGTAAGATCTGGCCACAATATGGACTCAGCAGACGCAGAGCGGACAGCCATTCAGAAACAAGGTGCAATCCTAGGTCACCACGAGCAATCCATTCAATATCTCCTGGCTTCACAGAAAGACCTTGGTGAGGGACAGGCTAAGATCTTTGCTGCCCTAGAGACTCTACAAGCTAACCTCGCTTCCGTGCCGCGTCCTGCCCCCGAACCCTCGCCCCCCGCACAAGACACACAGCCATCCACTTCGTCCCCTGCCTCGGCTTACGCGCTCCAAAGTGGGCCGATTTTTCGCGACGCATCATCCCCGGAGCCCGAACCTTTTTCTGGGGATCCGGGGAGCTGCACGGGGTTCCTACTTCAGTGCGATCTGGTATTTGGCCGCTCACCGCGCACCTTCACTGACAACGCCGCTCGGATTTCCTATTTCATAGGGAAATTACGGGACCGTGCTCTAAAATGGGCAGAAGCATACCTGTCAAGCCATCCCCTGCGAACTTGCTCTTATGATGACTTCCTGGGTGAGTTTAAAAAGACATTCACTCATCCTGTCTCTGAGGGCGGTTCGGCCCGTAAGTTGTTAAAGCTGCGCCAGGGTCGCCGTAGTGTTGCTGATTACCTCATAGATTTTCGAACGGCCGCCGCGGAGACGGGGTGGCCAGATCACGCGTTGCAGGGAATCTTTCTACAGTCCCTGAATGATAACATGAAAGATCAGCTTGCTTCACGGGATGAGCCCGCTACGTTTGAGGAGTTAGTCTCCCTTTCTCTCCGTATTGACATCAGGCTGAGAGAGAGGGAGAATGAAAGGAACTACAAACCCCAACGTCCCCTCCTCCGCCCTCTTCCGTGTTCGTTTACGCCGGCCCCACCCATAATGCAGTCGCCTGTGTCGGCCGCCTCTCCCTCCGTCGTGGACGCGGCGCCGGAACCGATGCAGATCGGCCGCGCTCAGCTGCCGCCGGAGGAGAGAGAGCGTCGCTTTCGTGCACGCGCGTGTTTTTATTGCGGGTCGACAGAACATTTGATCGCAGCATGTCCCAAGAGGGGAAAAGGGCCAGCCCGCCAGTAGATTCGGGGATACGGGTGGGCGGTTCTCATAGTGATGATAAACCCCGTTTGCTTCTCACAGTCAGTTTAGTTATCAACCGTGCCACGCACACCTTTCAGGCCCTGGTCGACTCCGGTTCAGAGCAAAACCTAATCAGTTTTGACCACGCCACACGGTTGGGATTGCACCTTGTGCCTTTAGATCCGCCCATTTCTGCGAAAGCACTTAATAACCAGGTCTTTGCACAAATAACTCACCACACTGAGCCAGTGACTGTAATCACTTCAGGAAATCATAGGGAGGTGCTCACTTTCTTCGCCCTCTCATCGCCTGACACTCCCCTCACATTCGGCTACCCTTGGTTAAAGCTACACAATCCACACTTGGATTGGTCTGGACGGAAGATAATAAGCTGGAGTGTATTCTGCCATGCTAATTGTTTGAGGTCGGCGTGTCCCCCGGGCCCCGAGGAGCCCTATGCGTTGGAAGAAACAACCCCCGATCTCACTGGTGTGCCCATGGAATATCACGATTTCAAAGAGATTTTTAGTAAGAGTAGGGCGCAAGCTTTGCCGCCTCACAGACAATATGACTGTGCCATAGACCTTCTCCCCGGTGCTCCTTTACCCTCCAGTCGATTATACAACATATCTAAACCGGAACGTGTTGCTATGGAGGAGTACATCAGAGAGTCACTTGCTGCTGGAATAATTCGACCGTCGTCTTCACCTGTTGCTGCCGGATTCTTCTTTGTGGGTAAGAAGGACGGGTCGCTACGACCATGTATTGATTTCCGTGGTCTCAACGACATAACTATAAAGAATAAATACCCATTGCCACTCATCAGTTCTGTGTCAGAGTCCCTGCAAGGCGCCACTATCTTCACTAAGCTGGATCTCCGTAATGCTTATCATTTGGTTCGCATTAGGCAGGGAGATGAGTGGAAGACGGCCTTTAACACGCCACTGGGCCACTTCGAGTACCTGGTCATGCCCTTTGGACTAACGAACGCCCCAGCCGTATTTCAAGCTTTGGTGAATGATGTTCTCAGGGACTTTCTGAACAGATTTGTGTTTGTATATCTGGATGACATACTCGTATTTTCCAGATCGCTCCAGGAACATCACGCTCATGTCCGTGCTGTCATCCAGCGCTTATTGGAGAACAAACTGTACATAAAGGCAGAAAAGTGTGAGTTTCATGCATCGTCAGTCTCTTTTCTTGGTTATATCCTGGCAGGGGGGCAACTGAAGACTGATCCAGCAAAGGTCAAGGCAGTCACAGAGTGGCCGGTGCCCACATCCCGTAAGCTTCTCCAGAGATTCCTGGGCTTTGCCAACTTCTACAGGCGATTCGTCAGGAACTACAGTCAGGTAGTTGCACCTCTAACACGCCTCACGTCTACAAAGCACCCATTCACGTGGCCTACCGAAGCCGACAGAGCTTTCAACAAGCTGAAACAACTGTTTACAACAGCTCCCGTGCTAATTCAGCCCGACACCAGCAAGCCCTTCATCGTTGAGGTGGACGCATCAGATGTTGGAGTGGGGGCAGTGTTGTCTCAACATACTGGTCCATCAGCAAAGTTACAACCCTGCGCTTTCTTCTCGCGTCGCTTGTCTCCAGCAGAGAGAAACTACGATATTGGGGACCGTGAGCTGCTTGCTGTGAAACTAGCATTGGAGGAGTGGCGGCACCTGCTGGAGGGGGCTGAGCACCCATTCATAGTCTGGACAGACCATAAAAATTTAACATACCTACGGAATGCAAAGAGACTAAATACACGCCAAGCCCGTTGGTCACTGTTTTTTGCCCGTTTCAACTTTTCTATCTCATATCGCCCAGGTACCCGGAATGTTAAGCCAGATGCTCTCTCCCGCCAGTTCGAAGCTGCCTCAGAGCGGTCAGGGGTGCCCTCCATACTCCCTGCCAGCTGTCGTGTAGGGGCTGTCACATGGGAAGTAGACTCTGTCATTCAGCGGGCTCTGCAAGCAGAACCTGATCCGGGCACCGGTCCAGCTAACAAGCGCTATGTACCCACAGCAGCCCGCTCCAAGGTTTTGGAGTGGGTTCACACGGCCAAGTTCGCAGGTCACCCGGGCCGAGGTAGGACAGCTATGCTACTGAAGAGACACTTTTGGTGGGAGACGTTGGATAGGGATGTACGTGAATACGTAGCTGCTTGCACGGTTTGTGCTCGTAATAAGTCCAGGAATCACCGTCCTTACGGACTGCTTCACCCACTAACCACCCCACACCGGCCATGGTCACATATTGCGTTGGATTTTGTAACAGGGCTTCCAAACTCTGCAGGAAAGACTACCATACTTACCATAGTTGACAGATTTTCCAAGGCAGCACATTTCATAGCTCTAGATAAATTGCCCACTGCTTCAGAAACAGCTAAACTGTTGGTTGAACATGTTTTCAGACTCCATGGGATCCCTATGGAAATAGTGTCTGACAGGGGTCCCCAGTTTGCTTCTCAGGCCTGGGGAGCCTTTTGTACGGCCCTGGGGGCCAAGCCCTGTTTGAGCTCAGGCTACCATCCACAGACCAATGGCCAAACTGAGCGCCTGAACCAAGAACTCGAGACCACTCTTCGCTGCGTCACTGCCCATAATCCAGCCTCTTGGTCCACATTCTTGCCGTGGGTTGAATATGCGCATAACACACTCACCGCCTCGGCCACAGGTCTTTCACCTTTTGAGGCGTCCTTAGGTTACCAGCCACCTCTGTTCCCCGAGCAAGAAGCTGAGCTTGCGGTGCCTTCTGTCCAGCATCATCTGCAGCGTTGCCGCCGGGCCTGGACGCGGACTCGTGAGGCGCTGTTGCGCGCTGTGTCTCGCCAATGCCACTACGCCAACCAGCGGCGCTCGGCGGCTCCTACTTACTCTCCGGGGCAAAAAGTGTGGCTGGCGGCTAAGGATATCCCACTCCAGGGAACCTCCCGCAAGCTGTCTCCGCGCTATATTGGGCCTTTCGTGATTGACAGGCTGATTGGCCCTGCGGCAGTCCGGCTCACATTGCCTGCATCGTTGCGGATCCATCCGGTGTTCCATGTTTCGCGGGTCAAGCCAGTGTTGTCTAGTCCTCTGTGCCCTCCTTCCGACCCCCCTCCTCCCGCCCGGCTCGTCGATGGTCATCCTGCCTTCTCGGTGCGGCGTATCCTGGACGTGCGTCGGTGGGGCAGGGGCCGGCAGTTTCTGGTGGACTGGGTGGGGTACGGGCCTGAGGAGCGTTCGTGGGTGTCTCGGTCTCTGATCTTGGACCCGGCGCTTGTTTCTGATTTTTTCAGGTCTCGTCGCGTGTCCGGGTCTGCTCGGTCGCCGGGGGGCGATCGTTGAGGAGGGGGTACTGTCATGGTCCGGGTGAGCACGGGGTTTTTCCACTCCGCTGGGTTCTACCTTCAGGCAGAGACTCCAATCAGCTTCCACACCTGGTTCCAATCAAGTCACCTGCATATAAGACCAGCATTCACAACAGACCTCTGCCAGATCTTCTGCTAACCCATGACCCACCTGGCAGTCACGTTTCCCGAACTACTCTCATCTCCGCCTGGACGCTGGTTCTGTCATCTGGTTTCTTCCTCTCCACCATCGGACTACACCTGCCTGCCTCCCTGCCAAGTCCCTCACTCCACGCATATTCTGGATCCTCTCTGGACACTCCTCACCCGGAACCCCCTGGACACCCCTTCCTCGCATGACACTTTAAACCTGCAACGCTGACTGCGTACCTCCATCCAAGCCGCTGCCCCTTTTTCCATCCGTGAAATCCAGCACCTAGCCATAGCACTCAGTTTCATGTTCACAGTTTGGCCTCACAGTTCACAGTTCATAGCATTTCATAATTCATAGCATTCATAGTCTCCTGTTGTGTAATTTCACTAGACACTTGTAAATAAAGCACTGTGTTCACGCCCGTTTGCCTCCCTCTGTGTCTGCATTTGAGTCCACACCCACAGCCGGGCCCTCTCGGCCGTAACACTAGTAACTTCATCAGTCATGACAGAAGCTAATATTTCTGTGCTAACATCGTTTAACCAGTAACAGCTTTACTCCAATATAAGCTAACGTTTACACCATAACTTTAAGCTAGCACCATAAAGACGGTAAAACACGTAATAACATCTACAAATGCATCTTAAAGCTGTTATATTAGCACTCGGTGTATTACTAACATAACCACATTAACATTACTGACACTCGCTGACGTTTAATGGTCATTCTATAAATGCTGTCCGTTTAAATGGTCTTACCTGTAAACACTGCTGTATCCACCGGATTCCAGCCAGAGTGGATTCTGGAGTCTTCCAAGCTCCTGTTAGTGATCCTCCATCTGGATGGATGAGAACAACCTTCTGAACAATCTAGCAGGAGATGGCCCATATCTATGGGACTGATTTGTGCTAATAACGCCCATTGTATGGACTGATAACAGCCGAAGCGGGTGAATAAAGTCACCCAGTAGCTAGCTGTGCCATTACCCAGCATACATCACTCCCTCCATAAATGCAATAAACCATACAAAAGTATCGTTCTACCTGTTTTCCAGGTAGTTGTTTACATTATATAATTTATTGTGTTCAGTATACGTCACTACAAAGTGATTTCGGAAATATATAAATATACGGACAACAGGCTCTTCCGCGGCAATCTCTTCAATCGGAGGACCCTTCACGTCAATTCCCGACGCGAGGGGGGTACCCTGCGCGTCCATAAGTGCAGCAGAGGGAGCCTGACCATGCGTCACACGTTTGACGAGTTGGGAGTGAGAACGTGTTGGTCCTTCACGGGTGTTGTTGGTTCAGGTGGTGTGTTGTTGTCATCACACTGTCCTTCCGATGGTCCCATTGTCTTTTTGAGTGTACAGTAAACTCCTCCGATTTCTCCTTAATATCAGTCCATCTTCAGTTTTCACATTCTACGATCTTGGGTTTACCTCCTCCAGTACAGTTGCTCTCTTTGCCCAGATGTTTGCATCTTCCACTCTGACTGCTTCATTGGGTGCGAGTGGTTTTAGACTTTTTGAGGACTTGTCAAAGTTGACCTTTTGTCTCTTCTGCAACTGTTTCATTTTGTCTCTCACTTGTTTGTTTCCTGGTTGTTGTGTAAGGAAGAGTGGTCCGTAGTTTTCTTCCCATTAATATTTCTGCTGGTGACTTGCCATGCTCCAGTGGTGATGCTCTGTAGCTCTGCCAAATAAGGATCTGCCTTACCATCTTTTGCTTTCTTTAGTAACTGTTTCACAATGTGCACACCTTTCTCTGCTTTCCCATTGGACTGTGGATGCAGGGGGCTTGAGGTCACATGTTTAAAGTCATATTCCTGAGCAAATAGTTGGAATTCTCTAGAACTATAGCAAGGTCCATTGTCACTATGAACAATCTGTGGTATCCCATGTCTAGCAAATACTGATTTCATGTGCATTATGACACAAGTAGCTGACATGTTGGACAATAATGCCATCTCTGGATAGTTTGACAAGTAATCAATAACCAGCAGGTAGTTTTTTCCTCCCAGGTGGAAAATGTCTGTTCCGACTTTCTGCCATGGTTCCTCCGGTATGTCTGTTATGGTCAGAGGCTCTTTTGGTTGTTTGGCCTGGTGTTTGATACACGTATCACAAGTGGAAACCATTTGCTCAATGTCTGCATTTATACCTGGCCAATAGACTGCTGTTCTGGCTCTCCGTTTGCATTTCTCTATGCCTAGATGTCCCTCATGCAGTCTTTTCAGGATGTCTCCTCTCAGTGAGTGTGGAATTACTACTCTGTTTTGTCTTAGCAGAAGTCCATTCACAACACTTAGTTCTGCTCTTATGTTGTAGTATGTTTTGCATTCACCTCTTGGCCATTTCCCATTCAACAGTGTTATAACTCTTTGCAGACTAGCGTCCTTTTGTGTTTCAGCCTTGATCTGATGTGATTTTCTGTCTGACACAGGAAGTGACTTTGCTACCAGGTTTACATGTATATTTACATCCATCTCTGTGGAGCTTTGCTCTTTGTTTGGGGTTGTGGCCCTAGAGAGTGCATCTGCTAACACAATGTGTTTACCTGGTGTGTAGATCAAGTTGAAATCATAGCGCTGTAGTTTCATCATCAATCTTTGAATGCGTGGAGACATTTCACTTAAGTTTTTCTTGATTATGGCTATCAATGGCTTGTGGTCAGTCTCTGCCACAAATGTTGGCAAACCATAGACATAGGTGTGGAACTTTTCAAATCCAAAAACAAGCCCCAATGTCTCTTTTTCTATTTGGGCGTAGCGAGATTCTGTCTCTGTCATTGCTCTTGAGGCATATGCCACTGGCCTCCAGTGGTCCCCATAAGCCTGCAACAACACTGCGCCGATCCCGGCCTTCGATGCATCTGTTGACACTTTTGTTTTTCTTTTTGGATCAAAATATGCCAAAACTGGCTCTGTTGTAAGTGTCGTTTTCAGTTGTTGCCACTCGTTTTCCAGTTCTTTATTCCATCTGAACTCGCAGCTATTGTGTAGAAGCTGTCTCAGGTGCACTGTTTTGGCCACCAGGCTTGGGATGAATTTTCCAATAAAGTTAACCATTCCCAGGATTCTCAACACACCTTTTTTATCTTCAGGACGTGGCATTTCCAGTATAGCTCGTAGCTTTTCCTTGTCCGGCTCGATGCCTTCGGCTGTCAGCTTGTCACCGAGAAAGGTAATGTCACCCACGCCAAACTGACATTTTGCTCTGTTCAGTTTAAGTCCATAACGTTTCACCCTTTCCAAAACCTTTACTAGTCTCTCATTGTGCTGCTGTAGTGTGGATCCCCACAAAATGATGTCATCCATATAAACTCTGACTCCCTCGATTCCTTCTATCATATGCTCCATGGTCCTGTGGAATATCTCAGGAGCTGAAGAAATTCCAAAAGGCATTCTCAAGAAGTAGTAACGCCCAAATGGCGTGTTGAACGTGCAGTATTTTGTACTGTCCTCATGAAGCTTGAGTTGCCAAAATCCTTGGGACGCATCTAGTTTGCTAAAAAATTTTGCACCAGCCATTTCACTTGTTATTTCTTCTCTTGTAGGTATCTGGTAATGCTCTCTTTGTATGTTAGCATTTAAGTCTTTCGGATCCATGCAGACTCTAAGAGCGCCGGTTGGTTTTTTAATGCACACCATGGAGTTAACCCATTCAGTAGGTTCTTCAACTTTTCTTATAACTTCCAGTGCCTCCATCCGCTCTAGTTCCTCTTTGAGCTTGTCTTTAAGAGCAGCTGGAACACGTCGAGGTGCATGAACCACAGGCTGAGCTCCTTCTTTCAGCTTTATCTTGTAGGTGAAGGGTAAGACTCCAAACCCCTTGAATATGTCTGGGTACAGATCCCCGATTTCTTTCACACTTTTGGGCTCAGAGCTGTTTATACTGTATACCCGTCTGACTAGGCCGAGTCTCTCACATGCTTTATCTCCCAACAGAGATTCATGTCCCTCTGGCACAATGATAAACATCAGACTGTGATATTTTCCTTTTCCTTTTCCTGTGGTTTCGTTTTCATCGCTTTCACATCCAGCTCATTCACCAGATTAGCCTTGGCTCCTGTGTCCAGTTTGAAAGTTACCAGGGCTCCGGTCACTGGTAACATCTCTGTCCATTTGTCCTGCTTCACTGTACTGACTGCAGGTTGGTCCATGGGTGTATCTTGCTGCATTACCATTCCCACAAAAAACGTGTCACTGAGAGCAGTTTCTTCTACTGTGTGTACTCTTTCTTTTTGTTTATTCTTTGAAAAACATTGCTTGGCAAAATGGTTTTGTCCATTGCATTTTTTGCATATTTTACCATAAGCTGGGCATTGTTTCCTTCCATGTTTTGTGCCACATCTTTTGCACAAGAAAGTGTCTTTTGATTCTTTCTGTTCTTTTTTGTACATGCGCCCTGCCTGCCGTGTATTAACGGCAGCTACAGCTGTGCTTTCCGTGTCTGTTTCCCTCGGCGACCCGCTGAAGGTTTTTGCATGTTGTATGGCGAGCTCGCTGGCATGACATACTTTCACAGCACTTGCTAAAGTCAGATCCGCCTCTCTCAGAAGCCTCTCTCTTATCTTTATATCTTTTATTCCAAATACGATCTGATCTCTTATCATAGATTCTTGCAGCTGTCCAAAATTGCATGTTCTTGCCTTTAACTTGAGGTCAGTCAGAAACGTATCAAAACTCTCTGAAGGTTGTTGTATACGTGACCGAAAGACGTACCTCTCAAATGTTTCATTCTTTTTGGGCGAACAGTGTTCATCAAACTTTCTCACTACTTCGTCAAACTTTTCTTTGTCTTCTGCAGTTGCGAACACAAACGTGTTATATACTTCCACCGCTTGTGGACCTGCTACGGTAAGAAGCAGTGCAATCTTCCGTGTATCAGGCTTACTATCTAGGCCGACAGCTTGCAGGTATAGCATAAACCGCTGTTTAAAAGTTCGCCATTCACAGTCCACATTTCCGTTCCAGTTGACGGCATCTGGTGGCTTAACACTGTCCATGATGACCTGCTTTACTGGTTCACTCCTGGTACCATGTCGTGTTTTCAATAAAACATCCGTAGTAGTGAGCAAACTTCTTTATTTTAACGTGGCTCACATCCATGTACGTAAACATAACCTGCCGCTTTTTTTTTTTTTTTTTTTTTTTTTTTTTAGTGGGCAAGCTTCTTTATTTTAACGTGGCTCACATCCATGTACGTAAACATAACCTGCCGCTGCTTCTACGACACAGTATATATCACAATTTGGTTAGACAGCCCCCTAGTGGTGAAGCTGAACTACCCACATAACTCCTATCAACACAGTTGGCCTTAAAGGTAATGTTCTTTCAGGGTTTAAATCATATCTATCAGAAAGATTCTTCTCTATCACCATGGGGAAATACTCTTTCTCTTCTGCCCATGTTAATTGTGGTGTGCCTTAGTGGTCCATATGTAACCTCACGCTGTTATCCCTGTACATGCTGCCCTTGGGACTCCTCTTTAAAAAGCATAACATCTCCTATCACTACTATGCAGATAATATCCAAATCTACCTTGTTAAGGGTTCAATATTGAGGAAGGGTACAAGAGGTGATCGAAGAATAACCACACTGATCCGGCCGGGTGAAGTCAAACGATGATTTTAATGAATACACGCGTGGGAAGACAACTCTGTACGCAGACAGCAATTGATCTTCAACTTAATCAAAGGATACACAGATTTTTAAAGCATCAGGGTTTGATTTAATGACGCCCCTTCATGCGTCACAGACAGGATATATACATACGTCAACTCAAAACCACAATGACTTTTAACACAGTTCAAAAGAACATCGTCTTCTATTTTCACGGCCGATTCCTCCGGTCAACCTTTTGACTTCCCGTTCAGCCACCCATCGTGCAAGACCTCGTTCCTTATTTTCAGAGACAACAAGGGATGGTTCCTCTTTTACCGAGACACTTTCGCCGTTACAATCCAGACATGACTAACCTCTCTCCTCTAAATAAATCTAACTCATGTGTGTGTGTGTGTCACGACCTCACTCAGCCTCTATGTCACCTCTCACTGTCTGTGTCTTGTCCTTAAATGCTCTTTCTCAATTCACCTGTTGCACTTCTGACCTTTCACCAGACCAGAGGCTCACTGAGACTATGTATATGTCATCTGCTAAATAAATGTTCTAATCAAAAACCTCTAATGAAACCTTAATATAAAATGACCTGATATAAGTGTTTTGTAAGCATGTACGCAGTTTTAACCTTCTATAGCTCCAAGTCACTTACACAATAGATTGTCCGGACATCGCGCCGAACAAAGCTTCCAACCTCCAATTAATTGACCGAGCTCCAACTCTAAGCACAGATATGCATTGTGTATAAAAAATACAAAGTTAACATCTTAAGGCCTTCTTAAAGCCATCTGTTACATTGTTAAAGCAATGATCAATTTGAATAACCTAGTACTTCAGATAGCCTCGTCTTAGCCTGCTGCTCAAAATAACTTTCTGCTTTCACTTCTGCAAACTCTGCAACTTCCTGTCAGCCTGCAACTTAGTCTTTCTGAAAGACACACACACTGTTCAACCTCTGAATGCAATATCCATGCTGCAGATTATATTTATTATTTAACAATAGCAGTAAAATAATTTCCCTGCTCCACAACCTCCCCCTTAATTTTGGATGACCCGTCCCCATTCTCGCCTTTGTTTGAATGTCTGCGGGAATAACCTAAATAAACTGACCCTTAGCTACCTAACTGATCTCCTTGATCTGTACAACCCAAAGAGAGCACTAAGACCCTCCAGCCAACTGCTCCGAATGCATCCAAGGCCTGGTTTAAAAACCAGAGGTGACTGTGCATTTGCCACCACTGCCCCTAGACTCTGGAATAATCTCCCAGTCGGAATCTGTATGTCGGAATTAATTCAATCGTTCAAATCCCGTTTAAAAACACACCTGTTTGCACTACACCATGTAAATGCAATTTCAAGTATAAATGTACTATTTGTTCTTTGTTCTGCCCGCATTGCGGTTTTATTGTGAAGCACGTTCATGTATACTAGTCTTTTGATTGTGCTATATAAAAATTTTTTTTGACTTGACTTACGAAAATGTTGATTTTAATGGCCAGTGTATTTTAAATTACTTTCTTAATATTTTAATGATTGTTTCATTACTTTATCTGCTTTTCTGTGGTTTAATTTCTTTATGAAAATTTGTGGGTTTTACATGAAGAAGGTGGGATTGAGGACCAGAAGTGTGTGTCTGTCTGTGATTGTTATTGCAATAGCCTGTTAGGGTTAGGGGTCATTTCCTCTATTGAATCATGTTCTGTTTTTGTGAATATTATCTGCTCATGAAAATAAAAACAATATTCCTCAAGACTTTATTACTTAAAAGGAATTCTTCTTTTCCAAGCCCTCTGTGTCACCTCCTTCGTCCGTGAACCTCGTCTGAGCTCTTCCTCTTTTCCTCCTACCTGCAATTCCACCTTTATCCTCCAACCTCGCTCTTCTGCACATGATCAGACCACCCTGATCATTGAACATCCGAACACCTCTCTTGGTGGTGGTGCTGTAACTTTGTGTTCGCTCTCTCTGTGGTAGAGGATCACTTACTGTTCCTGTTCCCTCCTGCAGTAAATGGTTAGTTACTCCTTGCCATCCTTTAGCAGTAGTGATACTTTTAACAAATGTAGAATATTTTCAGGATGGAATATTTTCTGGAGGCCAGGATTACTGACCACTGAATTGGAGACTCGGCTTTGCACCCTTCATTCACCCGTAGCTAGGCCCCTGTAGCTGGTGCAGAGGAAGATACCCTAGGCCCCGCTAGCTGTTCCCCGGCAGACCCCAAGCAGCTGGGGAAAGAGGGCGGCTGGGTGACGGTGAGGAGGAAGCATAGTCCTAAACAGAAGCCCCTGGAAGAAGAGTTGCAGTCTTACACGCCTCTTTGCAGCTTCTCTCCTTCTGCTACCCCCCCAAAAACCCATCTCCATAGAGACTGTGTCAGCTCCCAAACAGACCAAAAACAAACTAAAAACCAGCAACAAACTACTTAAACATAAACAATCACAAAGAAAGAACAATACAGTATCCACATCTGAACCAAAGAGTAAAACAGTGAAATGTGGATTATTAAATATTAGGTCTCTCTCCTCCAAGTCTCTGTTAGTACATGACTTAATAATTGATCAACAAATTGATTTATTCTGCCTTACAGAAACCTGGTTGCAGCAGGATGATTATGTTAGTTTAAATGAATCAACACCCCCGAGTCATTCTAACTACCAGAAACCTCGAAGCACAGGCCGAGGGGGAGGTGTGGCAGCAATTTTTCACGCCAGCATATTAATCAACCAAAGACCCAGACAGACTTTTAATTCATTTGAAAGCCTGATGCTTAGCCTCGTCCACCCCAGCTGTAAAACTCAGAAACCAGTCTTACTTGTTATCATCTATCGTCCACCTGGACCTTACACAGAGTTTCTGTCTGATTTCTCAGACTTTATATCTAATTTAGTTCTGAGCTCAGATAAAATAATTATTGTGAGTGATTTTAACATCCATGTAGATGCTAAAAATGACAGCCTCAACATGGCATTTAATCTGTTATTAGACTCAATTGGTTTCTCTCAAAATGTAAAAGAACCCACCCACCACTTTAATCACACTCTAGATCTTGTTTTAACATATGGCATAGAAACTGAACATTTAACAGTGTTTCCTGAAAACCCTCTCCTGTCTGATCATTTCCTGATAACATTTACATTTACAATAATTGATTACACAGCAGTGGAGAGTAGACTTTATCAAAGTAGATGTCTTTCTGAAAGCGCTGTAACTAAGTTTAAGAATATAATCCACCCACTGTTATCATCTTCAATGCCCTGTACCAACACAGAGCAGAGCAGCTATCTGAACGCTACCCCAACAGAGGTCGATTATCTTGTTAATAATTTCACCTCCTCACTACGTACGACTCTGGATACTGTAGCTCCTGTGAAAACTAAGGTAACGCTGTGAGGAACCTTGGAGTCATTTTTGACCAGGACATGTCCTTCAAATCAAATCAAATCAAATCAAATCACTTTTATTGTCACATCACATGTGCAGGCACACTGGCACAGCACATGCGAGTGAAATTCTTGTGTGCGAACCCCACAAGCAACAGAGATGTGCAAACACAACAACACAAACGAGCAAAATACAAGAATGGCCAACCTGAAACTAATAAATATATGTACAATATATAATAGTGTATGCATTTCTGGATGTGTATACTAAATATTTTCCTACGTGTGTGTGTGTGTGTGTGTGTGTGTGTGTATACACATTTTTACAAATTAAATAGTAAAAAAATAAATAAAAAAATAAAAATAAAATAAAATAAAATAAAAAAATAAATAAAAATAAATAATAATAATAATAAAATATATAAAATATACAGAGTTGAATATGTGCAAAACAAGTGGCATTTATATACAGTATGGAGTGCATAATGTTGAAGTTCCAGTAGTGAAGCTGAGGTGTCTATGACGTGTTCAGCAGTCTGATGGCCTGATGGAAAAAGCTGTCTCTCAGTCTGCTGGTACGGGACCGGATGCTGCAGAACCTCCTTCCTGATGGAAGCAGTCTGAACAGTTTATGGCTGGGGTGACTGGAGTCCTTGATGATCCTCCCCGCTTTCCTCAGGCAGCGCTTCCTGTAGATGTCTTGGAGGGAGGGAAGCTCACCTCCAATTATCCGTTCAGAGCACCGCACTACTCGCTGGAGAGCTTTGCAGTTGTAGGCGGTGCTGTTGCCATACCAGGTGGTGATGCATCCAGTGAGGATGCTCTCAGTGGCACAGTGATAGAAGGTCCTGAGGATGCGGGGGCTCATGCCGAATCTTTTCAGTCTCCTGAGAAAGAAGAGGCGCTGTTGCGCCTTCTTCACTGTTTTGTTTGTGTGTACTGACCACGTAAGATCCTCAGCCAGATGTACACCAAGGAACCGGAAGCTGCTCACTCTCTCCACAGCAGCGCCGCTGATGGTGATGGGGGTGTGTACTTCTCTGCACCTCCGGAAGTCCACTATCAACTCCTTTGTCTTTGCGACGTTGAGGGTGAGATGGTTGTCTTGACACCAGTGGGTCAGGGCGCTGACCTCCTCCCTGTAAGCTGTCTCATCACCGTTGGTGATAAGACCCACCACTGTAGTGTCGTCCGCAAATTTCACAATGATGTTGGAGTTGTTAGTGGCTGTGCAGTCGTAGGTGTAGAGTGAGTACAGGAGAGGGCTCAGTACACACCCCTGTGGAGCACCAGTGTTCAGTGTGATGGGGGATGAGGTGATGCTGCCCAGTCTGACCACCTGGCGTCTGTCAGACAGGAAGCTAAGGATCCAGCTGCAGAGGGAGCTGCTCAGTTCTAGATCCTGCAGTTTCCTGTCCAGCTTCGAGGGAACGATGGTATTGAATGCTGAGCTGTAATCTACAAACAGCATCCTCACATACGTGTCTCTCTTCTCCAGGTGTGACAGGGCAGTGTGTAGTGTCAGGACTATGGCATCATCAGTGGACCTGTTGTGGCGGTATGCAAACTGTAGAGGGTCCAGTGAGTCGGGTAGTGCAGAGCAGATGAAGTCCCTGACCAGCTTCTCGAAGCATTTGCTTACGATGGGGGTCAGGGCTACAGGTCGCCAGTCGTTCAATGAGGAGATGGTGGAGGATTTGGGTACAGGGACGATGGTGGCCATTTTGAAGCAGGCTGGGACTACAGACAGAGAGAGGGAAAGGTTGAAGATGTGCGTGAACACTCCAGCCAGCTGAGCCGCGCATGACCTGAGGACGCGGCCGGGAATCCCGTCCGGACCAGTAGCTTTGCGCGCGTTCACCTTCCTGAAGCACCTCCGCACATCCTCCTCAGACACAGTGTGCGCTCTGACGTCATCCGCGGTGCGCACACTGTCCGGTCTCATGGTGTTCGCTGTGTCGAATCTAGCGTAGAATACGTTTAGATCCTCACACAGAGAGGCCGTGGTTTGCGGTGTGCTGGTTTTCCCTCTAAAGTCTGTGATCGTGTTTAGTCCCTGCCACATACTCCGAGGGTTGTCAAACTGTTGCTCCACCCTGTCCCTGTACTCACGTTTGGCTGCTTTGATCGTCTTCCGGAGTTGGTAATGTGCGTGTTTGTAGTCCGATGTGTTCGCGGAGGCAAAGGCGGTGTTCCGTGCCGCGCGAACATCTCCGTTAATCCAGGGTTTTTGATTTGGGAAGGATTTGACTGTTCTGGATGGGACGACATCTTCCACGCATTTCCTGATAAATCCACAGACTGAGTCTGTGTATTCATCAATGTCTCTGGCGGCCACGTGAAACATTTCCCAGTCCGTGTGATCAAAACAGTCCCGCAGCGCAGACTCCGATTGGTCCGTCCAACAGTGCACCGCCCTCCGGTTGGAGCTTCCTGTTTCAGCTTCTGCCTGTAGGCGGGCAGGAGCAGGATGGAGCAGTGATCTGATTGGCCGAATGGGGCGCGGGGGAGGGCTTTGTACGCATCCCGGAAAGAGGTGTAACAGTGGTCGAGTAGCCGGTTTCCACATGTGTTAAAAAGGATGTGTTGATGGAGTTTTGGTGAGACTTTCTTCAGGTTTCCCTTATTAAAGTCTCCGGCTGTGATAAACGCTGCCTCTGGGTGTGCGGTTTCCTCACTGCTGATCGCGCTGTACAGTTCCCTGAGTGCACGGTCAGTGTCGGCTTGTGGGGGAATGTAAACAGCCGTAATAATCACTGCTGTAAATTCCCTCGGTAGCCAGAATGGCCGGCACTTAATCATCAGGTACTCCAGGTCCGGTGAGCAGAAGGATTTGACCGGGTGCACGTTCGCATAATCACACCAGCTGTTGTTGATCATGAAACACACACCACCGCCTCTGCTTTTCCCAGTAAGATCCTGTGACCTGTCCGCGCGGTGCACAGAGAACCCCGGCAGTTGTATTGCGGAGTCCGGTACTTTGTCCGATAGCCAGGTTTCTGTGAGGCAGATCACGCAGCAGTCCCGCATCTCTCGCTGGAATGAGATCCGTGCCCGAAGCTCGCACAGCTTGTTCTCCAGAGACTGCATATTAGCCAGTAATAAACTGGGTAACGGTGGTCTGTAAGTGCGCCGTCTCAGTCGAACCAGAACGCCAGATCTTCTCCCTCTGCGTCGGCGTTTGCGGCCTCCAGGGCCAGAGAACAAAGGCGTCTCAGGTGAGATGAATGGGGGGTCTGCAAACGGAGCGTCCGTGTTGCAAAACTTGAACTCCGGAAAGTTATAAGAAAGACCGTCTTTTATGTCCAGTAAGGTTTGTCGGTCGTACACAAGGAGACAAGTGCTGCTCGTGAAAAAATAAAGGAAAAGTAAAATTAAACACAGAAGAAAGCCGTTGCTTGGGGGAGCTCGCGACGAGGCTGCCATACTCGGCGCCATCAAGCGATGGCACATATTAAACAAATATGTAAGACTGCTTTCTTCCATTTGTGCAACATCTCTAAAGTTAGAAATATCCTGTCTCAGAGTGACGCTGAAAAACTAGTTCATGCATTTATTACTTCCAGGCTGGACGACTGTAATTCATTATTATCAGGAAGTCCTAAAAGCTCCCTGAAAAGCCTTCAGCTAATCCAAAATGCTGCAGCAAGAGTCCTGCAGCGGCTTCCTGTTAAATCCAAATCAAATCAAATCACTTTTATTGTCACATCACATGTGCAGGTACATTGGTACAGCACATGTGAGTGAAATTCTTGTGTGCGAGCTTCACAAGCAACAGAGTTGTGCAAAATACAAGAATGGCTACATCTGAAACTAATAAATATATGTACAATATATAATAGTATATGCATTTCTGGATGTGTATACTAAATATTTTCTACGTGTGTGTGTGTGTGTGTGTGTGTGTGTGTGTGTGTGTGTGTGTGTGTGTGTGTGTGTACACATATTTTACAAATTAAATAGAGTAAACAATAAATAAAATATATAAAAATATACAGAGTTGAGACATGTGCAAAACAGTGGCATTACTGTACAGTATGGAGTGCATAATGTTGAAGTTCCAGTAGTGAAGCTGAGGTGTCTATGACGTGTTCAGCAGTCTGATGGCCTGGTGGAAGAAGCTGTCTCTCAGTCTGCTGGTACGGGACCGGATGCTGCAGAACCTCCTTCCTGATGGAAGTAGTCTGAACAGTTTATGGCTGGGGTGACTGGAGTCCTTGATGATCCTCCCCGCTTTCCTCAGGCACCGCTTCCTGTAGATGTCTTGGAGGGAGGGAAGCTCACCTCCAATTATCCGTTCAGAGCACCGCACTACTCACTGGAGAGCTTTGCAGTTGTAGGCGGTGCTGTTGCCGTACCAGGTGGTGATGCATCCAGTGAGGATGCTCTCAATGGCACAGTGATAGAAGGTCCTGAGGATGCGGGGGCTCATGCCGAATCTTTTCAGTCTCCTGAGAAAGAAGAGGCGCTGCTGCGCCTTCTTCACTGTTTTGTTTGTGTGTACTGACCACCTAAGATCCTCAGCCAGATGTACACCAAGGAACTGGAAGCTGCTCACTCTCTCCACAGCAGCGCCGTTGATGGTGATGGGGGTGTGTACTTCTCTGCACCTCCGGAAGTCCACTATCAACTCCTTTGTCTTTGCGACGTTGAGGGTGAGATGGTTGTCTTGACACCAGTGGGTCAGGGCGCTGACCTCCTCCCTGTAAGCTGTCTCATCACCATTGGTGATAAGACCCACCACTGTAGTGTCGTCCGCAAACTTCACAATGATGTTGGAGTTGTTAGTGGCTGTGCAGTTGTAGGTGTAGAGTGAGTACAGGAGAGGGCTCAGTACACACCCCTGTGGAGCACCAGTGTTCAGTGTGACGGGGGATGAGGTGATGCTGCCCAGTCTGACCACTTGGCGTCAGACTGGGCAGAATTCAAAATCCTGCTCCTCACATACAAGGTCTTAAATAATCAGGCCCCATCTTATCTTAATGACCTTGTAGTACCATATCACAATATTAGAGCACTTCGCTCTCACACTACAGGCCTACCAGTATTTAAAAGTAGAATGGGAGGCAGAGCCTTCAGTTTTCAGGCCCCTCTTCTGTGGAACCAGCTTCCAGGATCAGAGTCTGAGTTTGCTGGGAGGTTAAAGAGAGAAAGAGATATAGTGAGTAGCTGGAGTCACAGAGTACTTTCACTTAAATATATTGATATTCCCTATTTATTAAAATTGTGTTTAACTGAACTCCATCTGATTAGGTATCTACATTAACCAAAGTTTAATGTGACCAAAAGCTTCCGCAGAGACCAGCAGGTGGATGAGGGAAAGGGGAGGCAGGAGGAGAGACCCGAGGTGGTTGCCAGCAATGTTGTCAGGGTCCTGGGTCTCCTGACCCAGCGTTTTTAGTTCTTTGTGATGTTTGTATTATTGTACTTGTGTGAGTTATTCAATGGTTTCTAGTTTCGATCCCTTGCCCTTCATGTTTCTCTGTGTCCCCTCTGTTCTGTGTAGTCTGTGTCTGCATGTTTGAGTTCCCCTCTGTGTCTTTCGGTTCTTAGAGACCTCTGCCTTATGGTTTATGTCTCTGTGTTTCTTAGTTGCTGTCTCCACTGTGTCAAGTTCGCGTCTCTGTGTTGTCCTTCCTGTTTTACTTTGAAGGTCCATGTCTTATGTGAATGTGTCCTGCTTTGCTTGTCTCGTCAGTCCTGATTTCTCCCAGCTGTGCCCTCCTTCTGTGTCTCATTCCCCTCGTTACTTCCCAGTGTATTTAAACCCTGTGTTTCTCTGAGTCAGTGTTGTGTTGTCCCTCATGCTGTGTGGAGCTCCTTGTGGGTTTAGTTTGCTTTGTATGACTTTCTCCTGCCAGTGAATAAAGCTGAGTTCTTTGTGTTTAAACCTCGTGCCTGAGTGCCTGCATTTTGGGTCCAACTCCTGCCTGCCGCACAGTGTTTCATGACAAATGTTCTCTCTAGGCTGCACACGTGCGCAATTGCGCACTGCTGGCATGGTATGTTTGAATTTGTTTCCAAAATCCCTCATTTAGATGGAAGCTAGCGAGCTAACTTCCTGTTAATTTCTAACTCTGTTAAGTCATAAATTCTGTTTCGTTTTCATGGTTGCTTGGATGATAAACTCAATTGTTACACATGGTAGAGCAGAACGCTGATCATTTTATTACAGATGAAAGAATTTAGATAATTTTTCAACTCTCAGTGATCTATGGACCTGCAGCGGCGTTTGAGCCCAGACACGGCTAGTGACGTCAGACTTAAAGACCGGATAAAGAGTGATATGAACATATCTATAACTTACCAGAATGAAAATGTCTGGAGCACACCAACAGATATTTGGAGATGGAAGAGAACAGGGCCCTATTTCAGGAAGCCGGTTTAGAAAACTCAGAGTGAAAAACGATAATCAGGGTTGAGTAACCCCGAACTGTCCAACTCGGAATATTCGGTTTCAGAAAGGCTGATAACAAGTAGTTCAGTCAACGCGGAGTTGCTTTAACCCCAAGTTAAGCGCGCGCACGAGGATACATAAAGCCCTGATTAGTGGAGCACAGATTAAGCGAGTCACCATGGAGAGGGAAAGAAGGCGCGGTCAATGTATTTTACAGTGCTTGAGGCTGAAATTCTGATGGCAGCATATGCCGATAACATGCAAATTATGCGGGAAAAAAGTAACACAGCCTCAGCTGCAAAAGAAAGGGAGCATGCATGGCAAAACATAGCCGACAGAGTCAATGCGTGAGTGTTAATTTAAACATTGATCTAGGGATTTCCACCCATTTAACACGTTATTTTATTATATTTTATTTTATTTTTTATTTTATACATTTGATTTTGTGATGTGATGTGAGCGCAGGTGCAACCCAACAGGCCCCAAACGTTCCTGGCAGCAAGTAAAAATGAAATATAAAAATATAGTCCAAACAGGTAAGGTGTAATTGTATTATGAGCCATAGTGCTTGGTCTGTTTGTTCGATGTAAATCAATTGCAGTTAGAGGCTACATTAATTTCCCCTCTGTAAGCACTTATTGAAATTATCTGAGCACATTACAAGTACATATTTGCTTACTCTGTATGCTCAAATGTGACCCGTTATAGCCAACAGGAAAAAAGCGGAGGCCCGAAAAACAGGTGGGGGTCCTCCACCACCACCACTCACAGAGCCTGAGCAGTTGGCTTCCACATTTGTGATAATGTTGGCAGCATCACATATGATCTTCACAGTGCAGAGAACACAAATTAGCATCCATTACTATAATGAAATAATTAATTAATCTAAACTCGCTTTGTGAAACCGAAAACCCAGAGTTTTCGTTAACTCAGGGTATACTTACTCAGAGTTTGCACTAAACTGGCTTCCTGAAATAGGGTCCTGGATATCAACTCGTCTCACAGCTGCAATCCAGACTAGGCGCCTTCTTTTGGTAACATCTGATACATGAGCTGCCTCATGTTGCTTCCAGGTGGGGAAAGAATGAAAAGATAAACCATTTTCAACCTTATTCCCCCTGCCGGTCATGCGATCTAACTTTACAACCGACCGCACAGCAAGTACGAACCATAGCTGGTGTTATCCATGTACATTCACTCCTCATTCGCTAGCGCTTTGTTTGGCCCAGAAACATGGTGCCTCAACCAAACATCCTGGTCACGCCCCCTCTTGTGACATCACGCTCCAAAAGCCCTATTAGGCTAATAGTTGTGTCACTTCTGGTATTTCAGACAATCCCTTTCCGTCAAAGATTTTTAATTTGTTGTGTTTTTTTGTTTTTTTAATTTGTTGTGGGTTTTTGTAATTTGTTGCGATTTGCACTTCCCAGCCACCGTAGTAAATAGTTTGAAGTGTTTATTTAAAAATGCATTGGCTGCATTAAAAAAAAAAATAGCTGCAAAAAACTTGTTGTTTGTCAAACTGAGTTACTTTTTTGAGGAGTAACTATATAATTATTTGCCCAACATTGGTCATTATTTACTGTATTTTGCAGACAGAGTTACAGACTCTCTCCCAGACCACAGACTCATAATACAAGTCAGAGCTTAATAAAAAGAAAAAGAAAGTTGTGTTTTCGAAATTGGAGTTAGTTATTTTTACTTCCAATAGTGTTAACATACTACAAAGGCCAATGGCTAGATTTTTTTTATTACATTTAAATATTTAAATAAATTATTTACATTTTCATTGTAAGTGGGCTAAAGCAGTTTAAAAGTAGTCTAACATAAATGTAAATGCTGTAATTTGATTATTTTAATAAACCATGTAACTTGGATGGATTCGATGCTCGTGTGACCACAGTGCACACGTCTGCTGACGCTCAGGGAGTTTGTGTGTTCGCTCAGACACATGAAAAATTAGAGGGAACATTGGTTGCCAGTCTGACCGTCAGGTGAACTGAACTTCAAGAAGTTATGACCTGCAGTCTATCTGGGTCAGATATAAACCAAGTTTAGGTGGAGTTTATTTTCGTTGTGCTGACTTTTTACAGTCAGTTACAATAACTCGTACTGCGTGCTAGTTTATATACAGCTGGGTGGGTGCTGATGAGGCCAGCTCTATGTGCACTGCACGAACTGCTAAACAAGTGAATATAACACCATATCTTTTTAAGATGGTTCTTCCACGTCTTACTTCAAATGGGCCAAAGTAGTCTACACCAACCCGGGTGAAGGGTGGATCATCTGGCAACACTCGCTCTTGTGGAAGATCAGCCATCAGTTGTTTCCCAACTCTCCCATGCAAGCGACGACATGTCACACACTTTGCGATGATCTTTCTAATGGCTGTGTTGGCACTTGGGATCCAAAACTTCTGTCGCAATTCAGAGAGCATGTGATTGCGCCCTCCATGCCCAGTTTCTTCATGTATCTGTTGGAGGACTAAGTCAGAAATGTGAAAGTCTCTAGACAGGATAATAGGCTGCTTAGAGATTTCCGGCATAGCTGCCCAGCTCAATCTTCCACCAACTCTCAACAGATCTTCCTGTAGGACAGGGTTCAGTTTGTATTAGTGGCTATTGCGCTTCACACTTTGTCCCTTGTGTAGAGCTGAAACCTCTTCTGAGAATTTCTCCTTTTGGCAAAATCTGATTATATCGAGCTCTGCTTGATTCAGGTCTTCCACTGAAATTTGTGTAGGCTTAAAGCTTGTCCTGAAACTGTCAATCTGACTTTGCCTCAGCTGTCGATCATTGTCAAAGCTATTCTCCACACTGGTTACACATAGCTCTTTACATTTTTGACAGAGACTCCAAAGTAAGGCTTTAAGTTTCAGGAACCACGCCACCGCTCTTTTCAACTTTGTCCATGATGACAGGTAATTTATCAGTCTCTGGAATGGAGCAACATTTTCTTCCACCTCTATCTTGTTTACTGTGGCTCTCTTGATCTCAGGATCACCAGAAGTGACTTCTGAACAGTTCAGTGGAGTGTTAGGCCAAAACTCCACTGGACTGCGAAGAAACTCTGGCCCAGACACCCACGTTCTGTTCTTCATAAATTCATCTACTCTTTGCCCTCTTGAGGTGCTGATGTGTTTCCACTGTTCCACATCAGAGCCTTTCAGGATAGCTGCAACTCTGTTTGCCACAAACGTACGAAAACGCGTGGTCTCATTCCGGAGATACTGGAGCACCACTGTACTGTCTGTCCAAAAAACTGATTCTGCAAGGTTCAGTTGTAGCTCTCTTCTCAGGACACTATCCATCCTAATGGCTACTGTAGCAGCAGTCAATTCCAGACGGGGTATGGTAGGATGCCTGAGAGGCGCCACTCTGGACTTGCCCATCATAAATGCACATTGTGTCTCATTGCTTGTGTTACGCATGAGTAGGTAGCTGACTGAGCCATATGCATCCTCACTTGCGTCTGCAAAGTGATGTAGTTGTGCAAATACATCATTTTGAAACATCTTGCAACTGAAAAGTGTTCCAAAGCAGGAAGGCTGGTTAACCAGTCAGTGCTGGTTTCTTCCTTTTCAATAGGAGTTTTTCCTTCCCACTTTTGCCAAAGTGCTGCTCATAGGGGGTCATATGATTGTTGGGTTTTTCTCTGTATCTATGAAGCGCCTTGAGGTGACTTTTTTTGTGATTTGGTGCTATAGAAATAAAATTGAATTGAATTCTCTCATTCTCTCCCCTCCCTCTCCTGTTTCTACTTCAATCATTGTTACGGTCGCTGACTTCTAGTGGCTCTCCCTCTGTCGAAGAGGTTTTTTTTCTCTTTTTCTTGTGTTGCAGGTCTGCCTCATGAGCCACAGCTGAGGTGTGTTCCAGCTCGTCAGCCACGGCATATAGTCTGCCATCCTAAACTACCACACCCCTGCCACTTCCCCCATTTTTGCCAGAGCTATGAGCTGTAGTGTTTTGGGCAGCGGGCCTTAGTGTGTATGTGTGTGAGAACTTAAACTCTGTGGAACTTTGGTTTTCTTTCTTTTATTGTAAGCAAAGGTGTGCCCTTATTGTGTTAATTAGTTCATCATTGTGGAAGCAGGTAGGGGTTCTCTGCCATTTTTGTTTCAACTGTTTTCTCCTGTTTTTGGTTAGACAGGAAGCTCAGCCATTGTATTTTGTTTTGGTTAGTGAATACTTGGTTTGATTTCTAGCTAAAGGGGGTGTTTTGTTTGTTGTTTTGGCCTTGGAGACCCTGAAGAAATGAGCTTCCCTGTTTTTATTTTTACTGTAGTAGTTTTGGGCAATAAATCACATTTAATGACATCTATTCTCCAGTAGTTCATGTGTTCTCTTTCACTTTGTGTTACCCCTCACTCCAGTCAACCCTTCATTTTTAAGTGGGGCGTAACAATCATGAAACTGATCAATAATCAGCTGATCGGCTTTTCTCTCTTGTTTATTTATCGCCCACTTTGCGCCAGAAAGAGGAAACCAGCGGATATCGCGCTAAACAACAGCAGCACGTTTCAGCTTGATCAGCTGTTGTTAGAATGTATTTAATATTAATTTCCAGTATCAGCTGATGTTTGCTGGAGCCACAGCTGTAAAGCTGCTGGTCATGATGTCGGTTTGGATATGTGGTGAGAGGGAAACATGAAGATGAAACCAGGAGATGTCCTTACTGAACCATCAGAGCTGAACAGGTGATGGAGAAACAGGTTTACCTTTCAGGTGACATGGATGAGTTGAAGGGAAGTTATGAACTGTTTCTGAGAGACAAATAACACCAGGATCCTTTTCGAAGTAGCTGACAGCTGGTAACTGTGCAGGGGCGGGTCTAGCAAAGTGTTGGCAGGGGGCCAGGTAGGACATTAACAGGGAAAGGGGGGCACAGAGATATACTTATTCTCATTTAAAATGTCTCGCTTTTATTAAATAATTATCTGAATCTTACAACCAACGTTTTTATCTGATGTAAAATGTATAGAAATCATACATATACCAACAAGACTGTACATCACTGACAGTTTTTTTTTTTTTTGTCCCAGTCCAGTCCTGGATGTTGTCCAAGGATCTTGGAGTTCTTTGACTGTCAGGTGATGGTATAGTCTGTGCTCGGATTTAAATGAGGATTAACTCAGATTGGCAAATCCACACTGACATAATCTGTTGTGGTACTACTAGCCTGACTAGCAGATTATATTTGCTGTAGCTTTTTTTGCCTGACTTTGCAAACACTTAAAAACAACCTCTAGTGCATTCAGACATATTTTGAGTAATTAGGGTAAAGGATGGAGAATCAAGGAGAAAGTCAAATTGGACATGGTGAGCAGGAATGGCAATCAAAAGATACGAAAAGCAGGGACATGCAAGAAGAGAGATGTGAGCTAGATGATGCAATGGTGATCAGTGGAGGTATGGAAGAGTGGAACGACTTTGTTTTAGGAGCACAGCCAAAGGAAGTCAATGTGGTGACTGAATGGAAAGCTGATAAAGCCGTGACCCCACACCATGTTATCACCAGGGTTTTAATAGTTTTGCAATTTTCATTAGTCTTTATTTTTATTTAGTTTTGACTTCAGATTTTCAATTTTATATCAGTTTTAATTAGTTTTTAACAATTGTTTGCTAGTTTAGTTTTTTTTTTTTTTTGAAAATCCTTAGTTTCAGTTTAGTTTTGATTAATTTCAGTTTAGTTTTAGTCGTGTTTGCAATAATTAAGTGTAACAAAATCCCAGTTTCATCATATCAGTCATGCTCTTCTGCTCATCCTTGGGTATGTTGCTATTCCAGCTATCATACCCTGCACCCTGGACAGGTCGCCTGTCTGTCGCAGGGCTAACACGCAGAGACAGACAACTCACATTCCCACCTATGGGTTCTTTAAATAAATAAAGGCAGATGAACAACCATTGATACCAGGCAACTATAAAATGTATATCTTTGCCCCAATGAGACTATTAACTCTCGCAGCACCGGGTGTTTGTAATTTTGGTTCAAGTGAATTGATAAACTTTTTGAAGGCAATTGACTCACACAGTTGTGTAGATGTCCCCGTCCTGTTGTCTCGGGATGCATCACGCTGCCTTGCCTGGGGTTAGCGTCTGTTTCTGGGGATGAGGGTTGAGTGTGCTCCCTTACGTTCTCAAGGTAAGCTAGGTTAGCCTTCTTGTGTGAGCTTTTCAAGTGCACTTTAAGGTTTGTGGGATTTTTCCCCTTTAGAAATGTCCCTCATAATTTGTCTCTTTCCACTACAAGACACTTGCTTTATCCAAAACACAGTCATATTCAAAGTAATCCCAAATTGGACTCTGGCGCTTTCTCCCGACTTTTCTTGACATGATTCTGCGCGTGGGCGGAGCAGCGACACAGACGACTCGACTAACGTGCTGCCACCTGCTGGCATAATGACACACAGCAAGGAAAAATCTGGAAACTAAACTTCATTTTCACCCTCGACTATTGTAGGACACACACACATCAATGAAAACTAAACACATTTTTGCTATAAATTCAGTTAATTTTAGTTAGTTTTGTGACCACTCATTACAGTTTTAGTTAGTTTTCCTTTTTTTGTTTTTATTTTTATTTCCGTTAACGAAAATGTTTTTTCAATTCTAGTTTTCGTTAACAATAATAACCTTGGTTATCACTGAACAGTTACACCAAAGGTGAGTCTCACAGGATTTTTTTTTTTAAACATTTTCAATCATTATTTGAAACATTGTGATCAAAGAAATACTCATTAAGCAGTCTTATATATCAGTAAGCAGGGATTGTTAGGTTTATATACTTATGGCTAGAGATTCTAACTGTCTTCATACAGAATCATTTTGGGACAGATCAGATACCTTACCTATAACTTTTTAATAATCTATCGATCTATCCCTTCATCCATCCATTTTCCTATCTATAGGGAATATAATAGGACAAAAGTCAGTGTACGTCCTGTGCAGGTTGCTTATGTGTTACAGGGCTAAGACAGACAACCATTAACACCTATTAACAAGTTAGAATCACCAGTTAACTTACCCCCACGCATGTCTTTGGACTTTGGGGGGGAAGCCAGAGTACAAAGACACAGGAAGAACATGCAAACGGCAAACAGAAAGGCCCCGGCGTGGATTCAAATCCAGTATCTTTTTACTGTGAGCTTCTCAGCTTCATTTAATAATTCCTAACAAATGATACTGGCAAACGATTTTAAATTGATTTGCATTACACTGTTACACTTTACACTATTTCACTGCTCTGAATCAAAAGTTCAGTCTTTATAAAACCATGACTGAACTGACAATGGCAACAAATTGACTTGTAAAACTAAATTAGATCGCAAAGTAATTACACATGTTCACTCTTTCCTGTTTCTTCGTGGAACAGCTGTTATGGCCCTAGGCCTTTATTTGGATTTGCTATGTGAGTGTGTGTAGTCCTTGTGTTGTCGGGAGATTGTGGACATGACCAGGAGCTCTGGCCAGTGTTTTGTGGGCAAAAAATCCCATCTTTCTAGGTCTTCCCAGTCTCTATTCCTGCTGCTCTCTTGCTCCGGTCCTCTGCTGGTGTTGTTACGGTCGCTGACCTCTAGTGGCTCTCCCTCTGTCGAAGAGTTGTTTTTCTCCTTTTCTTGTGTTGCAGGTCTGCCTCATGAGCCGCAGCTGAGGTGTGTTTCAGCTCGTCAGCCACGGCATATAGTCTGCCATCCTAAACTGCCACACCCCCTGCCATTTTCCCCATGTTTGCCAGAGCTGTGAGCTGTAGAGTTTTGGGCAGCAGGCCTTTGTGTGTATGTGTGTGAGAACTTACCCTCTGTGAACTTTGGTTTTTCTTTCTTTTATTGTGAGTGAAGGTGTGCCCTTATTGTGATAATTAGTTTGTCATTGTGGAAGCAGGTAGGGGTTCTCTGCCATTTTTGTTTCAACTGTTTTCTCCTGGTTTGGTTAGACAGGGAGCTCAGCCATTGTATTTTGTTTTTGGTTAGTGAGTACTTGGTTTTGATTTCTAGCTAAAGGGGGGTGTTTTGTTTATTGTTTTGGCCTTGGAGACCCTGAAGAAAAGAGCTTCCCTGTGTTTTCGTACTGTAGTACACTCAGAAAAATAAAGGTGCCAACTGGAACCAAAAGTGGTTCTTTAGACTGATGCCATAGAAGAACCTTTTTTGGTGCCACAAAGAACCTTTCAAACAATGGTTCTTTGAAGAACCATTTCTTTCAGTGGTTCATTGAAGAACCTTTAAAGGTGCCCCAAAGAACCATCAAGAAATGGTTCTTTGGGGCACCTTTAATGGTTTTTCAATGAACCTTTTTAAAAATCGTTCTTTAAAGAACCATTTTTAAAAAGGTCCTTCAAATGGTTCTTTAAAAGAACCATTTTAAAGAACCTTTTTTGAGTGGTTCTTTAAAAAACCATTTTAAATCTTTCAAAATAAAATGCATCATAAATTGAATTTGAGTAGGGTAAAAATAAATACGAGCACAGCATAGACATATATTAATGGTTTATTGTCATTTTGTAGTTACCAAAAGACAAAAAGGCATTTTAACCCTCAGCACAACATCACTACTAATACATGTCACATATTAGTGTTTTAAACAGTAATAATTAAATATATTTGCTATACTATAAATAAATATATATAAATACTATAGCTACAGATAACACAACAATACATTTATTGTTTAATTAATAAAACATCAGAAAGTGATAAAACACATTAGAAATAGCAATAGCTTCATAACAGACCAATAAATCAACACATTTTCATCAGCAGATGTTTGCATGTTCAGTAAAAATATTTCAACAACAAGTTTATGATTAAAATGATCAATGAACTTTAGCATTACGCTATGTAATGTACGTTTCATGTTGTACTCATGGTCTTTTGTTAGTCCAGTTTAGGATAATGTCTCTGACGTATGTTTCATATCAAATACAGGGAGTGCAGAATTATTAGGCAAATGAGTATTTTGTCCACATCATCCTCTTCATGCATGTTGTCTTACTCCAAGCTGTATAGGCTCTAGGGCTGCCACGATTAGTCGACTAGTCACGATTATGTCGACTATTAAAATCGTCGACGACTAATTTAATAGTCGACGCATCGTTTGAAGCTTTGTAAGATCACAAAGGACGCAGGAATGAGTAGAAGGATTTAAGAGTGTAATAACGGACTGAAACAGAAGATGGCAGCACTGCATGTACAAGGATGCCAGCTGCCGTTAAACCCCGAAGAAGAAGAAGCTGTGTCCCAGAATTCATAGCGCAGCCCAGCATAGTTGTCAACAATGGCGGCAGCTAGTTAGTTTTAACTTTACTCTTATTATTCTTTCTGGGTCACAAAATAAACGTTTAACATATTTTCAGGCGAGAATGTAGCTGTGTAAACCTCAAATATCTGCTCAGTTTATCAAGACACCACATATTTTCAAAAGCGCTCCGACGTTTTCGGAGACGTCTGTTACCCACTAGCTCGTTAGCTAGGCGGGGGCAAGGCTAACTAGAGCCGTGAGAACACCGGACTCCCGGCAAATCGTTTTCAAACCCACCGCCGTCTTTCGCTAGTCAGGTTAAACATATATATGAGTCACTTAGATAACTTAAAAATGTTATTGTTTGGCTTTCTTTAGTATTTTATTTGTTCCTGAGTAAATCTGTTTGGCTGAGATTAAAGTTATAGTTTTTGCACAGCTAAAACTGTCAAGCAGACAGCTGATTATCAGAAGTGTGAGACGCTGGAGAATATACTCCGGTGTCCTGTTATATTTTAGAAAGCAAGGAGTTTATTAAACTTCACCGAAACAATCTGCAAATTTCATTAAAAATTAATAAACTACCATCTTGTCTTTATTTTTAGTTAGCACAAACACTTCAAGCTGTAAGCTAAAGATAGTTATATAAGACCAGATGCTGCTGGTGCAATAAGCTGTACGCTGTACGTCCAATGGATGATGATCTGATTAGTCGACTAATCGCAAAAATAATCGGTGATTAGTCGACTATCAAAATAATCATTTGTGGCAGCCCTAATAGGCTCGAAAGCCTACTACCAATTAAGCATATTAGGTGATGTGCATCTCTGTAATGAGAAGGGGTGTGGTCTAATGACATCAACACCCTATATCAGGTGTGCATAATTATTAGGCAACATCCTTTCCTTTGGCAAAATGGGTCAAAAGAAGGACTTGACAGGCTCAGAAAAGTCAAAAATAGTGAGATATCTTGCAGAGGGATGCAGCAGTCTCAAAATTGCAAAGCTTCTGAAGCGTGATCATCGAACAATCAAGCGTTTCATTCAAAATAGTCAACAGGGTCGCAAGAAGCGTGTGGAAAAACCAAGGCGCAAAATAACTGCCCATGAACTGAGAAAAGTCAAGCGTGCAGCTGCCAAGATGCCACTTGCCACCAGTTTGGCCATATTTCAGAGCTGCAACATCACTGGAGTGCCCAAAAGCACAAGGTGTGCAATACTCAGAGACATGGCCAAGGTAAGAAAGGCTGAAAGACGACCACCACTGAACAAGACACACAAGCTGAAACGTCAAGACTGGGCCAAGAAATATCTCAAGACTGATTTTTCTAAGGTTTTATGGACTGATGAAATGAGAGTGAGTCTTGATGGGCCAGATGGATGGGCCCGTGGCTGGATTGGTAAAGGGCAGAGAGCTCCAGTCCCACTCAGACGCCAGCAAGGTGGAGGTGGAGTACTGGTTTGGGCTGGTATCATCAAAGATGAGCTTGTGGGGCCTTTTCGGGTTGAGGATGGAGTCAAGCTCAACTCCCAGTCCTACTGCCAGTTTCTGGAAGACACCTTCTTCAAGCAGTGGTACAGGAAGAAGTCTGCATCCTTCAAGAAAAACATGATTTTCATGCAGGACAATGCTCCATCACACGCGTCCAAGTACTCCACAGCGTGGCTGGCAAGAAAGGGTATAAAAGAAGAAAAACTAATGACATGGCCACCTTTTTCACCTGATCTGAACCCCATTGAGAACCTGTGGTCCATCATCAAATGTGAGATTTACAACACAGTACAGTACAGTACACCTCTCTGAACAGTGTCTGGGAGGCTCTGGTTGCTGCTGCACGCAATGTTGATGGTGAACAGATCAAAACACTGACAGAATCCATGGATGGCAGGCTTTTGAGTGTCCTTGCAAAGAAAGGTGGCTATATTGGTCGCTGATTTGTTTTTGTTTTGTTTTTGAATGTCAGAAACGTATATTTGTGAATGTGGAGATGTTATATTGGTTTCACTGGTAAAAATAAATAATTGAAATGGGTGTATATTTGTTTTTTGTTAAGTTGCCTAATAATTATGCACAGTAATAGTCACCTGCACACACAGATATCCCCCTAAAATAGCTAAAACTAAAATCAAACTAAAAACTACTTCCAAAAACATTCAGCTTTGACATTAATGAGTTTTTTGGGTTCATTGAGAACATGGTTGTTGTTCAATAATAAAATTATTCCTCAAAAATACAACTTGCCTAATAATTCTGCACTCCCTGTATATGTCATATCAAAACAAGCCCACACCTGCAGTTTCAGTTTTTCACTGGTGTTTCCTGTCAGCTGGTCAACCTCACATCCATATCAGCCAACCAAATGACAAGTTCCTCCCTTTGTGCTTCAAATCCCTCCCACTCTGAGACAAGGAGCTGAAAGAGATCGAGAAAAGAGTCAATTATAAAGAAGAGAAAAGTGAAACCCTCCTCAGAAGGTCTGACTCGCATACCTGCAGTTGACCTGTGATGGACTCCAGTTTGGCGTTCACGTCATCCCTCGCCGATGCCAACAGCCGAGTCTGCAGGGTGCCCTGGAAGAGCTCAGTTAATGTTCGACTCCTCCTGGTCAGGCTCTCCAGCTGGATGAGCCGAGGTCTCCACTCTCGCCGCTGCCTCTGAACACAGAAACACAAATTGCATCTGAAGCAGGAGGTGCAGATTTTTTTTTTGCTATTCTTTTCTAAATCCAGGCTAGATCACGTGGAGGTATTTGGAAAACTTTTTTGGCCAGCGGACAACTGTTGTCTTGCAGAAAGTCAAATCAAACATATGCGATACACAATCAATTCACAAGAACACATAAAAAAATAAGTCCAGTTCTTGCCTGATTTCAAGTGAAATCTGCATCAAAACAGGGTGACAGAAGTAAAACGAGAGCACAAAGCCTCACTTTTTACAAGCCTGCTATTACAGTTCTCCTCTATGCAGACGACTTTCCTGTTTTCAAGGCACAACTTGGATCTGCTGTACGAATCTTATGGATACACACTAAATGAAACAATAGTGTGCATGACTCCAGATTCTGATCCCTCATCCTAATATGGTCCCAACATAGCAACAGCAAGAAAGCAAATGTTGAGGCTTCAAAATACAAAGTCCATAAACCAATGGCTGACATGGGTTTTATCATAAGGGTGATAAATATACAGATTTCAGTCTGTCTTAGAGATTTGATGTTCATTTACCTGCAGATGCACTATACGTACCTGCTCCATGGTTTTTCACAACATTTTGCACATCACTATTTAATACAGGAAGTAGGTGAACTAAAACAAGTCATCGTTCTTTGTGAGAGGACCATATTAATGAAACCAACCTCAATGACATCATAGGGATCCCTAAAGATGCTCCTGCTGCTTTTCTTCCTCCTCATCCTAAGCTTCCTTCTCCTTGTCCTCGCCTTCCATCCAATTGTAATTCAACCTAATTGTGTTTCTCCCCCTCCTCTTCCTCATTTTGTTGGAGCTGTGAACACAATTAATGTGAATCTGGATTAATTTGTGCAAACAAGAAAAATCTACAGCTTTTTGGTCAGAGGTGCTCTTGTGATTTAAGCCGGGTAGAGTAGATTTATGTGTTGATGCTACCTGCTTCAGCTCTGGCTGCTGAGTGATATTTACTCCCTGGCTGGATTACAAACTTTAACCATGTGCTGAACTTTGGCCCAGCGTTGATACCTCTTGTTAGTATAACGACCTCTTCTTAGCTTGTATGTATGATGTATGATGGTGGATAAATGAAATATACAAAAAAATTAACTATATTACAAAAGAACATCTACCTTGGAAACATCAAATGACTGGAGCATAACTTGTCAACTAGTCCGAAACTAAGTTATGCAGGAACAGCCAAAGACGCACCTTCTCATGTCACATTTCTATTCATTTCTATATAATTCGATTAGACAATAAAGAGTTATCTAATCTAATTATTCATTCAAAACTCTTATGCATAGCTGTATTTTATACAGCTCATACAGAATTCAAAGTACAGGTTCATGTGAGTATTTAATGTACGGCTCAGATCTACAGAATTTCAGAGTTTCTAGAGCAGACACAGAGCTCACGTCATAACAGGCTTCAGGCGCCATTTTAGTGACTTTAACAATATATTAAATTTTAATTTCGGTCTAGCTGACATTAGGTTATGTACGCAGCACGCAATTGAACCACATATTTTAGAAGCCAAAGGTTCAAATTAGCTGGGAGCAGCTTCACTTAATTATAACAGTGGTTTTGTTAGGAAAACAGTTGGATACTAAATTGCGCTGACCTCAACGGCTAACGTATCTAGCTAATCGCTACTGTTAGCACAACATTAACAGCAAGCTACAATGACGAGTAACAAAAACAAAACAGTAATAAGGTTTTAATGAAAATGTTTTACCTTTTCTAACAGTCCCAGAATCCACAGCTTCAAAGTCCAGCAGGTACTGAAGACTGTTATCCGTTTCGCTGTCACCGTCCGTGAGTTTTTTTTCCCGAAGGTCAAGGCCCGCCGCTCGCACACTCTGTCTGCGCATGCGCATCCCAACGACTGACCCCCTCCGTCCGCTCCCGGGAGGTTATAGTATGACGTGTTCTCTCTCTCTCCCTGTCATGTATTTGGCTCGAAACACATATTAACAAATTGATCAGTGATGAACAACTACTCAGATCATTTACCTAAGCAGTGTGCTTTGTCAAAACGAAGTCTGTGTCCATTACACTGACATTCTGTTCTGCAGTTGTTATTTACTTGTATTTTATAATTTGACTTTACATACTGCTGGGTGGTTTGTAAAGTTTATTATTATCATTATGCTATATTTTCAAAAATATATAATAATCTCAAAAGTAATGCCTTGGAGTAGAAAATAGTAATGCTTTATTAAAATTTAAAACTAAAGTACAGTATTTGAATGTGTGTATTGTGTCTATTGTTTGCAATTATTTCTAACTTTTATTTGAATATTCAGTTTCCTACCATCTTCTCTTAAAGGGTAATTGCCAGGTATCCCGCCCTTCCCCTTCGCACACACATGCACACAAAGAAAACACACAGTATAATTCACAGCCTCATTATAGTGAATAAATATTTATGCCATTTACACCATCAAACTTAGATTTGATAAAGAACCTTTTGTTCTTTAAAGAACCATTTGTAATAGCTGAAGAACCATCCACAAAATAAAAAGGTTCTTTGACGTATGATGGTTCTTTAAAGAACCATGAAGACATCTGAAGAACCATTTAAGAACCATAATTTTTCTGAGTGTAGTTTTAGGCAATAAATCTTGTATACTGACATCTATTTCTCCAGTAGTTCATGTGTTCCCTTTCACTTTGTGTTACCCCTCACTCCAGTCGACACTTCGTTCTTAAGTGGGGCGTAACAGTGTGGTGTTCGAGCCACCTTCGTGCCTCAGCATTGCCATTAAAAAAATACTATTTTGGGTTATCATTTTATCATACATTTGCCAGCTCATCCAAACCAGCTTTGCACTAGTCATACAATCCTATACACACATTATTATTAAGCTAAATAAATCTTTTGTAATTCCCATCCAGTTGGTAGCGTGACTCCTTTCTTCGTTGTGGCCTATGAGCCGGTTGTAACACTGTAATATGTCCCATCAGAAAGAGAAAAACGCCATCCCCATCAGGAGGGCCCGTATTCACAATATAAAAGATCATCACAAATGTTTATTTTACTCTTGTTGGATTCAATTGAATTCAATTTTATTTATATAGCGCCAAATCGCAACAAAAGTCGCCTTCATAGATACAGAGAAAAACCCAACAATCATATGACCCCCTATGAGCAGCACTTTGGCGACAGTGGGAAGGAAAAACTCCCTTTTAACAGGAAGAAACCTCCGGCAGAACCAGGCTCAGGGAGGGGCGGGGCCATCTGCTGCGACCGGTTGGGGTGAGAGTGTCATGGTCTGCGGTGGGTGGCTGGAATTTCCATAAGGCTCCTGAACTGACCTGGGATCCACCCCTGGGCAGGGCCAACTCCAGCTCCCGCACACCTGGAGCCTATTGCAGGCAATCAAGCCAGAGGGATTTAAACCACACGTTGATGTTCATTCACTGCCAGTTCGTCATCAACACATGTTGGTAACAGGCCGTATACGTTAAGTTCTTGCTGTGATTCATCCTGTTAACACGACTCTCTTGTGCTACAGTTGCTGTATCCACCTTGGCTCACACTCCACCTCTGGACTCAGGATACCTAGTAATCATTCTGGAAATCTCTCTGTGCCTCACCTGCCTGGCCTCCTGCCATCACACTCCATCTGAAGCCCCGGATCTCAGGCCAGCTTTTCCACGCCGCTCAGCCTCCCCTGGATCTTCATCACCCCCCTCTCAACACTCCAGGTCCCTAACTGCAAGTAAGAATTGCTGCTCTTACAACTGGCCACTGCAGAGCTGCCTTCACTACCTACCTAACGGTGTGTTCACACCGAACGCGATGGACGCGAATAGAGCGTCAGGTTTACATGTAAAGTCAATGGAAAGGCGCGATGACGCGCGATTGCGGGTCCCGCGAAAATTCGGAAGCAGATTTGCGTCGCGAAAACGCCAAAACGCGTGAAACGCGCGTCAGTGTAGCGCGTCTGGCGCGTTTAACGCGCGAATAAAACCACGCGCGTGAGTTTTTGTGTTGCACTTTGTGCATACGCGCGTTTCGCGTCTACCGCTCGAGTTGGAAAAATCTGAACTCCAGTGTCAAATCGCGCCGCGACAACCAATCAGGAGCCTGGTGACGTGGCTGTTACCTAGGTCAAAGGGGCAGATCCAGCCAAAGCCTTTCATACTTCAATGGAGGGGAAGGCTAATCAATGCGGTAGCAAACAACTCGGAGCTGTACAACACCAGCTGCTTTCAGTACCGAGACAGGAATAAAAAGGACCGAGCTTGGAAGAAGATATGTGAAGAGATCGGGCAACCTGGTAAGTTCATTCATTTCTCTTTTGAAAGTTTTCACTGACCCGGGGAAGCCGCACAAAAGCTAGCAAGCCACCGCTATTTTCCCACTGATGTACAAATACCGTTCTGCTTTTATGCATGTTATCATTTAGGAATATATTTTATTGTTTATTAATAAACAGCACACAGTGGTCCCGCTGTTCATCCGTCACTGCTTTGCTTTTTCGCTGATTTTTTATTGCACAGTACAGCATTGCATTCTGCAGCCTGATTGACAAATCTCCTGCGCTTGCCAAATTTATCACGTTTGGTTTTGATAACCATCGCGTCCAATAGAAAAAACAGCACAAAAACACCCATAACTATGAGCCTCATTCGGAAATAGACACCTGCACCGTGAGGGAAAAAGGCGCACGAAAGTGGCGGGCAGATGAAGACAAACCGCAGCATAATAATACTTTTACGTTTTGCAATCTACAAAGGTTTGCACTTTGAGAATCAATTGTGAGAACTGTGACCAGGGGCTAGTTATTCTGAGAACCCCTGCAATAAATGAGGGACCACTGTCTACTCTACGATTATTATATCCAACCTGTTAACATTTAATACTGTATTGATAGAACCAATTGATTCTGCAGCAGAGCATCCCCAGTCCCTGAGCTCCTGCTGCTGCACCCACAGATATGTACAGCAAGCACTGATACCTTTTTAGTCGGTGGGATTCCCTTGTGATCACCTTTACTAAATATCTACAACCAATCTGATTATATCCTGTTATTGTTTTTTTTTTTTTCAATGTTGAAATTAAAATCTAGTAGCAGCCTTCTCATTTCTTTGTGTTTTGTGCTGTTTTACAGGCCCACAGAGGAGGACGGCTCCGAGGCAGATGAGGGACGGGTCCCAGGACGGTCCATCGGCGGTGGAGCTGGCCATCCTGGAGTCCCTGAAGAGGCCACACCAGTCTCCAATGGAGCATTTCCTCCTCAGCCTTGTTCCTGCTCTGGAGAGCAGCTGGTCCTTTTTATTCCTGTCTCTCTGTAAATTCTTATATTTTATATATTTATGTTTAATGTTTTTCTGTTTGAGACTTTTAATATTATTTTAAATAAATGTTTATAATGACTAATGTCTCAGTTCTACTACACAGCAAATGTTGGCACACGACTTGACACATGTAGACTTTATTTCATATTATACTAATGACAAAATATACTGATACAGTGGGATGCAGAAGTTTGGGCAACCTTGTTAATAGACATTATTTTCCTGTATAAATCGTTGGTTGTTACAATAAAAAATGTCAGTTAAATATCATACAGGAGACACACACAGTGATATTTGAGAAGTGAAAAGAAGTTTACTGGATTTACAGAAAGTGTGCAATAATTGTTTAAACAAAATCAAGCAGGTGCATCAATTTGGGCACCACAAAAAAGAAATGAAATGAATATTTAGTGTATATCAATGTGTGTGTCTCCTATATGATATATGGGGTGCCTTTGTCTGGATGTGCTTCCCATCCAGAGCTGCACAGCACAGAGGAAAGTTCCAGCGCTCCTGGAATCCCTCTGTGATGGAGCGCCAGTCTCCAGGTGAAGGCACAGCCATGAAGTCGTCCACTAGACAGTCCCAGATGGACGTCGCTGCCTGGGGGGTGATCTGGCTCACCGTGGACACACCGACTCTGAAACTGAACGCGATGGTCCTGAAGGAGTCCCCGGTGACAAGGAACCTGGACAAAATTGTTCAAAATTAGTATTATGTGTGCTGCAGTTACAAAATACATTATTCAAATTCCAAAATACTTTTGTGATGTCAGATTTAAATCACAAAACATGAATCTTACATAAAACCTTTTGTAATTATAAGGATAATTACAAAATGTATATTAGATAATATCTAAAACAGTTGTGTTTTGTTTTAACTTTAACATATCATAATTTGATTGGTAGCAACTTTCACAACTACAGTGAGCCAATCACTCATAATTCCTAAACATGTCAATCAGGTAGGAATGAAGTGAGACATTAATAGAAATAAAGAGTTGTGTGTTGACATGTAGCCCTTTCCTTGCTTAAATCATTAATATTTTTGAAAAATTAATCTGTGATAAGACAGCTTATCAAGATAGAACCATGTAACTAGAGATGAACCAAACTGTTCACAGTTTTATCTAACTCTGTTTTAATAAAGGCTGTGACCCCTGCTATAGAGTCTGACAGCTGCAGGGATTATATACAAATATTCAACTATCCCAGAATTAAACCAGGTCTAAATAAAAAGGAGTGAGTATCACTACAAAGGTTAACTCAGTGGTCCTAATGCTACAGTTTGATATCAGCAAACACCGAGCGCATACATTGATGTGACACCACAGCCATGCTATCATTCAAACACTGATAACAGCATAAATCGAATTAAATCGGGACTTGATGAGAGCTTCTGAGTATCACTAGAAATATTATAAAGAGTCGTCTCTGTACCACAGTTTGCTTTCAGTAAACACCGACAGCATTCACTGTTAGCATAGCACATCCATGTTAGCAGTGTATAACTGGATGGATTAGCATATTAGCACAGATATCAATAAAGGACTACCGTATTAAATAGTTTTACTAACCTCAGGCAGACGGACAGGCGCTCTGCAGGTGGGATTGAGCGTCTGTAGTTGGTGTCTAGGCGGGCAATGCTGGGACCGATGAGGGAAAGCAGGTCCTCAAACTGGCCGACGGTGATAGCGCTGGAATCGGCCGTCATCCAGGCGCAGCTCCTGGAGCAAGTGGTGAAACTCACCAAACTGCTCATGCCTCTGGAGGACCTGATGGACCCAGGTATGGCGAGAACGTCTTTTACGCTGCTGCTCTGCTCTCCACAGTACATAGAGAAGGGAGACTCTCTCTTCAAGCGCTAGCTCGATAGCTGCCATCTTGCAAAACCAGGTCTGGCACAACTCCCTCCCACATTCCTCCCACATTTCCGGTTCACGCGCGTCAAAATATCATATTTTGACGCGCGATGGATTTTTCTTGGACACGCGTTGAGACGCGAATGTACACGCGTCAAATTAGGGGCGTTTGGGGCGTTTTATTCGCGTCCATCGCGTTCGGTGTGAACACACCGTAACTCCTATATCCTCTTCCTTCAGTGTGACTGTTCCCCACTCAGCTCTGTTCCGCATCTCAGGCCTCATTCCCTCGCCATAGCCACGTTCCCCAGGCCACGCCGCACCAAGACGCCACGTCTCGTTGTTTTTTTGTCTTTGCCACGTTTTTTTCTTGCACTTAAACCTAATAAATTGTTGCATCATCTGCTGTCTCCGCTCTGGGTTTCTGCACCTGAGTCCTGTTCAGTACCGGCCACCCGGCCACGTGACAGAGAGAAGGAAGACAGGATAAAGACATGCTGTGGAAGAGAGACAGAGGTTAATAACAGATATGATTCAATGCAGAGAGGTCTGTTAACACATAGTGAGTGAGAAAGGTGACTGGAAAGGAAAAACTCAATGCATCATGGGAATCCCCCGGCAGCCTACGTCTATTGCAGCATAACTAAGGGAGGATTCAGGGTCACCTGGTCCAGCCCTAACTATATGCTTTAGCAAAAAGGAAAGTTTTAAGCCTAATCTTGAAAGTAGAGATAGTGTCTGTCTCCTGAATCCAAACTGGAAGCTGGTTCCACAGAAGAGGGGACTGAAAACTGAAGGCTCTGCCTCCCATTCTACTTTTAAATACTCTAGGAACAACAAGTAGGCCTGCAGAGCGAGAGCGAAGTGCTCTAATAGGGTGATATGGTACTACAAGGTCATTAAGATAAGATGGGGCCTGATTATTTAAGACCTTGTATGTGAGGAGCAGGATTTTGAATTCAATTCTGGACTTAACAGGAAGCCAATGAAGGGAAGCCAAAACAGAAGAAATATGCTCTCTCTTTCTAGTCCTTGTCAGGACTCTTGCTGCAGCATTTTGGATTAGCTGAAGGCTTTTCCTGTGGCAGATTACCTGTGCTCACCAGAGGACAACATCTACAACATAAGCTTCTCTCGGTTTAAAATCAGAGATCTGGGAAGTGGAACAGTCATCCTGGATATTAAAAAGGATTGCCCAGCAGGTACTTTTTTATTTCCTGTCTTTTCATGCAGTTATAGAGAAACTCAATTAGTACAGAAAAAAACTAAAATTCCAAAAGCATTAGTATAACAGCAATCAATAGAGGCTGCATTAGTTTGTACATACAGCCAACATCTAAATACTGGAAGATACAGTATTTTGTGATACACACCATATGTAGTTCTACCGTCAGTTCAATAAAAGTATAGTGTTTTGTTCCTTTAAAAAAGCCAATGACAGCGGTTCCCCCTTAAGAGAAAACTTGACAGAACAATGTTCAGAGATGAATAGATATACAGTGTACCCGTTATTAAAAGTCAGTTTGATTGGGTGTTACATTACAACTAATGGTTTGATGTAAAACATTAACAGGTTAATGAGAGAACATTTAGTGGTAAACAAAAGCTATGTTTAACAACAGCAAAGAAACACATTTTGTTCATAGAGGAGAGGTGTGAGCAAGATTCACACATACATATACCACATATGTGATGTACTTTTTTTTTTAAATGTTATTTTCCTCAGATATTCAAACCATCATTGAACATGATGCCAACAGATTCCTCCGGTACCACTTCTCCCCTGCTTTTCTCACCCTAAGAGAAATAGGAGCTACGTAAGTCCGAGTTCAGTTATTTTTATTATTTTTTTATATTTTCTTCTATAATAATAAAAGCACCTTTCAAGACAACCAAAGACACTTAACAATAGAGTAAAACACATAATAGAACAATGAAAAAATGAAAAATTCGTAAAGTCCAGTTCATCATTAAGCCTTTTTAATTATTTGAATAAATAAATCTTCTGTACATTTCTAGATATTTTCTCTTATATTGTCTTCCTTGTCACCACAGTAAAATGTTATTGCAACTTCGTGTTGTTCAGTTCAGTTTTATTTATATAGCACCCAATTACAACAATAGTCATTTCAAAGCACTTTCTATTGCAAGATAAAGACCCTACAATGATAAGAAAATAACAATACTAATTCTAACTACAAATCTACCCCAATCACAGCTACAAATCTTTTGGGGACACATGTGGAGGTGTAATGGAAAATCTTAAATACAACTGCAACCACCAGGTGAGCGAGTCTTTGAGTGAGATTTATTAAAAGGACAAAAAGAAACACTGCAGTGGAGAAAGCATTCAGATGAAACACTAAGCACTTTTCCGAGGAAGGACACCACCCTGAACCATTTTATATCTTCCCAGAACAAAGAACATTCCACAGCACATCATATAGCTCTATAACTCCAGTCCAGCTCATCCTCGCCCCTCTCCCACTCTAAGAAAAGTTACAACCACCCATCACCTTCCCCAAGAGCAGGACGTCTGGAGACCTTCAGGTCTACAATGCACCCTCTGTGAGGTGCAATAAAACCTGAGGCCCACTCGTGATAAGATACCACATGCATTCATACAACTGGTGTCAGGAGTGATCTTGCTATACTTTTTTTTTTCTTTTTTCTTTTTTTTTTCTTTCTACGAATATCGTTGCACCCCTACTATTTGGGCACAAGCATCTAATGCAATGAAATAAAATAATAATAATTGCCTATTCTTTTTTTTTTTTCTTTTTTTTTTTTTTTTTTTTGCCTGTCCCATTTGGTTCTTTAGCCATCAGAATTGTTGTCTGAAGACCAACAAGGATACCCAATGGATTTACTTTGCCAAATGGAACATCGTGGCATTGCCGTATTGGTCCATTTGGTCGATCTTTGTTTTTATTATTTATTATATTTTATTTTCAGATGTTACAGACGGGACAGACATGAGTGAGGGATAGGAAAGGGAGAAAGAAAGAGGAAGGAAAGGAAAAACAGAAGGGGAGAGGGACAGTGAGAAAGGGGGGGAGAAAAAAAATAAAAAATCTCCTGGATCACCTGTTGAGAGAAGAATAGAAAACAAGCAGAAAAAAAAAACAAAGCAACATACTAAACACAACACCATCGCATTAATCTAGCTAAGTGTAAACAGCAGTAAATACTAAATATTCAATGTTGTTGTGCAGCACGCAGGACAGATGTGCTTCGAAGTAGCAGCCAAGAAAGGTGTAATTTGGGTCTACGAGCAGTGAACACCCGTGTGCATACCTGTGTGGATCCGCGCGCTTGCATTCCAAAGGTTTCTCCATGTAACGATCTGCTAGGGAGTGTGTGGGGGGGCCACAGCCCCGTCCTCCGGGGTGTGAAGCGGGTATGGAGGAGATCAAAACTCCAGACATCCAGAGGCCCCCAGAACACAAGAGACCAAGGAAGACCAACAGAGGGGCAGCCGCGCCACTGTTCCAGTAAGAGCTGAGGAGAGTCCCAGATGAGGGCTCACTCAGCAGCCGCGGAGCAGAAGCCAGGGGGAGTTGCAGTGACGCGCCCATGAGCTCCGCCGGCCCCCAGCTGTGCCTGAGTGACCGAGCCCCAGGCCGAGAGGCCGGGGGCACCCAACCTCCGAAGTGGCCCAAGCGAGCCCTAGGCTCCAGGCCCCGATAAGCGGCCGCCAAGGAGTGAGCCGGTGTGTACCTGGACGCCCACCCCCAGACACAAAGAACCACCAACGCACCGACACCTGAGGGAGTCCGCCACTGGCAGGGGAAGTGGTGGTGGGCGGAGATAGGCCTCCAAACCTTGGAGGGCCTGAGGTGTCCCCAGAGAGGTGGCGTCTGATACCCAACCTGACATATAGACACAGACATACAGGCACACACAGACACAAACATCCATTCCCCCCCCCCCCCCATGCTCTCATATGCACTCACTCCACACTCAACCAATGTGGAGACAGACATAAAGAGACGCTGTACACACGATCACACTCCCCAAGCGTACTCTACAAACCGGGTCTAGGTACCCTTGCCCCTGGAGGGGGGAACTGCACCCAGACCCAGGTGGTGTTACCCTTTTCCCTGCGGTGGGGGGAGGCAGACCACCCCGACTCCGTAGCAGCAGGGAGACCCCACACCCCAGACCGCAGTCGGACGGCCAACTCCTCCTAGCCCTCCCGCTCCAGCAGGCCGCAGAGAACGGGGGTGGGAGAAGACTCCAAACCTCACTCCACCCGCTCATTGTAGTGTTGATGCATGTGTGTTCTAAGGTGCAATTAAAACCCAGGAGGGCATGGAGCTACCTGCCAAGGAGCAGCAGGTAAGCGCATAGTCCCTCCTGCTAGCCCTCAATGTCTAAGTGTATTTAAAATTGAGAGGTGGGCAACGACGCCAGGGGTGAGGTGTACACCCTGATGGTAATTTGGACTCCGTGATTGTGCCCACCCCCAAGATCCTATATGTATGTGTAATGAGAGTGTGAATAATGTGAATGTCTAAGTTGTGGGATAAAATTGAGGCAGAGGCAGCTAGAAGGGGACAGAGGGGGGGGGGGGGGGGGTAGCCTCCTCTGCACCCTGGTGACATACCCCTACTCCAAGGCCCTGCATGTGTGGGTGGTTGTGGTGGAGCGGGAAGAGGGAGGCAGCTGGAGATGGGGAGGGAAGGAAGGGAGGGGCAGGTAACCCCTCCCTGGGGCCAGCTCCCCCGATCTTGCTATACTAAAGTGAGAAAGTGATTTTATTATTACCAATGTGACATGATTAACATATGTGATCAATACATAGAATAAAAACATTTCCAGTACAGAGGTTAAAAACTTGGATATTTCAGTTCAGTTTTCATTGTATAGTGCCAAAAGCACAACAGTTGCCTATATACAGAGAAAACAATCCCACGACTCCCTGTGAGCAAGGACTTGGCGACAGTGAGAAGGAAAAACTCCCTTTTAACAGGAGAAAATATCTGGCAGAACCAGGCTCAGTGAGGGGCGGGGCCATCTGCTGTCACCTGTTACTGTCATCGCTCTGGACCAGCATTTTGACTTTTCTGTGTTTTGGTGACTGTCATGTGTTATTTAGGTTAAGTTCTGAGTTCATCCTTATTACGTCTCTGGGTACATTTGTGATCACTTTAGTTCTTTGTGTATTTGGTTCCCCTTGTGTCTTTGTCCTCTGTGTCCCTCTCTGTGTGTCTCTGCTTGTGTGTGTGTGTGTCTTTGTGTCTCATTCATTTTCTGTTCCCATGCTTCCTCTCCTCATTCCATAGCTGTGTCCCAATTCCGGGGCCGCATCCTTCGTAGGACCCGGCCCTCATGGTCTACGTGGGCTGGCTCCTTTGAAATCCGAGAAGGACGGAAATGCAAGGCTGTGAAGTGGGACAGTCTAGCCTTCGTCACACTTCTCAGGTTGCCTAGCAACCATGATACTAGCCAAAAGAAATGTTTTATACAGCACTGACAGAAAAGAAGGAGGAATATTATCTTATTTTGTTTTGTTTATTTGTTTTTTTATTAATGAGATTTTTTGTTTGTTAAGTATCTGAGGCTGAGACCACGGGACTGTAAAAACATGATTGTTGGGCTTCATTTCTGCACTACACAGTAATTTTAAGATTAGCTTTTAAAACACAATTAGCTAATGTTGTTCATGAGACTAAAGTCATCTCACTTTGGTAATGTTAATATAATATGGCCAATATTAAAGATATTGTATTAATCATTATCAGTTATTACAGCAATGAGCTTGAACTCTGTGTCAAAGACTGAGCTTCAGTAAAGATTCAAGTTGCAGTTATTTATATTTCCTATCACTTTATAACTTTATTTCTTTTTTTAATCCTTCATTTAATATAATATTTTCTGCAGGGTGAGAAAATCAGAGCATGTCATAACTGCTTTAAGTCACACAGAATAGATATCAGAGCCTTAAACAGGCTGACTTCTGCTAAATGGGTCAAACTGGGCAGAAAGTCTACAAACACATAACATCCTTATAGAATATGATGTAACACTATAGATCAACTTAGCTCAAATTAATTTTAGGCACATTCTGGTAAATGGACTGATTCTTATATAGCGCTTTTTCTATTTCCCGGAGTACTCAAAGTGCTCTATACAACATGTCACATTCACCCAATCACACCCATTCTCACAAGCACTTTCTCTATACATAGTGCTTTCTAAGAACGTTCACACACATTCATTCTCCGATGGATGCATCAGAGAGCAACTTGGGGTTAGTACCTTGCCCAAGGATACTTGACATGCAGACTGGATGAGCCAGGGGTCAAACCACCAACCTGCCCGACCTCATGAGCTACAGCCAATCATTCTGTTGCTGATACAGACTTTAGGTTTCTGAACATTAAACTTGTTGCTGCCTTTCATAGTGTGTAACTTGAAGGCCCTGAGTACTTTCTCCCACACTGGAAACACTGGGATGATCACATTATTTGAACATTAGAATAGAATAGAATAGAATAGAATAGAATAGAATAGAATAGCCTTTATTGTCATTGTACAGAGTACAACGAAATTGGAGTGCCACTCCCTTGGTGCAAGTTTCAATAATAAATATAAATGTAAAATATAAAAAGTACAAAAAAAACAATCGTAAGTACTCAAACAATAGTATGTACAATATATACAGGATAGCAGCATTAATATAATGACAGTATGAATAGCAGCATAATATAATGACAGTGACGGTATGGAATAGGTTCAATTGTTTTTGTGCTTATTTACTACGGTGATAGCTCTGGGAAAGAAGCTATCCCTGAATCTGTTTGTCCTGGTTTTATGTGACCTGTACCGTCGGCCTGACGGTAATAGTTCAAACAGTTGGTTGCTGGGGTGAGAGTGGTCCTTGATGATATTGCCAGCTCTGCTGAGGTACCGAGAGTTTGCAGTGACCTCCAGGCTGGGCAGAGAGCAGCCAGTGATCTTCTGGGCTGTGTTGATGACCCTCTGCAGGGTCATCAACACAGCTGGAAACACTGGGATGATCACATTATTTGAACATTACCTAATAAGACTGATTCAGCACAGACAGTTATGTTAAACTTTCCTAGCAGTCCTTCACAAACAGGGAACAGTCTGTCTATTCTCTCCATCTGTCAGCTGCTGCTGGCTCTTCCTCCTCCTCTTCCTCACACACTGCTGAGTTTGTCCTGGTGGATCATCAGGGGTGCAAAGCCTCACAGATGATGTGCAGCAGTGGGTCCCTCAGTCTGTCCTCACTCTGGACACTTGCAGTCGTCACACATGGAAATCAAATGTGCGATAAGCTGCAGGATTCAAACACAAGTGTAACTTATAAACACATGTTCATACTTTTATTCCACAATCAGAGAGAAAGAAACAGAGAGAGAGTGCAGGACAGACAGACAGGTGACAGTCTCAGGTGTACACACTGCTACACAACAGCACCAGAGAAGCAGGATTTAGTGTTTGTGTTATTACGAGTGTAAACAAGAAGAGTTCCAGATGGTGCAGTGGACACATGTGTGACTGCTGTGATTAAAGCATCTTTCTTTCAGCTTAACGAGTGAACCGTCAGCTCGTTCAAACACACGTTAAAGTCCGTTTGGCTCGACACCACCGAACAGAGGCAGCAATGTAACATAGCTCACATTAACAGTGCAGTGGATCCTGCTTGTGCCGTGATATTCAGGACTGCAAACCGAGCAGCATCACTGACTTTCAGCTTGTTGTGTTTGTGGATGATTTTAATTATCCATAACATCATCACATTCTCTGCAAGATTAAAGTCAACTATTATATTATATAACCAAGTAGAACCTGGACTGCGTTAAGTACTAACATCTCTACTGTCAGATAAGGTTCCCGGCATGTGACCAACAGTAATGTTTTAATGTTCTTTGTTATTAAACATACAGTGGCTTGCAAAAGTATTCGACCCCCTTGAACTTTCCTACATTTTGTCACATTACAGCCACAAACATGAATCAATTTTATTGGAATTCCACGTGAAAGACCAACACAAAGTGGTGCACACGTGAGAAGTGGAACGAAAATCATACATGATTCCAAACATTTTTTACAAATAAATAACTGCAAAGTGGGGTGTAAGTAATTATTCAGCCCTCTTTGGTCTGAGTGCAGTCAGTTGCCCATAGACGTTGCCTAATGCATGTCATACATCCTTTACTTAAGAAACCGGGCTTAGACAGTTCAGTCATATCAAATTTTAGACCCATCTCTAAGCTTCCCTTTCTTAGTAAGATTCTGGAAAGGATTGTTTATACTCAGTTGATGGACTACTTGAATGACTCTAAATTGTCAGAAATCTTTCAGTCCGGCTTTAAGCCATTCCACAGTACGGAGACCGCCCTCGTAAAAGTTATGAATGACATCCTGATAGCGACAGACCGTGGTAAATATGCAGTGCTGGTCTTGTTCGACATGACCGCTGCATTTGATTTGCTGATCTCCCGCTTACAGCCCTGTGTGGGAATTTCTGGTTCGGCACTTTTGTGGTTAAAGTCCTATCTCTTAAATAGGACCTTTTGTGTTAAGTTCGGGTCGTCATCCTCTGTGGCCCCTCTGCTTTGGGGTGTGCCACAGGGATCTATTCTTGGGCCGTTATTGTTTTCACTGTACCTTTTGCCTCTTGGCGCGATTTTCCGGAAACATAAAGTGCCATTCCATCTATACGCAGATGACTGCCAGCTCTACTTACCTTTTAGTCATTCTGATAGTCTCCCAACTCGACCTCTGCTTGACTGCCTTACTGATGTCAAAGCATGGATGGCAAAAAACTTTTTAAATTTTAATGATCGGAAGACAGAAGCAATTTTATTTGGCCCAAATCATTTTTCTCATACTCCAGATGTTGATCTTGCAGCTTTGACTTCCCAACTAAAGAGTTCGATCACAAATCTCGGAGTTAAAATTGATTCTGCACTTACCTTTGATGACCATGTAAATGGGGTGGTAAAATCAGCATTTTATCACCTCAGACGTTTATCAAAGGTTAAGCCCTTTCTTTCCAAGCGTGACTGGGAAAGTGTTATTCATGCCTTTATTACCTCACGTTTAGATTATTGTAATTCTCTTTTAACAGGGGTTGGGCAGGGCACTTTGTCACGCTTGCAATTAGTGCAAAATGCTGCAGCACAATTTTTAACTGGCAGAAGAAAATTTGATCACATCACTCCGATTTTGGCCTCTTTACACTGGCTTCCAATTGAATTCAGGATCCGTTTTAAAGTCCTTTTATTGGTTTTTAAATCTCTAAATGGTCTGGCACCTGTTTATTTGTCTGACTTGTTGAAGCCCCACGTCCCCACTCGTTCCCTTCGGTCAGCTGAACAGTTGCTGCTTTCGGTCCCAAAGTCACGGCTGAAACTTAGAGGAGGCCGAGCGTTCTCTGTTGCTGCGCTGATGCTTTGGAATAACCTGCCTCTCCATATTAGTCGGGCTACATCAGTGCCAGTTTTTAAGTCTTTATTAAAAACCTACTTTTATTCCCTGGCTTTTAACTCTGTGGGTAACTGATTTTTTTTTTTTTTATTGCTATGTCTGGTTTTATTACTATGTGCATATTAGTATTGTACAGCACTTTGGTCTACCAGGTGTGTTTTTAAAGTGCGATATAAATAAATAAATGATGACGATGATGAGTGCTAATGACTAAATAGAGTGCACCTGTGTGTAATCTAATGTCAGTACAAATACAGCTGCTCTGTGACACCTCAGAGGTTGTCTAAGAGAATATTGGGAGCAACAACACCATGAAGTCCAAAAAACACACCAGACAGGTCAGGGATAAAGTTATTGAGACATTTAAAGCAGGCTTAGGCTACAAAAAGATTTCCCAAGCCTTGAACATCCCACGGAGCACTGTTCAAGCCATCATTCAGAAATGGAAGGAGTATGGCACAACTGTAAACCTACCAAGACAAGGCCGTCCACCTAAACTCACAGGCCGAACAAGGAGAGCGCTGATCAGAAATGCAGCCAAGAGGCCCATGGTGACTCTGGACGAGCTGCAGAGATCTACAGCTCAGGTGGGGGAATCTGTCCACAGGACAACTATTAGTCGTGCACTGCACAAAGTTGGCCTTTATGGAAGAGTGGCAAGAAGAAAGCCATTGTTAACAGAAAACCATAAGAAGTCCCGTTTGCAGTTTGCCACAAGCCATGTGGGGGACACAGCAAACATGTGGAAGAAGCTGCTCTGGTCAGATGAGACCAAAATGGAACTTTTTGGCCACAATGCAAAACGCTATGTGTGGCGGAAAAATTACACTCACTGCACATCACTCTGAACACACCATCCCCACTGTCAAATGCAGGGAGTGCAGAATTATTAGGCAAATGAGTATTTTGTCCACATCATCCTCTTCATGCATGTTGTCTTACTCCAAGCTGTATAGGCTAGAAAGCCTACTAGCAATTAAGCATACTAGGTGATGTGCATCTCTGTAATGAGAAGGGGTGTGGTCTAAGAAAAAAGGTGATGGTGAGACAGCGGAGGCTCGAAGCGAGGAGGAGGTTTAAACCGTGTCTGCCGTCTATCGTGATGGGAAATGTGCGATCGTTGGCAATTAAAATCGACGAGCTCTCAGCACTGGTACGGAGTCAGAGGGAATACCGAGAGTGTAGCCTGATGTGTTTCACCGAATCATGGATGCACCAGGACATTCCCGATGAGAATGCTTCCGTGGAAGGCTTCCACACTTTTCGGGCGGACAGGGACAGCATCACTAGCGGTAAGCAGAAAGGAGGTGGGCTTGCTGTTCTAGTTAACAACCGGTGGTGTAACCCTGCCAACATAACAATCAAAGAAAGGATTTGTTGCCCGGACACTGAACTGTGTGCTGTTGGACTCAGGCCATATTATTTACCCAGGGAATTCTCTCACGTCATCTTGGTGGCTGTTTATGTTCCTCCCTCTGCTAACCCCACAGCTGCATGTGACACTATCCACTCTGCCATAGCTTGGCTACAGACTCAGCACCCGAGTGCCTTTATTGTGATCTCGGGTGACTTCAACCATGTATCACTGGACAATACACTACCAACATTCAGACAATATGTGGACTGTCCCACCAGGGGAGAGAAAATTTTAGACTTACTGTATGCTAACGTCAAGGATGCATACAGCTCCTCCTCCCTCCCCCCACTTGGTAGGTCAGATCATAACCTGATTCACCTCACCCCCCGCTATGTGCCAATTGTGAGGAGGGAACCTGTGACCACCAGGACTGTTAGGAGGTGGTCAGAGGAGGCAATAGCGGAACTACAGGGCTGTTTCGAGGTGACCGACTGGGAAACACTCTGTGAGCCTCACGCCGAGGACATCAATGGGCTTACTGAGTGTATCACAGACTACATAACTTTCTGCACCAACTCCATTGTTCCAGCTCAGACTGTTCATTGTTAACCAAATAACAAGCCGTGGGTGACTAAGGACATCAAAGCCCTCCTCAACAACAAGAAGAGGGCTTTCAGAGGGGGCAACAAAGAGGAGGTGAGGAAGATCCAGGTGTTACTAAAGGACAAGATCAGAGAGGCTAAGGACAATTACAGGAGGAAGCTGGAGTGGAAACTCCAGCAGAACAGCATGAGAGAGGTGTGGAGGGGCATGAAGACCATCACTGGATTCAGGCCAACCAACAGCAGGGGAGCTGAAGGAGGTGAGAATAGAGCCGACGAGTTGAATCTGTTTTTCAATAGATTCGACACCACAGTGTCTGCTCCCACTCCCACAACCTCACCTGTAGTCAGCCTGGAATCCAGAGCCACACCACTGTGCCAGCCTCTCTCTTCACATGTTGCCTCCTGTGAGATTCCTGACACCCCTCCCCCACCCATCACCTTCACTCAATACCAGGTTGAGATGCAAATGAGGAGACTTCACTCAGGCAAGTCTGCTGGACCAGACGGAGTGAGTCCCCTCGTCCTCAAGACCTGTGCCCCCCAGCTGTGTGGAGTCTTTCATAAACTGTTTATGCTGAGTCTGAGTCTGCAGAGGGTCCCAGTGATGTGGAAGACATCATGCCTCGTCCCTGTACCAAAGACGCCACGTCCCAGTGGCCCCCAGGATTACAGGCCCGTGGCACTGACCTCCCACATCATGAAGACCCTGGAAAGGCTCATCCTGGACCAGCTGCGACCCATAGTAAGACCACATCTGGATCCCCTTCAGTTCGCTTATCAGCCTCGTCTCGGAACTGAGGACGCCATCATCTACCTGCTCAATCGTGTCTACACCCATCTGGACCAGCCGGCGAGCACTGTGAGGGTCATGTTTTTTGACTTTTCCAGTGCTTTCAACACCATCAGGCCGACCCTCCTGGGTGATAAGTTAGCAGCGATGCAGGTGGATGCTCCTCTGGTGTCCTGGATTGTTGATTACCTGACAGGAAGACCACAATATGTACGTCTCCCACAGTGTGTGTCTGACAAGGTGATCAGCAACACAGGGGCACCACAGGGGACTGTCCTCTCCCCCTTCCTCTTCACCCTCTACACCACAGACTTCAGCCACTGCACAGAGACCTCCATCTTCAGAAGTTTTCTGATGACTCTGCGGTGGTTGGATGCATCAGCAGGGATGATGAGACAGAGTCCCCGGCTGTGGTCGACTCCTTTGTCACGTGGTGTGAGCAGAATCATCTGCAGCTCAACGTGGCAAAGACCAAGGAACTGATCGTGGACTTCAGGAAGACCAGGAAACACTTGACCCCTTTTTCAATCCAGGGGGTCAGTGTTGACATTGTGGAGGACTATAAATACCTTGGAGTTCACATTGACAATAAACTGGACTGGGCTAAAAACACCACAGCACTTTACAGGAAGGGCCAGAGTGGTCTCTATTTTTTGAGGCGACTGAGGTCCTTCAACATCTGCCAGAAAATGCTGAGGATTTTCTACGAGTCTGTTGTGGCCAGTGCGATCCTCTATGCTGTTGCATGCTGGGGGAGCAGGCTGAGGGTCGCAGATGCCAACAGACTTAATAAACTGATCCGTAAGGCCAGCAATGTTGTGGGGATGGAGCTGGACTCCCTCTAGGTGGTGTCGGAGAGGCAGATGCTGTCCAAGATAAAGACAATGTTGGATAACACCTCCCACCCACTCCATGACATGCTGGTCAGTCACAGGAGCACGTTCAGTGAAAGACTGAGATTACCGAAAAGCACCACTGAACGACACAGGAAATCTTTCCTGCCTGTGGCTCCCTGTACAACGCATCCACTTAACACACTGTTTGCTGCTACAGCTACACATGTTTCTTTTCCAGCTATTTATTTATGAGTGACTTATGTATGTATGTATGTATGTATATGTATATATTGTACTATTCTTAGTTAGTGTATTGTCTGTCTTGTCTTAATGTTGGTTTAAAATGGAGCACTGTAACAAAAAATAATTTCCCCCAGGGATCAATAAAGTATTCTGATTCTGATTAATGACATCAACACCCTATATCAGGTGTGCATAATTATTAGGCAACGTCCTTTCCTTTGGCAAAATGGGTCACAAGAAGGACTTGACAGGCTCAGAAAAGTCAAAAATAGTGAGATATCTTGCAGAGGGATGCAGCAGTCTCAAAATTGCAAAGCTTCTGAAGCGTGATCATCGAACAATCAAGCGTTTCATTCAAAATAGTCAACAGGGTCGCAAGAAGCGTGTGGAAAAACCAAGGCGCAAAATAACTGCCCATGAACTGAGAAAAGTCAAGCGTGCAGCTGCCAAGATGCCACTTGCCACCAGTTTGGCCATATTTCAGAGCTGCAACATCACTGGAGTGCCCAAAAGCACAAGGTGTGCAATACTCAGAGACATGGCCAAGGTAAGAAAGGCTGAAAGACGACCACCACTGAACAAGACACACAAGCTGAAACGTCAAGACTGGGCCAAGAAATATCTCAAGACTGTTTTTTCTAAGGTTTTATGGACTGATGAAATGAGAGTGAGTCTTGATGGGCCAGATGGATGGGCCCGTGGCTGGATTGGTAAAGGGCAGAGAGCTCCAGTCCCACTCAGACGCCAGCAAGGTGGAGGTGGAGTACTGGTTTGGGCTGGTATCATCAAAGATGAGCTTGTGGGGCCTTTTCGGGTTGAGGATGGAGTCAAGCTCAACTCCCAGTCCTACTGCCAGTTTCTGGAAGACACCTTCTTCAAGCAGTGGTACAGGAAGAAGTCTGCATCCTTCAAGAAAAACATGATTTTCATGCAGGACAATGCTCCATCACACGCGTCCAAGTACTCCACAGCGTGGCTGCAAGAAAGGGTATAAAAGAAGAAAAACTAATGACATGGCCTCCTTGTTCACCTGATCTGAACCCCATTGAGAACCTGTGGTCCATCATCAAATGTGAGATTTACAAGGAGGGAAAACAGTACACCTCTCTGAACAGTGTCTGGGAGGCTGTGGTTGCTGCTGCACGCAATGTTGATGGTGAACAGATCAAAACACTGACAGAATCCATGGATGGCAGGCTTTTGAGTGTCCTTGCAAAGAAAGGTGGCTATATTGGTCGCTGATTTGTTTTTGAATGTCAGAAATGTATATTTGTGAATGTGGAGATGTTATATTGGTGTCACTGGTAAAAATCAATAATTGAAATGGGTTTATATTTGTTTTTTGTTAAGTTGCCTAATAATTATGCACAGTAATAGTCACCTGCACACACAGATATCCCCCTAAAATAGCTAAAACTAAAAACAAACTAAAAACTACTTCCAAAAACATTCAGCTTTGATATTAATGAGTTTTTTGGGTTCATTGAGAACATGGTTGTTGTTCAATAATAAAATGATTCCTCAAAAATACAACTTGCCTAATAATTCTGCACTCCCTGTATGTCGGGTATAGACTGAGCTGCGGCGGATTGACGAAGCTGATGCGAAAGATATCTACCTGCTTTTTCACCATGCTCGTATTTGTGATGTCTTGCTCTAAGTAGGAGCTTCTCAGTTTCTTTAGTTGAGAGGGTGTCAAATTCAGACTGCAGCAGTATCTTCTGCTTATATAAATCAGTGGTTGGACAGGTAGCATATTGTGTGTCAATGTTAGCTATGAGCTCTGTCAGCTCTCAAAGCCGTTTGTTTTGCTTTTTATTCTTATAAGACGAAAAAGAAATAATTTGGCCCCGCAGATATGCTTTTAGCGACTCCCAAATTATAGATTTTGAAACATCTGGAGTGTTATTTGTTTCTAGAAAAAGCTCGATGTGGTGTTCAATGAACTTGCAAAACTCCTCATCTGACATTAATGCTGAGTCAAATTTCCAGAACCGCTGCCTTGCACACACGTTTGGAAATGCGATATCAACCTGCACTGGTGCATGATCAGAAATTACAATTCCATGATATTTACACATGGTGACCCTTGGGATAATAATAAAATATCCAGAAGGAAATAATCAATCCTGGAATACGAATGATGCACGGGGGAGAAGAAGGAATTGTATTTTGCTAAGGGGTCAGTAATACGCAGTGGATCTGAAATGCCATAGTTTTGAAGAAATGTGTTCAGAACAGACACTGATCTGGAGGTCCCAGTAGACTAACGCGGCTTAGACCTGTCAAGGTTGGGATCGAATACCAGATTCAGATCCCCGCCCATAATAAGGTGATGCGTATTGAAGTCTGGCAGCAGGCCAATTAGTCTTATAAAAAATTGTGGATTGTCCCAAGTTGGTGCATAAGTATTTACCAAGATAACTGGAGTGTTGTGGAGCTTACCAGTAACTATCAGAAAGCGACCATTCACATCGCATTTTACATTTGAGGTGATGAAGGGAAAATTTTTCCAAACAAGAATGGCAACCCCTGCGATTTAAATCCAGAATGGTAGACCTGGGAAACCCAACTTTGTGTCAGCCTCTTGCTTTGCGTGGAACACAGATGTGTCTCCTGTAGAAAGACAATGTCCGGTTTGAAAGTTGACAGATGAGTGAATATCCTTTTGCATTTTCGAAAATTATTTAGGCCTTTCACATTCCATGTAATAAATTTAGTAGAATCAGGTGTAGTTGCAGCACTTTTGGTTACATAGTTGGCCATATTCACACTTTCAAGACAATCATGACAGGCAAGCCGAAAAACAATTTGGGGTAAGTATACGCACAGAACTGCAGCCAACAAGAAAAAAAGAAATTTAAAAAATTTAAAAAACAAAAGAGCAAAAGTAAAAACCCAGGGTAACTATAAACGTAACTCCCACAAACTATGCCCTGCCCCCCCAAAAGAGCTTTATATATATATATATATATATATATATATATATATATACACACTCAACAAAAATATAAACGCAACACCTTTTTTTTTTTTTTTTTTTTTTTTTTTTTTTTGAACTTTTAATTGCAGAGCAGGAAAACAGCAGTCACCAGCATATACATACACAGGACAAAGATGCATCTACATGTATAGCAGGACGTGGGAGGCAGAAAGAGAAAGCCAACAGCAATATTAATAAACAATGAAAAAGGTTAACAATCGTCCCTTTGTTGCCAGGCTAAATCCCGTAAGCCCGATTTCAACCTCTGAGCAGAAGGAGTGTTCAGGTGGGCCAAAAAAGGGTCCCATATGCGATAGAAAAGGAAAGGTTTGTCCTTAAGTGCTGTAGAGAAGGCTTCCATTGGCATGATACATATCACAGACTGTAGCCACTGGTTGACAGATGGGGCCTTATCAGAAATCCACAGTACCATAATGCACTTTCGAGCGTAGTGCAGCAGTATGTGAAGGAGATCTTTGCTGCGTAAGCCGGCAGGTAGCTCATCGTTCAGTCCTAACAGGCAAGTCCTTGGACCCAGATGCAGTCGGCAATTAAATATAGTACATAGCTTGTCTATAAGTGATCTCCAAAACTGTAGAATAACAGGGCAGCTCCACAGACAATGAAAAAAGGAACCAACAGCAGACTGACATTTGTTACAGAGATTAGGCAAAGCTGGATACATTATGTGTCTCTTCTCGGGTGTAATATAAAGCCTATTTATAAGTTTAAACTGCCTTTCCCAAATAGAATTAGATGCCAAGGCTTTAAAAGGACGACAACACAACTCATCCCAAGCTTCAGCATCTATAGCGCCTACGTCTGATTCCCATTGGCCCTTGATTTTGTTAGAGTTATCCATTCTAAGATCAGAGAGAATGTTATAAATCTTTTTAGTGATACATTTTAGTTGGGTAGTTTTTACCATGAGTGATTCTATAGGAGAAAGACCAAACCCTCCATTCAAATCCTTCAATTTAGAAGTAATATAGTGCTTTACCTGAAAGTACTTCAAAAAATCCTTATTGGTCAGACCAAACTTGCTTTTCAGTTGATTAAAAGTAAGAAGAGAGTTCTCATGAACAAGATCACCCACTGTATTAATCCCTTTTTGAGACCAGTCCGCAAAACCAGCCTGAAGACCAGGTAAGAAGTCAGGGTTTTCATGAATAGGAGTAAGAAGGGAGAAACAATTATAATATCCTTCCAGGCGCCTGACTTTGCGCCAAATAACGAGCATATTCTTTAGCACCATATTATCTTGTGTTAGAACTGTGGCTTTACCTGAGGAAATATATAGCAGGTTCCGCAACGGAATGCCCTTTAAAGAAGTGGACTCAGCGCTGAGGTAAATGGAATCCGGATCGTCCATAAACCATTCTGTAAGAAATTTAAACTGTGCAGCCAAGAGGTATTGTGGGAAGGAGGGAGCGGCAAGACCGCCTTTCTGAACAGGCAAACACAGAAAACTGTATCTCAGCCTAGGTCTTTTCTTACGCCATATAAAAGAAATAATTGAACCATTTAATTTTGACAAAACCTTTTTGGACAGAGCAAGCGGTAACATCTGGAATAAATACAAGAGGCGAGGGAGGATATTCATCTTGACCAGATGAATACGACCTAAGAGAGACAGAGGGAGGCTGCACCACCTACCCAAATCGCGATTGATGGTCTGAATTAAAGGGGTGTAGTTCAGACTATACATTTCTTTTAGATTCGGTGAAATCTTTACCCCTAAATAAGTGAAACCGGAGGGAGACCAACGAAAAGGCTGAGAAATGTTTGGATCAACCTCATTTAGAACAGAGAGGGGCATAGCCTCACTTTTAGAAAAATTGATCTTGTAGCCTGAGAAGGAGCCGTATTGGGAAATTAACGCAACTAATCTAGGAATTGAGTGAGCAGGAGAATTTAGAAAAATTAAGACGTCATCTGCATAAAGTGAAATCTTATGTTGAGAATTGTTCAAACAGAGTCCTTCAATAGCAGCATCCTTCCTAATGGCTGTGGCAAGGGGTTCCATAGCCAGGGCGAATAACAAAGGGCTCAGCGGACAGCCCTGTCGACTTCCACGTTCAATACTGAAATTATCTGACCTATAACCATTGGTAATCACTGCCGAAAGAGGGGAAGTATAAAGGATCTGGATCCATTTAACGAAGTTGTCACCTAAACCAAATTCTTGAAGTGTGAAAAGAAGAAACGGCCATTCCAGACGGTCAAAGGCCTTTTCAGCGTCAAGTGAGATGACTAGAGCCTCAGGGTTAAACAAAGATGAGTGCTGAATAATGTTAAGTAGGCGCCTCACGCTATGTGTGGAATACCGCCCTCGTATAAAACCAGTTTGATCATTCTCAACGATCGAAGGTAGTATTGGCTCAAGACGTACAGCCAGGACCTTAGCAAGTATCTTCAAATCAAGATTTAAAACAGATATAGGCCTATAGGAGGCGCATTCTTCTGGAGGTTTCCCCTTCTTCAGAATTAGCGAAATATTAGCCTCCATTAAGGAGGGGGGGAGAGTGCCTGCCTCAAAAGAGGACAGAAGCATCTTATACAGTGGGGAAGTCAGAATCTTACTAAATTTCTTAAAGAATTCCCCCGTGAACCCGTCTGGACCCGGGGCTTTGTTATTTGGAAGCATCTGAATAACTTTCAAAATTTCACTTTGCGTTATAGGTTTACATAAATCATCCCTTTGGATTTCAGTAACTTTAGGTAAATTTAGTCCTAAGAAGAAGTGATGCATACCTTGTTCCAATGTTGGTTTAAACTGGGAGGTATATAACTGCTTATAAAAAGTTTTAAAAGTATCATTAATAATTAAATTGTCGTATTTAGGTAAACCAGATGAGTCTCTAACACATGGGATATTACAACCAGCACCCTTATTATGAAGAAGATTGGCCAGATAGCGGTTAGGTTTATTAGCAAACTCATATAACCTCTGCCTCATGAAGAAAAGAGATTTCTCAGCCTTTCTTGTCAATAGTGCCTCCAAAGCTGTTTTAACCACCTGAATTTCATTCCTTAATTGCTCTGAAGGTGATTCATTATGTTTAGCTTGCAGTTCGTGCAATTCCAGTTCCAATTTCCGTTGTTCCATCTGATTTTTCCGCTTCAGGCCTGCTGAATATGATATAATCAGTCCACGGGTGTAAGCCTTCAGGGTGTCCCAAAGCAGGCCTGGAGAAACTTCAGGGGTTGCATTGACCTTTAAAAAATGTTCAAGCTGATCATTTAAAAATATTTCGAATTTTGGGTCGTGAATCAAAAAATTGTTAAATCTCCAGGTATGAGACCGAGGGACAGGATTTAGATCACTTAGCTGAACAAAAACCGGCGCATGATCTGATATAATAATATCGCCTATTGTACATCTCAAAATGTTTCCCAGTGATCGCTTGGGGGTGAAAACGAGATCGATCCTACTACTTGTTCTATGAACACCGGAAAAAAAAGTAAATTCTTTATCGTTAGGATGAAGAGTCCGCCAGGTATCAACCAGATCAAGTTCGTTACAAGTATCTAAAAGTGCTTTGGCCCTTGTAGACATTTGAATTTGTTTAGGAGGGGATCTGTCCTTAGTTGTAGAAAAATAACAGTTAAAATCACCGGCTATCACAGAATTATCACAAACCCAATCAGAAAAGGAAGAGAAAGTATGAGCAATAAAGTCGTTAGACTGTACTGGCGGAAAGTAAATATTCAGAAATGACACCGCCTGACCACCTAGGGTGCCTTTTAAGGAAACATATCTACCAGACTTATCACAAATTGTTTGGTCAACTGTCAGCGGTAGGTGTTTATGTATTAAAACGGCTACACCGCGGCTCTTACTCGTAAAGGAGGAACTAAAAACTTGACCGACCCAATCACGTTTCAGTTTTAGATGCTCCTGAGGAAACAGGTGAGTTTCTTGCAACAAGGCAACATGTACATTCTCCCTCTTAAGAAAGCTCAATATTTTTTTCCGTTTAACAGGGTTATGTATACCTCCTACATTCCAGGAACAAACATTCAACATTGAATTATCACTTATCATACAACATTTTAAATAAGCATGGAACCACGCTCAGGTGACCAAAGCATAGCTGATATGTAGGGCTCCCAAACACTGCTCTACAACACCAGTGGCAAGTAAAATACACATAGAAAAACAAACGTCCTGCTCTGCTAACAATTAACAGAAAACTATTTATAAGAAACAGAACCGTCAAGAAACCAGTGAGTATGGAGGTCAGACAAAGGTCTTCAATGCCCAGCAGGGGGCGCAAGCAAACTTTCCAACTTGGACATAGAAAGATGCTGGACCAGAGTACGAGTCTTTTCTTAATCAGTAACGTGAAACAGTTGCCCGCCCGCAGCTAAAACAAGAATTCGGATTATAAATGGCTAAATAAAATAGTCTATGTGTATGGGGTTATTATCTCCGCACAGACCCGAAAAGAAAAAAAAAAGGAACCAAACAGAAAAAATAACAATAATAATAAACAGGGAAGGAAAAGAAAAAAAAAAAAAAAAAAAAAAAGGAGGAGGAGGAGACGAGGGATTGGCGAATGCCTCAGGTATGGGACAGGAGCACAGATCAACAGTCCACTGGAGCCACCGAGGATGAGTGCGGCCCCGCCCCTTGAGGTACGTTATCCAGGTAAGCTGAGACTGCTTCTGGAGATCTAAAAGATTTCTCCTGGCCATCGATCTTTATCCTAAGGACAGCCGGGTACATCATAGCGAAGGGGACACCCATCTCCCTAAGGCATTGTTTGACGTGGTAGAATCCCTGGCGTTTCTTCAGAACAGCGGCGGAGAAGTCCTCGAATATCATAATAGGAATGCCATTATGAAATAAGGACTGCTTCCTCCTAGCCGCTTGCATGATCCGTGCTTTATCCTGGAAGTTGTGGAGCTTTATGATGACCGCGCGGGGCCGCTGGGCACTGGAAGGGAGGCGTGCAAGCACCCGGTGGCAGCGATTGATTTTAACAGCGCCGCCCTTGAAACTCACAGCCACCAACTCCGGTAACCACGTTTTGAAAAAAGACACAGGGTTGGTACCTTCACTGCCTTCGGGTAGCCCAATAACACGTATGTTACACCGTCGGCTCCTGTTCTCCAAGTCATCAATCTTATCCAAAGCGGCCTCCAGCTTAAGCTCCACTTCAGAAATCTTGGCGCCATATCCCGCTGTAACATCTTCCTGCGTTGATATACGTGCCTCTGCCTCCTTCATTTTAACATCCAATGCAGAGATGTTAGCTGCGCATGTTTCCAGTCTTTTCAGAACTGGATCAATCTTCTTCTCAAAGGAGGCCTCCACCGCCCTCAGCACCTCCGCCGATATCCTCTCCACCAATTTGTCGACGTCCATTCGGTCGAGAAGTGGGGGCGACTGGGCCTCCGCCATAACCGCTACAGCATGATCGCTGAGCGGAGGGTGATTTTCTCCGGATTTGCCCGGTTTCGACCCAAGGTTGAGCTTCTTCTGGGTGCTTGGCATCGTACGAAGTTTAAAAGTCGAAATAAACAGAGACTTTAACCAAACAAGACATATAAAGGCCTAAACAAATGCCAAGCTGCGGGAGCGGGCGAGAAACACAGCTACTCCGCCATTGACGTCACGTGACCCCCCAACGCAACACCTTTGTTACTGCTCCCATTCCCCATGGGATGGACGTAGAGACCTAAAATTCATTCCAGATACACAATATAACCATCCCTCCCAAACAGTGGTCACAAATCAGTCCAAATGTGTGGTAGTGGGCACATCTGCTATATTGAGATAATCCATCCCACCTCACAGGTGTGCCACATCAGGATGCTGATCTGACATCATGAGTAGTGCACAGGTGTACCTCAGACTGCCCACAACAAAAGGCCACCCTGGAATGTGCAGTTTTTTGCGCTATTGGGGGTCTGGGGACCCAGAACCAGTCAGTATCTGGTGTGACCACCATTTGCCTCATGCAGTGCAACACATCGTCGCATGGAGTCTATCAGATTGTCAATTGTGGCCTGTGGAATGTTGGTCCACTCCACTTCAATGGCTGTGCGAGGTTGTTGGATATTCGTGGGAACTGGTACACGCTGTCGTATACGCCGGTCAAGCACATCCCGAACATGCTCAATGGGTGACATGTCCGGTGAGTATGCCGGCCATGCAAGAACTGGGACATTCTCAGCTGCCATCTGCCCTGAACAATGTGAACCATGATTCATCCGTGAAGCGCACACCTCTCCAACGTGCCAGACGCCATCGAATGTGAGCATTTGCCCACACAAGTCTGTTATGGCGACGAGCTGGAGTCAGGTCAAGACCCCGATGAGGACGACGGGCATGCAGTTGAGCGTCCCTGAGACGGTTTCTGACAGTTTGTGCAGAAATTGTTTGGTTGTGCAAACCAATTGTTCCAGCAGCTGTCTGGGTGGCTGGTCTCAGACGATCTTGGAGGTGAACCTGCTGGATGTGGAGGTCCTGGGCTGGTGTGGTTACACGAGGTCTGCGGTTGTGAGGCCGGTTGGATGTGCTGCCATATTCTCTGAAACGCCTGTGGAGACGGCTTATGGTTGAGAAATGAACATTCAATGCACGGGCGACAGATCTGGTTGACATTCCTGCTGTCAGCATGCCAATTGCACGCTCCCTCATTGTTTGTGGCATCTGTGGCATTTTGCTGTGAGACAAAACTGCACATTCCAGGGTGGCCTTTTGTTGTGGGCAGTCTGAGGTACACCTGTGCACTACTCATGATGTCAGATCAGCATCCTGATGTGGCACACCTGTGAGGTGGGATGGATTATCTCAATATAGCAGATGTGCCCACTACCACACATTTGGACTGATTTGTGACCACTGTTTGGGAGGGATGGTTATATTGTGTATCTGGAATGAATTTTAGGTCTCTACGTCCATCCCATGGGGAATGGGAGCAGTAACAAAGGTGTTGCGTTTATATTTTTGTTGAGTGTATATATATATATATATATATATATATATATATATATATATATATATATATATAGCTTATATCCCCCGCTCTTTTTCTTTCCCTCCTTCTTTCTCCCTTTTCTTCTCCCCAGTCAAGTCCGTCCCGTGCTTGGCAAATGAAAATAAAATAAACAATACAAGCAAAGGTGAATCAAATAGACCAATACGGCAAGGCTGGGATGGTCCATTTGGTACAGTAAATCAGTTGGGCATCTTTCTTTGTCTTTAGACAACAATTCTGATGGCAAAAGATCCAAACGGGACTGACAAAAAAAAAGAGAGCTTATATCCAACATGTCTCTTCACTCCCCAAAACAAAAGTTGCCCCTAGCAGGGAACGCCAGCTATGACCCAGTTGTTAGACATCTGGCAGATTGGAAAGGCACACGTGACTTCTCTTGGTCGATTACTTCACTCAGTGGTAAACAATTATTTGCAGACCTATTAAATTATGAAAGAAGCAAAAGTTCAAACCTCTCTAAAGTGCAGTCTCAGTCAGTGAACAATAGAGAGTCAAAAAGCAACTGAGGTCGCACAGTCCACTCAGCCCATGTCTTGATTCCCACACACAGCCAAGATGTGATTCTTGACGTAGTCTTTAGCAGCCGTTGGATTGGTGAATATTTCCTCACCAAGAGGAGAGGAAATCCTCAGCTTCGCTGGGTATAGCATCTGGAATCTCACACCCCGACATCCGCGCAGTAGATCTTTAACTTCTTTAAAGGCCCCCCGTCTTTTCGCGACTGCAGATGGCAGGTCCGGGAAAATTAGGATTTTGACTCCATCATGCGTCAGGGGACTGTTTACCTCCTCCTTTTCTTGAACGTAATGAAATTTGACAATAAGTGGCCTGGGTCTCTGGTCTCTCGCAGGAACAGGCTGGAGGCTGCGATGTGCCCAATCCAGTGTCGGAGCGGTATCTAGGGCCAAAACCTCCTTTAGTAGCTGGGCCACAGAGTTGACAGTCTCAAAGTGCTCTCTCACGACAAGTATTCGAATGTTGCATCTGCGCTGTCTCCCCTCAAGGTCTTCGGTGTTGTCCGAAAGAGCTGACACAATTTCTTTCAGATCGTGAACTTGCTTCTCCAAGTCCACAACCCAGTCCGAATATGTGTTTGCATCTTCTTCCAGGCTAGTTAGCCGGCTATGGTGGTCAGTGCAAGTAGTTGCTAGGGCATCAATCTTAGCACAAAGTTCAGTCCGCACTTCATCTATTTGGTCAGAAACATTGCTGCAAAGCGAATCGATCAGCTCATTGAGAGCTTGGCACTTGGTCTCGACTTTTGCTTCCAGCGTAGAAATTTTGGCGACTACTAGTGATGTGCGATACCACTGATTTTCTTTCCGATCCGATACCAAGTAATATTCAGGGTGGTATCGGCGATACTGATCCGATACCGATACTTTGTACAAAAACTTATTTTATTTATTGTATCTCAAATTATAGCATCATAATGATTACAGGACATCAGCTTATTTGTTCTTATCACTTAATAACGCAGAGTTCATCATATAGAAATAAAAAAAAAGAAGTTGTGCTATTTGAACACCTTGCCTGCCTGCAGCACTAAAGGAGTCAGTGAGAGACGTCTGTCTCGCCCTAGCAGCACCTGACTCTCTCCTCCTCTTCAGTTCACCTCAACATACGCTCGTCATATTCTGTGATATGATTTACTCTGAGGTCTTTGACAAGGTTAGTGATGTTGCCACAACCATACATGCCAACCCTCCCGATTTTTCTGAGAGAATACCGAATTTCAGTGCCCTCCCGAAAATCTCCCGGAGCCACCATTCTCCCGAATTTCGCCCGATTTTCAGGACAACAAAATTGAAAAATCATATTGCAGAATTCATAGCGCGGCCCAGCCAATTCCAGTTTCCAACAATGGCAGCAGCAACTTAGTTTTAATATTACTCTTATTTCTCTTTTTGGGTCGCAAAAAAACTTTTAACATATTTTCAGGTGAGAATGTAGCTGTGTAAACTTCAAATATCTGAGCCGACCGACACATCGTCTTCAAACCCCCGTGGTCTTTCCCTATTCGGGTTAAACATGAGATATAAGTCACTTTGATAACTTAAAAATGTTATTGTTTGGCTTTTTCAGTGTTTTATTTGTTCGTGAGTAAATTGGTTTGGCTGAGATTAAAGTTATTAGATTTGATTAAATTAAATTTGACTTCATTAATCCTTCGGAAGGGTTCCTCCGGGGTTTTCACACAGCTGAATAAACGTCAAACAGAAAATGGTTAAACAGAAGTGTGAGACGGTCGAGAGTTTACGTCAGCGCCCGGTTATATTTTAGATAGAAAGGAGCAGACAGCAGAGTTTCACTCCACCAAGGGAGCTCGTGACGTACTACCCGGCTTTCTTTAGACCGCGAAGGCCGGGTCCTCAGGTGGAAGCAGCCTCTGAATTTGGACACCCCCGCTGTTTCCGGGCCGGCCAATAATAACGGTGACATTTAACGTATTTTATCCGATAAATAAACCCTGTAAAATGTATTTACCCCCCCAACAGCCCTTTTTAATGTCTCCCTAGTATGGCCACAACACCTCACTCTTGGAGCACTTTTTTTGCCACATGTATCGCAAACCACGTCTCAGCTGTGTGTGGAGGTAAAATACGTCCGCACATGACTTCAATTACGCTCAGCTATTGTTGTGAGTGCGCACGCCAAGGGGCTGCGAGACATTTATACAGCCGTATTTCGCACATGACTATGAAAGGCGGAAGAGGAAGTAGTTCCTTTGAATGTAGACAATCCGAATGTTATAGTTTCTTTCCACTGTGTTCCTGTTAATGATAAACTACAAATTTACTCTAAATTACTAAAATATCGATATTTTAATGTGAGAATCGATTCTAGAACATAAATGATTGGTATCGGAGGAATCGATATTTCAGGATCGATCCGCACATCACTAGCGACTACATTCTTCTCCGAGTTAGCTATGGCAGCCATTAGTGCGGCCATGTCCGGGGATCTAGCATTGCTATCAATTGCCTTGGCTCCATCAGTCTTTCTTGTGTTTTTGGACCTTGACATTGTTGTAAAGTTCGCTTGGGCGATGCGCACATTTGCAGTGGTAACTCAGCTGACGACCGATAACGCGTTAGTGCCCAATGTCACAGTATTTATATGAAAAAATAGCGTATCCCCACAGAGCAACTCAGCCACCCGTCTTTACATGTCGCTGCTCCTACGTCAACCCCCGCCACCACTGTACTCTTGAGCAGACGTGTTGTCTGGAGTGACAAATCACGCTTCTCCATCTGGCAATCCGATGGAGGAGCCTGGGTTTGGTGGTTTCCAGGAGAACCATGTAAAGTTTGGTGAAGGGTTGTTTTTCAGGTGCTGGGCTAAATCCCTTAGTTCGCGTGACAGGAAGTCATAATGCTTCGGCATACCAAGACATTTTCATCCTCCAAACTTGTGGGAACATCTTCCCGTTCAAACATGACTGCACACCAGTGCACAAAGCAACATCCATTAAGCTATGGCTGCAGAAGTTTGATGTGTGGCCTCACAGAACCCTGACCTCAACCCGATAGAACACCTTTGGGATGAATTAGAGCGGAGACTTCTCATCCAACATCAGTGTCTGACCTGCAATTCTGAAAGAATAGTCAAAATTCCCCATAAAAAAAGAGTTCGATTCAATTCAGTTGCCTCAGGGTGGTTTATAATGTAAGGTAAAGACTAAGGTAACACAAAGAAAACACATGTAACCCCAACAAGGAAGGAAAAACTCCAGTTTAACAGGAAGAAACCAGGCTCAGGGAAGGGCAACTAGCTGCCACAACTGGTTGGGGTGAGAGAAAGGAGACAAGTCATAAAATGTGCCCTGGAAGAGAGCCAGAGATTATGCTTTACAAATGACTACCCTCTTGTCAGAGATTTACAGTTAACAATTTTGAATACACGTAGACATTGAGGGCTAGCAGGAGGGACTATGCGCTTACCTGCTGCTCTCTGGCAGGTAGCTCCATGCCCTCCTGGGTTTTAATTGCACCTTAGAACACACATGCATCAACACTACAATGAGCGGGTGGAGGGAGGTTTGGAGTCTTCTCTCACTCCCGTTCTCTGCGGCCTGCTGGAGCGGGGGGGGGGGGCTAGGAGGAGGAGTTGGCCGTCCGACTGCGGTCTGGAGTGTGGGGCCTTCCTGCTGCTGCGGAGTCGGGGCGGTCTGCCTCCCCCCACCGCAGGGAAAAGGGTAACACCACCTGGGTCTGGGTGCAGTTCCCCCCTCCAGGGGCAAGGGTACCTAGACCCGGTTCGTAGAGTACGCTTGGGGAGTGTGATCGTGTGTACAGTGTCTCTTTATGTCTGTCTCCACGTTGGTTGAGTGTGGAGTAAGTGCATATGAGAGCATGAGGGTGGGAATGGATGTTTGTATCTGTGTGTGCCTGTATGTCTGTGTCTATATGTCAGGTTGGGTATCAGACGCCACCTCTCTCGGTGCATTGATGGTTCTTTGTGTCTGGGGGTGGGCGTCCGGGTACACACCGGCTCACTCCTTGGTGGCCGCTTATCGGGGCCTGGAGCCTGGGGCTCGCTCGGGCCACTTCGGAGGTGGGGTGCCCCCGGCCTCTCGGCCTGGGGCTCGGTCACTCAGGCACAGCTGGCTGCCGGCGGAGCTCACGGGCGCGTCACTGCAACTCCCCCTGGCTTCTGCTCCGCGGCTGCTGAGTGAGCCCTCATCTGGGACTCTCCTCAGCTCTTACTGAGACAGTGGCGCGGCTGCCCCTCTGTTGGTCTTCCTTGGTCTCTTGTGTTCTGCGGGCCTCTGGATGTCTGGAGTTTTGATCTCCTCCATACCTGCTTCATACCCTGGAGGACGGGGCTGTGGCTCCCCACACTCCCTAGCAGATCGTTACATGGAGAAACCTTTGGAATGCAAGCATGCTGATCCACACAGGTATGCACACAGGTGTACACATGGGTATTCACAGACGCGGACTACAGCTTTCTTGGCTGCTGCCTCAAAGCACATTGTGCTCTGTCTATCTTGCGTGCTGCACAATATCGTTTATTACTTAGTATCTACTGATATTTACTGCTAGCTAGTTTATTGTGATGGTGCTTTTTTTTATTATGTTGCTCTTTGTTGTTTGGGGAGCTTGCAAAGAAAAGCGTCTGGACTTCATTAAGTTGCTTGAAGACGTTTCACCTCTCATCCGAGAAGCTTCTTCAGTTCTAAGGTCAAATGGTGGAGAGTCCCAGATATAAACCCAGTGAGAGTTCCCCCCCACAGAGGGACAAAAGGACCCCCTGATGATCCTCTAATCGCCTGAGCCAAGGTGGGAAACTGGGCGTGGGTCCCAATCAGCCAGAGTTTCGGGTGTGTTCATTGTGAAACCTGGCCCCACCTTATCATGCGAATTCCTGAGGTCAGATGGCCCAGGATGTGAGTGGGCGTTAAGGCGTCTGGGAAGGGATCTCAAAACTGGATTATAGATGGCAGAGAGTTGGTGTCGTAAACCCCCGCCTCTGTTCAAAGATGGTCGTTCACAGTGGACATAGATGGCTTCTTTCACTCCTCTTTCAAACCATCTGTCCTCTCTGTCCAAAATGTGAACATTGGCATCCTCGAAAGAGTGTCCTTTACGTGCGGCTATCCTAAATGGGCGTTCTTAAAGTCAGCAAAGAGGCACAGAAAAGAAGACCAGACACCAGCGAGGGAGGATAAGAAGGACAGACGCAACAACATTGTCATCCCCTATGTAGCCGGTGTATCAGAGAAACTCAGGAGAGTTTTCTCCAAGCATGACATCCCAGTGTATTTCAGACCCAGCAACACGCTCAGACAGAAACTGGTTCACCCGAAAGACAAAACGCCAAAACACATGTGGTGTATGCTGTACAGTGCAGCGAGGAATGCTCAGACCTCTACATTGGAGAGACCAAACAGCCACTTCACAAGCGCATGGCACAACATAGGAGAGCCACCTCCACAGGACAAGACTCAGCAGTTCATCTGCATCTTAAGGATAAAGGACACTCTTTCGAGGATGCCAATGTTCACATTTTGGACAGAGAGGACAGATGGTTTGAAAGAGGAGTGAAAGAAGCATCTATGTCCACTGTGAGCGACCATCTTTGAACAGAGGCGGGTGTTTACGACACCAACTCTCTGCCATCTATAATCCAGTTTTGAGATCCCTTCCCAGACGCCTTAACGCCCACTCACATCCTGGGCCATCTGACCTCAGGAATTCGCATGATAAGGTGGGGCCAGGTTTCACAATGAACACACCCGAAACTCTGGCTGATTGGGACCCACACCCAGTTTCCCACCTTGGCTCAGGCGATTAGAGGATCATCAGGGGGTCCTTTTGTCCCTCTGTGGGGGGTCACTCCCACTAGGTTTATATCTGGGACTCTCCACCATTTGACCTTAGAACTGAAGAAGCTTCTCGGATGAGAGGTTAATCGTCTTCGAGCAACTTAAAGAAGTCCAGACGCTTTTCTTTGCAAGCTCCTTTGACTACGATGACCTGGATGACTGAGAACCTTCACAGACTCTTTGTTGTTTGCTTTCTCTTCTGTTTTTTTTCTCCATACAGGTGACCCAGGTGTTTTGTTTTTTTTTGTTGTTTGTTTGTTTGTTTGTTTTCTTTCTTCCCCCCCTTCTCACCGTCTCTTCTCCCCTTTGGTTTTCTTTCTCTCCCTCTCTTTCTTTCATTCTTTCTCCCTGTCCTATCCCCCAGTCATGTCTGGGGGTTTGTAGGAACTGAAAATAAAATAAATTCATAATTATAATAAAGGTCAATCAAATGGACCAATATGGCAAGGCCATGATGATCCACTTGGTAAAATAAATCCGCTTGGCATCTTTCTTGGCCTTAAGACAACAATTCTGATGGCTAAAGATCCAAAAGGGACACAAAAAAAAAAAAGAGATTTACAGTTAACAAACAGTCAGGTGAGTAAACAACACTGAGACACTTGAGATTGACAACGTGCGGCACGGGTGAAAAGCTCAGAGCAAATCACACCGAACTGCAGTATTCGTTTATTTTCGGGTGGCTGTAGCTCAGGTGGCAGAGCAGGTCAGCCACTAATCAGAAGGTTGGTGGTTCGATCCCAGGCTGCCTCCTCGCTGCATGCCAAATATCCTTGGGCAAGATACTAACCCCGTGTTTGCCTACTGGTGGTGGTCAGAGGGCCCGGTGGCGCCAGTGTCCGGCAGCCTCGCCTCTGTCAGTGCGCCCCAGGGCAGCTGTGGCTACAATGTAGCTTGCCATCGCCAGTGTGTGAATGTGTGTGTGAATGGGTGAATGACTGAATGTAGTGTAAAGCGCTTTGGGGTCCTTAGGGACTAGAAAAGCACTATACAAATGCAGGCCATTTACCATTTACCATTTATAGGTTACATCGTCAATATGCAAATATAATCACATTTCCTGTTACGCAGGTCCTGATGCTGTCTGTGTGTGTGTGTGTGTGTGTCACAAAGTATGTGTGTTGCAAGTCAATTTCTAAGAACAATATAATGCAAGTCAACTTCTGCGGATATGTATTTCTGTACTGGTCTCTTGTCAGTGTCACAGGGTCAGCTTCCTGTTTCAACAGAAAACTGTCTGGTGAAATATGTATAACATAACTTTTGAAGCATAAGCAAATAAAACAATAAAAACTCCCTAACATCCCTCCCTGTTGTTACCGTATTTCACCACTTCAATCATACTTTATTATCAGCTAACAATCACTTGCTTATAACATTTTCAATTGTAGCATCATTCAGTATGTGAGAGTGTGTGTGTTCCTATACTAAATCTTCTTCGTCCGGTTCATTTTCTTGTGGCAGTCCAACATAGGTGATCACTGTGGCCTGTACCATTTTGCCAATCATTGATCTGATACAGGGTAGAATGCATGTTGAGAACATGCAAAGCAATAAAAGAAGAACTCCTATCAAGACAAGTCCTTTGATCACGAGGGTCTTCCAGCTGCCGCTCAGCAGGTCAGCCAGTCCTCTGTGTTCGTGACATAGTCTTGTTGCTGTGCATTACTCAGTTGTCGTAGCTTCTCCAGGGCGGTGGTCATGGTCAAGGAATGCACGTTATCTGGAATATAGGTGCAGCAAGTGGTGTTGAATAAGACACAGAGGCCCCCTCTCTCAGCGAGAATCATGTCCAGGGCGACTCTGTGTTGCATGACCACTATTCTGATCGCGTCGATTTCCTCATTCTGAGCCTTGTTTATCCATGTTGAGCTGTTCAGGAAAAGTCCAAATCGGTAGTCAAGAGTCTCGATCCTTAACATGTTTTTTCCATTCCCGATCCATGGGAAAAGTGAGTGCAGGACCTTCTGTCCGGTGGTCCACAACTTGAACTCCGCTGGCACATCACTGCCCCAGATTGGATCATGAGGTTGCACGTCATCAGTGCTCCTCCTGCGTCTTGGTTGGTCCTGATGGAATATTCTGAATGTGTGGTCTGACACTAAAATTGGGGCGCAGAGTCCGGTGCTGTTGGGTGGGATGGTGAAGTATGTCTTTGAGCCACATGCCCACGCTGTACCCTGCACCCAATATGTGCCATTCAGGAAGCTTATCCGTGCCTTTCTGTCCTGCGGCATCCGGAAAGTCTGGGAGCAGTTTTGGTTCATCCCCAGCTTTCTGTTGCCGTATGCGAAGGTGAAACACATTGGATGTTGTATTCCTGGTTCCCTCCTGACGTTAAAAGATTTTCCCTTGTCATTGGTCGCATTCAGGTGTACCCAGTATCGGTCATCACAGCTGTAGTTCCAGTCTGAGACCTCTGGTGCACAAGATACTACCTCATTAGGTTTATAGTTGATCAGTGTTCCATTACACCGTCGCAGGTCGATTTTTGTGACTTGTCTTTTTAACTCAAACTTGAAGGCGAAGATGTTTTCGGGGGAACATGTTCCGCTGGTGGCTTTGTAGAATATACATAGGGCTTCGGAAAGGCTGGGTGATTTTCCATATAGGGTGGCTTGCATTGCTGTTGTTGGGAGGTGAGAACAGACGTAGCAGCCATTGTGGTTGTCTTCTGTATGTACTCGGTTGTAGACGTACCGGTACCAGGCATTGTTCAGTCAGGGGTGGTTGTGCTCTTTGTCCATATCCTTTAGGTGTAAGTTGTCATATGACCATTTCTTCTGCAGGTGGTGCTGTGGGTCCTTGTCTGTCCAGGTGAGTATCAGTAGGCTCACTAGGAGCGCAATGCCAGTCATTATGAGGACAAGGTTCTTCATGATGACCAGGCACACCCGGGCTCCAGGTGAGTAGACCACTGGCGAGAAGACAAAAGGGCGGGATATACCCAAACAGCCCTTTCCTCCACCAGGGAACACCTAGGAGTCGGGGGAACCGGCGTCTATGCTTGTGTTGTCACTCACTTTTTTGCAGTGGCTTTGGTGGATCCAAGATGGTCTTTCTGCTATTTTGCAGGCAGTCGGTGTGCTGAGTAAGACCTGATATGGGCCTTCCCACCTTGGTGAACTCCAATTCTTTCTCTGGAGTACTTTGATCAGGATCCAATCACCTGGTTGCAACCTGCAAGACACTGGAGAAATATCGCTCGGCAGTTTATTGTTTAGCACAATCTCTTTATTAGTCATCCACTCTGCTAGGGTGGTTTCTCTTATAGACTTATTAATAGGCTCACTAGTGAGAGGCAGTGGAAAAAAGGGTCTCCCGTGAAGTGCTTAGAGAGGATATCTGACATTCCCCCCTTTCGACACACGTGCTGATCCGTGTGTCACTAATGCTGCTGTCTTGTGTAGGGATGTTGGCAGTACTGGTTTGCCATTACAGGTCAGTAAGTCATTGTGTAGTTCTGCTCCACACTTTAGCCATTTCTTTTGCTCTGCAATAGGTGCGGCTCTCTGTTCGTCTTCAAGTACATCAAGTGGTATCAGCTGTGAAGTTTCAGACATTAAAGTTTGTATTGGTTGCTGTGCGGCCTTCTTCGCGGCTTGGTCTGCGAAGTTATTGCCTTTAGTAATTTCTGAATTATCTTTCTTGGTGTGCAACGCATGTTGACTGTCAGTGTGAATATTTATATATTTCTATTTCTCGACCTTTGCGCAGCATGCACGTATGATAGCCGCTAGTTCTGCACTCTGTGCTGAAAAAGAGGAAGCTAAAGGTTTCGCTTCTAAAACAGTAGGCTGCAGTGTACTAAAAATGTCTGGTCGGGGTTTCATTTTTTCAGTTAGCTTCTGCATACAGCTGTGTTCGGCACCATCTACTTCCGCAGGAAGGAGAGTGCTTGTCACCGACAGGCAAAGCTAAAACTGTGCTTGTTTGCAGGGCAAGTTTTAAGACAATAAATGCTTTATCTGCCTCTGGTGTCCATTCTATTTCATCTTTCAGAGCTAAGTGTTTGCCATAGATCAGGTTTTGCAAAGGTTGGTCCAGCAGTGCATATTCAGGTATCCAACATCTGCAAAAGTTGCAGAGACCTAAATAACTCATCATTTGTTGTTTGGTGACAGGTTTTAATAATAATAATAATGGATACTTTATTGATCCCCATGGGGAAATTACTTGTTTTTCTCTGCATTTGACCCATTCACTCAGTGAAGCAGTGGGCAGCCCACTAAGCAGGCGCCCGGGGAGCAGTGTGTAGGGACGGTACCTTGCTCAGGGGTACCTCAGGGTAGCCGTTAAGTGGATTCGAACCGCCGACCTTCCGATCATGGGGGCGACCACTTTACCTACTGAGCTATCCCTGCCCCTAGGAGCGTTCTGTACAGCTACTCTTCTGCTGTCTAACAGCTGTCGGCCTTGTACTGTCAGTCTGTGGCCAAGGTACGCTACTTCTTGGCTCCACAATTGCAATTTATGCTGTGAGACTTTATGGCCTTGCTCTGCTAGATGTTGCAAAACTGTGTGTGTTTGCTTTGCAATCCGTCTGTGTGTAGCCTGTAATCAAAATATCATCAACGTATAGCAGGAATTTACCTGGGGCAGGAAGCGTGCAAAATGACATGGATTTTCTCAGAGCTTCTGCATAAAGAGTGGGGCTATTCTGGAATCCCTGAGGCAACCTTGTATAGGTATACTTCTGGTTGTCAAAAGTGAATCCAAATAGCTTTTGTGAGTCAAAATGTAGTGGTACAGAAAAGAAAGCATTTGATAGGTCTATTACAGAAAACCACTGTTCTTTTTGTATTTCTTGATTTAAAATGGTGTGTGGATTTGCCACCACAGGTGGGATTTGTTCTGTTATGTCATTTATTGCTCTAAGGTCATGTACTAGTCGATATTTCCCTGTGTTTGCTTTTTTCACTGGGAAAATCGGAGTATTACAGGTTGTTTCAGTTGTTTTTACTAAAATGCCTGCTTTTTCCATATCTGCAATTACTGGCCTGATCCCTGTTTTTGCTTCTGTGCTTAAGGGATATTGTGGTTTAACTGGCCTGTAGGTTGTGGTAGTTTTTACTACAACTGGATCTGCTAGATCTGACAACAGAGGGTTTGTGTTCAGAGCCTAGAAGTAATTGTTCTATGTTATACACGTCTGTGTTTCCATTGCTCTTTGCTTCTTCTTCTTTGTTTTTTTTTTTGTTCATTACGTTTATACCTGAGGCATTCCTAGATACCCCCTAGTTTTTCAAAGAATTCACACATCTTACATATTTCAACTTTGAAGTTAAAGTTTTCTTATTTTTATCTCTCTCTCTATATATATATATTTAAACTTTGAATTGCTCACAGTTTACAGCTCTAAAACTGGGCATTTGTAAATCATGTACGTGAATTTGCATATGTTGCTTTTGCAGTGTTTCAGACTCCTGCACAATTCTCCGCTTAAGCAGTCAGTTTTCTTTCCCAAATTTGCTAACCCAAATTTTAAGTTCCCACCTTATTAACAGCAATCCTTGTCCCCAGACACAAGTTAGGGCCCACTTGTCAGGTTTATGGAGACATGGCGCTGTGAACAATTCAACCAGAAACTTGCTTTGACATGTCCAGTCATGTTAACCTATAGGTTTCTTCCGACCGCTGCACCTGGAGAATTGGTCCAGGTCTGTTTTGTTCCTGAAGAAACACAACTAAGACATTTTCATTATTATCCTGAGTACTTAAACTACCCGTTTCCCTCTCTCTGGTCAGAAATACCAACTCATGTCATGTGTATAAGTGTAAGCAGGTCTTCATTACTTTTCCTATGCATGTTAATGTTCAGTGAGTGTAAGCTGCTTCCTTCATTGCCTCTGTATGTTATTATCAGGTTTAATTCATGCATCTTTTCACTGATGTCTTAATTCAAAACCATCTCACTTCTGATTCTTTCCAAAAATAATTTCACATGTAACAATTTGTGTATGTGTGTTTCCCCAGTCATTGATAGACAGCCCCCTGTGCTGTCCTCTATCCAGCTTCTGCTCTAAAAACAAATAAATAAAAATGTTTAACTCGCTCATTAGCTTAGTAGTGTCCACATATTTAAATCAGCTTCCCAATCTTGTAGCTTTAGCTGTCATATACATGGTTTAGCATATTGGTTGTTATTATAGATGTGCTCTATATCTCAGCAATATAGCAATTGTCTGCACTGAAGCACCGCAGCAATTTCCTAATGTTGTAAACCTCAACATCTGGCAATAAACCCATTCTGATTCTGATTCTGATTCTGATAGGTCTTCAAACATGTCAAGTAGTGCCTCTATGTACTGAAGTAGTTTGGATATTTTCTTTATTTTCTTCATCTCATATGCCATTATACTGAGTTCGAGCAAACCTTAAACTTGATGCAGACTACGTCATAACAATTGTCCATCTCACATCATAGTGACTAGGTGCCACTTATGATTAATATTATATTTTTATTAATATTATCATCTTTTTCTTTCCATATAATAACAACAGTATATTACAACATTTTATCAGTGTATATCACTATACTACTACTGAGCCAATTCAATAGTTTGGATCATCTTACTCAGCAAACAGATAATTTAGAATTCATCCAATCTGTACAAATTTGCTTTTCCTCTGAACAGGTTTGTGCCTACTTTTTAGACTGGCCTTCTGTTTGCCTCATCTCAGATCCAACCTTCAGTCACATTCATTCTCTCTGTTGCATGCCGAAACAAGCAGTTTATCATTATATTTATTTTTATATTTTATTTTGTATCCATCAAGGGCTTCGGGTGGGCTGCAGTCCCACCCTCACCCAGGCTGGAGACATTTACCTTTTCACACACTTTCCTTGGCTGAACAATGACACAGCCTTAATCTACCTTATGTATCTCTCTTTTTTATAGAAAAGGTTTTCATGTGAATGATTTCCTTTTATTTATTTTATACAATCTGGGCATGATCGTCATGCCAACTATATTTCATTATTTAGTTCTGTTTGTAAGGTTCCTCTTAAAATAGTTACTGCAGAGGGACTGCAAACCATTTGGTTTCGTTTTGTAGAAGATTTGTTTACAAGGTATTTTATTGAGTTAAATATACAGACAGACCCGTGAAGCTGTCACTGGCACGAAGAATGAGAGAAGTTATCAACAACAGGCTTCTACTTTCAAGCTATTCTTGAAAGCGGTTGTCGATTTTACGTGATGACGCACAACTGTTTCCTCATTCAGCCAGCACGTGAGCTATCAACGGTAAACAATTCAGTGGAGTAGTTCAGCCACCTTAATGTGCTGTTAAATCAACTTACTCCACCAACAAAACAGTAAAAACAGTTTATGCGCGCAAGATTTACGCTGGACAGTCTGAGTCTCTCTTTAGTATCTACCACTAGCCGTCTTTCAGGCGTGCTGCTAACCGTTACACGGCTTCCAGCCCTTTTTCAGGCGAGCGGGTAATTTGTCGGGCTTCCAGCCACTATTTCAGGCGAGCGGACAACTAATTCTATCAGGCTACCAACCTCTTACAGGTGAGCGGATAGTCAGTCTTTCTATAGACTTATGTTAGCGAATAGGTCACTTCCTATTTAATATACTTAGAGCAGACAGACTGTCCCAGCCGATTGTTTTACGCAAGGTGCGTCAAATGTGGAATAATCACCTGGCTTCGCTGTTGCCGGTCTGTCGGGCGTCTCTTTTCAAGCCCCAGCGCCGTGGGCCTGTATGACGTCGGCCAGGACCCGAATTTAGCGTCCCTGGACTTTCAACCCTTCCTGGAGGGTGCTCTGCAGAGACTTCAACGCAGGCTTGTCACGGAGTCGGGACTTGAGGAAGGATACCACTGTGAAATGGAGCATAATATTATTATTAATACCAGTCCATTAACGGCGTCGAAGGACCAATTAAATGTCAGAGATTTACAGTTAACAAACAGTCAGGTGAGTAAACAACACTGAGACACTTGAGATTGACAACGTGCGGCACGGGTGAAAAGCTCAGAGCAAATCACACCGAACTGCAGTATTCGTTTGTTTTTATAGGTTACATCGTCAATATGCAAATATAATCACATTTCCTGTTACGCAGGTCCTGATGCTGTCTGTGTGTGTGTGTGTGTGTGTGTGTGTGTGTGTGTGTGTCACAAAGTATGTGTGTTGCAAGTCAATTTCTAAGAATAATATAATGCAAGTCAACTTCTATGATATGTATTTCTGTACTGGTCTCTTGTCAGTGTCACAGGGTCAGCTTCCTGTTTCAACAGAAAACTGTCTGGTGAAATATGTATAACATAACTTTTGAAGCATAAGCAAATAAAACAATAAAAACTCCCTAACACCTCTTAAACTCATAGCAGCAGCTGGACTAAAAGCAAACAGAGAAGGTGGGGAAAACAGTCTCACTGAGAACAAAGTGGAGACGGTAATTGAACAAGTGCCTTCTTGTCCAACAGTAAAGGATGTGGAGATATTTCCACTGGGAACTTTAAAAGATGTTAAACGTTTCCAGACTGATGAGGAGGAGCCAACATCAAGTCAGGACAAAGATATAAAACTAGATGAACTTAGAGTAGGAAGAGTTTCACAGAAAGAAAATGTCAGAACTCCTAATCAAGTGAAAGAGTTTGTTGGACAGGTATCGTCGCCAGCCACAAAAGAAAAGAAGGTCAAGGTTACAACAGTTGTTACTCTACAGAAAGAAAACATTCAAGGATGTGCCAAAAGTCCCAAAGACATGAATGAAACCACCAAAGAAGCGCCAGAGAAGAAGTCTAATGTGATGGTAGTTGTAACTTTAGAAACCAGAGAAAAAGAGAGGACATCAGGTCCCCCAGTCCAGCAGAATACGTCACTGAGACCTGACCAGGAGTGTGTAACTTCAACCTCTGTTACAAAGCCTTCCCCATTGTCACCCATCTTAGATTGTAGTAGCAAGCAGGGGAACCGGGAACAAACAGTGCTAGTATCTGGTAACCAGCTGCAATACACAGAAGACGGAGGTAGCCTGAGCTGTGATGAGGCTGGTGAGGGACCGCCCCCTCCACCGCCTCAGATTTGTAAATATAGCCGTATAATCTCCAAGACCAGAGTCAGACCACAGTCCAAAGAGGAAACCTTAGCCGAAATGAATGGCTCTCAAATACAAACAGTATCTGGGGACACCGCTGGTGAGCCCACCTATGTAGGACATGAGAACCATGGTTTTGAGGACGGTAATGATCAGTTTGACAGAAAACCTATTATTGTTTTCTTGAACCAGCCCGTGGACTTTCAGTCGGCCTACAAGCGGCTGTCTACAATCTTTGAAAGCGAGGAAGATACTGGTGGGATTTTTTCTCCAGAGAGCATTTCAGATGAGGAAAAGACAAACCAGGAGGAAGAGGAGCAGGGTATTAGAAAAAGTGGTATCGCGAATATTAATATGGGATCACTCACGACAGGAGATGGTCAGAATCCTCCACAAATACAGCATGAAGGACCTTCAACAGATAAAAGCTCCGTTTATGAAAACCAGGGCCAGACTGAATCACCTTCACTTAAAAAAACTGAGACAAAAAGGAAATTCAAATTCAAGTTCCCTAAAAAAAGACTGACAGCATTTAGCCAGGCTATCAAAACAGGAAACAGGGGCAAACAAAACAGGGAAGAAGTTGTTGTTGATGAGGAGGAAGTAGCAGCATGTGGCACAACAGTCAAGGAGACAAAGAGCCAGTCAAATAAATCGCAGATGTTTAAAATTAATAAAATGGAACAAATGAAGTTGGACGAAAGCAATGCCTGCGGCAGAGACAATATCTTCTCTTATATTAATACCAGACATTCAGAGTCACATAACCGAGTAGAGGAGCTCTGCAAAAATGCGTTCGACTCTATAGACAGTCTCGAGAAGTCGATTAAACAGTTGGAAATCAGCGTGGAGAGTATAACTGCCCCATGTGACTCAGCTGACAAAGCTCAGCTTAAAAGAAAAGTCAAACAAGAACGAGAGAGAAGTCCGTCCAAAAGGTCAGCGACTCAGATCACTAAGGGTCCAAATCCATCTGAGAGTAAGAGAGCCAAACCCCAGACTGCACGCGACAGCGAAAGAAACAGGTCTGATATTCCTCTGCCCAGCTGTTTCACTTCAGTTTGCTGGGATGGTGGTGGGCACCGTTACCATCTACCTCTGTGTTCTTTGAATGTTTCTTTCACCAGCTTTGAATTCCTCTCACAGACAAATCTTCAAACTACCCAAAATTAACAAGACAACTGATGCATTTAATCACATATCCGATGGAAAGTTGTTTTCCTACCATAACCTAGGTTTTCTGAACACAAGTGTGGGTTCTGCATTGCTGTTTGCCTTTTTCTTCTTCGTGTGTGCCTTTCAGGGAAATTCTTTACTGCTGTTGCTGATGTTTGAAAAGGAAAACAGTACTATGTGAGAGGGTGATGTATTTAACTCATAGATGAACCTTAAAAATCCCGACTCTTCTACTGCTTTAGAAGAAGAAGAAGTCAAGATTTTTTCTACTTTAAATGACTCAGTCTTTTAAAACTACTTCAGTAGATACCAAAAATTAGTTATAATTCTTTTTACTTTAACCTGTTAAAGGCCAGTATGAATACATAGCTTCATTGCTTGTTTTTTTTATCGTAAAAACCAAAAAGAAAGAAAAAAATGGCAGCTCCCCTGAGATGGGTCAGTGATTGGCAGCAGCATTGATTTTCATGCATTTTTATTTTTTCTACAGTGTCATTAAATGTCCGATGTTATCTGTAATCTTGATTTATGCTTTGATCTAAAGCTCTTGACTGCTTCTAATAGAATCTTGTAAAAACATTCTGTATCTCCTACATGTTTTTCAGCAACACACAGTATAGTTTTTAGCTTTGACTAGTAAAAGGGCTATATAAATGTAGTTTATCCACCATTGTCTCATACTAACCTTTTGTTTACTTTTGTAAATGGCAGACCTCCAGCAGCACCTCCAGCTCTTCTGCTCTGCGATCTCATGCCAAATCTCACCGTGCCTCTGGATCACCAGAAAAGACTCCTAAGGGCCAGCAGCAGTTCACCCAGAAACAGGCCAGCCAGGTAAATGAAGTTTGAGGACACCTGAGGTTAACAGCTCTGAGTCATCGTAGACTAAAGAGGAGTTCATCTAATGTTTGAAGGATTTGTATTCTCGTTTGGTGTTTTTTTGTTTGGTTTTTTGTGTCAACCATCATTATATTCTTCTACAGTTGCACCTCGCAGTGCAAAAACATAAATTATAGTTTTATAATAAATATACTGAAGCTTCAATTCAATTCAGTTGTCTCTAACTCAAGTCAATAAACCTATACTTGTAACTATATGGGACAAGAGTCAATATAACTGTGCTATTAGAAAAGCAGAAACCATGCTCTACATGATAGAAATGTAAGCACTGCATGACTCTGGTGCTGTTTCAACCACATCTATCTACCTACCAACTGTGTGTGTAGAGAGAGAGTCCACAAAGTGGTCCAAATGGAGCAGGATAGCTGGGTGCTGTGTAATAATGGACAAGGAAATTACCTTAAATTGAGTTTGATGTTTTGATTGCACTTGTGTGTGTTCTGCAGTGGATTTTTGTCCTGTTCTTCTTTTTTCAGATGTGCGTCGTCCTAAAGTTTCTAGATGTACCCTGTACTGTCAAGATACACTCCCTGTATACATTAGAGATTTAGTGACATCTCCTATATCGAAATTAAACATGTAATGTCTTGAAACTAGACAAATTTGACACTGAAGTTTCTACATCAGTGAGTGAACCTTGACCTGCATGTAAACTGTACAACTATCCTTCATCTGGCAGTGAGTTTTTCTGAGTTCAAAACTCCATTTCTTTAGACGCAAACACATCAGGATTCATCATTTACAGAAATTAATAATTCTGTGGAAACATCTGCCACTGATTCACTTCATGTTTATGGCATGAAGAGGTTTCCCATCCTTTAAGCACTGCATGGATGTTTTACCATTCTTGTTTAGTGATGCATTGAAAAAGGGCTGCAGCTATTGATTATTTTAGTAATCAAATAATCTATTGATCATTCCATTGATTAATCCGATAGGAAATACTTTTGTATGTACTTAATGAGAAATAATAAATATTCAAAAGAGAAAAAACACAGGTCTTTCAAATAAACTGCTCATTGGTTTCTATTCTAGCCTATTCTGCATAAATCTACGGTGGCCCCTAGAGACAAAACACTTACAAACTCCAAAACAGAGTGATTTATAAACACATGGTGTGTGAAAAGGGGTGAGAAAAGGAGAAACGCTCAGTGAATCACTAGAAGCCCCCAGCAACTGGTCTACTGCAGCATAACTGATCCAGCTTTGTCATAAGCTTTGTCAAAAAGGAGCCTAATCTTAAAAGTAGAGATAGTGTCTGTCTCCTGTATCCAAACTGGAAGCTGGTTCCATAAAAGATGGACCTGAAAACTGAAGGCTCTGCCTCCCATTCCACTTTTAAATATATCAAGTGATGTTCTCCTGTTGTGTGCATGTCACTGCCACTGATTTGTTGTAACCCACGGTGTGTGTTTGCAGGCTGTCAGCAGAAGCAGTAAAGCATTGTGTTGTTGCTTTGCGTGCTTCCCTAATTAAAGCCTAGCTCGAGGAATCACCCATCTGTCCACTTCTCACTGCCCTGATGACCTCCAAACCTGTCCTCTTCCTGCTCCTCCACTGCTTCTTCACCTTCAGCCTTCTCTGCCTCCTTCAGATGTGCCTACCTGTCGTTCCTGAACTCTTTGCTGAAAAACTCCTTCAGTTTGTCCATCAGGCTCTTCACCTTGATCCCCCTCTCTGTCCTCTTCATTTCCTTCCATTTCCTTGTCCTCACAAAACTTTTATCCCATCTCTGAATCTGAGTCATCTCCTCCCTTCTTCTAGCCACGCCTTGTCAGCACACCACCTTAACATGAGTCCAGCCCACCGTGGGCTTTGCAGCAATGGCAAGTGTCAGCATCGCCTCATCTTCACCTCCACCTCGGCTAATATTACTCCTCACCCTCATCCTCTGTCTCGACTTCTTCCCCATTTTCTTCTCCCCCCATCACAGTGACTCAAGGGGCAAAGAGTGTACCAACCCCAGCATCCAACCCCAACTCTGCAGGATGTAGCAAGAAACGCACAGGGAGCCAAGCTGTACGTGTGCATGACAGGCACTGTCATGGCTTCAAAGCATACAGACATATCACTGTGTATAATGCATGTATGATGGCATTTAATGGCATCTGGAAACACAAAATTCCTGAACAATATTACTATGAGAGAAAATGCCACACAAGACCACACAGGCCAAAAAAGTAACCGAGAAAAAAAATGTGTCTAAAAAATCCCAAATGCAAAGATACACAACAAATAAAAGTGTCATAAAGATGCCCAGTTGCTTTCTTTCCAAGTGCTACATGTATGATTTTATCCATGCACATAAACAAGCAAATTATTCTCAACGTGTGTTTATCCCCTAATCACCGTTATCAAAATGTGAGATGACAAGAAATTAAGGTCCAGTGAAGACGGCATTTCTTTAGCTCTTCAGTCCTTCACAGAGAGGTCCAGATGTTAGAACAGTGTGTTAAATTTAACATTCTTCACCAGTCTTCAACCTGTATGTCAAAAATGGAACCAGTAATGTTGAATAAAATTGTCTCCGTATATTAACTTTAATCCATAGATACTTCTTTTACACGATCTCCATGCAGATGTTCTTATGAGCTCAACGACTGCAGATAATCAAGTGAAAATATTTCCCAGCAGATTGTAAATGACTTCAAATCAGCTCGGCCTTACCCACTGCACTAAATTGCTTAGGGGTAGCTTTATAGGCAAGAAGAGCTCGATATGGATCAGCTGCTTTTTTTCAGTCTGTACAGCACGTTCTGCTTCTCCATTACTTTGCGGAAACTTAGGACTGCTTGTGATGTGCTTAAAGCCGTACACTGCTGTGAAGTCTGCAAAGGTTTGACCTGAATACTGTCGCCTATTACCAGACATGAAGCCCTCTGGGATGCCATGACGGGCGAAGAAAGATTTCAGGTGAGTAATGACATCGTTTGATTTTGTTTAACAAAGCAATCTCAACAAATCTAGAGTGCTAGTCAACAGCAAGAAGGTACGTTTTCCCCCACTCTGCCATGGGCAGGCAGGGTATCCTGTTGGCATGAGTGGCTCACTGTGATTGTGTCTTTCTTGAATGCATGTTCTGCATCACCATCTCAGAGTTTTGTTGACTCAGCCCGGGCCACCACACTGTTTGGTGTACACGAGCTTTACATTTTACAACACCTTGATTTCCTTCGTGTAGTTTTTCCAGCACTTCATTTCTCATTGCGGAAGGAATTACAAGCCGTGTATCTTGTGTGTGAATAAAGATCAGCAGGTGAATTTATTAAAGTGTGAGTTCAGGTGAAATCAGAGAGGTGTGTGTTAAAGAGTGTGTAACTGCCCACTGTGACGTCACATCCACAGTGTGTCATCAGTATTTGTGGTCACAGTGTTTCTGTTTTCATGTTCAGGTTCTCGTTTAAAGTCTCTGTCGCTCACACGTTACTGTTAAATGTTTGAATGTTTAAATGTGAGTGTGTGCCTGTGTAACAGCGCTCTCTAGTGGACGAGCTGGCCTCCTGCACTATGAGCTCTGCAGACAGAAATGAGCTTTGAGCAGCTCTCTGTAACCCTGGTAAACATAGCTGTCAATAAATAAAGCCTGCTAGTAAAAACAGTCATATGAAATATATTACAGGTGATAAATAATCAATAAATAGATCATAATGGTTAAAAAACTAATTAAAAAACAACAACAATGATGCAATTCATGGTATAGTGTTTCATTTGTGTTTAAAAACATCCATCCATCCATCTTCATCCGCTTTATCCGAGGCCGGGTCGCGGGGGCAGCAGCCTAAGCATAGAGGCCCAGACATGTTAAAGGTTAAAAAACTTGCTGCTTCACTGTGTTTTCGTGTTAATTCAGGTAAAATATGTGTTCAGACTCTTATTATAACTATAATAAGAACATAACTGAACGGGACTTGGTGAGTAGTGTTGGTGAGATGAAGCCTCATGATGAACTGAAGCTTCTATCCAACTGGTCGATTTATGGTTTGAAGCATTGTGATGTGAAGTGGACGATTCTAGTGAAACAGGCTCTGTGATTATAATGATGTGATGTGTAAACCTCTAAACTGAATATATACGTTCTTTTCGTGGTTATTTATCCCAAATATTTTCTCAGTGTGTCTGATACAAAAGAGAAAGTGGAAACTATCAGGACAGAGTTTTGATATGATTGTGTAACTGTTAGGGCTCGGTATCGTCACTGATTTCTATCATCTGATCATGCATCACTACATATCCATATTTTTATATCTATAAAAAGAAAGCTGACACTTGCCAGACTTTATCAAAGGTGTAAACATCACAGCAGAGGCCTTTGTGTCAAAGTAGCCTAGGATAAAACAGAAAAACATGAAGGTGATTTTCTTGTTCTGGGATTTTATAAAACTATTCTGCAGTAAATCAAAAACGAAAGAAAACCATGAATCAACATCTGAACATTACCTGATGCTGCTGAAGTGAAGCAAGGTTACAGAGGTTGGATTAGAGACACAGCAAAAGTTTCTAATTTTTAAAAAGTTTAAATATGTTTAGTATTGAACAGCAGAAATTAGGCTTTTTTGGAAGTAAGTGAAAGGAAACAAACAGCGTCCGACAGGCTGTAAACAACGGTAGACTTGTGCGTAACAAGCAAGCGAATAATGCAGAAAACAGATTTTTAGACGGGAAACTGTTCTTGAATTACAGAGAGAGAGAGTGTCATGATCCAAGCAGCCAGGAACACACAGGCACAAATGTAATCTTAAAAAAAAAAAGGGTTTTATTATACGCCCAAAAAGGACAAGATGATTACAAAAATTCAAAATAACACAAAATAAAGTTTTCAAGAACCAAGTGGGCCCATAAAAGAGGTTAACTTAACAGAACGCTACTCAAAAGTCACTTAACAAAAACATAACTCAACAAACTGACCTGCCCAAATGAGAAACAGCTCCAGTTATATAGCAAATGAATAAACCATTATATACACCAAAGGTGAAAACTAAAGAGATAACAGCTAACCATCATTCAAGAAGAACCCCATTCCCCCTGCATGATCACAATAGATGGTCCAGTCCACTTTATTGGCTTCTGCATTTAAACCAGCTCCACCCTCAGCCTCCTCTTTCAGCCAAACCAGGAAGGACTGGAGCGGAGGTCAGGTAACTCAGAAAGAGCAGAAATATAATCAAATCAAATTCAAATTCAAATTTTATTTGTCACGTACACAGTCATACACAGTACGATATGTAGTGAAATGCTTGGACAACTACTCGTGACCTAAAGAAAACAAAAAAAGGAAAGGCTATGAATAAGATAGGAAATAAATATGCAAAATTAAAAAGGGTAAATTTAACTAGGAAGGAATAAAATATAAATTAAGGTTAAAAATGAAATAACTGTACAACACAAATTAGAATGAAGGGTAAATTTAACTGGGAAGAATAAGATAAAATATATAAATTAAAGTTGAAAATAAAATAACTGTACAACAAAATACACAATATAGAACTATATAAGAATGTATGAAGAAATCTAAATATAAATAAATATATACACAATAACAGCAGCTGTACAAGTATTAACTGGAAATGAAGAATATAGTGACCAGTGTTGTGCAAAAACAATGTCCAGAAAGTCCAGTGTGTGTGTAGAACCATATGTGTGGGTCAGTACTGTGTGGTGGTGTGATTGAGAGACCGTATCGCCTGCGGGAAGAAGCTCCTCCTCAGTCTCTCTGTGTTGGTCTTCAGGGAGCGGAATCGCTTTCCTGACCTCAACAGAGAGAACAGTCTGTTGTTGGGATGGCTGAGGTCCTTCACGATCTTCCTGGCCTTGGTCCAGCACCGCCTGCTGTAGATTGAGTGCAGGTCAGGGAGCTCGGAGCGGATGGTGCGCTCAGCTGACCGCACAACCCTCTGTAGAGCTCGTCTGTCCTGCATGGTGCTGTTCCCGAACCAGGTTAAGATGTTTCCCGCCAGGATGCTCTCTATGGTGCACGAGTAAAAGTTCCTGAGCACCTTGGAGGGCAGTTGAAAGTCTCTCAAGCGTCTGAGGTGGTAGAGACGCTGTCGGGCCTTTTTCACCACGGTGTTGATGTGACAGGACCATGACAGGTCCTGCGTGATGTGAACTCCGAGGTATTTGAAGCTGTCCACTCTCTCCACTGGGCACTCGTTGATGACGGGGGTCTGGTAGTTCCTCTCCTGCTTAGTGCTGAAGTCCACTATCAGCTCCTTTGTCTTACTGACGTTTAATAATAATAATGGATACTTTATACTTTACTTTAGAAGGAGGTTGTTCCTCTGGCACCAGTTCTCCAGATTCCTAATCTCCTTCAGGTAGGCCGTCTCGTTGTTATCAGAGATCAGGCCCACCACGACGGTGTCGTCAGCAAACTTGATGATGGTGGTGGAGCTGGTAGTGGCCACACAGTCATATGTGTACAAAGAGTACAGCAGGGGGCTCAGAACACACCCCTGGGGGGCTCCAGTGCTGAGAGTGGTGGAGGCTGAGACATGTCCGCCCATCCTTACTGCCTGTGGTCTGCCAGTTAGGAAGTTGGAGATCCACTGACACATAGATGAGCTGAGTCCCAGATGCTCCAGCTTGGTGGTGAGTGTGGAGGGAATTATGGTATTAAATGCAGAGCTGTAGTCTATGAAGAGCATTTTAACATAATTCCCCCTTCTAGTGTCCAAGTGAGTGAGTGATGTGTGGAGGAGATGAGAGATGGCATCGTCTGTGGAACGATTTGGACGGTAAGCGAACTGTAGTGGGTCCAGTGTGTCTGGTAGTGAAGAAATGATGAAGTCTCTGACCAGGCGTTCAAAGCACTTCATCACTACTGAGGTGAGGGCTACAGGGCGATAGTCATTGAGAGAAGCAGGGTGGGGTTTCTTCGGGACAGGAACAATGATGGACTCTTTGAAGCATGTGGGGATCACCGACTGAGATAAAGAGATGTTGAATATCTCAGTGAACACAGGAGCTAGCTGGTATGCGCAGTCTCTTAGGATACGACCTGGGATGCCGTCTGGTCCTGCTGCTTTCCTGGTGTTCACTCTCTTGAAGGCTCTCCTTACTTCATGCTCGGAGATGACGAGCACGTTTCCGGTGCTGGCAGTATCTTCCTGTCTGCAGCCGTTAGCGCCGCTAACACTAGCATTGTTGGAGACCTTAGCTGCAGCCTCGAAGCGAGCATAGAAAGTGTTCAGCTCATCTGCCAGAGTCACGGCCGCGTTCGTCATACCGGTTGTTGGTGCTTTATAGTCCGTTATTGTCCTTAGTCCCCGCCACAGGCTCCTAGAGTCACTCTGTTGGAGTTGTGACTCTAGTTTCCTCCCGTAGCGCTGCTTCGCCTCTTTCACCGCCCTCCGCACGTTATATGACGTGGCTCAATATAACATACCTATATAAAATAACAAACAATGCAAAGCAAAGTCTATGCCACCATTTGGGCTATAGCTTAGTGCTGTCATGCATTACAGGTAGTGATGGGCAGATGAAGCTTCATGAAGCACTGAAGCTTTTCATCCAATTGGTTCACCCCAGCGCAAAGCTTCTTGAAGCTTCATTTGCTCTAGTAGGACACCTACTGGACGTAAAAATATTAGTTGGCATGAATTTGAAGAGCGTGGCCTTTCGCACACAGCCTGTAAATGTCAACAACAAAAGGAGTGTGTAAAACATGTATATTGTATTGATGGCAGTATACTTTGTATATTTATACTGGCAGTATGGAAAATGATCATTTGGAAATGCTTAAAATGGAAATGATCATTTACTGTGAGGTGAGGTGTGGTTGGGGTGTGGACAGTGGTTGTGCTTTTGTAACGTTGAGGTATGGACAGCTACACACTGAGGCGTCAGTCCTGCCTGTTCACATTTTATTCAGTAAAAACTAAATTTTCACTGCTTTTATGACCTTTTTAGTGGGGAGAACATAGCTAGGATTTAATGGTTTAACAAATCTTTTAAATCCTTTGTCCTCCACAATGCTAAATGGCTGGGAGTCCTCAATCACCATGCTAACCAGGTCTTCATCTATTGGAGATTGTTCTCTGAGGAAAGACAAAGACAAAGCACAAATATAAATATCACACACGTAACTTATTACAGCTGTATAATATTGTTATATCATTTAGTAACATTAATGCATGCTATATTATCCTGGCATTTGATGGCTCACCTGGTCTTGCTCCGCAATCGGTGTTCCCCTTATTCTCATGCAAAGCTCTGTAGTGCCTAAGCATCGATGAGGTGTTGTTGTTATATCCCAGCTCCCTGGCACATAGCAAACACTTCACCTTGTACAAAAGTAAAGCCGCTGAACATAAATTGTATTGCACCATCAGTGTTATGAAAATACATCTTCTGTAGAAATTTACATACCTTGTTGGGAGGAATAAAATCAAAATGTTCCCACACAGGGGAGGACATCCTCCTCTTCTTAGCTGGCTCCATTCTCTCCTGACTTTCTCTCCTAAACCTCCAAACTGTCTCCAAACTCTCACTAACCGCAACTCTCCATCAAACACCTACATTTTGAATGAAGTCTGAGGGGTTTATATCGCTGTCATATCTCACGGAAAAGTTCGAACCACTTCATGAACCAGTCACGTGGTACAGCCGGGCAGCGAGGCTTCGGACGTTATCATTTTCAGCTCCTCCCATAAATGAAGCAAGCCTCGATACGCGCATCGCGGAAACGCCCCCTCCATTACTCGACACAAGCTTCGAAGCCTCGATGCAGAACGTCACATCACTAATTACAGGTAAACTCAAAATATCAAATTAGTTAACTTATGATCACAGAAGCTTTAGAGCATAATGTAAACATAAGACAAAAGACCAAATGAATATTACCTAAGCATCTCAGTTGTGTGGTTGCATGCAACTGCGTGCCAACCCATGCATGCATGTACATCCATATAGATTACGCCACAGTTCAGTCAATATTGTTTGGACAGAGATAAAAGCTGCAGCTTCAGAATCAGCGCAAAAAGGGCGTAAACACAAAGCGCGGACCGGCCGACGGATCAGAATCAGCAAGCTGTCGGCTTTCAGCCACGACCGTGTCCGTGCCGTCGGGTGAGAAAGCCACATCTCACTGATCCTGATCCGTGATCCATAAACGCTTTGTGTTTATGTCTTTGTGCACTGTAAAATGTAATTATTGTTTGTTATTTCAACATATTATTCTATATCAGTTTGTCGATAGATGACTGAAGTTGTTGTTATAAATTACAAGTTAAAAACGTCCCAATTACACCAAAAAAGCTAACTTGAAAACTCATGTCCAGCTAAATCAGCAACTTATGTGAACTTGACAATGTGGGTAAGTTGAGCACAGCAGGATTCAAAACTGTCCCACGTGACTGCTATCGAGGTGCATCATGGGGAATTGGCGGTTAACGATATGCTCACTTTACTTGGACGTTTTCTAATCGTCTTCTTTGGAATCTGCTTTCAAGGTGAGTAACATTGGTTATAACTATAAGGAAAGAGAGCTACGAAAGTTGGAACATGTTTTGAATTTATGGCATGACGTGGGTTTTCTCTTTTACCGAAATGTTTGCTTTAGCTAATGTAACTTTAGCCGACAAGGTCCAGCTTGTGTGTCATGACCAAACTTGACCTAATAAACTCACATATGGCCTTTTTTATGGGTTTAATGTGGCACTGACCAAATCACAAGTATTGTTCCGCTAGCTTTAAGGTTGCGCACTCAACCACTGCTGCGATATTAGCAAGCTAACTCAGCTAATTAATAAAGCTTATTTCATATTGTCTGTCCTTGTAACAACAGGCTGTTGTATTTTGGTGGAAGTTCATTTTGGCAATATTTCCAATAACTGACTGGGTTCAAAAAGAACTTTTTGGCAGGACTGCTATGCTTGTTGTCATCTGTTTACCCCTATGTAATCACTTAAGTTGTTATTAACTGCTGCATGCTAAGCTGCAAGAGTGCACTGAGGATTGAGACAAAATATGGTCTACAAACCAGCATTATATTAGTTTTTATCAGATAGTCCTCCAGTGTGTTTATTTTTTGCTTTAATTATATTGTGCAGTTATTTGTTAACCTGAAATGCTTTATGCTTAACAACAGCTCACTATTTTAACTTATTTTTGAACTCTTGTGATCAGTATGACTAGATTGTGTTAGTTTACATACTAAAAGAGCTGTAGTGATAAAATAATTGGCATAAGAGACACTGATTTTTGGCATGATATACTGCAGAAGTTTTTTTTTTTTTTTTTTTTTTTTTTTTGCATAATTTACCTTTTAATTAAACTGCATTCCCTGTATTGTAACAAAACTAACATTGTTTATATGTCAGAAAATTAGCAAACATGACTAAATGGCAAAAACAATATAATTATAACATATATTTTTATTTTACTTATTTTAGGTCTGTGAAGCCAAACTTGATGCTGGGGGTTTATTTTTGTCAGTGGAGTCAAATGGTAAGTTACAATTTGTGCATTTTGTCATAATGGAAACAACACAGATTATATTGTAACTTAATAGCTCTGTAGAACAAATGATATAAAGATTGTAGTGTCAGGGTACATCTTAAGAAGTAATATTGCACTATTGATGATCACATGCAGGTGGCATAAACTAAATATTCAGACGTGCTACCAACACATGATTCATTAACAAAGCAATGGAGCTGTCACGGTCCGCTGTGACAGACCGTGTGGAGAGTGCGTGGAGGACTCGGGTGCAGACACGAGTGACACGGGAGTAAACTTTAAACAAAAGCGAGCCTTTTATTGTGGCTGGTAACGCAAGAGAAACAAACAAGAATAAGGGCAGCTCAAAAGCAATAACTAAACAGAAACCTAAACTGGGAATGAACTAAGGTAAGGCTATGAATACAACAGACCGGGCATGGAAACATGGAGGGTGGGAACACAGACGACGCGACACAGACTGTATGAAACACAGAGACTAAATACACATGAGGGATGATCAGGGGAAGTGGATGCACACGGGGAACACAGGTGACACTGATAATCATAACAAGACACGGCAGGAGTGAACGTAACACTGATGGGAGATGGGCAAAGTAAAACAGGAAGTACACAGAGGTTCAAACAGGAGGAGAGAGAGCACGGGGAGAACGCAGACATAACGGGCTGGGGAAAACATAGAATAAAACACAAAGAGAGACGAGGGCTCATAAATACACAGAGGGGCACACAGGGGGTAAGAGTCACGAAGGGAAAACACATAAGGAACAACGTAACAGATCAACCCAGGAAGCATGGCCTAAATAAAGAACAAAATACAAAAATACATGAAAACTAAGAATACTGGGCCCACATGGCCCAGGACCATGACAGGAGCAGACTGTTTAGGTTCTTGTGGTTGTAATAACATCCATAACTGCAGGTTTGTCATTAATTTATTTTCACAGGTCTAGATGATCACATCTGACTTTGTCATTTAAATGAGGTGGACTTGCAAACTTTGCACTCTTTTGGGTAAATTGCTGTCCACTACATATACACAGAATGTGCACAGTATTTCAGATATAAAAAGTGAGTATGTAATGGACTTGCTGGCTTTAATGTAAAAAGTCTGTTGTGTAACTTTAATGAGGCAGTTGGACTAAAGCAATGTGTTGCTCATCAAGGTAAACATCTGAGGAATAAGGCTATTGTTACTTGTCCTTTTACTCAGTGTTCTTTTACATCCCACATTTACTCCAGTTTTACATCACATAAGTCATTTTCACAATCGTTCTACTTTAAAAGATTTCAAGACAGAGCTTATTGTTCTCTGAACTTCCTTGTTCGCTGAACGGCAGGTAAAGTGCATCTTTTTGTTTGTTTGCTTTTGTGTGTTTGTGTTTTCTCTAATGGGCCTCAGATGACGGTTTGCTTAAATTTGGGTCTCAAAGCATTTTTTAAAATTCTGCCTTTACTCCCCACCCCTCTTCTTCTATTGCTCAGGTTGAAGCAGAATTTGCCCGTCTTACATCTGTTGACCTGAAAGTAGAGCTGGGCGATATGAGATTTTTTCATATCACGATATGTTTTTTTCATTTCAGGCGATAACGATATCTATCACGATATAAGCCAAATAACTATATTTGTAAGATTTAAATGTGCCGTTGCTCACAAGTAAAATGTGAAATAATCAGCAGCTTGTTTTTATTTAAATATTTATTTCCCATAATAAGTTCAACAGGGTAGATGTACTTAAGGAACATGAGACTTTTTCAGATAAATAAAGGCAAATATTGCAAACTACACAAAAGGCAGCCGCTAAAGCGTTTAAGTTTCAAAATAGAACAAACGAAACAGACTAAATTGTCAAATCCACTTAGAAACAAAATATTAATTCTAAAAATAAATCTTAGTTTGTTTTACAGAAGAACAGACAAAACTGACTAACTTTTGTCAATATCAAATAAACTGAGAACTAAAAGGAAATTCTCAATCTCTCCTTGTTGTATAGCTTAGCTTTTCAAACAGTTTTAACAGTTACTTTAGTCTGACAAAAGCCGAATGACGAATTAGCGCTTCCAGTCAGAGACTGAGGCTACGTCCACACGTACACGGGTATTTTTGAAAACTGAGATTTTCCGTTTTCGTTTTAAAAAATAATCCCATCCACACATAAAGGCAGAAATGAAGGAAAACGCTGCTATGAACATGCCAAAGCAGCAGGTGGCACTAGATTCCTAACCGTGCAGAAATGTTGGCCAATCAGAAGTCTAGAAGCCTCGGTGGGCATAGAAGCAGAACCGAGTCGTATGTGTGGAGGGACAGTAACTGTGTGTATATGTAAGCATTTAAACACTGCAGAGAGTAGAATTAACAGTATTGTAGAAATTCATTTCACCGAAACAATAACGTGGCGCAGTGTGACGCATGCACCAGTTTATTGTATTTCCAGACTTGCTTTCAGCACAATTTACAGTGCACGCTACTCTGTTTTTTTGTCAGACTTGAAATAGCCGAAATACCTTCACACTACGGAACTTCTGTGGCTCTTCTGTTCGACAATCTCTCCGGTGTTGGAACCATCATCTGTTGTCTCTTCGGTAACCTTCGGTCACGCTCGGTTGATTTTTCTAGTCGGCACACTCATTTCCTCCATTACCCGCTGGCTGCTTCCCAAACAAACACACGTGCGGCTTGGCACTTGTGCTGTACGTAACAAGTCACACGACGTGACGCTGCGGCTGTGATTGGTTCGGCTCTGCGCTACTTAATTATTTTTATTTATTTATTTTTTTAAAGAGGTCAAGAGCGGCGAGGTCTATCGCGATAGTTTAATTTCTCTATCGAGTAAAAGTTATATCGCGATACATATCGTTATCGTTCTATCGCCCAGCTCTACCTGAAAGGGTTCCTTTTTGCTATGCTTGACCATTATGGAGAGGTTCGTGGAGCTGTACAAAATCAAGAGCGGCATAGGAGGGCTAACTAGGCTCATAAAATGCTTCGGTGATGATGTAAGTGTTCAACTGCGAAATCTAATCCTTTGTTTAAGTTTTAGGTTATCCAGTTCAACTGATGAACTCATTGAAAGAAAGCTGATAAGTAAAGTCTGTCATCATATTTCACAACTGGACATTTAGTGTGGTAACTTTTACTGTATATAGGGCTTTGGAGTTGACGTCACGCCACAATGCATTGTGGGAGCGCAGCGCCATTTTCGGGGTCTACGAATCAAACCAAACACACTGTGTTGGAACGACGACGACAAGAAAGATGCTTAAAAGCAGCTCAAAAGAGAATGAACTGTATAGAGACCGATTGCGTCCAGAGGCGAAGCAGCGGTACTTGCAGAAAATAGCGTGCATTGGAAATGTGGACCCGTATGACATACGGCCGTGGAGTAGAAACCCCGAACACCTAGCACTATTGACGTAGCCTGACATATTTTCGTACCTTGTCTGTGGAGTCAGCGCGTACAAGTCGTCATTCAAACAAAGGTAAGTCAGCTCGAGTACAGCGAGTAAAATGCGTTTGATTTCCCTGCAAACATTCAGATTAGTGCAGCCTAAATTCATTCATGAGGGGAAATTACAGTGAGAACATGTGGAGGCTGTTAGAGGGATAACAGTGAGTTCAGTGCATTGATGTGACATTGTCCTGAAAGATTTAGTTATTCTCTATGGTTAAAGAAATTGCAATAATTTCTTCATATTTATTATAAATAATCCTAATTATACATCTTGCTTCCATGTTTGTATCCTGTGTCACTAAAAATACATTTTATTTTAGTTTTATACATTGATTAATGACCTGCAGAATCTCCTTATCATATTAAGTGATTCATAATTGTCACTTTATGCTTTCTCCATCTCTAAAGTGATGACATCCTTGCATTACATACTTTAGGTTCATTTTCTGCAGGCAGGTTTCTGACAGAGAACAGATTTACACTATAACATGCAGCGATGGACACATAAAGAAATGAAAAATCACATGTATGTGCTAACTTTCTAAACACTTTGTTACATTTATGATAAAGTAGATTAAACACATTTATGTCGGCCTTGGCTCATAGTTCTTGTCTTTAAATTAACTTTGTCTGTGTGTGTCAGGTCCTGCACTCTCAAAGACTGAATGAACCAGCATTGCAGCCATGGGTCACTGTGAGCATCACAGGGAAGGCTGAAGCTGCCCACTGCACCTGTAGGGCCGGAGTCGCAGAGACCAGCACCCATGTCGCTGCTCTTCTGTTTAAAGTAGACGGAACAGTGTTGATCTGTGGCACAAGGACTGTTACAGATGAACCTGCATACTGGGTTTTGCTGGGTAATATGACCAAGATACAGCCAGAGGTTGGCCATAAGATAGACTTGTCCTCTTCAGCTGCCTAAAAAAAGGCTCTTGATCAAAACATAAACAGACCATCTGTAGTGACAGGTAAAAGGAGCCGTCCTCAAAACAGAAAAATCCCACCTGCTACTGTGGAGGAGTTGTCACTGCTATAATGCCATAATGTTTTATCTAGGGGTCTAGATTTATGCCTGTAGTGCACTGCCGTGTAAATAATTTGCATTTACTGAATATGTCACGGTCTGGCTGGCAGACCGTGGGGATGTGGGGAAAGGAGGACCCAAAACGCAGACTCTGCGATGCAAACAGTGCTCTTTATTTACAGTGGAAAGCTGTAAACACAATAACTCCCCGTTGCTCCCTCGAACCCCGTGCGCGTGCTTCCCTCCGATATCTGTGCTCGTGCTCCCCGCTGTTGTGTTTCCGCACCCCCGTGCGTGCTGCCTCTCCGGACCACTCCTCCTCCTGTAGGGAAACCAGAGACGCAGCCGTCAACACTAACCAGCACATATACGCACAGCACAGACCTACGCTAACACACACTGACTTGGTAAGATAACCCAATGATCCCGCGTCGGTGGGAGCTCCAAGACTCTCCTAAGTAGCTCCCCCGACGAGCCCTGATCAGCGGCAGGTGTGTGGCTTCGGGTGTGGCCAGTCCCTCCGCAGGGCCACACCCCTCAGGCCTGCAGGTGGCCGAGCTCCATCCTCCAGGCACACCCGCAGACATACACACCCATACCTCGCCTAAACATATGAGTGGGACACAGACTAACACAGCACAGAGAAACACACATATGTACACGCACAGAGAAGGAGAAACGACACCAAAAATACATAATAATAATACGCAGGTCCATGACTGCCCAGGGATCCTGGGTCGCCCAGTCCCAGGACCCTGACAGAATATGTACTGACTGAGTCCCGCTGTTCAAATGTTGAATAAAGAAACAAACTAATTTTTGCCTGTTTTTTTATTTTATTAAAACCACTTTATAGAACCTCACATCCGTTACAGTGTAGAATCCATGTCATTTATAGTTTACAAATGACAAAATGTTTGCATAAAATCATGACAGTGTTCACATGATATCACCCACTACTAACATTACTTTATTTACTGTATCATTTGAAAAAATAACAGCACAAGACTTAAGAACATTTAACAGGAGCAGGTTTCATTCTTCCCTGGTTTTACTACCACACTGTTCACCAAACGCAGCAAACCTTCACCATCTTATCCAGGAGGGTCACCTCTTCACCTTCACATGGAAGAAGTAATCTGATTGGCCTGGTGGTTTGTTTGAAGCAGGTCCCTTGTGTAGCGCTGGAACCCAGTCATGATGTTTCATCCATTTCATTGGCTGGTTTGCTGCAATAATGCCAAATAATTAGCAACTCTATAAATAGAAGGTAGTTCTGCAAAATCACTCAGTAGGATGTTTGTTCTAATTTGCTATGAGCTCAGAGCGCATAGAAAATAAAACTAATAGGTTATAAAGAGTGATATGAACATATTTAGAACTTACCGGAATGAAAATGTCTGGAGCACCAACAGATATTTGGAGATGGAAGAGAACTGCACGTCAGCTCGTCTCACAGCTGCTATCCAGGCTAGACGCCTTCGTTTGGTAACATCGATACACGAGCTGCCTCATGTTGCTTCCAGGTTGGGAAAGAATGAAAAGATAAACCATTTTCAAGCTTATTTTCTTGCTGGTCGTGCGATCGAACATTGCAGCCGACCACACAGCAAATACGAACCATGGCTGTTGTGTGTGCCTTCGCTCCCTTTTCACTTGCGCTAGACCCCCAAAATGGCGGATCGGGCCAAAATCCTTTCCACGCCCACCCCTGTGACATCACGCTCCAAAGCCCTATATTGGTGGTAGGTTGGATATCATATTCTACTTGAATGTCCTGATAAGTATGATTCAAAATCTCCAATGATAATCATATATTGATAGAATTATGTATCAAAAAGCTGTGAATTTGGAGCTGTCTACATGCTTCATAAACACTATTTAACAAGTGTTTTTGTTTTCTTTTTGACTTCTTTGACCAGAGCCCTACACAAAGGAAGAGGACAGAGGGCCTCATTTTCTGAAGGAAGATCCCCCAACCAGTCTACATGTGTTTTGTGGACTTGGAGAAGGCATTCGACCGTGTCCCTCGGGGTGTCCTGTGGGAGGTGTTGCGGGAATATGGGGTGTCTGGCCCATTGCTACGGGCCATTCGATCCCTATACAACTGTTGCAAGAGCTTGGTTCGCATTGCCGGCAATAAGTCGGACTCGTTCCCGGTGGGTGATGGGCTCCGCCAGGGCTGCCCTTTGTCTCCGGTTCTGTTCATAATTTTTATGGACAGGATTTCTAGGCGCAGCCAAGTGGCGGAGGGCTTTCGCTTTGGTGGCCTCAGAATCTCATCTCTGATTTTTGCAGATGATGTGGTTCTGTTGGCTTCATCGGGTGAGGGCCTCCAGCTCGCACTGGAACAGTTCGCAGCCGAGTGTGAAGCAGCGGGAATGAGGATCAGCACCTCCAAATCTGAGGCCATGGTTCTCAGCCGGAAAAGGGTGGAGTGCCCACTCCGGGTCGGGGATGAGTTCCTGCCCCAAGTGGAGGAGTTCAAGTATCTCGGGGTCTTGTTCGCGAGTGATGGGAGAAGGGAGCCGGAGATCGACAGACGGATTGGGGCTGCAGCTGCAGTAATGCGGACGCTGCACCAGTCCGTCGTGGTGAAGAGGGAGCTGAGTGTAAAAGCGAAGCTCTCAATTTACCGGTCGATCTACGTCCCTACCCTCACCTATGGCCACGAGCTGTGGGTAGTGACCGAAAGAACGAGATCGCGGATACAAGCGGCAGAAATGAGCTTCCTCCGAAGGGTGGCTGGCCTCTCCCTTAGAGATAGGGTGAGAAGTTCGGCCATCCGGGAGGGGCTCAGAGTAGAGCAGCTGCTGCTCCACATCGAAAGGAGCCAGCTGAGGTGGTTCGGGCATCTGACAAGGATGCCCCCTGGGCGCCTCCTGGGTGAGGTGTTCCAGGCATGTCCCACCGGGAGGAGGCCCCGGGGCAGACCCAGGACACGCTGGAGAGATTATATCTCTCGGCTGGCCTGGGAACGCCTTGGTATTCCCCCGGATAAGCTGGAGGAGGTGGCTGGGGAGAGGGAGGTCTGGGCCTCTTTGCTTAGGCTGCTGCCCCCGCGACCCGGCCCCGGATAAAGCGGATGAAGATGGATGGATGGATGGATGGATGGAAGATCCCTCACACACTCTCAAGACTGTGAAGGTTAGCATTTTTTCTTTTAGTAAATTTAATGACAGCACCACAGTGGATTTTAAATTAAACAATAGATGCCACATGATAACATGTGTACTTCTTCCTCACCAAATGTATTATTACAAGATCTTTGACACTGGATTTGGTCTGGGTTTCAGAGAAACAAACTGGCAAGCTAGCATTGGTATTATTAGTGTCTTGTGTTTATTCGTGTCTTCACCAGGGTCTTTGACATTTCGCTGCTGTACTGTTCACTTCAGCTTTACGTTTGATTTCTCACATTGTTTATTGTAATGGCAGAAATATTAGGATATTTAAGGGGCTGCAGTGGCTGCTAAAGCTGTGGGGGGCAATACTTTGGTGAAGTGTCCTGGACCCTGAAAAAGAGACTGTGTAGACTGGGTAAGCAATTAAAGGTTACTGGCCCAGAGTCATTGGGCAGCTGGGTAAAGGTGGATGTTGATATTCAGTGCCAATTATGCAACCTGTTCAGCCATGTCTATATGCTCTTTTTTATGCTGTTAATATAGGGAGAAAAAATAAACTTGAATCAATAAACTGATTAAAGAATTTCAATTTCAATTTTATTTCTATAGCACATTTAAAAGTCACAGGTACAACAAAGTGCTTTACAGACGAGCCATACTTGCAGGTTTACAGCAAAAGAAAACAATCAACAACAAAAAATACAGTTATACAGTTATAAAGAAGCATTGTCTATGGAGCCACAATCTGATCCTGTAGTGTAGCTGCAGTTTGCACATTTCATGTATTCTCAGACAGATTTGGTTTACGGCACAGCCAATATTTAGCATAAGTAAATTTAAATTTACACACACTGGTGATGGCAGCTACATTGTAGCCACAGCCACCCTGGGGCGCACTGACAGAGGCGAGGCTGCCGGATACTGGCGCCACCGGGCTCTCTGACCACCACCAGTAGGCAACGGGTGAAGTGTCTTGCCCAAGGACACAACGACTGAAACTGTCGAAGCCGGGGCTCGAACCGGCAGCCTTCCGATTATAAGACGAACTGTCAACTCTTGAGCCACGATTCAATCATCCACCCATGTGTGTGAATGACTGAATGTGTAAAGCGCTTTTGAGTCCTTAAGGTACTAATGAAGCGCTTTACAAATACAGGCCATTTACCATTTAAATTGAAAATTTTGTTTGAATTCTGCAATTGAAGACATGCTCAGTTATTTATGAACATGGTCTTTGTTTAAAGCAAGAAATGGATTTGTAACATGAGGGTGCATATCTCATTATGAAAAAACTTTAACAACTAATAAGTATTACCCAAAGCCAATCACCATCATCCAAGGCATCATTATGGCTCTTCTTTGGAAAGACGTGAATTCTTAAGCACGAGGGATATTGTGTAATTTTATTTTATTTTTTGTCTTTGAAGCCTTTTATAGCCGACAGGTACTGAAGACACGTTTTCTAAGAGGATGAAAGTTGCCATTGTGATGGTGAAAGAAGAAGACATCATCGATGTGTTGGTTGTCCTTGAGGCGGCAGTAATCCTGTCTAATCTGAGGGATGTCTCAAGTGCCATTTCCATGCTGATGGGCCTTCTCTTTGCCCTCAACATAGACTATCCAACGGAACTTAAGGGCATCTTTGAAGTCATTCAGAACATCCTAATGAAAATTGGTGGAAGGCAGTGCATCTCACTAGTGCATGGTCTAAGAAACAGACTCTTGCAGAACGCCATGCAGAACTGTAATTGTATGCTCACAGCATACAATTGCCTTAGCATTAAGGACAGTTTTTATTTTACTGTTTGTTTTTTTTATTCTTGCAAGTTCTCATTCTTACTTTTGTATGTCACTAAATGACTACACTTTGCATTCCAGATTAGACAATTACTCATTTGTTCATGGTTTAAGAAACTTATGTGAACAACAATATGATGGTGGACTCTGCAGATGCTTATCTCATCAAGTCAGTAGTTTTTCCTTTGTTTTGCAATTGAGCAGACTCAAACTAATGTTTCTGAAATATTCATATTATCAAATGTTTCAGGAGCATGCACTCATCTTCAGAGATATTGGTTCTGTGGAATTTGTTGCAATTGTAAAACAAAGACAAATACAAGAGTTTGATGTCTTAGTTGTTATAAACTGATCTTTACTGTCACTTATCAAAGGTTTTGTACTATTTTAATATTTCAAGTTTTATGCTAACAGGTGTGACTGAGCACAATGAAGTTTAAAAATTTTGCAAATGTAAAGAATAACTTTTCTAAAATAGCAAGTGTCCCGTTGATACATTACAATAATGCAGACTTTATGTTGTTACTTCACAAGAATCACTACTGCTCAAGACCAAGTTCAAATTTATTGTTTCACAGCGAGCAACTTTTGAGTTTTGATGGATTGTGAGCCTGATGAGCTACGTCACTGATTTCTGTTTCTCAGATGACTAAGATGGCACAATAAATGTTGAATGTTGGGTGCTCATGAGTAATTGTCTTGTCATGTTCTTAAAACAAACTTTCTGCCTGAATTGATCAGATACACTTTAATGGAATCTGTGGGGGGGGGGGGGGTTTCTGTAAACAACAGAAAATTAATTTAAAAGAATGTAGATATTTAAACCTGAGATCTAAGATAAACCTAACAGGTAGTTTTGCTGAAATGGATGTTAGAAAGCTTAAAAAAAATAATTAAGATGTTCAATACACATTTTTCTTTACATCCAGTCAATCAACTCTGATAATTAAAATCAAACAGATTTACGAGTTCACTCAGCTACTTAAGGAGCTCAGTTAATTAATAAACTTAAATCAACTTAGCTAACAGATTATGTTAGTTAAGCTAAAATAGATTCCTAAGTTAAAAGAACTACTAAAGTATTTGAATTAACTAAAAAACCCAAGTCAACTGAACTAGGACAAGAGTTTAAACAATAGATTATTTTAATTTAGCTGAAAGGGTTTTCCCAAGTAAAAATGACAATTAAAGGAGTTGAACTGACTAACAAATCTCAGTCAACTAAACTAAGACGAAAGTTTAGCCAACATGTGATTTTTCATCAACATAACATTTGGTTGTGTTACAAGAACAAACTATTTCTTGACTAAAAATTTTAAGGCAGCCCTTTACCTGATATTTTTAAGTTGAAACAAGTTATATTTTACAGTGTGGTTTAAACTGTGAATATACTGCTGTGTATTGAAGTTCCTCTTGTTTTGCATAGAAATATACTATAATATATATAATATAATATAGTCGGCCTCTTGTGTAAAGGACACAGTGATGCTGAAGTCAGAAGCTGTGGTCAGTTCAGTCAGCCCAGGTTTCAGTATTCATGACATGCCTGAGGTCAAATTTGACCTCACTCCCCCTTAGTTAAAGGAAATAATGAAAGCGCATGAAAAAAACTCCTGACTTAACTCTGTGCTTGCATTGGGATGGCTCTCAGGAAGGCATCAGTGCAGCACTGTGACAGTGATGTAAGCTACTCATCTTTGGTTATGGGTCAAAAACTGCGCCAAAGGCTAATTATCACCTCGATTCCTGAAAAGCAGGAAATATATGAATGATTTTGAGAATACATGTAGTTCCATTATTTTATGATACAGGCAATAATTCATGAACCCTGTCTGTGTCTATCCTATGAATTCTAGCCAAAAGCACCTGAGAACATGCACATGATGCGGTGAGCAACCAGTGTGCAGAGCACAGCGATGAAGACAGAGGGGAGCAAGTTTTAAGCTTCTGACGCTCCAGGTAGCGGCACACAGATAACCTGAGACATGTGTGAAGCTTTCAGTGGGTCTGTGTGATGGTTTATTGGGTAGAAACAGGCTCGAAACCACAACTGTTTCATACAATTATATTTGGCCCCCGAGATAAGTTTTACAGCTTTCCTAGTGATAAAAACCTCCTTTATTGTAATTCATGCTACTGCTGGGATTAAATTATTTGAAGTGCCTCAATTCTGCCATATAACCATATAGTGTAGTATTAACTGGACACGGCCCTAAAAAATAAAGGCATTAGACAAGTGTCCCTGGAAGTCAAACGCTGCAGACTCACTCACGCTTGCCTGGGAAAAAGCAGATAAGACGGGACCATCTCTGGTGGAAAGTTACTGAGACACTGTCGTTTAGACTAGAGTGAGAGAGCTTCTGTAATAAAACTGTCAGGGGTGCACCAGCATTTTGAGATCAACGTGTCATGCAGGACGCATCTCCCTCCTAGATGTAATAAAGAGTTAAATGGTCTACTGAGCAGTGTTTTGTCTTCCATCGGATGCCTCGGAGGAGTCAAAGGAACTCGGTGAAGTGTTGATATTTAACACTACACAAAATCATCAAGCAAATGACAATTAAATGACAGAAAAGTTTTTACTACCGAAATTTCTGTTTTTTTCACGACTACAGTTTAAAAAACGAAAGGAAAAAACTGTGCAGTGTGGGCAATGAACTGTCAGGGCTTTTACACGTTTATTTCTTACGATTTAAGCACAAAGAGCCGTGCCAACAGATTTCTGTCTTTGTCACAGCAGCTTTTTCTTTACCATGTAGAAAAACAGTTAAATATGTCACTTCTTTACACAGTAAGGGGAGTTTCACTGGTCCGGCATACAGTGGGCTGTATGTGGCCCGCTATGTAAAGTGAGTATAAATCTTCATGGTCTGAGAGATGTAGCCCACAAGAGTGATTGAGGAATCAGGGCTGGGCTGGGAGGAAACCGGCCCTGGCAGTTTTGGTCTAGGTGGCCGATCATGATTGCTCCAGAAAAAGACAGAAATATATAAAAATTAACATAACATACAGTGGTGTGAAAAAGTGTCACACTTAAATGTTTCAGATCATCACATTTAAATATTACACAACAACAACACAAAATGCACTTTCTAAATGAAAGTGTTTATTATTAAGATAAATTAACTGTGAGATGACGTGTGCCACAGTAACAGGTCCAAGTGGGCCATCTAATGAGCCCTACAGAAGACGATCAAGCATAAAGGGAGTAACATGTTGTGGCAGGTAATTTCAAACGCAACGTTTCTATCAGCTCAACAAACATCAGCAAACACACAAGCTGTTTTTGTGTAGTTTCTCTCACAGTGTGTTGCTAGCTAAAGGTCCCGCTGCTGTATTTCACAGGGACAGAAACGAGTTTGAAATAACTTCACGCAGAGATGGAGAAAGAATACAGGACAGGAAGAGGAGAGCTTATATTTAAAAGGTAAAGACTGCTCAGTGGCATTTGATATAAACTGAAAGCTTACATGGAAGTCTTCATGTTCTCATATTGTGAAACACGCTGTAAAGCAAACTAACTGTGTTACTCAAAGAGCACATGAAAGTCCTCTGCAGGTTCAGGGCTCTAGAGCGCGACCAATTTGGTCGCAAATGCAACCAAATTTTTCAGTGGTGCGACTAAAAACAAAACATTTGGTTGCACCTGTGCGACCAACTGTTCCGGTAGCAAAAAAATAAATTAAAAAAAATCTGCAACCTTCCCTGTGGTCAACAACAGACACATTTTGCCCCTATCGTGGACTAAACCAATCAGAGATAGTCAGGGGCGGGACCTCTCTGATTGGCCGTGGTCCAGTTGAAAGTGCAGGTGGAAGTGGGAGGTGAGTAGCTTGAATAAAGCGATATCAATTCATTAAATCCTGAATCGAATTTTAAATATAACTGTGTTTTGCCAGAAACGCCAGATTCTCAGATTAAAGCTCACAAAACCATTTCAACAACAACCAAACAGCAGATGAGAGCAGGTACACGGACTCCACGCAAAGACGTAAACACAGAGCGGACCGACGCGTCAGAATCAGCTTTGTCTTTCTCGGCTTTCTCACCCGACGGCCCGTAGACGGACACGCTGTCGGAGCTTAGCGATCCTGATGCGTCCGGTCCGCGCTGTGTTTACGTCTTTTTGCGCTGATTCTGAGCTGCAGGTTTTGTCTCTCTCCAACCAAAATTCACCGAGCCAGCAGCAAAGGAAGCAGCAAACTGCGCTTCACATTTGATCAATGTTGTCATGAATTTTGCTGTTTTGCTTCCATGACTATTAAGACTTTAGAAGTCATTCGTCATGTCGAATGACCAGCGGATAAACTCTAATGTTGGTAATAAATGTATTACATGTATAAGAACAAGAACTAGAAGCTAGCAAACAGAAGCATTCTAGCTTTTTAAATGGCGACCTACAACACATACATTAAACCTAACAATAGCAGTCACAGTGATGCTAATAAAGCCTGAATGATGTACTGCTAAAGGATGATTCACCTTCCCTCACTGCAACTGTGTCTAAGTGCTGCAGAAGGTGAGCTCGGGTCTCCACGTCTCCTGCAGGGTGAACACAGAGGCCAGCAGAGCTGTAGCTACTGCTCAGGTCACTGAGAGACTCCTTGAGACAAGCCAGGCTCTGGATCATCACAGAATCCTTTAAAAGATCAAAACAAAGAACTTTAATGGACAAACAGAAATCTTCTTTCATGAGAACAAAAGTAGGTAGAGTTCCTGATTCAGTGACTCAAATAACAAAAACAAAACTCCAAAACACAAACTTAACAATGTGGTGTATGCTGTACAGTGTAGTGAGGAATGCCCAGACCTCTACATTGGAGAGACCAAACAGCCACTTCACAAGCGCACAACATAGAAGAGTCACCTCCACAGGACAAGACTCAGCAGTTCATCTGCATCTAAAGGTCAAAGGTCACTCTTTGAGGATGCCAGTGTTGACATTTTTGACAGAGAGGACAGATGGTTTGAAAGAGGAGTGAAAGAAGCCATCTATGTCCACTGTGAGCGGCCATCTTTGAACAGAGGCGGGGGTTTACGACACCAACCGTCTGCCATCTATAATCCAGTTTTGAGATCCCTCCCCAGACGCCTTAACGCCACACCTGTTTTCACACCTTGGCTTGTGATTAGGTTGAGGATCATCAGGGGGTCCTTTGTCCCTCTTTGGGGGGGAAACTCCCACAGAGCTTAAACCTGGGACTCTCCACCACTTGACCTTAGAACTGAAAAAGCTTCTGGGATGAGAGGTGAAACGTCTTCAAGCAACTTAAAGAAGTCCAGACGCTTTTCTTTCCAAGCTCCTTAGACTACGATGACCTGGATGACTAAGAACCTTCACAGACACATGCTAACAAAGTTCTGCTTACTAGTTACTATTTGTGGACCAAGATGCGCCACTTTCAGATAACGTTCTGGTCTCTTTACAGTGTAAATGCATATTTACAATGACTCCACAGTTTTCAGTATTAGGAGTTTTGAATTCATTTGTTGTTTTCTCTGAAGTTGATGAGGAGCTCCTCCTGTGCTGATGTGTGCTTTGTGTCATGTAGGAGGTTGGGGAGCAGACCTGTGGAACTGTGGAGGTGACGGCTGTCTGAGACCGAGCGTCTACCTCTGCTGTGAGTCTCCTTCATGTTTCTCCACATGTATTATCTGTGTTTCCACCACTGGAGGGCGCTGTGGATTATTGATGTGTGGAAACAGTAACCAATCACTGCAGTCTGAATGCTTCTCTTTGGTCATGTGACCATTTGATCTCTGATCAGTGGCTCTGTCCCAATTCAGGGTCTGCACGCTTGAAGTACGCGCACTACGCGTACTACGTACGGTGCGTACTATAAGTACGAGAAGTGCGGAAGTGAGAGGCTTGTGAAATGGGACGGTGTTAGGTATTTTAGTACCATGGGAGCATTTACTGGATATTGTTTTATAGTGACATTATACAGGAAAACTCTGTCATTCAATAAGGCCCCTTTGTTTTAGTTATTTTTCTCTTTGACCCAAGAATTGATGTGTGAGAATCACAGGCTGGTACAAGGTTGAAATACCACAGAGATCACTCCCTCAGCTACATTAGTTTCTAAATCTTTTAGGAGACGCCTGTTGAAGACCAAATGGTTTGTTTCAGAATTCACTAATGAAAGAACTCTTTGTTTTGTGCCTTGAAAATATGTCGCTGAGATAATCACAATTGTAGCTGAACTGATAAACTACACAAAGGGTGCTTCTTCACCCAAGGGCAGGAAGACGCTCCCTTATCTTGGTCTGTACTGGTTTAAACTGATAATCTGCTGTCTCATGAATTTTACCCTCTATATAAACTGTTGTACTTGTGAATAAAGTTGAGTCAATTTGGGAAGACAACCTGAAGCAGTCTCTGTTTTCTTGTTCTCCCAAGCTGCTCCCGAGCTCGTACTAACACGCTGAATGGCATGCTTGAATATTACTTGAGAATATATTTGACTGTGTTACAGACTAAGGTACATTCTCTGCTGATAGACGTCCACGCCTCGAAGGAAGTCGATCCACGGATTAGGCCCTGGAAACCGTTTCCTTCAATTTTGGTGTCAGAAGTGGGATCCTGACGAAGGTAGGCACGTGTCTTTTTATTTTATGAGACTGTGTTATGCCTTTCTCAGTGATCCACATAGAAACGGGATACGCTGACGAGGCCTTCTTCAGTGGCCCACATAGTAACAAGTGGGATACGCTGAGGAGCCTTCGTTAGTGGCCCACATAGAAACACAGGAAGTTGCCTGTTGTTTTGTAAATTAAAGCAGAAAGGACACAGGAAGTTGCCTGCTGTCATAAACTAAGAAGTTGCTCACCAGCAGAAAGGACACAGGAAGTTGCCTGGGGTCATAAAACGAGAAGTTGCTCGTTAAAAAGTGAGAAGTTGCTCACCAAAAAGATAAAATTGCTAGCAAAAAATCAAGTAACCTCAGGTGTGCCACAGCAAAAAAAAAAAAAACTAACTTAAATCCTTCAAGCGTCTAAACCCCTCTGGAAATCACTGACCATGGGTCAGAATAATTCAAAGACCTTAGACGGGTCCGATAAAAAATCAAAATTAACTGTAAAACCGAAAAAAATAAAATATAAAATCACAAATAGCGGCTCCGTACGACTCCCACTTCCGCTTACGTGTAACCCACGTTCGCGAATCGGTGAAGACTTCCATGATTACGTATCCAGAACATGCGGAAGTGCTTACGTGACTGATTTCGTCTTAAACTTAAGAACCGTAAGTTTAATGCATCCTAATTTATTTCCGGAGCCCTATCCCGAACGATTATCGCCAGAAAACAGGTCAGTAGAAATGTTAAATACTATTTGTGATAAGGAAAGAAGGCTGATTAAAAAGTCCTGTAAAAAATATATGATAGAATGTCGTGATGTGACCAATCGCATGCTACCGCTATGGAAAAAGGGACCCGAGCCAGACGTAAATGCTTTAAACCAAGCCAGTGTAGGCCCTTGTAAATCCACTGCAGAAAAAACTAGCCTTACATGTCCATCCGTTCAACCTACGGCTCCGCCGCCTTATGATGAAAAAACAGAATTAATAGCTGCTGCGGCGGCTGCACGTCACCAGCGCGTATATCCTGATGTAACAGCAGAATTACAGAGGAGTGAGGAGGGCACTGAAATGACACCTAAATCAGAAGAAGATGACTGGTTTAACCTAGATCAAAGACAGGAACAAGAATACACTGAACGAGAAAGAGAGTTACAGGAACATAAAAAGCAATCATGAAAGATCCTTTAACTGAACGTACGGAAGCTGAACTGCAGCAAGCCGTTTCCGTCATAGATAATCATGTTCAGCGCCACACTAGAGTAGCGAATGGTTTGACTGTGCCAAAAGCAATAACTAACACCAGAAATTTAATAAGGAACTACTTAAAGCAGAAAAAAGAGGAAAAAACTCAAGAGGGCCCCCACAAAAACACCCGTTATAAAGAAAAGCAGGGATCACAATTTAATGACGTCAGCCCCTCCCTCCCGTTCATGATAATAGGGGACATGTGTTGCATTCAACCCCCTAAAATTTCAGAGTTAGCAGCAACCATTAAAGAACTTCCCGATCCTCTAAAAAATCCTACAGCCTTTGTTTCTGCATTACAGAGAAGTACCAGATACCACCACTCGGGTGGGCCTGATTATAGATATATATTATGTCAACGAATCCCAGGTGTGACTGAATCTCAGCTTATTGAAGAAGTAGAGGAACTAGACCCTAAAAATGACCAAGCAGCCAACACCACCTCGTTTTTGTGGATAAACGATGACAAAATCACAGCCTTTTTTCAAAACCTAAAGAAATTTCTGCTCACAATGTCTAGAGATAAAATTGATTTAAATGCAGTAACCATGTGTAAACAAAAGCCAGATGAATCCATTCTAGTTTTTATGAAACATTTCACGCACTGCTGGACTAATGAGGCATGCATGCCTGAAGGAGGAAATGACCAGATTTTCATAACAACATTCTTAAACAATATTCATCCAGAATGTTCACAACTATTGAAGCTGACTGCCACTGATAATCTCTATGACATGAAGATAAAGAACTTTATCACACTTGTCAAAACAAAAGCTGGTGCAGATCTTTTCCCCAACAGCACGAAGGCTAAAAGTGTTAAGATGATGTTGAATTTTGATGTTGAAGGCTCAGAGGAAAGTGAAAAAATGATGTATGCAGGGGCCCCGTCCCCTCAGCAAGCGCAGCAGGGAGATTTCAGAAGGAGAGATAGGAGTGGAGACGCATGTTTTTATTGTGGAAAAATAGGACACTGGAGGAGGGAATGCAAATCAGCAGCACGTAGGTCTCAACCACAAAACACAGGACCAGCTCCTGCCACTAGGCGTCAGCAGAGCTCTTACAGACAAGGTAACTGGCAACGCAGACAGGAATCACATCAAAATAATGGCCCCTTTGCACCTAGGCAGCAACCTTATAATCCATATTTTAATCCCCACCCATATGATAACGAAAGACTGGACCGACAATAGGGAGGCCCAGGTGAGGATGAGGGACAGTGTGAAGCACTACACACGATGCTGCATTTGCAATTGTCCCGTAACACAGAAAGCTTGCCCATGTTAGATATAGAGATAGGTGAAAAGACTTATTCTTTTTTAGTTGACAGTGGAGCCACTAAAAGTTCACTGTCTGGAAAATTCTATAGTGGGCCTGTTTCCTCTGTGTGCATCAACACCATGGGAATAAACGGAACTCTAGTGCAATGCCCCAAAACTCATTCTCTAAAGACACGCTGGGGCCCAAAACCAGACGAAATTACATATCATCCATTCATAATTATTCCAAACTCGCCTGTGAATTTATTAGGCAGAGATTTAATGGCAAAATGAACTTGTGTATTTCATTTAACACAAAGGGTGAAATGTTTGCAGATACTGATAACAGCTATGTTTTCTCTGCCCTATGCACCGACACCATGGAGAAGGAACAGCCTCTGTGTCAGCTGGACGCCTCAGCGGAGAATGAACTCAATATCCATCTGACTGGTACCCCACGTCACACACTGTGCCAAACACGTGTACAGACACCACTACCAGGTAATCCCACGCCTGGAAGCCACATATTTGTTTCTCTCACACTGTTCAACAACATGATAACTGCTCACACCAGTGAAGGCCAAACAGTGGTTTTGTCACATAACTCAGACATAGGCTATGACATTACTGCACCATGTCGACACATAGATCTAACCTACCCCATACACTGTACTATCTCTGCTGTCACATTGCCAGCTGAATATCAAAACATGACATTATGGTCAAGAGGTGAGAATGATGTAGGATTTATTGACTGTACACCTTATCATGCTCAGCTGAAAAACAACAAGCCGGTATATGTCAAGCAATATCCCATTTCCGCTGAAAAAGCCGCAGCCCTAGACATCATCATAGGAGATTTATTGACAGCTGGAGTAATAAAGCCCACAGTATCTCCATATAACACTCCTGTCAATCCTGTGCCAAAGCCTAACAAACCTGGCGTATGGCGTTTCACACAAGACTTAAGGCAAGTTAATGCAGTCATTATGCCTCTGCCACCTCTCGTCCCAGACGTTCCCAGCATACTGACAGCTATTCCAGCAACAGCTACACATTTTACTGTGGTGGATTTGTGCTCCGCCTTTTTCTCAGTGCCTGTGCATGAGGACACACAGCCGATATTTGCTTTTACACATAGAGATAAGCAGTACACATGGACTCGCTTACCCCAAGGCATGGTAGACAGCCCTGCGGCTTTCTCAATGGTGGTACGTGCTACCCTGGACGGCTTCATTCCTCCAGAGGGCTGTACCCTGATACAGTACGTGGATGATCTCCTCCTCTGTGCTGAAAGTGAAAAACTATGTCAAACTGCCACACATATGCTACTCCAGCACCTCCAACAGACTGGCCACAAAGCATCAGCAAAGAAAATGCAGTACTGTCAGACTTCTGTTCAATATTTGGGATTTACACTGTCTCACGGACAACGTTCCATGACTACAGACAGGGTCAAAGCTGTGACCTCTGTCCCTAAGCCCACTACACAGAAGGAAATGCTGTCCTTCCTAGGCATGGTGAACTATTGCAGATAGTGGATACCAGACTGTTCTTTTCATGACCACATTCTGCGTGAATGCTGCAAAAAAGACAAGCCTCCTCGAATACTGTGGTCAACAGAAATGCCTCTTTCAATGCATTAAAGGGAGCGCTGACCTCCGCCCCTTGTTTGGGTCTGCCTGACTACCACTTACCGTTCCACCTGTACGTCACAGAGAACGGCACAACCTGTGCAGGCGTACTGGCCCAAGAGCATGGCTGTGGCTACCGTCCAGTAGCCTTCTACTCAAAGGTGCTGCCAGCAGTAGTTCAGGGGATGCCGGCCTGCCTGAGAGCAGTAGCGGCTTGCTCTATCATGATAAGGGACTGCGAGAAGCTCACACTCTCACATGACACTGTTCTACACACCAATCACCAGGTCACGACCATTCTAGCAAACATAACTACACAACATATGACCGCACAACGTCGCTCAGGTTATGAAGCTACACTGACTTCAACAGCAAATCTCACTATAAAAGCAAGCAGCACACCCAATTCGCCAGCACACTTACTTATTCGTATGCTGTGTTCCTCTGACCGACAGGATGGTTCAGACGAGCCTGACGTTCATGATTGTATGACACGTATACAGGAATCCACAGCACCACGCCCAGACTTAGAGCAGACACCAATCCCAGACTCAGTCATTGTTTATGTGGACGGGTCCTGTTCAAAACCAAATGACAACTCATTTCTTTGTGGCTATTCGGTGGTAACATTGCCTGACATCATACTAGAGGCTCACTCATTACCATTTCACTCAGCACAAAAAGCAGAGCTCATGGCTTTAATACGCGCCTGTGAGTTACATGTGGATAAGCGGGTGACAATTTACACTGATAGCCGTTATGTATTCGGTGTGGTGCACGACTTTGGCACATTGTGGAGACAGAGAGGCTTCACATCTGCTGATGGAAAATCGATTGCTAATTCTGATCTTGTTCAAAGACTTTTGCAGGCTATACAGCTGCCATCGGCAATTGCAGTTGTGAAAACGAAGGGGCACAGCACGGCTGACACAGACGAAGCAGTGGGAAATGCTCTTGCAGACGTAACCGCGAAAGCAGCTGCTGCCTCACAGCAACCACCCAGAAAGGAAGTATTATCTTTGCCTTTACAGCTGCCACTTGTCACACTCCCAGACTATTTAGAAACAAATGTTGACCTAAAATTCATACAAGAGCAAGCCTCTGCCTCAGATTACACTTACTGGGAAAGTAATGATTGTACCTTAGATAACAGAGACGGCTTATACAAAAACCTTGAGGGTTTGATTGCCCTCCCATCTTCACTACTGCCAATCCTTGTCCGCCATTTTCACGGTGTGAGTCATGTCGGACAAAGAGGGGTAATAGGAGCAATAAAATCAAGATTTGTAATTGAGAAAACATCACACGCAGTAAAACGCATATTAGCAACCTGTCTAACATGTGCACGAACTAATGTAGGTAGCTCAAAAGCAAAACATCAGCATTTACCACAACCAGATTTCCCATTTCATACATTACAAATTGATTTTACACACATGCCAGCACAAGGAAGCATCAAGTACTTACTGATAATAGTGGACCAATTTAGTAAATGGGTAGAAGCTTATCCAACATCAAAAGAAACTGCAGAAGTAGTCTGTCAAAAGTTGTGCAATGAAATAATACCCAGATTTGGAATACCTCACCAAATTAACAGTGATAGAGGACCTTCATTCACATCAGAAGTAATTCAAAAGTGTGCTAAAACTCTAGCAATAGACTGGAAATATCATGTGTCATACCATCCTCAGAGTTCAGGAGTTGTAGAAAGAATGAATTGGACCATAAAAAATCGCCTGACTAAAGCAATGATAGAAACAGGAATGACCTGGATCAAACTACTTCCTCAAATCCTCTGCGAGATTAGAATGACTCCATCCGCAGCAACCAAATTATCTCCATTTGAAATAATCATGGGAAGACCGTTTCCAACACCATGGTCAGCCTCCAGAGGGGCACCGCTATTGGAAGGGGACATAGACACTGCATTGTCTGACTATGTTCATAACCTGGTAGAAACACTGAATAATAACTATCAGAAAGTTTGTCTCTCTCAGCCTCTCCCTTCCATAGATCCAACCCATCCGTGGAAACCAGGAGATGCGGTGTTGCTAAAGTCGCTAAAACCAAGGGCACTCGGGGAGGCCGCGTGTTCCAGCCCCCAGACTGTACTTGCAGTGACGAGAACCAGCATCCTAACAGACGGACAACCTCAGTGGATTCATGCCAGCAGGGTTAAGACCAGCCCCACGTATACGCTTCGTCGCGCTGTTCACGTTGCCTAGCAACCATGATACTAACCGCGAGACACGTTACATACAGCATTGTTTGACAGAAATGAAGGAGAAAAATGTTTTGTTGGTCATTCATTTTTGTCATGACATCACTTTGATTAGTTGAGTATCTGAGGCTGAGACCACAGGACTGTAAAACATGATTGTTGGGCTTCATGTCTGTGCTGAACAGTCATTTAAGATTAGTTAGTAAATAACAAGGGTTAACCCTAACCCTAACAATGAGGTCATGTGACTTTGACCTCCTAATTAATACAAAAACACATGAAGGGAGAAATTATCTGTAGAGACCAAACCAGTTTGAGTCTATGGGGACTGAGTCACTGCTGCCTCTGCTGGATGTCAGAGGAACTGCAGGGATCACCTTCATTGTTGTTTTTGTCTTCATCTGATCACTGAGCGCATTTTGACTTATTTCACTGTTCAGGACATTTTTGATGTGTCTTAATGTCACGCTAGGAGTGACAGGAAGTGACCTATACCCTGCTTGACAAAATAAAAGCTCTTTTTAATCAGAGTGCAGCATCAAATCTGTGAAACTTCAGGACTATTGATCAGGTTCAGTTAATCAATCACAAGCTGTTTGTGGACAGAGTGGTGCTGGAGCAAAGATCACGGGTTCATTTAAAGGTCAAATGTGAGTCTCCTGTGTTAAAAGCCGCCTCACTGCCCAGTTAAACAGCAAAGATTAAAAATGATTCAAAGGTTTCAGTCACAGATGAGAAGCTCGTGTTGTGTCTTTTCTCCCAGCTGTTCTTCATCTCACCTCACTTCTCCAATCCGTGTTTCCAGGTATTTCTGAGGCTGCTTTAAAGGCGGCAAAAGGTCTGGATCAGATCCACAAGAGAGAAAAGCAGGAACAGATAAAGTCCAAGTAATTCATTTGATTCCAGTCAACACATTTATTGATCATTAGTAGCCACATTAAAAATTAAGCACTGATTCATCCACTAAAGCTCAAACTGCACATATCCATGAAAACATGATATTTATGTTATAAAAACATGATGTTTATTATTCAAAAGTGTTTGAAAGCCTTTCCAGGTGAGTTTGATCCAGGAGGGTCTGAAGCCAGAGTGAGACAGAGACTGTGCAGAGACTGTAGAAGGACAGAGCAGCAGCAGAGCAGTCCAGATACACTGATGATCCTCTGTCAGATCCAGAGGGACACACAGGGATGATGCTGGACTCTACATTGTGTCTGACAGTGGAGCTGTTCTCAGAGCAGTTCACTCTGCAGCACTGACAGTCATCTGCACTTCATTCCTCTGTCAGTCACTGCTGGATGAAGCTCTCCTCTCCACCTCCCAGTAACATGGCCCAGTCAGAGCGTCTCTACACACAAGCTGCTGCTGCTTCATCCTATCTGGATCATCAGGACACAGCTCATCCTCTTTCAGCACACACACCATCCTATTTACAACCAGTTCCACCTGCAGAGAGAAGAAGGAAGAGCAGAGGAACTAAACAAGTGTTTCCAGAGACTCTTCATCAGCTGTCAGTCAGTGATGCAGCACATCCAGTATAAAGGGCAGCAGGGACTTCAGTGCTGGGACTGTACTAGGACTCATTGTTGCTTCACTTTTTCTAATAATCTTTGGATTTTTATTGAAGTTGATGAAAATGTTTTTGACTCCTAGTTTTAGTTTGGACTTTCATTCATTAGAATAACCTTGGTGTGTCCACTCTGAGCTCTGTAGGAACCCCAACAATCCAGATGGACAGTTCCAGCTGTTAACTGGAGGAATACCAGCCAAACATCTGCTCTCACTAAACTCTTCCTCACCTACAGACCGTGTTCTTCACTGCCTTAAATTCGGAAATTAATGCAGTCATTCGTCTGCGTGCTGCTTTTTCTGACCTGTTACTATAGTGACCATGAAAGTCACAAAAGGCAGAAACAGGAAGTGTTTGTGTCCAATCCTGAAGCCTGTCACCATTCTCCTCCCACAGCTTCACTGAGAAGCTGCAGCTTTACAGGAAACACTGCATCTTTGTTTCATACTGACTGTGTTTAGTACAATACTGGTGACAGCACCACCCACTCACTCCAACACTCTACTGACCTCAGAGTCTCCAATCTGCAGTCTGGACTCTCCTTAAGATCACACAGCTGCTTCACGTCTGGATTCTTCAGGTTGTTTCCTCTCAGGTCCAGGTCTCTCAGATGGGAGGGGTTGGACTTTAGCGCTGCTGCCAGATAATCACAGCTTATCTTTGACAAACCACAGTTCCACAATCTGTATAAAGAATGAAAGATGTAAGTTTATTAGACAAAGAGCTTGAAATCATTCAGTGTTTCATAATCTGTTCAGAGCTGAAGAAGGTTCAGAATGTAGAAGTGTAATAAAATGGAAACTCCAAACAGCTGAAGCCAGCAGGAAACAGCTTCAAACAAGAAACTGTGCAGAGTTTTCGGACCATATGCCCCAATGCAGCCAGTTGGATTTTGGAGTTTTGAATCTCTGTTCTGTGACTAAGTCCTTAAATTATTTCTTCCAGTCGGTCCCACAAGACAGACTAAGTGTTGGACATGTGTTGTGGCTCCATCTAGGGAGCTTCTAAATGTGATGTGTTGGCTGCTCTGGGTCTGTCAGATCACAGTACTGAAGAGAGTTCAAACTGGGCACACAGTTGTTCTAGACTTGACCCGAGATTGTCTGAAACTGACTGGGCGATTTTTACACATGTTCCACTCCTCCTTGGAACAACAGGAAGTTCCCAGCATATGGAAACAAAGGTTAAGTGTCCTATGGCATTCAGTGATGATGGTGCTGTGGCCCCACCACCTCCACCTCTTTTGAAAGGAACTAACTGTAATCTGAAGCTTCAAATGGAACTAAGACTTCCTCCACTAGGTGGCAGTGTCTGGTGAGAAAGTGCTAGTGTATCTGGTCTGTAGTCAAAAACAGGAAGATGCAGGATTTGGGCTGAAATGGCGAAAAGTGGCAAAGCAAGAAGGTTGTAGGTTAAAGCTTGTTGGTCAGCTGGGCCTTTCTTTGGAGGTTTGATGTTCCCCGTAAGTCCAATGAAATGCTGCTTAGGTTCATTGGTGCTTCTAAATTGGCTGTAGGTGTGGATTTGAGAGAGTGCTTCCCTGTCTCTCTCTGTTGGCCCTGTGATGGACTGCTCCCCTGCGTAGGTGGACCACGCATCTTGCCCGATGACAGCTAGAGCACAGGCTCTAGGCAGCACGGTGGCACGGTGGTTAGCACTGTTGCCGCACAGCAAGAAGGTCCTGAGTTCAGTTCCACCATCAGGCCGGGGTCTTTCTGTGTGGAGTTTGCATGTTCTCCCCGTGTTTGCGTGGGTTCTCTCCGGGTACTCCGGCTTCCTCCCACCGTCCAAAGACATGCAGCTTGTGGGGATAGGTTAATTGGATAATCCACATTGCCACTAGGTGTGAACGTGCGAGTGAATGTGAGTGCGAATGGTTGTCTGTCCCTGTGTGTTGGCCCTGCGACAGACTGGCGACCTGTCCAGGGTGTACCCCGCCTCTCGCCCTGTGACAGCTGGGATAGGCTCCAGCGCCCCCCGCGACCCTGAAAAGGATAAGCAGACGCGAATGGATGGATGGATGGATTTGTGGCCTGAAATTCCCCAGTTAGCAGTTTGGTAGATAACTACAGTATGACATGGTAATCACATCCAGCAGCTGTATTCTAACTGTAAGCTGAGCTGTGCTAAGCCAAAGCACCGGCACTTTTTAATATACAAATTACAACATTTAATAGAAACTTATTGGTCAGCATATTATTAGCCTGCTGTTAACTTCATTCCACAGAAAACTGAGAGAATCTAACAGAGCTGATAAAGAAGAAAGAGAAGTGTGATGATTTAAAGCCTTTGAAGTGCTTCAGATGATCTCTGTCCACTTATGTCCACTCATTCATTAAGTTATGTAAGCTATCTAATGCAGCTTTGATCTTCACAGTCTGCCTTATGAAACTCTTTCTAACCCTGAATGTCAGAGTGCTCCTCCTTCTCTTTTCCCATCATTCATGCTGGTATTGGAGGAGATTTGGATTTTGGATTGTGTTTTGGATGATGTGTGTATGTTTGTGTTGGACTGCTGTTTGTAAAGCAAATTGCCATTTTGGTTTGGATTTCAGTGTCACTCAGACTTTAAGGTGGAATGAAGAGTTTTAGAGTTTCGCAGTGAATTATCCAGTGGAGGATTTTTCTTGTTCTTTGAAGGTTTGAAATGTGAACATTGTTCTGCTGCAGTCAATGGACTAAACCAGAGAAGAAGAAAACAGACTTTACCATGAAGATCCTCAGTGTGGGTCAGTATAATATCAGCCTGATGTCTGCAGTTTAGTGTCAGCACAACTTTCACATCATATTCATCTCAGCACAACTAAAACATGCTGACTGACCTCAGAGTTTCAAGTCCACATCCTGGTCTCTCCAGAAAACCACACAGATGCTTCACTCCTGAATCCCGCAGCTCATTGTTCTCACTCAGGTCCAGCTCTCTTAGATGAGAGGGGTTGGACTTCAGCGCTGCTGCCAGATAATCACAGCTGATGTCTGACAAACCACAGCTCATCAATCTGTATAAAGAAGGAAAGATTTAAGTTTTTTAGACAAAGTGTGTGCTTCAGTACAGGGAGTGCAGAATTATTAGGCAAGTTGTATTTTTGAGGAATAATTTTATTATTGAACAACAACCATGTTCTCAGTGAACCCAAAAAACTCATTAATATCAAAGCTGAATGTTTTTGGAAGTAGTTTTTAGTTTGTTTTTAGTTTTAGCTATTTTAGGGGGATATCTGTGTGTGCAGGTGACTATTACTGTGCATAATTATTAGGCAACTTAACAAAAAACAAATATATACCCATTTCAATTATCAGAATCAGAATCGTGTTTATTGGCCAAGTATATGTGCAGACACATACAGGGAATTTGGTTCCGGTAGATGGTGGCTCTCAAGCACAGCAATGTAAATCTCACACACACACACACACACAAGTGTCTATATATACACATTACACATACATACACAAAGCTATGTAAACCAACTATAAATAACGAATCTAAACTTATATACATAAAATACAGAAATGAATGAGGTGGAATGAATACTACAAAATGTACATAAGGTGCAGTTGCAGTCTGGCAGTGGGAGCAGTGTGACAGGTCAACTGTTAAGAAGGGAGATGGCGAGGGGAAAGAAACTGTTCCTGTGTCGGGTGGTCCTGGTCTGCAGGCTTCTGTACCGTCTGCCAGAGGGCAGCAGATCAAAAAGTCTGTGTGCAGGGTGTGAGGGGTCTGTGATGATTTTCCCTGCCCGTTTCCTGGTTCTTGAGAGGTACAGATCCTGGATGGAGGGCAGGGGGGGGTGCCGATGATCCTTTCTGCTGCCCGTACAGTCCACTGCAGTCTGCGCGTCCTGTTTAGTGGCTGCACCATACCAGACTGTGATGGAGGAGCACAGGACAGACTCAATGACTGCAGTGTAGAACTGGATCAGCAGCTCCTGTGGGAGACTGTACTTCCCCAGTTGTCTCAGGAAGTACATCCTCTGCTGGGTCTTTTTGAGGATGGAGTTGATGTTGGTCTCCCACTTCAGGTCCTGGGAGATGGTTGTACCCAGGAACTTGAAGGTTTTCACAGTTGACACAGGGCTGTCTGATATGGTGAGGGGGAGCAGAGTTGAGGGATGTCTCCTGAAGTCCACTGTCATCTCTACAGTCTTAAGAGTGTTCAGCTCCAGATGACTGCACCAGAGTACCAGCCGCTCAACTTCCTGCCGGTATGCAGACTCATCACCATCTTGAATGAGGCCAATGACAGTGGTGTCATCTGCAAACTTTAGGAGTTTGACAGCACAATTATTTATCTTTACCAGTGACACCAATATAACATCTCCACATTCACAAATATACATTTCTGACATTCAAAAACAAAACAAAAACAAATCAGCGACCAATATAGCCACCTTTCTTTGCAAGGACACTCAAAAGCCTGCCATCCATGGATTCTGTCAGTGTTTTGATCTGTTCACCATCAACATTGCGTGCAGCAGCAACCACAGCCTCCCAGACACTGTTCAGAGAGGTGTACTGTTTCCCTCCTTGTAAATCTCACATTTGATGATGGACCACAGGTTCTCAATGGGGTTCAGATCAGGTGAACAAGGAGGCCATGTCATTAGTTTTTCTTCTTTTATACCCTTTCTTGCCAGCCACGCTGTAGAGTACTTGGACGCGTGTGATGGAGCATTGTCCTGCATGAAAATCATGTTTTTCTTGAAGGATGCAGACTTCTTCCTGTACCACTGCTTGAAGAAGGTGTCTTCCAGAAACTGGCAGTAGGACTGGGAGTTGAGCTTGACTCCATCCTCAACCCGAAAAGGCCCCACAAGCTCATCTTTGATGATACCAGCCCAAACCAGTACTCCACCTCCACCTTGCTGGCGTCTGAGTGGGACTGGAGCTCTCTGCCCTTTACCAATCCAGCCACGGGCCCATCCATCTGGCCCATCAAGACTCACTCTCATTTCATCAGTCCATAAAACCTTAGAAAAACCAGTCTTGAGATATTTCTTGGCCCAGTCTTGACGTTTCAGCTTGTGTGTCTTGTTCAGTGGTGGTCGTCTTTCAGCCTTTCTTACCTTGGCCATGTCTCGGAGTATTACACACCTTGTGCTTTTGGGCACTCCAGTGATGTTGCAGCTCTGAAATATGGCCAAACTGGTGGCAAGTGGCATCTTGGCAGCTGCACGCTTGACTTTTCTCAGTTCATGGGCAGTTATTTTGCGCCTTGGTTTTTCCACACGCTTCTTTTGACCCTGTTGACTATTTTGAATGAAACGCTTGATTGTTCGATGATCACGCTTCAGAAGCTTTGCAATTTTGAGACTGCTGCATCCCTCTGCAAGATATCTCACTATTTTTGACTTTTCTGAGCCTGTCAAGTCCTTCTTGTGACCCATTTTGCCAAAGGAAAGGACGTTGCCTAATAATTATGCACACCTGATATAGGGTGTTGATGTCATTAGACCACACCCCTTCTCATTACAGAGATGCACATCACCTAATATGCTTAATTGGTAGTAGGCTTTCGAGCCTATACAGCTTGGAGTAAGACAACATGCATGAAGAGGATGAAGTGGACAAAATACTCATTTGCCTAATAATTCTGCACTCCCTGTATTTCATAATCTGTTCAGAGCTGAAGAAGGTTCAGATGTAGAAGTTTACAGCTACAGCTGTAGATGACCTGCTCTACCGCTCAGGCGGTAGAGCAGGTCATCTACTGATCGGAAGGTTGGTGGTTCGATTCCTGGCTTCCCCCAGTCTGCATGCCAAATATCCTTGGGCAAGATATTAACCCCAAATTGCTCTCCAATGCATCCATCGGAGTATGAATGTGTGTGAATGTTACTTAGAAAGCACCTAGAACAATGTGCTTGTGCGAATGGGTGTGAATGGGTGAATGCACAAGTTGTGTAAAGCGCTTTGAGTGCTCAGAAGAATAGAAAAGTGCTATATAAGAACCAGTCCATTTACCATTTACCATTACTGAGGCAGTAATCAAGGGATGAGAGACAGGAGGGGAACACACCTAGGGGAAATCACAACTGACAAGGCAGGGGGAAACGTAAATTGAACACACTCACATAAGACAAGGACCTTCAGAATAAAACAGGAAACTAACAGACATAGAGGACCAGACAAGACACCATGGACAGACAGAGGGACATACGGGCAGAGGAGGCTAAGTACAGGCAAAACCTAAGCTAAACATGAGGGCAAGATAACAAAACCTAAACCAGAAATAATAATAATAATCATCATCATCATCATCATCATCATCATCATCAGATAGCTAAAGAATCAGAACATAATTATAATCAAAACAGTATTGCCAGAGAATAAGAAATAATCCATAATGCAAAAATAAACCAAAACATAAGAAACTCAAAATGCTGGGTTGAACCGACTTTGATTGAGTGTAATTACCCTATGATCCCATAAGGTTTAATTATGGGGAGAAGTTGAGGGTATATCTCATTATCTCAGATTTTAACCATTTACTGTAATTCTAAGGGTGCCAACCATAAATTCTAATTCTGGAGTTTTGAACCACCTTTATTGTATTCCTTCACAAGCTGAGATGTTTCAATGTAATGGGTTTTATTCCTCCACAAAAAATTCAAAAAAGGCTACTTATGTTTATTTGTATCAGGACAAGCAGGGAAGCCATGGACATCTGGACAGTCTATCAGGCTGCCTGAGTCCCCTCACCCATATCAGCCCAGAACTCTGCATTAACTACTGAGTAAGACTTAGAGGATCAGAGATAAAAAGTTCTACAAAGAATGGAACAAGACTTCCTGTATAAGGCTCTGTGGACCTATGATCGGCAGTGTCGGGACAACTTTCACATCATATTCATCGCAGCACAAGTAAAGCATGGTGACTGACCTCAGAGTTCCAAATCGACATCGTGGATTCTCCAGAAGAACACACAGATGCTTCACTCCTGAATCCCGCAGCTTGTTGAAGCTCAGGTCCAGGAGTCTCATAAGGTAGGGGTTGGACTTTAGCGCTGCTGCCAGATAATCACAGCTGATGTCTGACAACCCACAGCTCCCCAATCTGTATAAAGAATGAAAGATGTAATTTTATTAGACAAAGTGTGTGCTTGAAATCATTCAGTGTTTCACAATCCACTAAGAGCTGAAGAAGGTTCAGAATGTAGAAGTTTAGAAAATGGAAACTTAAAACAGCTGAAGCCAACAGGAAGCAGCTTCAAACAAACACAACAAGAGAAAAAACTCTGAATGTTTGACATTAAAGTTGTACTTTTAGCATATAAATATGAAAAAGACTTGAAAAAATTTGTTTTACATTCCAGAAGCCTCACAGCTTCACTTTTAAAGGTGAAGTTGGAAAGGAATATTCGAAGTCCAACCACACCTTTTTCCAGTCACATTATTAAAACAGACAAACTACAAGCTCATTTTCAGTTCAACGAGTCATCTTCTGACCTGGACTAACAACACTGGTCGTCATGTGCAGCTGGCTGTGAGACCAGTGCTCAGGGACCGTCTACAGAGTGCTACACTGAAAGAAAAACACACAAATTTTCTTCCCGCACTTTCACACAAACATCTATTGTCATTATTTTTACCAAACTCTGTGGAGTCCTTTATTGGAAATTCAAATGGGATTCAAATGGTCAGACAAAAGAGGGTTATGAGGAAATATGATTAAATGTTGTCATTTTCCTTATATACCAAAGATAATGATTGACAAATGTGTTTTTACAAACTCAGTGATGGACTTTTATCAACAGGATAACCCTGATTGTTAAGGGCATTTTAATATAAGATAAGATAAGATAAGATAAGATAAGATAAGATAAGATGAACTGTATTTATCCCAAGGGAAATTCTTTTGTCACAAACACTCCTCTTTCAATGGAGCAGCAGCAGTCCATCTGCATCTAAAGGACACTCTTTCGAGGATGCCAGTGTTCACATTTTGGACAGAGAGGACAGATGGTTTGAAAGAGTGAAAGAAGCCATTTATGTCCACTGTGAGCGACCACCTTTGAACAGAGGCGGTGGGTTACGACACGAACTGTCTGCCATCTATAATCCAGTTTTGAGTTCACTTCCCAGACGCCTTAACGCCCACTCAAATCCTGGGCCATCTGACCTAAGGAAATCGCATGATAGGGTGGGGCCAGGTTTCACAATGTGCTCACCTGAAACTCTGGCTGATTGTGACCCACACCCGTTTTCACACCTTGGCTCATGTGATTAGGTAGACGATCATCAGGGGGTCCTTTGTCCCTCTTTGGGGGGTTACTCCCGCTGGGTTTAAATCTGGCCCCCACCGCCATTTGACCTTAGAAGTGAAGAAGCTTCTCGGATGAGAGGTGAAACGTCTTCAAGCAACTTAAAGAAGTCCAGGAATTCGCATGATAAGGTGGGGCCAGGTTTCACAAAGAACGCACCCGAAACTCTGGCTGATTGGGACCCACACCCAATTTCACACCTTGGCTCAGGCGATTAGAGGATCATCAGGGGGTCCTTTTGTCCCTCTGTGGGGGGATACTCCCACTAGGTTTATATCTGGGACTCTCCACCATTTGACCTTAGAACTGAAGAAGTTTCTCGGATGAGAGGTGAAACGTCTTCAAGTAACTTAAAGAAGTCCAGACGCTTTTCTTTGCAAGCTCCTTTGACTACGATGACCTGGATGACTGAGAACCTTCACAGACAAGTCCAGAAGCCTTTCTTTCAAGGCTCCTTAGACTACGATGACCTGAATGACTGAGAACCTTCACAAACATACTCACTTGCAAATTCCAGAAAGCTTGGTTGTTTATAGAATAATATCATTCGGACTTTAAATGATCAGCAGTGGCAACGTTTGGATGCTGACCTGAGAGTTTCCAGTATACAATGTGGACTCCGCAGTGCAGCAGACAGAAGCTTCATGCCTGAATCCTGCAGGTTATTGTTACTCAGGTCCAGATCTTTCAGATAGGAGTGTGAGTTGAGAACTGAGGACAGAGCATCACAGCTTCTCTTTGAGAGGTAACAGTGACTCAGTCTGAAAAACAAATTAATTAATTAAATCAGTCAAATGAAACATTTTTTTAAAACCCAGCAATACAATTAATGGTTATCTAAATAGCTTCATGAAAACACAACTGTCCTTCTATATCAGCATTTACTCTTTGTAAGCTCCACCTGCTCCACCTTCTGTTTCAGAAGACATGAAAACACACTGTAAATGTAGTAGAAACATTATTGATGGGAAATGTAATCTTCTCAGAGCCATTTGTACATTTTAGAGCCTGATATTGAAATGTAAGTGTGGACAGCAGGGACATTCACAGCAGAAAAGATATAAGAAGATGCCTGTGTTCAGTAAATATTACTGAACACAGTAATATGGCTACATCCACACTATCCTGGATAGATTTGAGAATGGTGTTTTCGTTCACTTATTCACTTTCCGGCTCTTTAAAATGTCGTGGTTTTTTAAATGGACTAACAATGAGGTGGAGTTGTGTCTGTGAACAACACAAAAGTACAAAGTTGCAAAAGCGAGTGAGAGTTAAAGAATTTTAAGAAAAGATATCTGGAGCATCTATAGACTGATATTTATCTTTAATAGGGTTGTCAGAATTGAGAGGAAACAAAAAGACTGCTGTATAATGCCCTCCACTATCTTAGTTCAATTGGTCACATGACTGCATCATATGACTAACATGCGTCATCATTTTAGAAAGTCTCCCTTTTCGCTGTCCACACTGTGATGTGAAAGCACAGTTTTCAAATGTATCCATTTTTGAAATGCCCATTTCCCTTTTCCTATGCCTTGTGCTTTTATTTCAGTGAACTGAGGATCTGCCGGCGGCCGTGGGACCTCAGATGGTGGGTCGTTTTCAACACTTCCTTTGTTGTAAAGCACCGGGTGAATAGACTGTAGTGGGGGGTCTTTTGTGTGGTTTTCTTTTTGGTCCCTTCTGCTGGTAAGGCCCAGTTGTCTGTTTATTAGGGCCCGAGCACCGAGAGTGCGAAGGCCCTATTGTATCTGCTCCGTTTCTTCTTATTATTATTATTATTTATTATTATTATTATTATTATTATTATTATTATTATTATTATTATTATTCAGGCAAAACAAGGGCCTTTTTGAGGGCCAAAACATGCTCAAAAACTCATGAAATTTTGCACACATGCCAGGTCTGGTGAAAAATTTTGTATTTTAATGGTTTTACATATGAGCACTGGGAAATGGCTCTAGAGCGCTACCTATGCCTTGTTAAATGCAGCCCTACGACCACATCGTTTGAGCTACATGTATGAAATTTGGCACACATCTGTACCATGCCAAGATGAACAAAAAAGTCTGTGGGCCCATTGACGCAAACCCAACAGGAAGTCTGCCATTTGGACGTGAAGGTGACATTTTGGCTCTAATTTTGGCTCTTTTTCGAACTCCTCCTTGGGATTTGGTTGTATAAGCTTCATCTTTGGTCAGTGTCAACTACACCCTTGTGCCATGTTAAATTGCGGAGCTTTTGAGTTTTCGTGATACGGTGAGGCGGTGACACCACGGCGAATTTCGATGACTCGCCATGAAAATCTTATTGCCTCTCATTCTGTCATACATTGTCCGATCTGGACCAAAGAGCACACATATGATAAGGCTCCAGCCCTGAACATATTTCAACTGCCATATTTGACATAAGGGCCAGCGCCACCTAGTGGGAACAGGAAATGTCATTTTTTACACTTTGGGATACAGTATTTTGATGGGTGACATCTGCAGCCTCAAATTTCTCCAGGAAAGCCTTAAGGAGTTGGTCTTGGGTTACAGTGAAAACTGTGAGTTTTCGCGAAAGGGTGTGACCCCAGAAGCATGGCGAACTTTCATGTCTCGCCATGAAGAAACAAATTAGTATAACTCAATGAAATCCAGTCTGATCAGTACCAGACTTTACAGGCATGATGTCAGACCCGCCCAGATTGATGTGCCCATTGTCAGGAATACGCAGAGCGCCACCTAGTGGGAACAGGAAATGTCATGTCTTACACTTTGTTGTACTGATTTTCACAGGTTCATCGTGGAAACCTCAAAAGTGCTCAATATAACCATCAGTCCTCCATGATGCTTCAGTGCGAAAATTGTGACTTTAAACTGAACAGCGCACCCTGGTGGCAACGCAGTTCACCAAGAAAGATGAAGTGGCTTTTGAGGGGCTTGGAAAGTTTAAAAAGTCTTGAAATTTGGCCCTAACCTCCAATCTGTTCAGGGCTATCTTGTTATGTGATCATTTTCATTGAATAGCGCAAAATGGCTCCACAGCGCCCCCTACAAAATCTCAAATCATCAGCCCCTGCTCTGTGTTTTATGTATGAGTCTGAAACCTGGTAAGCTTATGGAAGATATCAAGATGTACAAAAACGTCTCTTGGAGTAATATCCCAAATCCAACAGAAAGTCAGCCATTTTAAAATGAATGTGTAATTTTGGCGACATTTTCCCCTCTTTTCAGGCACCATTCTTTGACGAACTCTTCCAAGGGATTTCACCAGATTGACGCAATTTCCTGTGTGTGGAATGTAAAGACCTTTCTGATGTTAAATTGCGAAGCTTTCAGGGAACATTCAGGGAAACGGGATGGTCATGGCGCCACGTGGAGTTTCAATCACTCGCCAAAAAGCAGTAATCTGCTGTCACTCAAAAACACAATGTCCATTCTCTCCCAAAGGTCGCAGGCGTGATGAGACTCGAGCTCGGAAATTTTTGTTATGCCATTTGTCATTAATGGTTAGAGCGCCACCTAGTGGGACGACTATAATCCTGGTTGAATAAGATGAAATGATAGATGGTGATTAAATGCATGAAATCCATCAATGCAACATCAGATCGGACGTGCTGGTTTTAGGTGTTGGGTGTGGCTCGACACGCCGGGGTGCGAGGGCCCTCATAACGCTGCTTGCAGCTTTAATTTTAATTTGGGACACAGTTTTAGATGACACTGCATTCAGTGCTCTGTCATTGTTGATTTTTCATCTTATTTTATATTAATAAATAAAGTTGTGTTAATATTTGAGCGGACCTCAGTGTGAATTTCTGAACCTGTGCAAATGTTGTTGTTTTTTAAATTACATTTCATTTCTAAACGATTTTGTATTTCCTAGAGTGGCGTTGTCATTTTATTATTTTGTTTATAACCCCGCCGACCACTTGGGGCGATCGTGGCTGAAGAGATGGGAGTTCGCCTTGTAATTGGAAGGTTGCTGGTTCGAGCCCCAGCTTGGACAGTCTCGGTCGTTGTGTCCTTTGGGCAAGACACTTCACCCGTTGCCTACTGGTGGTGGTCAGAGGGCCCGGTGGCGCCAGTGTCCGGAAGTCTCGCCTCTGTCAGTGTGCCCCAGGGTGGCTTTGGCTACAATGTAGCTTGCCACCACCTGTGTGTGGGAATCGGTGGATGACTGGTTGTGTAAAGCACTTTGGGGTCCTTAGGGACTAGAAAAGCGCTATACAAATACAGGCCATTTACCATTGGTCACATAAGGATATTTCTATGGCTGCAATGAATCCCTGAGTAATTCAAATGCTTTGTTTAATGAAATCCACCACGCATGTAAAAGCAAGAGTTTCACTAACATTTACGACAAAAAATAGACCTGCAGTAGAAATGTATCTAGGAGCATGTATGTGAATATAAAGTATTGTAACATTAGGCACGTACAGCCCTGGTGTTTAGACAAAGACTGATAACACAACAGCAGCAGTGATGATCACAGTTTATGTAGGATTCAGCGTCTTGAGTACACTGATTAGTTCTTGAGCCATCAAAGAGGTTTCAGTTGTATTGGAAAAAATTTCAAGACTTTAGGATATGAATTCATAGAAAGATAGAAAGCCTAGTAAAAAAATTACTAAATTTATTTCACCAATAAATTAAACACAAGAGTGCAAATGTACTTACAGAGCCTTGTTGGAGGCTTTGACAACTGGCAGCAGCCTCAGAAGAGCCTCCTCTGAAGCAGAGTATTTCTTCAGGTCAAACACATCCAGGTCTTTTTCTGATGACAGTAAGATGAAGACCAGAGCTGACCACTGAGCAGGAGAAAATTTATCTGTTGAGAGACTTCCTGATCTCAGGAAATGTTGGATCTCCTCCACTAGAGAATGATCATTCAGTTCATTCAGACAGTGGAACAGATTGATGCTTTTCTCTGCAGACAGATTCTCACCGAGCTTCTTCTTAATGTACTGGACTGTTTCCTGATTGGTCTGTGAGCTACTTCCTGTCTGTGTCAGCAGGCCTCGTAGGAGAGTCTGATTGGTCTGCAATGAAAGACCCAGGAGGAAGCGGAGGAACAAGTCCAGGTGTCCATTTGGACTCAGTAAGGCCTTGTTCACAGAACTGTGGTGGAGAGATTGTAGTTTTGGTGTGTTAAATAATTTCAACAACCAGACGGTTGGTTGTTTCACTTCCAGCAGATTGAGTCCAGAGTTGATGAAGGTCAGATGGACATGAAGAGCAGCCAGAAACTCCTGAACACTCAGATGGATGAAGCAGAACACCTTGTCCTGGTACAGTCCTCTCTCCTCTTTAAAGATCTGTGTGAACACTCCTGAGTACACTGAGGCTGCTCTGATATCGATGCCACACTCTTTCAGGTCTGATTCATAGAAGATTGGGTTTCCTTTCTGCAGCTGATCAAAAGCCAGTTTTCCCAGAGACTCGATCATCTTCCTGCTCTCTGGACTCCAGTGTGGATCTGTCTCAGCTCCTCCATCATACTTAACCTTCTTCACTTTGGTCTGAACCACCAGGAAGTGGATGTACATCTCAGTCAGGGTCTTGGGCAGCTGTCCTCCCTCTCTAGTTCCCAGCACATCCTCCAGAACTGTAGCAGTGATCCAGCAGAAGACTGGGATGTGGCACATGATGTGGAGGCTTCGTGATGTCTTGATGTGGTAGATGATCCTGCTAGCCTGCTTCTCGTCGCTCACTTTCTTCTTGAAGTACTCCTCCTTCTGTGGGTCAGTGAAGCCTCTGACCTCTGTCACCATTCCAACACAGTCAGGAGGGATCTGATTGGCTGCTGCAGGTCGTGTGGTTATCCAGAGGCGAGCAGAGGGAAGCAGTTTCCCCCTGATGAGGTTTATCAGCAGTGCATCCACTGAGGTGGACTTTCTAGGGTCAGTTAGGATTGTAGTTTTGTGGAAGTCCAGAGGAAGTCGACACTCATCCAGACCATCAAAGATGAACACAACCTGGAAGTCTTCAAAGCTGCAGATTCCTGCTTCTTTGGTTTCAGTAAAGAAGTGATGAACAAGTCCCACCAAGCTGAACTTTTCCTCTTTCAGCACATTCAGCTCTCTGAAAGTGAATGGAAATATGAACTGGATGTCCTGGTTGGCTTTGTATTCAGCCCAGTCAAGGGTGTATTTCTGTGTTAAGACTGTTTTCCCAATGCCAGCCACTCCCTTTGTCAGCACTGTTCTGATTGGTTCATCTCTTCCAGGTGAGGCTTTAAAGATGTCTTCTTGTCTGATTGTTGTTTCTGGTCTGTCTGGTTTCCTGGATGCTGTTTCAATCTGTCTGACCTCATGTTCATCATTGACCTCTGCAGTCCCTCCCTTTGTGATGTAGAGCTCTGTGTAGATCTGATTCAGAAGGGTTGGGTTTCCTGCTTTAGCGATCCCCTCAAACACACACTGGAACTTCTTCTTCAGCCTATATTTAAGGCTACTATGATGAGCAGCAGCAGAAAGTTCTAAATGGAAATAAAAAAGTTTGTGTTTTACACAATACGCATGATAAGAAATGACTTAACACATGCTTTTCATGTCTGGAGACATTAGTAAATATTATCCATCATATTACATATTTTTAGAAATCGTTTTACTGTCAGCCATCTCTTCCTGCTTCATTCTCCCCAGGAAGTCCACTGTGATCTTCACAAATGCCTCTCTGCTGCTCCTCTTCTCCTCATCATCATCCCTCTGACTCTCTAAGCATTCTGGGTAATCTGGACTCAGAACCTTCTGGATCTTCTTCAGCTCGTCCTTCACAAAAGTGATGATGTTGTCCTCCAGCAACTGGAATAGAATACTTTATGAACGACCCAATCAGGCTGAAATCATGGAGCCAAACATCAGATCCATGTTGGACACACTGACAATCCACTGGTCTACAAAGAGCAGCATGGAGATGAATGTGAACAGATGTAAAAGTAGTTGTTGTACATGTACAGACCATAAATATGGAGTTCAGGTCTGTTTGATGCTGCTGGGCAGACTGGCCACTGGGAACCTCTGAGCTTTGCTGGTCCACTCTGTGGAGAAATCATGAAGAATTTCCGGAATTTTTAAAATGTTTTTTTTTAATGTTTTTTTTTTTTAGTTCAAATTTTAGTTGTTAGTTTTTTATGGACTGTGGTGGCAGACTTTTTAATCCCATGTATCATATCATTTTAGTATAGCAAGATACTTCTGACACCAATTGTATGCATGCATGTTGAATGTTATCACAAGTCGGCCCCAGGTTTTATTGCACCTTCACAGAGGGTATATTATAGACTTGAAGATCTCCAGACACCCTACTCTTAGGGAGGTGATGGATGGTCGTAACTTTAACCTACTCTGCTTGTTGGGTTTGGCATAACTCACCTGCCTGCCTCCCTGCCAGGTTCTTTACAGTGAAAGAACTTGGTCTGGTTTAGCCTCACGCGGACCTTACTTCCCCCCCAAGCCTTGCCTCCACCTGTAAAATTAAGATTAATGCCTCTTGCTTCCCCCTTTCTTCCTTTGGACTCTGCTGCCACACTCCTAGTGTGACTCAGGTTTTCATGTTATGTGACTTTTACTGAAATTGTTGTAGTCGAGATTAGTGCTTCACAGTTCTGCTTTTGTTCACAGCATACTACAGTAATACTCTGGTATAGTATCTAGTAATTTTGAAGTTTTTGCCAGTCATAGTGAGTTAATTTAATTTCTTAGCCCCTAAACCTGGTGCATTGTGTTAGTGTTTTAGTTGGAGGCAACTCCAGAGTTTAGGTGTATTTCCACTCACCTTCAGTTCATGTTTAGTATGTGTGTTCTGGTTTTGGTTGAGTGAATGCTCGCGTGAGTTGCTCCCACTATTCATCGCTAACACTGTCGCTACTCTTATTGCTATTGGTGCTCTTTACTCCTGCTACTTGTACCTTGTTACCTGCTACTTGCCCCCTTGGTTTTGCTACCCTTTTCTCCTGTTACTGTTATCACCACTCACTGCTATCCTCTCCCGGCATCCCAGCTACTCCCTCCAACGTATTCCTGTTCTATTTGTGTCTATACGGCCCATCTGTGTCTCTGCTCCTGTTCATGATGTGGCCTCCCAGGATTTATGCACTGTCTGTGTGGGCCTGGATCCATGTGTCATCGATCCTTCAACCCTGTACTGAAATCCATCAATACACAGCTGATGAGCTCTTTCGACTCTGCTTTTCCCTGGCTGCTCCACCACCTGCTGTTCTTCACCTCCATGCGGATATTGTTTTCCTCTCTTGCCGAAGTTACATCCATGGTATTTTAATCAAGGTAATTCTAAGCAACTACAATCTCTCTGGTCCACCTCTCGCCACTCTTCACAGAACCCTGGCAGGGCTGTTGACCACAATGTTTTGGCTAACCTGACCAGGGGTCCGTTCTTCGTACCTCGCTAAGTAAGTTAGCTGGATTTGATTGTTGACGATTTCGCGTGATCTTGGAGCGTTCGGTTCTCCGAAGCTCATCCGGGACTTGCTGTCATAGCAACAGATCCGTAAGCGTAAACCTGCTTGGGAGCAGGTTTACTTTATGTAAACAGGATTAGATCGCGGCCACTCAGGTATGTCCGCTTCATGTATACGAAAGCAACAGCGATATTTTACCACTGTTTTTCCATAAATAAATATTATCAATTTAACTAAAGATAATGCAGTACTTGATCCTTTTATTGATTCCATACAGATACATACAGGTCATTTCCTAAAAAAAGGGAAATGTACTATTAATCATTCTATTTCATGTATTTGATTATTTCAGATGTAATTCATATTTTAGAGTTGTAATTGTAAATTACTTCGTGTAATCAAGATGAGAGACCACGGCTATAAAAGCGAAGGTGGATTTGGGAAGTCTGTCGCAGCTATGTCCTGTCCATATACGGGAGCCACCCATTGCGGAAGGTGCAAGATTGATAAGGAGAGTTTTCAGAATTCAGCGTATATTGCGGGATAGACAGGATCCTTTAGCTCAGCGCGACAGTGTGCTCATAGAGAGATATCGATTTTCCCGTGAGGGTATTATTTACTTAACCAACTTGTTGACGAGGGGGTGCAGGACCACCACCTGTCTTTTGTTGCTCTGCCCTTTTCTTGGTTGCTGTTATGAACAAACAAACAGATTATTTCAGGGTCTCTTTTCAAGAGACTAAAAGCAATATAAGTGATAAATATTACCATTCTGTAGAATATTCTTATATTTCACGTTTACTTGTTCCCATGTTCTAGTGGGTCCTGTCGTGGCTCTAATGTGAAAGAGGATATAATGTAATATAATGTAATATAGTGTAATATAATAAATTTACCCTACCGCCTACTGGTGTTGGCCAGAGGGGCCGATGGCGCGATATGGCAGCCTGGCTTCTGTCAGTCTGCCCCAGGTCAGCTGTGGCTACAACCGTAGCTGCCTCCACCAGTGTGTGAATGTGAGAGTGAATGAATAGTGGCATTGTAAAGCGCTATATAAATCCAATCCATTATAATTATTATTATTAAATTACTTACAAGTTTAATTTGTCAGCAACTTTCTGCCAGCCCTCTCTCCTTGCTTTTGCAGCCTTCGCAGTGTTCCCTTGCATTTTAATTAAACTCTGAAACTCCTGAAATCCCTCAATCAAGAGTTCTTGCTCTGCTGCCGAAAAATACCGAGCGCGCTCCTTCGACATTTTCGCCGACCAATCAAAGGGTTGCCGATCAATGTTTCTACTATCGATGCGTAGCCCCTGTTAAGCCACCCAGTGATCTCACATTACTTCATCCAGCTATACTAATCGTCAACAACAGGTGTGTTCGAAGAACCGGAATAGCGAGCTCAAAGTTAGCGCGATGATTTGATCTTGGATGTAGTAAGCAAGGTATGAAGAACGGACCCCAGGTCGCCTAGCACTCTCACACAGTCTGACAATACTTGCGTCAACTTCAGCCTGCTTAACAACCGTTCGCTCACGAACAAAGGTCATCTTGTCCAGGATCTCCTAAAAGGCAATCAGTTTTACTTTTTCTATTTGCCGGAGACGTGGCAACAGCCCAACGACTTTTCACATCTGGAAGACCAAAGGCTTTTCTCTACGCATCAATTCAATTCAATTCAATTTTATTTATATAGCGCCAAATCACAACAAAAGTCGCCTCAAGGCGCTTCATAGATACAGAGAAAAACCCAACAATCATATGACCCCCTATGAGCAAGCACTTTGGCGACAGTGGGAAGGAAAAACTCCCTTTTAACAGGAAGAAACCTCCGGCAGAACCAGGCTCAGGGAGGGGCGGCCATCTGCTGCGACCGGTTGGGGTGAGAGAAGGAAGACAGGATAAAGACATGCTGTGGAAGAGAGACAGAGATTAATAACAGATATGATTCAATGCAGAGAGGTCTATTAATACATAGTGAGTGAGAAAGGTGACTGGAAAGGAAAAATGCATCATGGGAATCCCCCGGCAGCCTACATCTATTGCAGCATAACTAAGGGAGGATTCAGGGTCATCTGGTCCAGCCCTAACTATATGCTTTAGCAAAAAGGAAAGTTTTAAGCTTAATCTTAAAAGTAGAGATAGTGTCTGTCTCCCGAATCCAAACTGGAAGCTGGTTCCACAGAAGAGGGGCCTGAAAACTGAAGGCTCTCCCTCCCATTCTATTTTTAAATACTCTAGGAACAACAAGTAGGCCTGCAGAGCGAGAGCGAAGTGCTCTAATAGGGTGATATGGTACTACAAGGTCATTAAGATAAGATGGGGCCTGATTATTTAAGACCTTGTATGTGAGGAGCAGGATTTTGAATTCAATTCTGGATTTAACAGGAAGCCAATGAAGGGAAGCCAAAACAGGAGAAATCTGCTCTCTCTTTCTAGTCCCTGTCAGGACTCTTGCTGCAGCATTTTGGATTAGTTGAAGGCTTTTCAGCGAGTTTTTTGGACATCCTGATAATAATGAATTACAGTAGTCCAGCCTGGAAGTAATAAATGCATGAACTAGTTTTTCAGCGTCACTCTGAGACAGGATATTTCTAATTTTAGAGATATTGCGCAAATGGAAGAAAGCAGTCTTACATATTTGTTTAATATGTGCGTTGAAGGACATGTCCTGGTCAAAAATGACTCCAAGGTTCCTCACAGTGTTACTGGAGGCCAAGGTAATGCCATCCAGAGTAAGAATCTGCTTAGATACCATATTTCTAAGATTTTCAGGGCCAAGTACAATAACCTCAGTTTTATCTGAATTAAGAAGCAGAAAGTTAGCGGCCATCCAGGTCTTTATGTCTTTAAGACATTCCTGCAGTTTAACTAATTGGTGTGTGTCATCTGGCTTCATGGACAGATAGAGCTGGGTGTCATCAGCATAGCAGTGAAAATGTATGCTATGTCTTCTAATGATGCTGCCTAAGGGAAGCATGTATAATGTAAACAGAATTGGTCCTAGCACTGAACCCTGTGGAACTCCATAATTAACCTCAGTGTGTGAAGAGGACTCTCCATTTACATGCACAAACTGGAGTCTATTAGATAGATATGATACAAACCACTGCAGTGCAGTACTTGTAATACCTACAGCATGTTCTAATCGCTCTAATAGGATATTATGGTCGACAGTATCGAACGCTGCACTAGCAGGTCTAGCAGGACAAGCACAGAGATGAGTCCACTGTCAGAGGCCATAAGAAGATCATTTGTAACCTTCACTAAAGCTGTTTCTGTGCTGTGCTGAGCTCTGAAACCTGACTGAAACTCTTCAAATAAACCATTCCTCTGCAGATGACCTGTTAGCTGTTTGAAAACTACTCTTTCAAGGATTTTTGATATGAAAGGAAGGTTGGAGATTGGCCTATAATTAGCTAAGACTGCTGGGTCTAGAGATGGCTTTTTGACTAAAGGTTTAACTACAGCCAGCTTGAAGGCCTGTGGTACATAGCCGATCATTAGAGATAGGTTGATCATATTTAAGATCGAAGAATTAATTAATGGCAGGACTTCTTTGAGCAGTTTTGTAGGAATGGGGTCTAAAAGACACGTTGATGGTTTGGAGGAAATAATTATTGAAGTTAACTCAGAAAGATCAATTGGAGAAAAAGAGTCTAACTTAACATCAATGGTACTAAGAGTAGCTGTAGATAATATTACATCTGTGGGATGATTATTGGTAATTTTTTCTCTAATGATAAAAATTTTATTTGTGAAGAAGTTCATGAAGTCATTACTAGTTAACGTTAAAGGGATGGTTGGCTCAAAAGAGCTCTGACTTTTTGTTAGCCTGGCTACAGTGCTGAAGAGAAACCTGGGGTTGTTCTTATTTTCTTCAATCAGTGATGAATAGTAAGATGTTCTGGCTTTGCGGAGGGCTTTCTTATAAAGCAGCAAACTATTTCTCCAGGCTAAATGATGATCCTCTAGATTTGTGACACGCCATTTCCTCTCCAGATTACGAGTCATCTGCTTTAGGGTACGTGTTTGAGAATTATACCACGGAGTCAGGTACTTCTGATTTGAGGCCTTAGTTTTCACAGGAGCTACAGTATCCAGAGTCGTACGTAGTGAGGAGGTGAAATTATTAACAAGATAATCGACCTCTGTTGGGGTAGCGTTCAGATAGCTGCTCTGCTCTGTGTTGGTACAGGGCATTGAAGATGATAACAGTGGGTGGATTATATTCTTAAACTTAGTTACAGCGCTTTCAGAAAGGCATCTACTTTGATAAAGTCTACTCTTCACCGCTGTGTAATCAATTATTGTAAATGTAAATGTTATCAGGAAATGATCAGACAGGAGAGGGTTTTCAGGAAACACTGTTAAATGTTCAGTTTCTATGCCATATGTTAAAACAAGATCTAGAGTGTGATTAAAGTGGTGGGTGGGTTCTTTTACATTTTGAGAGAAGCCAATTGAGTCTAATAACAGATTAAATGCCATGTTGAGGCTGTCATTCTTAGCATCTACATGGATGTTAAAATCACCCACAATAATTATTTTATCTGAGCTCAGAACTAAATTAGATATAAAGTCAAGCTTGGGTTTCGGCGGGGGGGGGGGGGGTTATATTAAAGGATCTTAGCTACCACTCACTGTTTGTCTGCAGGCTTTATTTAAATGGAAAACTCTAACAGCAGGACTTACTCCTTACAAATGCACAGCTGACAAACTACCTGTCACGGCTGCACAGCAGTCGTGTGGTGAATTGAGAAAAGGATCCAAGATGCAGGCACTGACTGGGGTGCGAGTGAAAATTTATTTGCAGAGGTGATAAAGTGACAAAACAGGAAGAGCAGAGCGGGGAGTAAACAAACCTAAACTGGGAAAACTAAAGAACAAAACTTAAACCAGACACTCACGGGAGGAGGAGCGAAATGCACAAAGAGAGATGGCAGAGAGACGCAGAATGAATACCAGGTAACAGAATAATGCAGACTGACATGGAGTTAAACAGACGACGCGACAGAGAGCACAGGAAAACACAGGGCTTAAATACACGGGGAGTAATCAGGGAATGGGCCACAGGAGGGAGACACAGCTGGGAGCAATAAGGCTAACGAGACAGGGGAGAGGTAAAACTGAACACACTGACATGAGACATGAACTTTCAGAATAAAACAGGAAACTAACAGACACAGAGAACCAGACCGGACACTGAACTTGACAGGCAGACTCATGAGCAGACACAATAACACCATGGACAGACAGAGGGAACACAGAGAAGTGGAAGCAGGCAGGCAAAGAACAGAAACCTAACAAATGGCAAAATCACAACAGAATACACACTCTGAATGAACAAAAGCATAAGGAACACAAAACACTGAGTCCTCAGACTCAGGACCATGACACCACCATTCTCTGATCACCTGCTTCTTTCTTTTAATGTCCAAATGACTTTTTCCATAATCAAGAACGCTCACACTATTTCTTTTCAGAATATCAAGAAAATAAATCTTGATATTCTTTCCTCTGCTTTTTCTAGCTGATGTCTCTCAGCAACTTGTCTATTCAAGATGAGCACCTCTGTTCTTTAAAGACAAACATGAACCCCCTCAGTACACACTTTCCCCCACAGATATGATCATCACTGTCCCCAAACAGCAAATGACCAAGTCTAACATTTTGATCTTTTCTCTTTCATTGTTTTCTTTGTGAAAATCTCAGGATTTTTCAGTTCATGTTTATGCAGGAAAACACAAACATGTAAAGGATTCATCACAGTTCTCTGACCTCGTTGGTCCAGGTTCAGCACTGAAGTATGGATTGCTATCTTTGGACCAGTCACTCCTCACAAAGGGACAATTGGATCCTGCAGACTCTGCTCTGTCCTCCTCTTCCTTCATCATCATCTTCTTGTGGACTTCAGTCAGTCTGAGAGGTAAACCACAAACACTCAGTGAGTTGACATTAACAGGAGTAACTGAGTTACAGTCACTGACCTCTGACCTGTCATGTAACCTAGAAACCAGGTCAATATGTCTGTAGGTTCAGTCATCCAGGTCATGGTTATCTAAGGAGCTTGAAAAGAAAAGAGACTTCTTTAAGTTTCTTGAAGATGTTTCATCTGAGAAGCTTCTTCAGTTCTAAAACCAAATGGTGGAGAGTCCCAGATATTTAAACCCTCGAGGCAAAGAGAGGGGCGCTGAACCACTTGTGATGAGGCACATGATCAATAGTGGGTTTTACTGACTCTCACTAGCTCTGCTTTGACAGTGACAACCATCACTGAGCAGCATATCAAAGACAATTGTGCAAAATAACTGCATGTTGTGGGCCAATGTTTGTTCATGTCAGTTGTATTTCCTCTTTTTTTGTGATCAGTGTTGGTCATTGCTCAAAAAGTAATTATTACACATAACACACAGAACATTTTTATCAAAAGTAATGCATTACATTACTTCATTATGTAATGATGTTACACAGTAACATTACTTTGATGTTGCTCTGTCAAATGAGCTGAAACACTCTCATAATCACCATTTAACAATATGAAGCTGAGGCTACAGCCCCACACACCAACACAGATCCTATCCTTGACACACATGATCTTTCTCTGAGTGTTTATGAACACAAATCAAAGATGAAACCAGCACAAAGACACTTCAAAGTAATTCTACTGTAGAAACATGAACAGGTAGAAACTTGCAGCCTGACTGCTCATCAGTTTGTGACCTGTTCAAATTCAGTAGCTGTTCAGTTTATCATGGTGCTGGTCTGGTGTCAGCATTTACTCAGCTTTAACCCTCTGGGGTCCAGGGTATAACTGGCCATTTTTACCTACTTTTGATTTGACCTCTATATTTCACCTTTAAAAACTGTTCGCTTTGCCTTGTTTGGTATCTTTTTTTTCCAGCACAGCATAAAGTGTCTGAATTTACAGTTAGTTTTTCATTTTGACTAACTGTATTGGCACAACTGATATAAAATCAGACAAAAAACATAAAATCCGAGTAGGCAAAATGTGATATTTTTTACTGTACAAACCCCAAACATGTTTAACAAATGATTTTCAGAACGTAAAATGCAAATATAAATAGTAAACTTTAAAAACCTTTGTAAAATTTTTGAAACAACATACTTATATGCAAATATTCACCTGAGACAATGCCTCGGGGGTTTTTAGTACATCTCTTTACAAAATGATCGGTTGTAACAAAAAGACTTCACACAAATTATTTGTGCCATTCAAGAAAACAGTTCCTGTCCACCACAAGACACAGGGACACACCACAGGCTTCCAGGGTGTGTCACTCCCCCTGTTGTCCTCTTGGAGACAGCACTTACGTTTGAGTCTGCCTTCAGTGGCTGTCTGGACAGCATCTGTGTCTGTGAGAATAATGTGAGAAATGTGTTCAGCTCTCCTGCTGTGGGGAACGACCATGCCACAAAGCTGACACACCACCTCCACCATGAAATCTTTGTGTGCCATGGGATGAACCTGCTTGCCCAAAGACACAACTGCCGAGACTGTCCAAGCTGGGGCTCAAACCAGCAACCTTCCGATTACAAGGCGAACTCCCAACTCTTGAGCCACGATCGCCCCTCACATAGACGTGTAAAAATCGTCCATGTAAATATGGTATCCAGTGCCAAGACAGGAAGGCTAAATAAAATTCATCACCAATCATAGGCCAGCCTTGCTCACTTGCAGTTTCACTCTTGTATATGGTAAAGCTGATGGTGTAGCTGTCATGAACTGGCTGTGTGGAGGCAGATCAGGACCCAAATGCAAAACTCACGGAGACAAAAAGCTGAACTCAAAATCACTGCTTTATTGCAGGCTTCACACAGAAACAGAACTAAACTGGGAATGCTAACTGAGGACCGAGGGAACACAGAAAAGCACACAGGTTTGGGGAGGAGACACTGACGACGCAACGCTGAACTGAGGAAGACATGCACATAAATACAGAGAGGGTTAACGAGGGAAGTTGGAGCACACGGGGAACACAGCTGACACAGATAATCGTAACGAGACAGGGCAGGAGTGAACACAACATGACGCATACTGACGAGAGACTGTCAAAGTAAAACAGGAAGTACACAGAGGTTCAGACAGGAGGAGAGAGAGCACAGACATAACAGGCTGGGGAAAACATTGAATGAAACACAAGGAGGGGAAACGAGGACTCACAGATACACAGAGGGGCACACAGGGGGTAATCAAATAAGGAACATCTTTAACAGAACCTAGGAACCACGGCATAAATAAGGAACAAAATACAAATATACAAGAAAACTAAGAATGCTGGGCAAACATGGCCCAGGACCATGACATCAGCCACTTCTTGATTCAGCAAATATAGACATTTTCATCCCCCATTTAGTCAGTTTGTCTTTCATATATTGTGTCATCCCAGTTTTTGCTTTGGTTGCTACCATCCTTTCATCTACTGACAACTCCCTCCTTGAGTGGTAATAAGCCTGGCAGGCACTGAGGATCTCATCATATAGAGGCTTGATTCTAAAAAGTTTGTCATGGCCTGGTGTTCCCTTCTTCGTCTCATTTTTTTAGATCCTCCTCAGGATCACTGAGGTGGATGTTCCATAATATGCTGCGGAACCTGTCTCTCATCCTCACTTTGGATGGAAGGGGCACAAACAAGATATGATTCTGTCTCCAGTAATCTCTGACACTTGGAAGAGTCTCTATCTGGACACCTGGTGTTCTTCGTGGCTGAAACCTGCTAAATTCTACTTTAATGTCAGCATCCCCTTCTGACTTTCAGGGCTCAGAGCTGAGATGTGGCTCTGCTGCCTCAGGCAGTGGAGCTCTGTACCTGGACCTTGTCACTCTCCAGCTCAGAGTCTGGCTCCACATCTTCTTCCAGCTCAAAAAAGAGTTTCAGTGCCTGATCCACATTTAGTAGCTGTCTCATTGTTTTGATATGTGACATGTCAAACAACAACAAGAAAACGACTACAGAAGACCTCCAAAAGTTGATTCTGTTCATCTGGATGTAGCGTTTTCAGTGGAAGAAACATTTAGTCACTCATCCAAATGACTTCTTCGGTCTCAGCTGACTGCAGGTTTCTCCAATCTTATAAAAAGTACATTTGCATAATGACTGAAACCAGCCCACTGAAGGAACAAAGGGCCGAACCCTTGAAACGAGACCCAGGAAGTGGTTACAGGAAGAGGGTGATAGACGGTCTGAAGGAGTTAGAAAAAGACAAGGCTATCGAGCGGACCTCATACAACAGGCTATACCCAGGGGAATCTACACCAAGTCTGTATGGTTTACCGAAGATACATAAACAGGGTGCACCTTTAAGACCGATTGTCTGTATGATCAACTCGGTCACCTACAACATCTCCAAGTTTCTGGCTTAGATCCTCAACCCGCTGGTAGGCAGCTCTGAACACGACATCCAGAACACTTTGAATTTTGTTGAGAAGGTGAGAGATGTCATTATGGAGGCAGATGAAACCATGGTTTCGTTCAACGTTACATCTCCACTTGCATCCCAGTCATGGAAGCATTGGAGGTAGTTCGTAAGAGATTAAAGGATGACCCCAACCTCAGCAAAAGGACCACTCTCAGCATCGACCACGTGTGTTTGCTTTTTGAACTGTGACTTGATTCCACCTACTTCACATACAAGGGTGAGTTCTACAGGCAGAAACATGGATGTGCCATGGGTTCCCCAGTTTCACCCATTGTGGCCAATTTGTACATGGAATAAGTGGAAAAGAGGGCTTTGCTATCAAAGGAGCTTGCAAAGAAAAGTGTCTGGACTTCTTTAAGTTACTTGACCTGGATGACCTGGATGACTGAGAACCTTCACAGACATAGGGCTTTGCTATCCTATCCTGGAACACCACCAAGTCACTGGTTCAGGTATGTCGATGACACCTTGGTGAAAATCTCAGGACGTAGCACATTTCACAGATCATATTAACTCGGTGGGTGGGGTGTGGATGGGTGCGGATTCGCTTGCAATGTGAGCTCTGTCTTTGGAAAGTCTGTTGTTTATCTGCTCGTCTTGCAGTAAACGTGACAACAGTGCTTGGGAAAAAGTATTGTGAATATAATTATAACTCGAGTTTTTCTTGGCCTATCAGCACAATTTAAAAATTGGTATGTAGTTTGAAATTTGCACTTTCAACACATCAAAACAGAATCTCATTGAGGCTCCGTCTTGCTGCTATGCCATCTTTAATCATTTGGACACGGCTGCGCGTCCCTTGACCCCAGAGGGTTAACGTCACTCTGGTTTCTTGGCTAATTTAGCGTCAGCTTAGCATTAGCATGCGGTCTGGCTAGCTTTGCCTCAGAGCTCTGGCAGGTGTCTCGTGTGTAAATATTAATAAAAGTGACAGTAAAGGAGGTAAAGGCAATAAACACACAGCAGCTGAGCTGTGATGTTATCATGTACGCTGTGTCATTTGTGGACTCTGAGTGAACTTACAAAGTAAAAACTATGGCTGTATGCCAATTCAGGGTCTGCAGCCTTGGATGATGCGGCCTTCATGGTCTACATGGGCCACGTCCTCAAAGACTGTGAAGGCCGGAAGTGCAAGGCTTTTGAAATCGGATAGTCTAGCCCAGGGGTAGGCAACCTTTCTGATGATGAATGCCATTTAAAATTTCCTCAGAAGTCAGTGTGACATATGATTGCATTAGCAATAAATTTAATAACGCTCTATATGAACAGTTCCACACTATATAGAACCACTTTATGGAATTATATTTGTTTGCAGATGTTGGCAGCTATCAGCGAATAGTTATCAGCTATTTTGAAACAAAAAAAGACACTTTTTATCCATAACAAGAACTTCATAACAGCAAATGAACTGTACAACAGAAAATGCAAATGCTATTTATGGTCTCCTCACAACAATGATAAGAAAAATAAACTAAGCCAATATGGCATGTTTGTTAATACAGAGACACGCATGTTAATGTGATCTCTGGTCTCCCACTCAGAGACACAGGTCTCCCAGTGTCCAGCATTCAGAGGCTGCCTGAGGACTCATGTGAGAGAAAATCTGCTCACACAGATATGTAGAGCCAAATACTGTCAATAAGGCCTCTGCAATGTTCTGAAGACAGTTAAACTTATCAGGTAGTGACGTCCAGCAGGTGAAAATGTAAGCTCCATGAACACGCACAGCTGTGGATTCCAGCTGCTTCGATGTTATATGTATGATTTCTATACATTTTACATCAGATAAAAACTTTGGTTGTAAGCTTCAGATAATTATTTAATAAAAGCGAGACATTTTAAATGAGAATAAGAAAGTATTTGTTTGTTCCCCCCTCTCCCTGTTAATGCCCTACCTGGCCCCCTGGCAAAACTTTGCTAGACCCGCCCCTGCACAGTTACCAGCTGTCAGCTACGTAGAAAAGGATCCTGGTGTTATTTGTCTCTCAGAAACAGTTCATAACTTCAACTCACTCATGTCACCTAAAAGTTAAACCTGTTTCTCCATCACAGCTCTGATGATTCAGTAAGGACATCTCCTGGTTTCATCTTCATGTTTCCCTCTCACCACATATCCAAACCGACATCATGACCAGCAGCTTTACAGCTGTGGCTCCAGCAAACATCAGCTGATACTAGACAGTAATATTAAATAAATTCTAACAACAGCTGATCAAGCTTAAACATGCTGCTGTTGTTTAACCCGACATCCGCAGGTTTCCTCTTTCTGGCGCAAATTGGGCGATAAACAAACAAGAGAGACGATCAGCTGATCATTGATCAGTTTCATGATTGAATCAGAATCAGAATCAGAAAGGGGTTTATTGCCAAATGTTGAGCAGGTTTACAACATTAGGAAATTGCTGCGGTGCTTCAGTGCAAACATAGTGTCATAAATAGCACTTAAATAGTGTCATAAATAGCACTTAAATAGACATGAAAAAATAAAAGTAGGGATAAGAATTAAAAGTGCTACGTAGAAAGATATGTGCATGAGCTATACATGAGATATATACATGAGAATAAGAATTAAGAGTGCTACGTAGAAAGATATATACATGAGTGCAGGTGGTGATCAGTGCAAACATGGAATGATGCACTGATGCAGTAGGGTCATGTGTTAGTGGTGGGAACAGTCATATGGTTATTGTTCATGTGTCCAACAGCAGAGGGGAAGAAACTGTTCTTATGGCGAGAGGTTCTGGTGCGAATGGACCGGAGCCTCCTGCCTGAGGGGAGCAGGTCAAACAGACTGTGTCCAGGGTGAGAAGGGTCAGCTGAGATCCGAGCTGCACGCCGCAATGTCCTGGAGGTGTACAGGTCCTGCAGAGATGGGAGTCTGCAGCCAATCACCTTCTCAGCAGAGCGCACAACACGCTGCAGTCTCTGTTTGTCCCTGATAGTGGCTCCAGCGTACCACACGGTGTAGAACTGCATCATCGTCCGTGTTGGCAGGTTGAATTTCTTCAGCTGCCTCAGGAAGTACATCCTCTGCTGGGCTTTCTTGATGACGGAGGTGATGGTGGGCTCCCACTTCAGGTCCTGGGTGATGGTGGTACCCAGGAAGCGGAATGAGTCCACAGAGGTGATGGGGGTGTCAGTCAGGATGATGGGGGGGAGTGGGGCTGTGTGCTTCCTGAAGTCCACAATAATCTCCACTGTCTTCTGGGCATTCAGCACCAGGTTGTTGTGGCTGCACCAGGACACCAGACGTTCAACCTCCCTCCTGTAGGCAGACTCATCCCCGTCAGAGATGAGCCCAATAACGGTGGTGTCATCTGCAAACTTGATTAGCTTGACAGACTGGTGGGTGGAGGTGCAGCAGTTGGTGTACAGGGAGTAGAGCAGAGGAGAAAGAACACAGCCCTGAGGGGAGCCGGTGCTGATGGTCCGGGAGTCCGAGACATTCTTTCCCAGCCTCACATGCTGCTTCCTGTCCGTCAGGAAGTCAGTGATCCACCGGCAGATGGGATCAGGCACATTCATCTGGGAAAGCTTGTCTCGGAGATGGTCTGGAAGGATGGTGTTGAAGGCAGAGCTGAAGTCCACAAACAGGATCCTGGCGTAGGTTCCTGGGGAGTCCAGATGCTGCAGGATGAAGTGTAGGGCCATGTTGATGGCGTCGTCTACAGACCTGTTGGCTCTATATGCAAACTGCAGGGGGTCCAGGAGGGGGGCCGTGAGGGTCCTGAGATGGGAGAGAACTAGGCGCTCAAAAGACTTCATGACCACAGATGTCAGAGCCACGGGTCTGTAGTCATTTAGTCCAGTGATCCTAGGTTTCTTGGGGACAGGGATTATGGTGGAGGACTTGAAGCAGGCAGGCACATGACATGCCTGCAGTGAAGTAGCAACAGGAGAGGGAGGGGAGAGAATGAGAGAAGAAGAGGCAGCTGTGCAGCGTAAATATGTTGGCATTATTACATTTGGCTCCATGCTTACATATATGTGTAAAAAGAAAATGTGCGAGCTGTGAAAACTGTTTCTGATAGTAACAAAATGCAAAGATTGGTGACAGCGCTTGGAACCATAAGGCAACAAAAAACTGTGAGAAATAATTTAGGCTCTGCCTGTGAATCACTCTTTGCTTCTCTTCTTCCTTCCATCCCATCATTTCATATATCACTCTCCACTTGCTGTCTATCTGAGAACAAGGCACAACTTGCTATTGCAATAAACTATAATCTAATTATCCACACCTAACAACTCTTGCACTTAATCTAAATGATGACAGAAAAATGTTATAGCACTGCCTTTAGCACTTACATCACCACGGACTGCCATTTGGCTTTTTCTACCTTTAAAACCCGGAGAGCAGCCAAATGGCTTTTAGCTAAGCTTTAGCTTCAGCCAAGTGGAAGCTAAATTGGCTAGTCATTCATATGTATATTAGGTTGTTAGCTGGGAATTCTGGAGGGAGGGGAGTGGGGGTGTGTGGATGAGGGGGTGGGGGAGCTGCTAAAAGCTGTGAACTTCCTTTTGTGTTTCATCTTGATGCATTCTCAATCATCCAGGGAAATAAATCTCCAAAAGTCACCAACTTGGAGTGTTTCAGTTTGCCGTCTTAGGGAGAAATCAACACACATGGGTGTAGGTCCTTTGTTGCTGAGATTTATTGATAAAAACAGTACAAAAAACCAACCATTTGTACACATATTTACAAATAATAATAAAAAGTGAGTGAGTACATTTCAACATTATACCAGTGGTCTGATTGATGCCACAATGGAGCAAATCGAGCAAAGACTGATAAGTTCGCTGCAATTTCCAGTGTGTGGGGATCATTGGTCACCAACTGCATCACGTGCTACAACCCTGGTCTACATATCACCGTTGATGAACAGCTTTTCCCATCAAAGACTCGGTGCTGTTTCCTGCAGTATATTGCAAGTAAACCTGACAAGTTTGGGATCAAGTTTTGGGTGGCTTGCGACCTAAAATCCAAGTACATTTGCAATGTCTTCCCATATCTTGGCAAGGACCCCAATCGTCCCACTGGGGAGAGACTTTCTGAAAATGTAGTAATGAGGCTGATGGAACCATTCCTAGACAAGGGCAGAAATGTTACCACGGACAATTTTTTCACATCGCTTTCACTTGCGCAAAAACTTCTTAGACTGAAAACCACCATCCTCGGCACAGTCAACAAGATTCGCAGGGAAATTCCTCAATCCACTAGTGGATTGGCTAGTCATTCATATGTAAATGTGGTGGAGCTTGCAAGAGAGTTGGCTCACTCTCATGTAGCTGAGAAGAAGGCAAGAAAAGAACAGTTGCTTCACACCTAGTCCTGGAAAAAGAGCCATGTGTCAGGTCAAACACAAATGCAAGAACAATCATGCCACTGTGCGATGTGTTCACTGCTACAGATACACATGTGGTAAATGCAGACTACAGATACCATGGCAGTGCCAGGATTGTGAGTGATTGCTGAAAATGTTGAAATGTACTCACTCACTTTTTATTATTATTTGTAAATATGTGTACAAATGGTTGGTTTTTTGTACTGTTTTTATCAATAAATCTCAGCAACAAAGGACCTACACCCATGTGTGTTGATTTCTCCCTAAGATGGCAAACTGAAACACTCCAAGTTGGTGACTTTTGGAGATTTATTTCCCTGGATGATTGAGAATGCATCAAGATGAAACACAAAAGGAAGTTCACAGCTTTTAGCAGCTCCCCCACCCCCTCATCCACACATCCCCACTCCCCTCCCTCCAGAATTCCCAGCTAACAACCTAATTTACATATGAATGACTAGCCAATTTAGCTTCCACTTGGCTGAAGCTAAAGCCTAGCTAAAAGCCTACCAGCCATTTGGCTGGTGGTGGGTTTTAAAGGTAGAAAGGTAGAAGCCTGGGACTCCTAGTGTTAGTAGCCTCACACAGCTCCTGCTGTTTCCTCCTCATGTCCTTACCAGGCATGTCTGGACAATGTTATATCATGAGTAATATTTTAAAAAATCCATATACATAAAACACACATGCACGCACACACAGCGACATTTTAGACCTTCTTCAGAATACTGTATATACTATGGGCATCACTGTGCTGATCCAGAATCCTTACATTATTATTTATTACTAGAGCTACAATAATAAAGCAATGAGGAGGGGGAAGTAATAAATATGAAATAATGTCATTATGATGATTCCATTTGTTTCACTATCCACTCTGTGCAGGGGCAAAGCTTATTACATGTTTAAACTGTAGAGATACAATCATTTTACTGCTGTAAAATCCAAATTTTGTCTTATTTAAAATATAAATCTAATATAATCTGCTTCTTAATGTATGTTCTTTAAAATACAGCGTGTGTTTTTAATATATTATAATTATAATAATGCATAATTATGTGGACATGCATATTAGATCGTTTTTTAGTGAAATATAATCCCTCCAGAAAGGCAGGAAAAGCCCGGAAACTTACTTTAAAACTAAATATGTTTCTAAATACTTTAAAACTAAATATGTTCCCTAAAACGGTGACAGAGCTACAGACCCATGACAGCCTTACACAGGTAGCCAGCAGCTATGACCAGCACTACTTGTGCAGTTAATAAAAGGACAGGTAATGTTTGTCGCGCTGTTGCAAACACAGCACGCTCGTTTGTTTCAGTTCGTCAGTTGCAACAAGACAGCTTACCAACGTGTACGTAATAAGCTAATACTCCTGTGTGCTACACACTACAGTGTGCGCTGTACACCTACTTACTGGTTTTGTCGCATCAGTCTGTGTCTCTGAGTTAACTTGTGTTTCTCCTGCAGCTCCGGACCGCAAAAAATGCGCGTGCTCTTTGTGAGCTCGTTCCCGGCTCGTAACCAGCGCGTTCTGCCGTCAAGGGCGATCATTGGTTAAATGTGATCATGTGACTGATGCAAGCCAGATCCTTTTATTTAGCAAAACTGTGATTAATAGTTAAATATTATTGTTGAGGGGCACAGACAGGACTCTGCACGCACGCACACATAAAATAAAAAATAAATAAATAAATAAATAAAAAATTAAAAAGTTGCCTCAACAAAAGGGCACTTTGGGCACTCATCAGGAAAGGGGCGGGTGCTCAAGCCCCTCTAGCACCCCCCCCTCTGCACGTGCCTGCCCCTGACCACTTCATGCAGTATACAGTTATGGCCTTTGGCTTGAAAAATGCCCCAGCTACCTTTCATTGTTTAATGCAGTCGCCTTAAATGATAAAAACTGGACTTCACCACTGCTCTAATTTGGTTGTCCAATTTAAAATCACTGTCCAACTTAAAACCAAGGTCAGTAACAACAGGTTTAAAATAGACATCCAGGGATCCTAAATCAACAGAGGAGGACTCGCAGGGACCACTGGGTCCAAACACCAACACTTCTGTTTTCTTTTTGTTAAAATTTAAAAAGTTTAGAGCCAACCAAGCTTTAACGTCATCTAGACATGTCAAGAGAGGTTTTATGGAGATGCCAGCCTTCTGCTTTAGTGGTAAGTAAATTTGGCAGTCATCGGCATAACGGTTAAATAAGAGCCCATGCCTTCTAAATATGGAACCCAGAGGCAATGGATACAATAAAACGAGCAGTGGCCCTAAAATTGAGTCCTGTGGGATGCCGCATGACAGAGGAGCGGAAGATGATTTGGAACTGAGAAGGCTGACAGAGAAAGTTCTGTCTGACAAATAAGACCTACACCAATTAAGTGCAGTGCCACCAATACCCACTACATCATTTGACTGAGAAATTAGAATATTGTGGTCTACTGTGTCAAAGGCAGCAGTTAGGTTAAGCAAGATAAGAACAACATGGTTACCAGAATCATATGCCAGAAGGATGTCATTAAAAACCCTTAATAATGCAGATTCTGTGCTGTGAAAGGTTTTAAAACCTGATTGAAAAACCTCAAAGATGCCATTATCATCTAGAAAGTCTTTCAGTTGACTATAAACGATTTTCTCTAAAACCTTGGAGAGTGAAGGCAGCTTGGAAATAGGCCTATAGTTCACTAAAACTGTGTGATCAATGCCAGGTTTTCTTAAGCAGTGGCTGCACTACTGTATGTTTGAAATTTGCACTAGGAAAAATTTGTGGAGGGAAAGGATCCCGAGGGGAACCTGCAGGCTTAACATGGCGAACCACATCCTCTAAAGTGGAGAGCGTCACAAGCTCAAACTGAGTAAAAACAGCAGCGTAAGGGACAGAGACAGAGGGGTCAGAGTCAGGAGCTGTGATAAGAGCCCTGGTGGTGACAACCTTTTCAATAAAAGAGTCCAGAAAATTATTGCAAATCTCAGGAGAAACTTCCAAACAGACATTCAATGGCGTATTTAGAACAGTATCAATGGTCCTAAATAACACACATGGGTTATGACAGTTGGAAGAAATAATATTTGCAAAATATTGCATTTTTGCCTCTTTAACAGTGTTTTGGTATCAATGCCAGCAGTCTTTTAGAATTTGAAATGACACCTGCAATTTATCCTTTTTCCATCTCCTTTCTGCTCGATGACATTCCCACGACTGCTCTCATTAAACCAAGGCTCAGGTTTAGCCTTGGACTGCCCGGTTTTTAAAGGAGCCACAGAGTCCAAGACGGTTTCACAGCAAGAATGAAACCAGGAATTAAGCTCTTCTGTGTCCGAGGAAACAAAGTCAGAAGGGCCGCCGAGCTGATTAAAAACAGCAGAAAACTGCGCCGCAGTGGAGGGGTTAATAACCCGACAGCACCGAGCAGGAGCGCCAGATTTAAGTGCGGTATATGTTAAAACAGCGTTGAATAACACAGGCATATGATCTGAGCGTGCACAGTCACAAATCTCCATGTTAGTGACAGGCAGACCATATGACAGAACAAGGACCAGTGTGTTTCCAAGTCAATAAAGCTTAAAAAGTCCTTTACCAGTGGCTTATCAGTACAACATACATATATATATATATTAAAATCTCCAACAATAAGAACACTGTCATAGTTGGGCATAATCCCAGCTAAAAAAATCAGAAAAGTCGTTTATCGGGGGACGATAGATGACAGCGCAGAAAATCGGGTTCATACGACTCACCTCAAACGAGGAAAGTTCAAAGCTGGAGAATGAAGGCTGTAGAAAACACTGCGTACATTTGTAATCCTTTTTGTAAACAGTCACTGTGCCTCCACCTCTGCCTGACTTCCGTGGCGAGTTAAAATAGCAACAATCCACAGGTAAAAGTTCAGATAGAGCACTGGACTCACCAACACTCAGCCACGTCTCAGTCACACACAGAAAATCCAGATCAAGGGAACTGAAGAAGTCCCGAAGAATAAAAGTTTTGTTTAAAAGTGATCTGGCGTTCACCAGGCCAGTCCTGGTAGGAGCTGGAGTTGGCGCTTGGGGTTCAGGAGGTCCAGAAACCCGCCACAGCGATCTCAGGTTCTGATAATGTTGACGGCGGAGGAGCCTGGGAGGGCATGGGCAGCGAGGCCGAGGAGCATCATCATCAAAGCTGACCACAGGCACCAAACAGGCATCAATAGGATCCAAAAAACGCCGAGACACAAACAGTCTTGGAAATAATCCATGCACTGGTCGGAAAACAGCAGAATAATTCTTCAGAGAAACCTTTAGCTTCACCAGGCGACTGCTCCGTTTACCCCGCCAACGGTGACGCTTTCGCCGGGAAGGTAGCGTGGGAACCCGGTACAGGTAACCCGGGGTTTCCGATGCAAATGGGGGAAGGCGTTGCTGCCCACCAGCTCCAAAGGACACAATATCTTGGACCACAGGTTTGAGGTCCAATAGTGTCTGGCGATCATACCTCAGCAGAGACTTTGTTTTGTGGATGAAACAAATTAGAAATAACATACACAGGAACAAACTTGGCAGTGACAGACGAGGAGCCACACACACTGGCGCCATCGCCATCTTGAGTCATACAAGATCATAAAGTTCTCAGCTGAACTACTCTACCATAGAGAAGGAAGCTTCAGCTCTGCTTCTGGCTCTGCAGCATTTCGCAGTGTATGTGGGCTCCAGCTCTTCCCCGGTGACCGTGTTCACAGATCACAATACCCTCGTTTTTCTCAACCAGATATACAACCACAACCTGGGCACTGCTGGCCCAGGATTATAATATGGTTATCAAGCACAAGAAAGACAGTATAGTAGCTGATGCACTCTCACGCAGCTCACAATGAGGAGTTTTTGTTGTTTTGGTAGAGCTTGACTGTAGGGGGGGGGGGGGGGATGTTAGAATGTACATCCTGTGAGGCTGTTTGGGTGGGGTGTTTGCCCGCTCTCTCCGCCTCCTCCTCTCTTGCCACTCCTACCCCCTCTGTCTCTCTCACTCTGCTCTCTCCCCAGGACACAGCTGCTTTTGATTAGCCTCGTTTGCCACCTGGGCCCAGTCAGCATCACCTCTGAGGCTATATAAGCTGGGGATGAACCGTGAGTGAGGTGTTTTTTTCCCCCTCTGTGGCTCTACACCGTTTTTTGCTAGGTTTTGGACAGACAGCCTCCTTCGCGTAGAGAGTAGACGGGCTTGTGGGACCTGGAAGTGTCTCCACGTGGTGTGGAGTAAAGTAAGAAGTGGGAAGTGCCTCCCTTATTTGTTTGGTAGTTTTTTCTTTTGTTGCTGTGACTGTTTCCTTTCGGGGAGTTTTGGCATTATTGGTAAAACAGCCTCGTTGGTCCAGCTGTGAGTGTGTTACTGTGAACTATGGAGCGGCAGATTTGTACTGGTTGTACTGGAACTAAGCTGCACACAGCTGATGTTAGCCAGGAAAACATTACACACTGACTTTAATACAAACGCACAGTTTGTTTTGTAAAGAAATCAAACGAGCTGAACAAACAGTAAAGTTCCTAAACGCAAACTGTTAAAGGAGGAAACAAAGCAAACTTACAGTTTCTTCACACACCACCAACAAGCTCCACTCCACGAAGTTGAGGAAGTGAAAGTAAACTTTGCGCCTTATGCAGCATTTGAGGACACTCGGGAACATCGAAACACTGTGCTGCGTTCAGATAAACCTCGGAAATTCCTAAACCTCTTGCAGGTCGTGATTTAGTTTTTCCGTTTAAAACACAAACATATGTCATCACTTTGTTGTTCTCCTTCCTGCAGCATTTAAATGTTTCAGTACTAAACTGATGTTTCTTCAAAGCTCATTTCAACCGGTTGAAGTAATGAATAAAAGGGCAGACTGAGTGTGAGAGCCAAAGTGAATCATTTGTGTCTTTGTAGTGGTAGCGTAGGTGTTTAGATTTTCCTGCACCTCAGGTGATTGCATGAGGGCGTGGTCCTATTCTCAAATGATATAAGTTCATAGATGCGCTTAGGGTTAGGGTTAGGGGAAGGGGACTGAGCCTGCCACCTCTGTGAGGCAGGAAATGGGGGGTTAGGGGAAATCAAGTTGGGAGTCCGGTCCCCGAAGGGGGCCGGGCTCCAATGCACTGTCCATACCTGTTCCCATCCCGGGCGTCAAGGTCCCCCATAGCATGCCCCAAGAGGCTGTGATCGTCCAACGGACCGGTGATGATGTCCCAATCCCGTTTCCAAAAATTACCCGTAAGTAGGTTATTATTATAATTTTGTGTTTTGTGTTTTAATAATGTACTTGTGTGTCATTGGGCCGTTGCGACGTTTCGGCCGCTTATAGGCCTTCCTCAGGCTGGCCCAACGTGTCTGTCTGTGTGTTTTTTGTGTGTGCCTCTCTGGGCTTTTATAGTGTGCTGTCTAGGGGTTAGGGAATGAAGACTGACTCCTCCCCCCTCTTTCGAAGGCAGGAGGACGTGCACGGTCCATCCCCCAGGTGACCCGTTACTGCTGGAAGTTGGACCGCCCAGGACGCCCCTGGCGCCTCCTGCGACGGACCACCGTCCACCCATCCTCATCATCAAAAAAAGCCATCGAGCCCGATGGGCTTTTTAATGTCTTGTTGTTTTTGGCAACTTATGTAATGTGTTGATTTTTATTATTGTGGTATCGCCTTTGTTATATAGTAATAATGTCGCCTTTGGTATCTAAGTAATCAAAAAGTAAGAGTGGTAATGAAGGAAATAAAATAAAATGAAATAAAAATTTTTTAGTTCTTTTGTTATGTATTAGTTTTGTATTTATGAATTAAAAATAAAGTGAATCAAATTAAATTAAATCAAATCAAATTGCAATATGTGCCGCCGCGACGTTTCGGCCCTGAAAAGGGCCTTCTTCAGGCTATGGCACAAAAAACAAGCAAAACAAACTTCTGTGTGTTTGTCTAGTCTCTGTGATGTTGCTCCTTCTGTGTCTCAAGGCGAAATGCCCTTTCTGTGTGTAGCAGCTCCTTTTATACCCTCTGCTCCAGTTAGATTTTTCATTCGTCTTTTTTATCCAAATTGCCGTTTTATTTAAATAGCCCTTTCCCATTAGTTTTTAAAAATGCTTACTCCATGAATTATGATAATTCCCAGCATGTACTTAATTAATGTAGGCCCAAATCATTTTTAAACCCAATATTAAAAGTCCAATTTAACATGAAATGTCTAATAATAATTTTTAATCCCAAAATTTATGTTAAATGTTATTACATGTGAATTTTTTACTTGTAAATTTTTAGACCCCCAAATTCTGCATGCCCCTTGCACGTGGACTACAAATATGAAATTTTTAATCCAATAATACCCTAAATTAATCAAATTATCAAAATTAAATTATGAAGGGTTGCAATTCCCCCATTAATTTGTATGATTACAATGACCCATTGTAAACATTGAACCCCTTCCTCTTCCCACCTTCCCAATAAGGGTTAGTATGGGGGGCGGGGAGTGAAATGGGGTAGGGGGAATATGGTTAGGGTTGAAGAAAAGAACCTGTCCCTCCCGAAGGAGGAACAGGTGGTGCACGGGCCATCAACCCCGATGGTCCGCAGTCTCACATCCCTCTACCTCCATAATTGTTTTTTAATTTGAATGGTAAGTATTTCTTTTTTACAGGTCTGCCCAGGTAGGTATTCTTTTTTTGCAGGTTCCCAATTTTTCCGTTATTTTGGCTTGTTTCCAATAAAGTGTTTTCAATCCCAATTTGTTTTCTGTGTGGTTTTTAATTTAGTCTTCAGTTCTCTCTAATTTGAGTTTCTAAGGAAAACCAATAAAAGATAAATTACAAGACGAAATAAAATCCCCCAAAATAACAAACTAAAACAACAAACTAACGTAAAATAGAAAAAATTAAATGAGTATGCCCTTGTCGCGACGTTTCGAAGTTGTTTCTTCTTCCTCAGGCGAGGGCATACTGAAGAGCACTGGGTTTGAGGCTCCTATTTATACTCTCCCCTCTGATCCCGCCTCCTTGGCTTTCTTTGGCTTTCTTGTAATATCTTTTTTTAGCTGTTTGCTTTTTTCCAATTCTGCCAGACTTTTTGGCTCTCATTTTTCCCTTTTTCTTTCTTTCTTCCTTTCCAGTCTTCTCCTCTTTCCCCTTTTGACTTTTCCTTTTTCATCATCCTTTTCTTCCCTTCTCTTGACCTCTGCCCTTTACCCTTCCTTTTGGCCTACATCTGTCCTCTTTCTCTTCCAATTTTAGGTTCCTACTAATGCCGACTTGGCTTTTACTACAAACTCTCAACCCTGCTTGGGGAGGACTCAACCCGACTTGGGGAGTAAATTTAGAAAGGAGATGTGGCTTTGGGTTAGGCTTTAGGTTTTAGCTGGGATTAGGATTACTTGGGCTTCAGATCCAGTACTTGGGTAAGGTTTAAGATTTAGGGGGTTAGGGTTAGGGTTAGGGAAAATGAAGCTCCTCCCTGCACGAGGAGGGCAGGAGCGGTGCACGGGCCATACTTTACTGACCCTTCCCAAGACCAACTACGTCTGCCACTCCGTCTTCCGTGTCCGTTACTCTCCGGTTCCGAATCAGGTAAGTACCTTCCTAATTTAGGCTTCCAGGTAAGTACCGTATTTTTATTATTGTTGTTTTTAATCAAATTGTATTAATCTTGCTTTTCTTGCAGGTTTTTTGAAATTGTTTTTAAATTGTGCTTTTAATAAAGTTTATATTTTTCCAATGATTTTCGTCTCCGTGTTGTTTTTCATGAATTTCCAATTTTTAGGTTTTAAATTTGTTTTTTAGGCCATAAATAAACATGAAAATAAATAAAATTTAAATAAATCACCCCCCAAAATAACAAACTAAAATAACAAACTAAAACAACAAACAAAACATTTTTAGTGATGCATGGCTTGCGCTAGCTTTCGGCGATATTGTGCCTTCTTCAGGCTATGCTCATGCATCGGTGGCCAAATTCAAATAAAGGAGACTCCTCTCTGCCCCTCCTTTTATAGGCTTTTTTGACTCCTCCCTACGGTGCTTTGTGTTTTTCCTTTCTGGGTTTTCTTTTTAGTTTTTTTACTCTACTTTCTTTGGCTTAACCCTATCCTTTTCCTTTCCTTTCTCCTTTCCTACCCTTGCTTTGCCTTCTGTTTCCTTTTGCTCCTAATTCCTGCTTCCTTTCCTTTGGCTTACATACCCTCCTTTCCTAATTATACACCTGGCCTTCATTTTTGTTTATTTCTTTGTGTCTTTGGCCGTTAACTTGGGGTTCCTTTCACTGGGGTTGAGGTTAGGGCTTCACCATGGATGGGGTGTGGGGAAAGACTAGGCCCGGCTATGCCGGAACCTAAGTGCACGGTCCATCACTGGGACTGGTATTGGTGCCCCCTGATCAAAAAATTACCCTAAGCGGGTGTAGTGCACTGTGGTGGGCCATTCGCGACGTTTCGGCTCAATGTGGCCTTCCTCAGGCTGGCCCACCCGCTCTTGTGTTTAGTTCTGCCACTCTGGGCCTTTTATACTCTTCTTTTTTACTTCTGTTTTTCTTAACTTTTCTTTTTCTTAAATTTTTCTTGTTCTCAGCTTTGGCTGCTTTAGCTCTCCCTTTTTCTATCTTTCTTTGTACTTTTATTTTTCTTTATCCTTGTTCTTTATTCTTTCTGTTTTTCTTTATCTTTCTCTGTGTTTAGTTCTGCCACTCTGGGCCTTTTATACTCTTCTGTTTTACGGGACTTCTTGTCTTTCCGTTATTCTTTATTCTTTCTCTTTATTTCTCTTTTCTGTCTTTTCTGTTTTACGGGACTTCTTGTCTTTCCGTAGTTCTTTATTCTTTCTGTTTTTCTTTATCTTTCTCTGTGTTTAGTTCTGCCACTCTGGGCCTTTTATACTCTTCTTTTCTATTTTACGGGACTTCTTGTCTTTCCGTTATTCTTTATTCTTTCTCTTTATTTCTCTTTTCTGTCTTTTCTGTTTTACGGGACTTCTTGTCTTTCCGTAGTTCTTTTCTTTATTCTTTCTCATATTTCTGTAAATGGCACCCCCTTCTCTTTAGACATCCCGTCCTATGTTCTGTATTTTTCTTTTTCTCTTTTATGGCACCCCCTTCTTGTAAATCCTTTCCTTTTGTTTCTGCTCTTTCTTGGCTTTTTTCTCCTTATGTAGGCTTTGTTTTCCTATTATGTAGGCTTTTATAGGTCCCTTAGGTTAGGGCTAGAAGGGGAGGGGGGAGGGGGGCAAAGGGGTTAGGGTTAGGACAGGGTAGGTGATGTGGAAGACATCATGCCTCGTCCCTGTACCAAAGACGCCTCGTCCCAGTGGCCCCCAGGATTACAGGCCCGTGGCACTGACCTCCCACATCATGAAGACCCTGGAAAGGCTCATCCTGGACCAGCTGCGACCCATAGTAAGACCACATCTGGATCCCCTTCAGTTCGCTTATCAGCCTCGTCTCGGAACTGAGGACGCCATCATCTACCTGCTCAATCGTGTCTACACCCATCTGGACCAGCCGGCGAGCACTGTGAGGGTCATGTTTTTTGACTTTTCCAGTGCTTTCAACACCATCAGGCCGACCCTCCTGGGTGATAAGTTAGCAGCGATGCAGGTGGATGCTTCTCTGGTGTCCTGGATTGTTGATTACCGGACAGGAAGACCACAATATGTACGTCTCCCACAGTGTGTGTCTGACAAGGTGATTAGCAACACAGGGGCACCACAGGGGACTGTCCTCTCCCCCTTCCTCTTCACCCTCTACACGACAGACTTCAGCCACTGCACAGAGACCTGCCATCTTCAGAAGTTTTCTGATGACTCTGCGGTGGTTGGATACATCAGCAGGGATGATGAGACAGAGTACCGGGCTGTGGTCGACTCCTTTGTCACGTGGTGTGAGCAGAATCATCTGCAGCTCAACGTGGCAAAGACCAAGGAACTGATCGTGGACTTCAGGAAGACCAGGAAACACTTGACCCCTTTTTCAATCCAGGGGGTCAGTGTTGACATTGTGGAGGACTATAAATACCTTGGAGTACACATTGACAATAAACTGGACTGGGCTAAAAACACCACAGCACTTTACAGGAAGGGCCAGAGTGGTCTCTATTTTTTGAGGCGACTGAGGTCCTTCAACATCTGCCAGAAAATGCTGAGGATTTTCTATGAGTCTGTGGTGGCCAGTGCGATCCTCTATGCTGTTGCATGCTGGGGGAGCAGGCTGAGGGTCGCAGATGCCAACAGACTTAATAAACTGATCCGTAAGGCCAGCAATGTTGTGGGGATGGAGCTGGACTCCCTCAAGGTGGTGTCGGAGAGGCGGATGCTGTCCAAGATAAAGACAATGTTGGATAACACCTCCCACCCACTCCATGACATGTTGGTCAGTCACAGGAGCTCGTTCAGTGAGAGACTGAGATTACCGAAAAGCACCACTGAACGACACAGGAAATCATTCCTGCCTGTGGCCATCTCCCTGTACAACGCATCCACTTAACACACTGTTTGCTGCTACAACTACACATGTTTCTTTTCCAAATATTTATTAATAAGTGACTTATGTATGTATGTATGTATATATATGTATATATTGTACTATTCTTAGTTAGCGTATTGTCTGTCTTGTCTTAATGTTGGTTTAAAATGGAGAACTGTAACAAAAAATAATTTCCCCCAGGGATCAATAAAGTATTCTGATTCTGATTCTGATTCTGATAATCACATGTGTGTGCAATCAGAGCCACGTCTGGATGTGTGCAAATGTATGTGCATTCATGTGTGCTTGCGTGGAGATCTGAGGTTGGCTGGTAGGGTGGACCTCTGCGCAAAATCACATGTATGTGCAAGCATTATCTTTTATCCTGTCTTACTTCTCTTGGAATGTGGGTTCTTTGGGGTGAGTTTGTCTCTGGATGTGTGCAAATGTATGTGCATTCATGTGTGCCTGCATGGAGATCTGGGGTTGGGTGGTAGGGTGGACCTCTGCGCATAATCACATGTGTGTGCAATCAGAGCCACGTCTGGATTTCTTGGAATGTGGGTTCTTTAGGGGAGTTTATTTGTGGATGTGTGCAAATGTATGTGCATTCATGTGTGCTTGCGTGGAGATCTGAGGTTGGCTGGTAGGGTGGACCTCTGCGCAAAATCACATGTGTGTGCAAGCATTATCTTTTATCCTGTCTTACTTATCTTGGAATGTGGGTTCTTTGGGGTGAGTTTGTCTCTGGATGTGTGCAAATGTATGTACATTCATGTGTGCCTGCGTGGAGATCTGGGGTTGGGTGGTAGGGTGGACCTCTGCGCATAATCACATGTGTGTGCAATCAGAGCCACGTCTGGATTTCTTGGAATGTGGGTTCTTTGTGGTGAGTTTGTCTCTGGATGTGTGCAAATGTATGTGCATGCATGTGTGCCTGCGTGGAGATCTGGGGTTGGGTGGTAGGGTGGACCTCTGCGCATAATCACATGTGTGTGCAATCAGAGCCACGTCTGGATGTGTGCAAATGTATGTGCATTCATGTGTGCCTGCGTGGAGATCTGGGGTTGGGTGGTAGGGTGGACCTCTGCGCATAATCACATGCGTGTGCAAGCATTATCTTTTATCCTGTCTTACTTCTCTCACCCCAACCGGTCGCAGCAGATGGCCGCCCCTCCCTGAGCCTAGTTCTGCTGGAGGTTTCTTCCTGTTAAAAGGGAGTTTTTCATTCCTACTGTCGCCAAAGTGCTTGCTCATTGGGGGTCATATGATTGTTGGGGTGAGTTTGTCTCTGGATATGTGCAAATGTATGTGCATTCATGTGTGCCTGCGTGGAGATCTGAGGTTGGCTGGTAGGGTGGACCTCTGCGCATAATCACATGTGTGTGCAATCAGAGCCACGTCTGGATTTCTTGGAATGTGGGTTGTTTGGGTGAGTTTGTCTCTGGATGTGTGCAAATGTATGTGCATTCATGTGTGCCTGTGTGGAGATCTGAGGTTGGCTGGTAGGGTGGACCTCTGCGCATAATCACATGTGTGTGCAATCAGAGCCACGTCTGGATTTCTTGGAATGTGGGTTCTTTGGGCTGAGTTTGTCCCTGGATGTGTGCAAATGTATGTGCATTCATGTGTGCTTGCGTGGAGATCTGAGGTTGGCTGGTAGGGTGGACCTCTGCGCATAATCACATGTGTGTGCAAGCATTATCTTTTATCCTGTCTTACTTCTCTCACCCCAACCGGTCACAGCAGATGGCCCCCCCTCCCTGAGCCTGTTTCTGCTGGAGGTTTCTTCCTGTTAAAAGGGATTTTTCCCTTCCTACTGTCGCCAAAGTGCTTGCTCATTGGGGGTCATATGATTGTTGGGGTGAGTTTATCTCTGGATGTGTGCAAATGTATGTGCATTCATGTGTGCTTGCGTGGAGATCTGAGGTTGGGTGGTAGGGTGGACCTCTGCGCAAAATCACATGTGTGTGCAAGCATCATCTTTTATCCCGTCTTACTTATCTTGGAATGTGGGTTCTTTGGGGTGAGTTTGTCTCTGGATGTGTGCAAATGTATGTGCATTCATGTGTGCTTGCGTGGAGATCTGAGGTTGGGTGGTAGGGTGGACCTCAGCGCATAATCACATGTGTGTGCAATCAGAGCCACGTCTGGATTTCTTGGAATGTGGGTTCTTTGGGGTGAGTTTGTCTCTGGATGTGTGCAAATGTATGTGCATTCATGTGTGCTTGCGTGGAGATCTGGGGTTGGGTGGTAGGGTGGACCTCTGCGCATAATCACATGTGTGTGCAATCAGAGCCACGTCTGGATGTGTGCAAATGTATGTGCATTCATGTGTGCTTGCGTGGAGATCTGAGGTTGGCTGGTAGGGTGGACCTCTGCGCATAATCACATGTGTGTGCAATCAGATCACGTCTGGATTTCTTGGAATGTGGGTTGTTTGGGGTGAGTTTGTCTCTGGATGTGTGCAAATGTATGTGCATTCATGTGTGCCTGCGTGGAGATCTGAGGTTGGCTGGTAGGGTGGACCTCTGCGCATAATCACATGTGTGTGCAATCAGAGCCACGTCTGGATTTCTTGGAATGTGGGTTCTTTAGGGGAGTTTATTTGTGGATGTGTGCAAATGTATGTGCATTCATGTGTGCTTGCGTGGAGATCTGAGGTTGGCTGGTAGGGTGGACCTCTGCGCATAATCAAATGTGTGTGCAAGCATTATCTTTTATCCTGTCTTACTTATCTTGGAATGTGGGTTCTTTGGGGTGAGTTTGTCTCTGGATGTGTGCAAATGTATGTGCATTCATGTGTGCCTGCGTGGAGATCTGAGGTTGGCTGGTAGGGTGGACCTCTGCGCATAATCACATGTGTGTGCAATCAGAGCCACGTCTGGATTTCTTGGAATGTGGGTTCTTTGGGGTTAGTTTGTCTCTGGATGTGTGCAAATGTATGTGCATTCATGTGTGCCTGCGTGGAGATCTGGGGTTGGGTGGTAGGGTGGACCTCTGCGCATAATCACATGTGTGTGCAAGCATTATCTTTTATCCTGTCTTACTTCTCTCACCCCAGCCGGTCGCAGCAGATGGCCGCCCCTCCCTGAGCCTAGTTCTGCTGGAGGTTTCTTCCTGTTAAAAGGGAGTTTTTCCTTCCTACTGTCGCCAAAGTGCTTGCTCATTGGGGGTCATATGATTGTTGGGGTGAGTTTGTCTCTGGATGTGTGCAAATGTATGTGCATTCATGTGTGCCTGCGTGGAGATCTGAGGTTGGCTGGAAGGGTGGACCTCTGCACATAATCACATGTGTGTGCAATCAGAGCCACGTCTGGATTTCTCTGAATGTGGGTTCTTTGGGGTGAGTTTGTCTCTGGATGTGTGCAAATGTATGTGCATTCATGTGTGCCTGCGTGGAGATCTGGGGTTGGCTGGTAGGGTGGACCTCTGCGCATAATCACATGTGTGTGCAATCAGAGCCACGTCTGGATTTCTTGGAATGTGGGTTCTTTGGGGTTAGTTTGTCTCGGGATGTGTGCAAATGTATGTGCATTCATGTGTGCCTGCGTGGAGATCTGGGGTTGGGTGGTAGGGTGGACCTCTGCGCATAATCACATGTGTGTGCAATCAGAGCCACGTCTGGATTTCTTGGAATGTGGGTTCTTTGGGGTGAGTTTGTCTCTGGGTGTGTGCAAATGTATGTGCATTCATGTGTGCTTGCGTGGAGATCTGAGGTTGGCTGGTAGGGTGGACCTCTGCGCAAAATCATTGATTTTATTGAATATGACCTCTGCGCATAATCACATGTGTGTGCAATCAGAGCCACATCTGGATTTCTTGGAATGTGGGTTCTTTGGGGTGAGTTTGTCTCTGGATGTGTGCAAATGTATGTGCATTCATGTGTGCCTGCGTGGAGATTTGGGGTTGGGTGGTAGGGTGGACCTCTGCGCATAATCACATGTGTGTGCAATCAGAGCCACGTCTGGATGTGTGCAAATGTATGTGCATTCATGTGTGCTTGCGTGGAGATCTGAGGTTGGCTGGTAGGGTGGACCTCTGCGCAAGATCACATGTATGTGCAAGCATTATCTTTTATCTTGTCTTACTTCTCTTGGAATGTGGGTTCTTTGGGGTGAGTTTGTCTCTGGATGTGTGCAAATGTATGTGCATTCATGTGTGCCTGCGTGGAGAACTGGGGTTGGGTGGTAGGGTGGACCTCTGCGCATAATCACATGTGTGTGCAATCAGAGCCACGTCTGGATTTCTTGGAATGTGGGTTCTTTAGGGGAGTTTATTTGTGGATGTGTGCAAATGTATGTGCATTCATGTGTGCCTGTGTGGAGATCTGAGGTTGGCTGGTAGGGTGGACCTCTGCGCATAATCACATGTGTGTGCAATCAGAGCCACGTCTGGATTTCTTGGAATGTGGGTTCTTTGGGCTGAGTTTGTCCCTGGATGTGTGCAAATGTATGTGCATTCATGTGTGCTTGCGTGGAGATCTGAGGTTGGCTGGTAGGGTGGACCTCTGCGCATAATCACATGTGTGTGCAAGCATTATCTTTTATCCTGTCTTACTTCTCTCACCCCAACCGGTCACAGCAGATGGCCCCCCCTCCCTGAGCCTGGTTCTGCTGGAGGTTTCTTCCTGTTAAAAGGGATTTTTCCCTTCCTACTGTCGCCAAAGTGCTTGCTCATTGGGGGTCATATGATTGTTGGGGTGAGTTTATCTCTGGATGTGTGCAAATGTATGTGCATTCATGTGTGCTTGCGTGGAGATCTGAGGTTGGGTGGTAGGGTGGACCTCTGCGCAAAATCACATGTGTGTGCAAGCATTATCTTTTATCCTGTCTTACTTATCTTGGAATGTGGGTTCTTTGGGGTGAGTTTGTCTCTGGATGTGTGCAAATGTATGTGCATTCATGTGTGCTTGCGTGGAGATCTGAGGTTGGGTGGTAGGGTGGACCTCTGCGCATAATCACATGTGTGTGCAATCAGAGCCACGTCTGGATTTCTTGGAATGTGGGTTCTTTAGGGTGAGTTTGTCTCTGGATGTGTGCAAATGTATGTGCATTCATGTGTGCCTGCGTGGAGATCTGGGGTTGGGTGGTAAGGTGGACCTCTGCGCATAATCACATGTGTGTGCAATCAGAGCCACGTCTGGATTTCTTGGAATGTGGGTTGTTTGGGGTGAGTTTGTCTCTGGATGTGTGCAAATGTATGTGCATTCATGTGTGCTTGCATGGAGATCTGAGGTTGGCTGGTAGGGTGGACCTCTGCGCAAAATCAAATGTGTGTGCAAGCATTATCTTTTATCCTGTCTTACTTATCTTGGAATGTGGGTTCTTTGGGGTGAGTTTGTCTCTGGATGTGTGCAAATGTATGTGCATTCATGTGTGCCTGCGTGGAGATCTGAGGTTGGCTGGTAGGGTGGACCTCTGCGCATAATCACATGTGTGTGCAATCAGAGCCACGTCTGGATTTCTTGGAATGTGGGTTCTTTGGGGTGAGTTTGTCTCTGGATGTGTGCAAATGTATGTGCATTCATGTGTGCTTGTGTGGACATCTGAGGTTGGCTGGTAGGGTGGACCTCTGCGCATAATCACATGTGTGTGCAATCAGAGCAACGTCTGGATTTCTTGGAATGTGGGTTCTTTGGGGTTAGTTTGTCTCTGGATGTGTGCAAATGTATGTGCATTCATGTGTGCTTGCATGGAGATCTGAGGTTGGCTGGTAGGGTGGACCTCTGCGCATAATCACATGTGTGTGCAATCAGAGCCACGTCTGGATTTCTTGGAATGTGGGTTCTTTAGGGAAGTTTATTTGTCGATGTGTGCAAATGTATGTGCATTCATGTGTGCTTGCGTGGAGATCTGAGGTTGGCTGGTAGGGTGGACCTCTGCGCATAATCACATGTGTGTGCAATCAGAGCCACGTCTGGATTTCTTGGAATGTGGGTTCTTTAGGGGAGTTTATTTGTGGATGTGTGCAAATGTATGTGCATTCATGTGTGCTTGCGTGGAGATCTGAGGTTGGCTGGTAGGGTGGACCTCAGCGCATAATCACATGTGTGTGCAATCAGAGCCACGTCTGGATTTCTTGGAATGTGGGTTCTTTGGGGTGAGTTTGTCTCTGGATGTGTGCAAATGTATGTGCATTCATGTGTGCTTGCGTGGAGATCTGGGGTTGGGTGGTAGGGTGGACCTCTGCGCATAATCACATGTGTGTGCAATCAGAGCCACGTCTGGATGTGTGCAAATGTATGTGCATTCATGTGTGCTTGCGTGGAGATCTGAGGTTGGCTGGTAGGGTGGACCTCTGCGCATAATCACATGTGTGTGCAATCAGATCACGTCTGGATTTCTTGGAATGTGGGTTGTTTGGGGTGAGTTTGTCTCTGGATGTGTGCAAATGTATGTGCATTCATGTGTGCCTGCGTGGAGATCTGAGGTTGGCTGGTAGGGTGGACCTCTGCGCATAATCACATGTGTGTGCAATCAGAGCCACGTCTGGATTTCTTGGAATGTGGGTTCTTTAGGGGAGTTTATTTGTGGATGTGTGCAAATGTATGTGCATTCATGTGTGCTTGCGTGGAGATCTGAGGTTGGCTGGTAGGGTGGACCTCTGCGCATAATCAAATGTGTGTGCAAGCATTATCTTTTATCCTGTCTTACTTATCTTGGAATGTGGGTTCTTTGGGGTGAGTTTGTCTCTGGATGTGTGCAAATGTATGTGCATTCATGTGTGCCTGCGTGGAGATCTGAGGTTGGCTGGTAGGGTGGACCTCTGCGCATAATCACATGTGTGTGCAATCAGAGCCACGTCTGGATTTCTTGGAATGTGGGTTCTTTGGGGTTAGTTTGTCTCTGGATGTGTGCAAATGTATGTGCATTCATGTGTGCCTGCGTGGAGATCTGGGGTTGGGTGGTAGGGTGGACCTCTGCGCATAATCACATGTGTGTGCAAGCATTATCTTTTATCCTGTCTTACTTCTCTCACCCCAGCCGGTCGCAGCAGATGGCCGCCCCTCCCTGAGCCTAGTTCTGCTGGAGGTTTCTTCCTGTTAAAAGGGAGTTTTTCCTTCCTACTGTCGCCAAAGTGCTTGCTCATTGGGGGTCATATGATTGTTGGGGTGAGTTTGTCTCTGGATGTGTGCAAATGTATGTGCATTCATGTGTGCCTGCGTGGAGATCTGAGGTTGGCTGGAAGGGTGGACCTCTGCACATAATCACATGTGTGTGCAATCAGAGCCACGTCTGGATTTCTCTGAATGTGGGTTCTTTGGGGTGAGTTTGTCTCTGGATGTGTGCAAATGTATGTGCATTCATGTGTGCCTGCGTGGAGATCTGGGGTTGGCTGGTAGGGTGGACCTCTGCGCATAATCACATGTGTGTGCAATCAGAGCCACGTCTGGATTTCTTGGAATGTGGGTTCTTTGGGGTTAGTTTGTCTCGGGATGTGTGCAAATGTATGTGCATTCATGTGTGCCTGCGTGGAGATCTGGGGTTGGGTGGTAGGGTGGACCTCTGCGCATAATCACATGTGTGTGCAATCAGAGCCACGTCTGGATTTCTTGGAATGTGGGTTCTTTGGGGTGAGTTTGTCTCTGGGTGTGTGCAAATGTATGTGCATTCATGTGTGCTTGCGTGGAGATCTGAGGTTGGCTGGTAGGGTGGACCTCTGCGCAAAATCATTGATTTTATTGAATATGACCTCTGCGCATAATCACATGTGTGTGCAATCAGAGCCACATCTGGATTTCTTGGAATGTGGGTTCTTTGGGGTGAGTTTGTCTCTGGATGTGTGCAAATGTATGTGCATTCATGTGTGCCTGCGTGGAGATTTGGGGTTGGGTGGTAGGGTGGACCTCTGCGCATAATCACATGTGTGTGCAATCAGAGCCACGTCTGGATGTGTGCAAATGTATGTGCATTCATGTGTGCTTGCGTGGAGATCTGAGGTTGGCTGGTAGGGTGGACCTCTGCGCAAGATCACATGTATGTGCAAGCATTATCTTTTATCTTGTCTTACTTCTCTTGGAATGTGGGTTCTTTGGGGTGAGTTTGTCTCTGGATGTGTGCAAATGTATGTGCATTCATGTGTGCCTGCGTGGAGAACTGGGGTTGGGTGGTAGGGTGGACCTCTGCGCATAATCACATGTGTGTGCAATCAGAGCCACGTCTGGATTTCTTGGAATGTGGGTTCTTTAGGGGAGTTTATTTGTGGATGTGTGCAAATGTATGTGCATTCATGTGTGCCTGTGTGGAGATCTGAGGTTGGCTGGTAGGGTGGACCTCTGCGCATAATCACATGTGTGTGCAATCAGAGCCACGTCTGGATTTCTTGGAATGTGGGTTCTTTGGGCTGAGTTTGTCCCTGGATGTGTGCAAATGTATGTGCATTCATGTGTGCTTGCGTGGAGATCTGAGGTTGGCTGGTAGGGTGGACCTCTGCGCATAATCACATGTGTGTGCAAGCATTATCTTTTATCCTGTCTTACTTCTCTCACCCCAACCGGTCACAGCAGATGGCCCCCCCTCCCTGAGCCTGGTTCTGCTGGAGGTTTCTTCCTGTTAAAAGGGATTTTTCCCTTCCTACTGTCGCCAAAGTGCTTGCTCATTGGGGGTCATATGATTGTTGGGGTGAGTTTATCTCTGGATGTGTGCAAATGTATGTGCATTCATGTGTGCTTGCGTGGAGATCTGAGGTTGGGTGGTAGGGTGGACCTCTGCGCAAAATCACATGTGTGTGCAAGCATTATCTTTTATCCTGTCTTACTTATCTTGGAATGTGGGTTCTTTGGGGTGAGTTTGTCTCTGGATGTGTGCAAATGTATGTGCATTCATGTGTGCTTGCGTGGAGATCTGAGGTTGGGTGGTAGGGTGGACCTCTGCGCATAATCACATGTGTGTGCAATCAGAGCCACGTCTGGATTTCTTGGAATGTGGGTTCTTTAGGGTGAGTTTGTCTCTGGATGTGTGCAAATGTATGTGCATTCATGTGTGCCTGCGTGGAGATCTGGGGTTGGGTGGTAAGGTGGACCTCTGCGCATAATCACATGTGTGTGCAATCAGAGCCACGTCTGGATTTCTTGGAATGTGGGTTGTTTGGGGTGAGTTTGTCTCTGGATGTGTGCAAATGTATGTGCATTCATGTGTGCTTGCATGGAGATCTGAGGTTGGCTGGTAGGGTGGACCTCTGCGCAAAATCAAATGTGTGTGCAAGCATTATCTTTTATCCTGTCTTACTTATCTTGGAATGTGGGTTCTTTGGGGTGAGTTTGTCTCTGGATGTGTGCAAATGTATGTGCATTCATGTGTGCCTGCGTGGAGATCTGAGGTTGGCTGGTAGGGTGGACCTCTGCGCATAATCACATGTGTGTGCAATCAGAGCCACGTCTGGATTTCTTGGAATGTGGGTTCTTTGGGGTGAGTTTGTCTCTGGATGTGTGCAAATGTATGTGCATTCATGTGTGCTTGTGTGGACATCTGAGGTTGGCTGGTAGGGTGGACCTCTGCGCATAATCACATGTGTGTGCAATCAGAGCAACGTCTGGATTTCTTGGAATGTGGGTTCTTTGGGGTTAGTTTGTCTCTGGATGTGTGCAAATGTATGTGCATTCATGTGTGCTTGCATGGAGATCTGAGGTTGGCTGGTAGGGTGGACCTCTGCGCATAATCACATGTGTGTGCAATCAGAGCCACGTCTGGATTTCTTGGAATGTGGGTTCTTTAGGGAAGTTTATTTGTCGATGTGTGCAAATGTATGTGCATTCATGTGTGCTTGCGTGGAGATCTGAGGTTGGCTGGTAGGGTGGACCTCTGCGCATAATCACATGTGTGTGCAATCAGAGCCACGTCTGGATTTCTTGGAATGTGGGTTCTTTAGGGGAGTTTATTTGTGGATGTGTGCAAATGTATGTGCATTCATGTGTGCTTGCGTGGAGATCTGAGGTTGGCTGGTAGGGTGGACCTCTGCGCATAATCACATGTGTGTGCAATCAGAGCCACGTCTGGATTTCTTGGAATGTGGGTTCTTTAGGGGAGTTTATTTGTGGATGTGTGCAAATGTATGTGCATTCATGTGTGCCTGCGTGGAGATCTGGGGTTGGGTGGTAGGGTGGACCTCTGCGCATAATCACATGTGTGTGCAATCAGAGCCACGTCTGGATTTCTTGGAATGTGGGTTCTTTGGGGTGAGTTTGTCTCTGGATGTGTGCAAATGTATGTGCATTCATGTGTGCCTGCGTGGAGATCTGAGGTTGGCTGGTAGGGTGGACCTCTGCGCATAATCACATGTATGTGCAATCAAAGCCACGTCTGGATTTCTTGGAATGTGGGTTCTTTGGGGTGAGTTTGTCTCTGGATGTGTGCAAATGTATGTGCATTCATGTGTGCCTGTGTGGAGATCTGGGGTTGGGTGGTAGGGTGGACCTCTGCGCATAATCACATGTGTGTGCAATCAGAGCCACGTCTGGATTTCTTGGAATGTGGGTTCTTTGGGCTGAGTTTTTCTCTGGATGTGTGCAAATGTTTGTGCATTCATGTGTGCCTGCGTGGAGATGTGATGTTGGCTGGTAGGGTGGACCTCTGCGCATAATCACATGTGTGTGCAAGCATTATCTTTTATCCTGTCTTACTTCTCTCACCCCAAACGGTCGCAGCAGATTGCCGCCCCTCCCTGAGCCTGGTTCTGCTGGAGGTTTCTTCCTGTTAAAAGTGAGTTTTTCCTTCCTCCTGTCGCCAAAGTGCTTGCTCATTGGGGGTAATATGATTGTTGGGGTGAGTTTGTCTCTGGATGTGTGCAAATGTATGTGCATTCATGTGTGCCTGCGTGGAGATCTGAGGTTGGCTGGTAGGGTGGACCTCTGCGCATAATCACATGTGTGTGCAATCAGAGCCACGTCTGGATTTCTTGGAATGTGGGTTGTTTGGGGTGAGTTTGTCTCTGGATGTGTGCAAATGTATGTGCATTCATGTGTGCTTGCGTGGAGATCTGAGGTTGGGTGGTAGGGTGGACCTCTGCGCATAATCACATGTGTGTGCAATCAGAGCCACGTCTGGATTTCTTGGAATGTGGGTTCTTTGGGGTGAGTTTGTCTCTGGATGTGTGCAAATGTATGTGCATTCATGTGTGCCTGCGTGGAGATCTGGGGTTGGGTGGTAGGGTGGACCTCTGCGCATAATCACATGTGTGTGCAATCAGAGCCACGTCTGGATGTGTGCAAATGTATGTGCATTCATGTGTGCTTGCGTGGAGATCTGAGGTTGGCTGGTAGGGTGGACCTCTGCGCATAATCACATGTGTGTGCAATCAGAGCCACGTCTGGATTTCTTGGAATGTGGGTTCTTTGGGGTGAGTTTGTCTCTGGATGTGTGCAAATGTATGTGCATTCATGTGTGCCTGCGTGGAGATCTGAGTTTGGCTGGTAGGGTGGACCTCTGCGCATAATCACATGTGTGTGCAATCAGAGCCACGTCTGGATTTCTTGGAATGTGGGTTCTTTGGGGTTAGTTTGTCTCTGGATGTGTGCAAATGTATGTGCATTCATGTGTGCCTGCGTGGAGATCTGAGGTTGGCTGGTAGGGTGGACCTCTGCGCATAATCACATGTGTGTGCAATCAGAGCCACGTCTGGATTTCTTGGAATGTGGGTTCTTTAGGGGAGTTTATTTGTGGATGTGTGCAAATGTATGTGCATTCATGTGTGCCTGCGTGGAGATCTGGGGTTGGGTGGTAGGGTGGACCTCTGCGCATAATCACATGTGTGTGCAATCAGAGCCACGTCTGGATTTCTTGGAATGTGGGTTCTTTGGGGTGAGTTTGTCTCTGGATGTGTGCAAATGTATGTGCATTCATGTGTGCCTGCGTGGAGATCTGAGGTTGGGTGGTAGGGTGGACCTCTGCGCATAATCACATGTATGTGCAATCAAAGCCACGTCTGGATTTCTTGGAATGTGGGTTCTTTGGGGTGAGTTTGTCTCTGGATGTGTGCAAATGTATGTGCATTCATGTGTGCCTGTGTGGAGATCTGGGGTTGGGTGGTAGGGTGGACCTCTGCGCATAATCACATGTGTGTGCAATCAGAGCCACGTCTGGATTTCTTGGAATGTGGGTTCTTTGGGCTGAGTTTTTCTCTGGATGTGTGCAAATGTTTGTGCATTCATGTGTGCCTGCGTGGAGATGTGATGTTGGCTGGTAGGGTGGACCTCTGCGCATAATCACATGTGTGTGCAAGCATTATCTTTTATCCTGTCTTACTTCTCTCACCCCAAACGGTCGCAGCAGATGGCCGCCCCTCCCTGAGCCTGGTTCTGCTGGAGGTTTCTTCCTGTTAAAAGTGAGTTTTTCCTTCCTACTGTCGCCAAAGTGCTTGCTCATTGGGGGTAATATGATTGTTGGGGTGAGTTTGTCTCTGGATGTGTGCAAATGTATGTGCATTCATGTGTGCCTGCGTGGAGATCTGAGGTTGGCTGGTAGGGTGGACCTCTGCGCATAATCACATGTGTGTGCAATCAGAGCCACGTCTGGATTTCTTGGAATGTGGGTTCTTTGGGGTGAGTTTGTCTCTGGATGTGTGCAAATGTATGTGCATTCATGTGTGCTTGCGTGGAGATCTGAGGTTGGGTGGTAGGGTGGACCTCTGCGCATAATCACATGTGTGTGCAATCAGAGCCACGTCTGGATTTCTTGGAATGTGGGTTCTTTGGGGTGAGTTTGTCTCTGGATGTGTGCAAATGTATGTGCATTCATGTGTGCCTGCGTGGAGATCTGGGGTTGGGTGGTAGGGTGGACCTCTGCGCATAATCACATGTGTGTGCAATCAGAGCCACGTCTGGATGTGTGCAAATGTATGTGCATTCATGTGTGCTTGCGTGGAGATCTGAGGTTGGCTGGTAGGGTGGACCTCTGCGCATAATCACATGTGTGTGCAATCAGAGCCACGTCTGGATTTCTTGGAATGTGGGTTGTTTGGGGTGAGTTTGTCTCTGGATGTGTGCAAATGTATGTGCATTCATGTGTGCTTGCATGGAGATCTGAGGTTGGCTGGTAGGGTGGACCTCTGCGCAAAATCAAATGTGTGTGCAAGCATTATCTTTTATACTGTCTTACTTATCTTGGAATGTGGGTTCTTTGGGGTGAGTTTGTCTCTGGATGTGTGCAAATGTATGTGCATTCATGTGTGCCTGCGTGGAGATCTGAGGTTGGCTGGTAGGGTGGACCTCTGCGCATAATCACATGTGTGTGCAATCAGAGCCACGTCTGGATTTCTTGGAATGTGGGTTCTTTGGGGTTAGTTTGTCTCTGGATGTGTGCAAATGTATGTGCATTCATGTGTGCCTGCGTGGAGATCTGGGGTTGGGTGGTAGGGTGGACCTCTGCGCATAATCACATGTGTGTGCAAGCATTATCTTTTATCCTGTCTTACTTCTCTCACCCCAACCGGTCGCAGCAGATGGCCGCCCCTCCCTGAGCCTAGTTCTGCTGGAGGTTTCTTCCTGTTAAAAGGGAGTTTTTCCTTCCTACTGTCGCCAAAGTGCTTGCTCATTGGGGGTCATATGATTGTTGGGGTGAGTTTGTCTCTGGATGTGTGCAAATGTATGTGCATTCATGTGTGCCTGCGTGGAGATCTGAGGTTGGCTGGTAGGGTGGACCTCTGCGCATAATCACATGTGTGTGCAATCAGAGCCACGTCTGGATTTCTTGGAATGTGGGTTGTTTGGGGTGAGTTTGTCTCTGGATGTGTGCAGATGTATGTGCATTCATGTGTGCTTGTGTGGACATCTGAGGTTGGCTGGTAGGGTGGACCTCTGCGCATAATCACATGTGTGTGCAATCAGAGCAACGTCTGGATTTCTTGGAATGTGGGTTCTTTGGGGTTAGTTTGTCTCTGGATGTGTGCAAATGTATGTGCATTCATGTGTGCTTGCATGGAGATCTGAGGTTGGCTGGTAGGGTGGACCTCTGCGCATAATCACATGTGTGTGCAATCAGAGCCACGTCTGGATTTCTTGGAATGTGGGTTCTTTAGGGAAGTTTATTTGTCGATGTGTGCAAATGTATGTGCATTCATGTGTGCTTGCGTGGAGATCTGAGGTTGGCTGGTAGGGTGGACCTCTGCGCATAATCACATGTGTGTGCAATCAGAGCCACGTCTGGATTTCTTGGAATGTGGGTTCTTTAGGGGAGTTTATTTGTGGATGTGTGCAAATGTATGTGCATTCATGTGTGCTTGCGTGGAGATCTGAGGTTGGCTGGTAGGGTGGACCTCTGCGCATAATCACATGTGTGTGCAATCAGAGCCACGTCTGGATTTCTTGGAATGTGGGTTCTTTAGGGGAGTTTATTTGTGGATGTGTGCAAATGTATGTGCATTCATGTGTGCCTGCGTGGAGATCTGGGGTTGGGTGGTAGGGTGGACCTCTGCGCATAATCACATGTGTGTGCAATCAGAGCCACGTCTGGATTTCTTGGAATGTGGGTTCTTTGGGGTGAGTTTGTCTCTGGATGTGTGCAAATGTATGTGCATTCATGTGTGCCTGCGTGGAGATCTGAGGTTGGCTGGTAGGGTGGACCTCTGCGCATAATCACATGTATGTGCAATCAAAGCCACGTCTGGATTTCTTGGAATGTGGGTTCTTTGGGGTGAGTTTGTCTCTGGATGTGTGCAAATGTATGTGCATTCATGTGTGCCTGTGTGGAGATCTGGGGTTGGGTGGTAGGGTGGACCTCTGCGCATAATCACATGTGTGTGCAATCAGAGCCACGTCTGGATTTCTTGGAATGTGGGTTCTTTGGGCTGAGTTTTTCTCTGGATGTGTGCAAATGTTTGTGCATTCATGTGTGCCTGCGTGGAGATGTGATGTTGGCTGGTAGGGTGGACCTCTGCGCATAATCACATGTGTGTGCAAGCATTATCTTTTATCCTGTCTTACTTCTCTCACCCCAAACGGTCGCAGCAGATGGCCGCCCCTCCCTGAGCCTGGTTCTGCTGGAGGTTTCTTCCTGTTAAAAGTGAGTTTTTCCTTCCTACTGTCGCCAAAGTGCTTGCTCATTGGGGGTAATATGATTGTTGGGGTGAGTTTGTCTCTGGATGTGTGCAAATGTATGTGCATTCATGTGTGCCTGCGTGGCGATCTGAGGTTGGCTGGTAGGGTGGACCTCTGCGCATAATCACATGTGTGTGCAATCAGAGCCACGTCTGGATTTCTTGGAATGTGGGTTCTTTGGGGTTAGTTTGTCTGTGGATGTGTGCAAATGTATGTGCATTCATGTGTGCTTGCGTGGAGATCTGAGGTTGGCTGGTAGGGTGGACCTCTGCGCATAATCACATGTGTGTGCAATCAGAGCCACGTCTGGATTTCTTGGAATGTGGGTTCTTTGGGGTTAGTTTGTCTCTGGATGTGTGCAAATGTATGTGCATTCATGTGTGCCTGCGTGGAGATCTGAGGTTGGCTGGTAGGGTGGACCTCTGCGCATAATCACATGTGTGTGCAATCAATTCAATTCAATTCAATTCAATTTTATTTATATAGCGCCAAATCACAACAAAAGTCGCCTCAAGGCGCTTCATAGATACAGAGAAAAACCCAACAATCATATGACCCCCTATGAGCAAGCACTTTGGCGACAGTGGGAATTAAAAACTCCCTTTTAACAGGAAGAAACCTCCGGCAGAACCAGGCTCAGGGAGGGGCGTTCATCTGCTGCGACCGGTTGGGGTGAGAGAAGGAAGACAGGATAAAGACATGCTGTGGAAGAGAGACAGAGGTTAATAACAGATACGAGTCAATGCAGAGAGGTCTATTAATACATAGTAAGTGAGAAAGGTGACTGGAAAGGAAAAAGTCAATGCATCATGGGAATCCCCCGGCAGACTACATCTATTGCAGCATAACTAAGGGAGGATCAAGGGTCACCTGGTCCAGCCCTAACTATATGCTTTAGCAAAAAGGAAAGTTTTAAGCCTAATCTTAAAAGTAGAGATAGTGTCTGTCTCCCGAATCCAAACTGGAAGCTGGTTCCACAGAAGAGGGGCCTGAAAACTGAAGGCTCTCCCTCCCATTCTACTTTTAAATACTCTAGGAACAACAAGTAGGCCTGCAGAGCAAGAGCGGAGCGCTCTAATAGGGTGATATGGTACTACAAGGTCATTAAGATAAGATGGGGCCTGATTATTTAAGACCTTGTATGTGAGGAGCAGGATTTTGAATTCAATTCTGGATTTAACAGGAAGCCAATGAAGGGAAGCCAAAACAGGAGAAATATGCTCTCTCTTTCTAGTCCCTGTCAGGACTCTTGCTGCAGCATTTTGGATTAGCTGAAGGCTTTTCAGGGAGTTTTTTGGACATCCTGATAATAATGAATTACAGTAGTCCAGCCTGGAAGTAATAAATGCATGAACTAGTTTTTCAGCGTCACTCTGAGACAGGATATTTCTAATTTTAGAGATGTTGCGCAAATGGAAGAAAGCAGTCTTACATATTTGTTTAATATGTGCGTTGAAGGACATGTCCTGGTCAAAAATGACTCCAAGGTTCCTCACAGCGTTACTGGAGGCCAAGGTAATGCCATCCAGAGTAAGAATCTGGTTAGATACCATATTTCTAAGATTTTCAGGGCCGAGTACAATAACCTCAGTTTTATCTGAATTAAGAAGCAGAAAGTTAGCGGCCATCCAGGTCTTTATGTCTTTAAGACATTCCTGCAGTTTAACTAATTGGTGTGTGTTATCTGGCTTCATGGACAGATAGAGCTGGGTGTCATCTGCATAGCAGTGAAAATGTATGCTATGTCTTCTAATGATGCTGCCTAAGGGAAGCATGTATAATGTAAACAGAATTGGTCCTAGCACTGAACCCTGTGGAACTCCATAATTAACCTCAGTGTGTGAAGAGGACTCTCCATTTATATGCACAAACTGGAGTCTATTAGATAGATATGATACAAACCACTGCACCGCAGTACCTGTAATACGTACAGCATGTTCTAATCGCTCTAATAGGATATTATGGTCAACAGTATCGAACGCTGCACTGAGGTCTAGCAGGACAAGCACAGAGATGAGTCCACTGTCAGAGGCCATAAGAAGATCATTTGTAACCTTCACTAAAGCTGTTTCTGTGCTGTGCTGAGCTCTGAAACCTGACTGAAACTCTTCAAATAAACCATTCCTCTGCAGATGATCTGTTAGCTGTTTGACAACTACTCTTTCAAGGATTTTTGATATGAAAGGAAGGTTGGAAATTGGCCTATAATTAGCTAAGACTGCTGGGTCTAGAGATGGCTTTTTGAGTAAAGGTTTAACTACAGCCAGCTTGAAGGCCTGTGGTACATAGCCGATCATTAGAGATAGGTTGATCATATTTAAGATCGAAGAATTAATTAATGGCAGGACTTCTTTGAGCAGTTTTGTAGGAATGGGGTCTAAAAGACACGTTGATGGTTTGGAGGAAGTAATTATTGAAGTTAACTCAGAAAGATCAATTGGAGAAAAAGAGTCTAACTTAACATCAATGGTACTAAGAGTAACTGTAGATAATATTACATCTGTGGGATGATTATTGGTAATTTTTTCTCTAATGATAAAAATTTTATTTGTGAAGAAGTTCATGAAGTCATTACTAGTTAACGTTAAAGGGATGGTTGGCTCAAAAGAGCTCTGACTTTTTGTCAGCCTGGCTACAGTGCTGAAGAGAAACCTGGGGTTGTTCTTATTTTCTTCAATCAGTGATGAATAGTAAGATGTTCTGGCTTTGCGGAGGGCTTTCTTATAAAGCAGCAAACTATTTCTCCAGGCTAAATGATGATCCTCTAGATTTGTGACACGCCATTTCCTCTCCAGATTACGAGTCATCTGCTTTAGGGTACGTGTTTGAGAATTATACCATGGAGTCAGGTACTTCTGATTTGAGGCCTTAGTTTTCACAGGAGCTACAGTATCCAGAGTCGTACGTAGTGAGGAGGTGAAATTATTAACAAGAAAATCGACCTCTGTTGGGGTAGCGTTCAGATAGCTGCTCTGCTCTGTGTTGGTACAGGGCATTGGAGATGATAACAGTGGGTGGATTATATTCTTAAACTTAGTTACAGTGCTTTCAGAAAGACATCTACTTTGATAAAGTCTACTCTTCACCGCTGTGTAATCAATTATTGTAAAAGTAAATGTTATCAGGAAATGATCAGACAGGAGAGGGTTTTCAGGAAACACTGTTAAATGTTCAGGTTCGATGCCATATGTTAAAACAAGATCTAGAGTGTGATTAAAGTGGTGGGTGGGTTCTTTTACGTTTTGAGAGAAACCAATTGAGTCTAATAACAGATTAAATGCCATGTTGAGGCTGTCATTTTTAGCATCTACATGGATGTTAAAATCACCCACAATAATTATTTTATCTGAGCTCAGAACTAAATTAGATATAAAGTCTGAGAAATCAGACAGAAACTCTGTGTAAGGCCCAGGTGGACGATAGATGATAACAAGTAAGACTGGTTTCTGAGTTTCACAGCTGGGGTGGACAATGTTAAGCATCAGGCTTTCGAATGAATTAAAAGTCTGTCTTGGTCTTTCATTAATTAATAGGCTGGTGTGAAAAATTGCTGCCACACCGCCCCCTCGGCCTGTGCTTCGGGATTTCTGGTAGTTAGAATGGCTCGGGGGTGTTGATTCATTTAAACTAACATAATCATCCTGCTGCAACCAGGTTTCTGTAAGGCAGAGTAAATCAATTTGTTGATCAATTATTAAGTCATGTACTAACAGAGACTTGGAGGAGAGAGACCTAATATTTAATAATCCACATTTCACTGTTTTACTCTTTGGTTCAGATGTGGATACTGTATTGTTCTTTCTTTGTAATTGTTTATGTTTAAGTTGTTTGTTGCTGGTTTTTAGTTTGTTTTTTGTCTTTTTGGAAGCTGACACAGTCTCTATGGAGATGGGTTTTTGGGGGGGTAGCAGGAGGAGAGAAGCTGCAGAGAGGTGTGTAAGACTGCAACTCTGCTTCCTGGTCCCAACTCTGGATAGTCATATTTTGGGGGGTTTAATAAATTTGTCCATATTTCTAGAAATGAGAGCTGCTCCATCCAAAGTGGGATGGATGCCGTCTCTCCTAACAAGACCAGGTTTCCTCCAGAAGGTTTGCCAATTATCTATGAAGCCCACATCGTTTCTGGGACACCACTCAGACAGCCAGCAATTTAAGGAGAACATGCGGCTAAACATGTCACTCCTGGTCTGATTGGGGAGGGGACCAGAGAAAACTACAGAGTCCGACATTGTTTTGGCAAAGTTGCACACCGATTCAATATTGATTTTAGTGACCTCCGATTGGCGTAACCGGGTGTCATTACTGCCGACGTGAATTATGATTTTACTGAATTTACGTTTACCCTTAGCCAGCAGTTTTAAATTTCCTTCAATGTCGCCTGCTCTGGCCCCTGGAAGACAATTGACTATGGTTGCCGGTGTCTCTAGCTTCACATGTCTGAGAACAGAATCGCCAATTACCAGAGTTTGACCCCCGGCGGGTGTGTCGCCGAGTGGGGAAAAACGGTTAGACACATGAACGGGTTGGTGGTGTAACTGGGGCTTCTGTTTAGGACTATGCTTCCTCCTCACCGTGACCCAGCCTCCCTGTTTCCCCAGCTGCTTGGGACCTGCCGGGGAACAGCTAGCGGGGCCTACGCTATTTTCGGCTGCACCAGCTACAGGGGCCTGGCTAGCTACGGGTGAATGAAGGGTGCGAAGCCGAGTCTCCAATTCAGTAATCCTGGCCTCCAGCGCTGCAAATATGCTACATTTGTTACAGATATCATTACTGCTAAAGGAGGCCGAGGAGTAACTAAACATCTGACACAATGAGCAAGAAAGTGCAGGAGGGACAGGTGAAGTAGCCATGGTGCTAATGAGTCGGCTACGAGCTAAGCTAAGCTAAGATAGCGAGACAGTACAGAGACAGTGAGTGAATACTTTGGCTATAAATTAGGTAGTGAGTACACAGAAAGTGTGCTTCGGATGAAGCACGTGAAGATTATATTATGAAAGAAGAATGTATTTAAAAGTTGTTAATTAAATTGCTAAGCAAATAAGCTACTCAGAAACACCACTGTGTTTGAGCAGGAACAGGAAGTGATACTCTACCACAGAGCGAGCGAACACCAAGTGAAGTGGAAATCCAGCCACGTCTGGATTTCTTGGAATGTGGGTTCTTTAGGGGAGTTTATTTGTGGATGTGTGCAAATGTATGTGCATTCATGTGTGCCTGCGTGGAGATCTGGGGTTGGCTGGTAGGGTGGACCTCTGCGCATAATCACATGTGTGTGCAATCAGAGCCACGTCTGGATTTCTTGGAATGTGGGTTCTTTGGGGTGAGTTTGTCTCTGGATGTGTGCAAATGTATGTGCATTCATGTGTGCTTGCGTGGACATCTGAGGTTGGCTGGTAGGGTGGACCTCTGCGCATAATCACATGTGTGTGCAATCAGAGCCACGTCTGGATTTCTTGGAATGTGGGTTCTTTGGGGTTAGTTTGTCTCTGGATGTGTGCAAATGTATGTGCATTCATGTGTGCTTGCGTGGACATCTGAGGTTGGCTGGTAGGGTGGACCTCTGCGCATAATCACATGTGTGTGCAATCAGAGCCACGTCTGGATTTCTTGGAATGTGGGTTCTTTGGGCTGAGTTTGTCTCTGGATGTGTGTAAATGTATGTGCATTCATGTGTGCCTGCGTGGAGATCTGGGGTTGGGTGGTAGGGTGGACCTCTGCGCATAATCACATGTGTGTGCAATCAGAGCCACGTCTGGATTTCTTGGAATGTGGGTTCTTTGGGGTGAGTTTGTCTCTGGATGTGTGCAAATGTATGTGCATTCATGTGTGCCTGCGTGGAGATCTGAGGTTGGCTGGTAGGGTGGACCTCTGCTCATAATCACATGTGTGTGCAATCAGAGCCACGTCTGGATTTCTTGGAATGTGGGTTCTTTAGGGGAGTTTATTTGTGGATGTGTGCAAATGTATGTGCATTCATGTGTGCTTGCGTGGAGATCTGAGGTTGGCTGGTAGGGTGGACCTCTGCACAAAATCACATGTGTGTGCAAGCATTTTCTATTATCCTGTCTTACTTCTCTCACCCCAACCGGTCGCAGCAGATGGCCGCCCCTCCCTGAGCCTGGTTCTGCTGGAGGTTTCTTCCTGTTAAAAGGGAGTTTTTCCTTCCTACTGTCGCCAAAGTGCTTGCTCATTGGGGGTCATATGATTGTTGGGGTGAGTTTGTCTCTGGATGTGTGCAAATGTATGTACATTCATGTGTGCCTGCGTGGAGATCTGAGGTTGGCTGGTAGGGTGGACCTCTGCGCATAATCACATGTGTGTGCAATCAGAACCACGTCTGGATTTCTTGGAATGTGGGTTCTTTGGGGTGAGTTTGTCTCTGGATGTGTGCAAATGTATGTGCATTCATGTGTGCCTGCGTGGAGATCTGGGGTTGGCTGGTAGGGTGGACCTCTGCGCATAATCACATGTGTGTGCAATCAGAGCCACGTCTGGATTTCTTGGAATGTGGGTTCTTTGGGGTTAGTTTGTCTCTGGATGTGTGCAAATGTATGTGCATTCATGTGTGCTTGCGTGGAGATCTGAGGTTGGCTGGTAGGGTGGACCTCTGCGCATGATCACATGTGTGTGCAAGCATTATCTTTTATCCTGTCTTACTTCTCTCACCCCAACCGGTCGCAGCAGATGGCCGCCCCTCCCTGAGCCTGGTTCTGCTGGAGGTTTCTTCCTGTTAAAAGGGAGTTTTTCCTTCCTACTGTCGCCAAAGTGCTTGCTCATTGGGGGTCATATGATTGTTGGGGTGAGTTTGTCTCTGGATGTGTGCAAATGTATGTGCATTCATGTGTGCCTGCGTGGAGATCTGAGGTTGGCTGGTAGGGTGGACCTCTGCGCATAATCACATGTGTGTGCAATCAGAGCCACGTCTGGATTTCTTGGAATGTGGGTTCTTTGGGGTGAGTTTGTCTCTGGATGTGTGCAAATGTATGTGCATTCATGTGTGCCTGCGTGGAGATCTGGGGTTGGCTGGTAGGGTGGACCTCTGCGCATAATCACATGTGTGTGCAATCAGAGCCACGTCTGGATTTCTTGGAATGTGGGTTCTTTGGGGTTAGTTTGTCTCTGGATGTGTGCAAATGTATGTGCATTCATGTGTGCTTGCGTGGAGATCTGAGGTTGGCTGGTAGGGTGGACCTCTGCGCATGATCACATGTGTGTGCAAGCATTATCTTTTATCCTGTCTTACTTCTCTCACCCCAACCGGTCGCAGCAGATGGCCGCCCCTCCCTGAGCCTGGTTCTGCTGGAGGTTTCTTCCTGTTAAAAGGGAGTTTTTCCTTCCTACTGTCGCCAAAGTGCTTGCTCATTGGGGGTCATATGATTGTTGGGGTGAGTTTGTCTCTGGATGTGTGCAAATGTATGTGCATTCATGTGTGCCTGCGTGGAGATCTGAGGTTGGCTGGTAGGGTGGACCTCTGCGCATAATCACATGTGTGTGCAATCAGAGCCACGTCTGGATTTCTTGGAATGCGGGTTCTTTAGGGGAGTTTATTTGTGGATGTGTGCAAATGTATGTGTATTCATGTGTGCTTGCGTGGAGATCTGAGGTTGGCTGGTAGGGTGGACCTCTGCGCATAATCACATGTGTGTGCAATCAGAGCCACGTCTGGATTTCTTGGAATGTGGGTTCTTTGGGGTTAGTTTGTCTCTGGATGTGTGCAAATGTATGTGCATTCATGTGTGCTTGCGTGGAGATCTGAGGTTGGCTGGTACGGTGGACCTCTGCGCATGATCACATGTGTGTGCAAGCATTATCTTTTATCCTGTCTTACTTCTCTCACCCCAACCGGTCGCAGCAGATGGCCACCCCTCCCTGAGCCTGGTTCTGCTGGAGGTTTCTTCCTGTTAAAAGGGAGTTTTTCCTTCCTACTGTCGCCAAAGTGCTTGCTCATTGGGGGTCATATGATTGTTGGGGTGAGTTTGTCTCTGGATGTGTGCAAATGTATGTGCATTCATGTGTGCCTGCGTGGAGATCTGAGGTTGGCTGGTAGGGTGGACCTCTGCGCATAATCACATGTGTGTGCAATCAGAGCCACGTCTGGATTTCTTGGAATGTGGGTTCTTTGGGGTGAGTTTGTCTCTGGATGTGTGCAAATGTATGTGCATTCATGTGTGCTTGCATGGAGGTCTGAGGTTGGCTGGTAGGGTGGACCTCTGCGCATAATCACATGTGTGTGCAATCAGAGCCACGTCTGGATTTCTTGGAATGTGGGTTCTTTAGGGAAGTTTATTTGTCGATGTGTGCAAATGTATGTGCATTCATGTGTGCTTGCGTGGAGATCTGAGGTTGGCTGGTAGGGTGGACCTCTGCGCATAATCACATGTGTGTGCAATCAGAGCCACGTCTGGATTTCTTGGAATGTGGGTTCTTTAGGGGAGTTTATTTGTGGATGTGTGCAAATGTATGTGCATTCATGTGTGCTTGCGTGGAGATCTGAGGTTGGCTGGTAGGGTGGACCTCTGCGCATAATCACATGTGTGTGCAATCAGAGCCACGTCTGGATTTCTTGGAATGTGGGTTCTTTAGGGGAGTTTATTTGTGGATGTGTGCAAATGTATGTGCATTCATGTGTGCCTGCGTGGAGATCTGGGGTTGGGTGGTAGGGTGGACCTCTGCGCATAATCACATGTGTGTGCAATCAGAGCCACGTCTGGATTTCTTGGAATGTGGGTTCTTTGGGGTGAGTTTATTTGTGGATGTGTGCAAATGTATGTGCATTCATGTGTGCCTGCGTGGAGATCTGAGGTTGGCTGGTAGGGTGGACCTCTGCGCATAATCACATGTATGTGCAATCAAAGCCACGTCTGGATTTCTTGGAATGTGGGTTCTTTGGGGTGAGTTTGTCTCTGGATGTGTGCAAATGTATGTGCATTCATGTGTGCCTGCGTGGAGATCTGAGGTTGGCTGGTAGGGTGGACCTCTGCGCATAATCACATGTGTGTGCAATCAGAGCCACGTCTGGATTTCTTGGAATGTGGGTTCTTTGGGGTTAGTTTGTCTGTGGATGTGTGCAAATGTATGTGCATTCATGTGTGCTTGCGTGGAGATCTGAGGTTGGCTGGTAGGGTGGACCTCTGCGCATAATCACATGTGTGTGCAATCAGAGCCACGTCTGGATTTCTTGGAATGTGGGTTCTTTGGGGTTAGTTTGTCTCTGGATGTGTGCAAATGTATGTGCATTCATGTGTGCCTGCGTGGAGATCTGAGGTTGGCTGGTAGGGTGGACCTCTGCGCATAATCACATGTGTGTGCAATCAATTCAATTCAATTCAATTCAATTTTATTTATATAGCGCCAAATCACAACAAAAGTCGCCTCAAGGCGCTTCATAGATACAGAGAAAAACCCAACAATCATATGACCCCCTATGAGCAAGCACTTTGGCGACAGTGGGAATTAAAAACTCCCTTTTAACAGGAAGAAACCTCCGGCAGAACCAGGCTCAGGGAGGGGCGTTCATCTGCTGCGACCGGTTGGGGTGAGAGAAGGAAGACAGGATAAAGACATGCTGTGGAAGAGAGACAGAGGTTAATAACAGATACGAGTCAATGCAGAGAGGTCTATTAATACATAGTAAGTGAGAAAGGTGACTGGAAAGGAAAAAGTCAATGCATCATGGGAATCCCCCGGCAGACTACATCTATTGCAGCATAACTAAGGGAGGATCAAGGGTCACCTGGTCCAGCCCTAACTATATGCTTTAGCAAAAAGGAAAGTTTTAAGCCTAATCTTAAAAGTAGAGATAGTGTCTGTCTCCCGAATCCAAACTGGAAGCTGGTTCCACAGAAGAGGGGCCTGAAAACTGAAGGCTCTCCCTCCCATTCTACTTTTAAATACTCTAGGAACAACAAGTAGGCCTGCAGAGCAAGAGCGGAGCGCTCTAATAGGGTGATATGGTACTACAAGGTCATTAAGATAAGATGGGGCCTGATTATTTAAGACCTTGTATGTGAGGAGCAGGATTTTGAATTCAATTCTGGATTTAACAGGAAGCCAATGAAGGGAAGCCAAAACAGGAGAAATATGCTCTCTCTTTCTAGTCCCTGTCAGGACTCTTGCTGCAGCATTTTGGATTAGCTGAAGGCTTTTCAGGGAGTTTTTTGGACATCCTGATAATAATGAATTACAGTAGTCCAGCCTGGAAGTAATAAATGCATGAACTAGTTTTTCAGCGTCACTCTGAGACAGGATATTTCTAATTTTAGAGATGTTGCGCAAATGGAAGAAAGCAGTCTTACATATTTGTTTAATATGTGCGTTGAAGGACATGTCCTGGTCAAAAATTACTCCAAGGTTCCTCACAGCGTTACTGGAGGCCAAGGTAATGCCATCCAGAGTAAGAATCTGGTTAGATACCATATTTCTAAGATTTTCAGGGCCGAGTACAATAACCTCAGTTTTATCTGAATTAAGAAGCAGAAAGTTAGCGGCCATCCAGGTCTTTATGTCTTTAAGACATTCCTGCAGTTTAACTAATTGGTGTGTGTTATCTGGCTTCATGGACAGATAGAGCTGGGTGTCATCTGCATAGCAGTGAAAATGTATGCTATGTCTTCTAATGATGCTGCCTAAGGGAAGCATGTATAATGTAAACAGAATTGGTCCTAGCACTGAACCCTGTGGAACTCCATAATTAACCTCAGTGTGTGAAGAGGACTCTCCATTTATATGCACAAACTGGAGTCTATTAGATAGATATGATACAAACCACTGCACCGCAGTACCTGTAATACGTACAGCATGTTCTAATCGCTCTAATAGGATATTATGGTCAACAGTATCGAACGCTGCACTGAGGTCTAGCAGGACAAGCACAGAGATGAGTCCACTGTCAGAGGCCATAAGAAGATCATTTGTAACCTTCACTAAAGCTGTTTCTGTGCTGTGCTGAGCTCTGAAACCTGACTGAAACTCTTCAAATAAACCATTCCTCTGCAGATGATCTGTTAGCTGTTTGACAACTACTCTTTCAAGGATTTTTGATATGAAAGGAAGGTTGGAAATTGGCCTATAATTAGCTAAGACTGCTGGGTCTAGAGATGGCTTTTTGAGTAAAGGTTTAACTACAGCCAGCTTGAAGGCCTGTGGTACATAGCCGATCATTAGAGATAGGTTGATCATATTTAAGATCGAAGAATTAATTAATGGCAGGACTTCTTTGAGCAGTTTTGTAGGAATGGGGTCTAAAAGACACGTTGATGGTTTGGAGGAAGTAATTATTGAAGTTAACTCAGAAAGATCAATTGGAGAAAAAGAGTCTAACTTAACATCAATGGTACTAAGAGTAACTGTAGATAATATTACATCTGTGGGATGATTATTGGTAATTTTTTCTCTAATGATAAAAATTTTATTTGTGAAGAAGTTCATGAAGTCATTACTAGTTAACGTTAAAGGGATGGTTGGCTCAAAAGAGCTCTGACTTTTTGTCAGCCTGGCTACAGTGCTGAAGAGAAACCTGGGGTTGTTCTTATTTTCTTCAATCAGTGATGAATAGTAAGATGTTCTGGCTTTGCGGAGGGCTTTCTTATAAAGCAGCAAACTATTTCTCCAGGCTAAATGATGATCCTCTAGATTTGTGACACGCCATTTCCTCTCCAGATTACGAGTCATCTGCTTTAGGGTACGTGTTTGAGAATTATACCATGGAGTCAGGTACTTCTGATTTGAGGCCTTAGTTTTCACAGGAGCTACAGTATCCAGAGTCGTACGTAGTGAGGAGGTGAAATTATTAACAAGAAAATCGACCTCTGTTGGGGTAGCGTTCAGATAGCTGCTCTGCTCTGTGTTGGTACAGGGCATTGGAGATGATAACAGTGGGTGGATTATATTCTTAAACTTAGTTACAGTGCTTTCAGAAAGACATCTACTTTGATAAAGTCTACTCTTCACCGCTGTGTAATCAATTATTGTAAAAGTAAATGTTATCAGGAAATGATCAGACAGGAGAGGGTTTTCAGGAAACACTGTTAAATGTTCAGGTTCGATGCCATATGTTAAAACAAGATCTAGAGTGTGATTAAAGTGGTGGGTGGGTTCTTTTACGTTTTGAGAGAAACCAATTGAGTCTAATAACAGATTAAATGCCATGTTGAGGCTGTCATTTTTAGCATCTACATGGATGTTAAAATCACCCACAATAATTATTTTATCTGAGCTCAGAACTAAATTAGATATAAAGTCTGAGAAATCAGACAGAAACTCTGTGTAAGGCCCAGGTGGACGATAGATGATAACAAGTAAGACTGGTTTCTGAGTTTCACAGCTGGGGTGGACAATGTTAAGCATCAGGCTTTCGAATGAATTAAAAGTCTGTCTTGGTCTTTCATTAATTAATAGGCTGGTGTGAAAAATTGCTGCCACACCGCCCCCTCGGCCTGTGCTTCGGGATTTCTGGTAGTTAGAATGGCTCGGGGGTGTTGATTCATTTAAACTAACATAATCATCCTGCTGCAACCAGGTTTCTGTAAGGCAGAGTAAATCAATTTGTTGATCAATTATTAAGTCATGTACTAACAGAGACTTGGAGGAGAGAGACCTAATATTTAATAATCCACATTTCACTGTTTTACTCTTTGGTTCAGATGTGGATACTGTATTGTTCTTTCTTTGTAATTGTTTATGTTTAAGTTGTTTGTTGCTGGTTTTTAGTTTGTTTTTTGTCTTTTTGGAAGCTGACACAGTCTCTATGGAGATGGGTTTTTGGGGGGGTAGCAGGAGGAGAGAAGCTGCAGAGAGGTGTGTAAGACTGCAACTCTGCTTCCTGGTCCCAACTCTGGATAGTCATATTTTGGGGGGTTTAATAAATTTGTCCATATTTCTAGAAATGAGAGCTGCTCCATCCAAAGTGGGATGGATGCCGTCTCTCCTAACAAGACCAGGTTTCCTCCAGAAGGTTTGCCAATTATCTATGAAGCCCACATCGTTTCTGGGACACCACTCAGACAGCCAGCAATTTAAGGAGAACATGCGGCTAAACATGTCACTCCTGGTCTGATTGGGGAGGGGACCAGAGAAAACTACAGAGTCCGACATTGTTTTGGCAAAGTTGCACACCGATTCAATATTGATTTTAGTGACCTCCGATTGGCGTAACCGGGTGTCATTACTGCCGACGTGAATTATGATTTTACTGAATTTACGTTTACCCTTAGCCAGCAGTTTTAAATTTCCTTCAATGTCGCCTGCTCTGGCCCCTGGAAGACAATTGACTATGGTTGCCGGTGTCTCTAGCTTCACATGTCTGAGAACAGAATCGCCAATTACCAGAGTTTGACCCCCGGCGGGTGTGTCGCCGAGTGGGGAAAAACGGTTAGACACATGAACGGGTTGGTGGTGTAACTGGGGCTTCTGTTTAGGACTATGCTTCCTCCTCACCGTGACCCAGCCTCCCTGTTTCCCCAGCTGCTTGGGACCTGCCGGGGAACAGCTAGCGGGGCCTACGCTATTTTCGGCTGCACCAGCTACAGGGGCCTGGCTAGCTACGGGTGAATGAAGGGTGCGAAGCCGAGTCTCCAATTCAGTAATCCTGGCCTCCAGCGCTGCAAATATGCTACATTTGTTACAGATATCATTACTGCTAAAGGAGGCCGAGGAGTAACTAAACATCTGACACAATGAGCAAGAAAGTGCAGGAGGGACAGGTGAAGTAGCCATGGTGCTAATGAGTCGGCTACGAGCTAAGCTAAGCTAAGATAGCGAGACAGTACAGAGACAGTGAGTGAATACTTTGGCTATAAATTAGGTAGTGAGTACACAGAAAGTGTGCTTCGGATGAAGCACGTGAAGATTATATTATGAAAGAAGAATGTATTTAAAAGTTGTTAATTAAATTGCTAAGCAAATAAGCTACTCAGAAACACCACTGTGTTTGAGCAGGAACAGGAAGTGATACTCTACCACAGAGCGAGCGAACACCAAGTGAAGTGGAAATCCAGCCACGTCTGGATTTCTTGGAATGTGGGTTCTTTAGGGGAGTTTATTTGTGGATGTGTGCAAATGTATGTGCATTCATGTGTGCCTGCGTGGAGATCTGGGGTTGGCTGGTAGGGTGGACCTCTGCGCATAATCACATGTGTGTGCAATCAGAGCCACGTCTGGATTTCTTGGAATGTGGGTTCTTTGGGGTGAGTTTGTCTCTGGATGTGTGCAAATGTATGTGCATTCATGTGTGCTTGCGTGGACATCTGAGGTTGGCTGGTAGGGTGGACCTCTGCGCATAATCACATGTGTGTGCAATCAGAGCCACGTCTGGATTTCTTGGAATGTGGGTTCTTTGGGGTTAGTTTGTCTCTGGATGTGTGCAAATGTATGTGCATTCATGTGTGCTTGCGTGGACATCTGAGGTTGGCTGGTAGGGTGGACCTCTGCGCATAATCACATGTGTGTGCAATCAGAGCCACGTCTGGATTTCTTGGAATGTGGGTTCTTTGGGCTGAGTTTGTCTCTGGATGTGTGTAAATGTATGTGCATTCATGTGTGCCTGCGTGGAGATCTGGGGTTGGGTGGTAGGGTGGACCTCTGCGCATAATCACATGTGTGTGCAATCAGAGCCACGTCTGGATTTCTTGGAATGTGGGTTCTTTGGGGTGAGTTTGTCTCTGGATGTGTGCAAATGTATGTGCATTCATGTGTGCCTGCGTGGAGATCTGAGGTTGGCTGGTAGGGTGGACCTCTGCTCATAATCACATGTGTGTGCAATCAGAGCCACGTCTGGATTTCTTGGAATGTGGGTTCTTTAGGGGAGTTTATTTGTGGATGTGTGCAAATGTATGTGCATTCATGTGTGCTTGCGTGGAGATCTGAGGTTGGCTGGTAGGGTGGACCTCTGCGCATGATCACATGTGTGTGCAAGCATTATCTTTTATCCTGTCTTACTTCTCTCACCCCAACCGGTCGCAGCAGATGGCCGCCCCTCCCTGAGCCTGGTTCTGCTGGAGGTTTCTTCCTGTTAAAAGGGAGTTTTTCCTTCCTACTGTCGCCAAAGTGCTTGCTCATTGGGGGTCATATGATTGTTGGGGTGAGTTTGTCTCTGGATGTGTGCAAATGTATGTGCATTCATGTGTGCCTGCGTGGAGATCTGAGGTTGGCTGGTAGGGTGGACCTCTGCGCATAATCACATGTGTGTGCAATCAGAGCCACGTCTGGATTTCTTGGAATGTGGGTTCTTTGGGGTGAGTTTGTCTCTGGATGTGTGCAAATGTATGTGCATTCATGTGTGCCTGCGTGGAGATCTGGGGTTGGCTGGTAGGGTGGACCTCTGCGCATAATCACATGTGTGTGCAATCAGAGCCACGTCTGGATTTCTTGGAATGTGGGTTCTTTGGGGTTAGTTTGTCTCTGGATGTGTGCAAATGTATGTGCATTCATGTGTGCTTGCGTGGAGATCTGAGGTTGGCTGGTAGGGTGGACCTCTGCGCATGATCACATGTGTGTGCAAGCATTATCTTTTATCCTGTCTTACTTCTCTCACCCCAACCGGTCGCAGCAGATGGCCGCCCCTCCCTGAGCCTGGTTCTGCTGGAGGTTTCTTCCTGTTAAAAGGGAGTTTTTCCTTCCTACTGTCGCCAAAGTGCTTGCTCATTGGGGGTCATATGATTGTTGGGGTGAGTTTGTCTCTGGATGTGTGCAAATGTATGTGCATTCATGTGTGCCTGCGTGGAGATCTGAGGTTGGCTGGTAGGGTGGACCTCTGCGCATAATCACATGTGTGTGCAATCAGAGCCACGTCTGGATTTCTTGGAATGCGGGTTCTTTAGGGGAGTTTATTTGTGGATGTGTGCAAATGTATGTGTATTCATGTGTGCTTGCGTGGAGATCTGAGGTTGGCTGGTAGGGTGGACCTCTGCGCATAATCACATGTGTGTGCAATCAGAGCCACGTCTGGATTTCTTGGAATGTGGGTTCTTTGGGGTTAGTTTGTCTCTGGATGTGTGCAAATGTATGTGCATTCATGTGTGCTTGCGTGGAGATCTGAGGTTGGCTGGTACGGTGGACCTCTGCGCATGATCACATGTGTGCAAGCATTATCTTTTATCCTGTCTTACTTCTCTCACCCCAACCGGTCGCAGCAGATGGCCACCCCTCCCTGAGCCTGGTTCTGCTGGAGGTTTCTTCCTGTTAAAAGGGAGTTTTTCCTTCCTACTGTCGCCAAAGTGCTTGCTCATTGGGGGTCATATGATTGTTGGGGTGAGTTTGTCTCTGGATGTGTGCAAATGTATGTGCATTCATGTGTGCCTGCGTGGAGATCTGGGGTTTGCTGGTAGGGTGGACCTCTGCGCATAATCACATGTGTGTGCAATCAGAGCCACGTCTGGATTTCTTGGAATGTGGGTTCTTTGGGGTTAGTTTGTCTCTGGATGTGTGCAAATGTATGTGCATTCATGTGTGCTTGCGTGGAGATCTGAGGTTGGCTGGTAGGGTGGACCTCTGCGCATAATCACATGTGTGTGCAATCAGAGCCACGTCTGGATTTCTTGGAATGTGGGTTCTTTAGGGGAGTTTATTTGTGGATGTGTGCAAATGTATGTGCATTCATGTGTGCCTGCGTGGAGATCTGGGGTTAGGTGGTAGGGTGGACCTCTGCGCATAATCACATGTGTGTGCAATCAGAGCCACGTCTGGATTTCTTGGAATGTGGGTTCTTTGGGGTGAGTTTGTCTCTGGATGTGTGCAAATGTATGTGCATTCATGTGTGCTTGCGTGGAGATCTGAGGTTGGCTGGTAGGGTGGACCTCTGCGCATAATCACATGTGTGTGCAATCAGAGCCACGTCTGGATTTCTTGGAATGTGGGTTCTTTGGGCTGAGTTTGTCTCTGGATGTGTGCAAATGTATGTACATTCATGTGTGCCTGCGTGGAGATCTGGGGTTGGGTGGTAGGGTGGACCTCTGCGCATAATCACATGTGTGTGCAATCAGAGCCACGTCTGGATTTCTTGGAATGTGGGTTCTTTGGGGTGAGTTTGTCTCTGGATGTGTGCAAATGTATGTGCATTCATGTGTGCTTGCGTGGAGATCTGAGGTTGGCTGGTAGGGTGGACCTCTGCGCAAAATCACATGTGTGTGCAAGCATTATCTTTTATCTTGTCTTACTTCTCTCACCCCAACCGGTCGCAGCAGATGGCCACCCCTCCCTGAGCCTGGTTCTGCTGGAGGTTTCTTCCTGTTAAAAGGGAGTTTTTCCTTCCTACTGTCGCCAAAGTGCTTGCTCATTGGGGGTCATATGATTATTGGGGTGAGTTTGTCTCTGGATGTGTGCAAATGTATGTGCATTCATGTGTGCCTGCGTGGAGATCTGAGGTTGGCTGGTAGGGTGGACCTCTGCGCATAATCACATGTGTGTGCAATCAGAGCCACGTCTGGATTTCTTGGAATGTGGGTTCTTTGGGGTGAGTTTGTCTCTGGATGTGTGCAAATGTATGTGCATTCATGTGTGCCTGCGTGGAGATCTGGGGTTGGCTGGTAGGGTGGACCTCTGCGCATAATCACATGTGTGTGCAATCAGAGCCACGTCTGGATTTCTTGAAATGTGGGTTCTTTTGGGTTAGTTTGTCTCTGGATGTGTGCAAATGTATGTGCATTCATGTGTGCTTGCGTGGACATCTGAGGTTGGCTGGTAGGGTGGACCTCTGCGCATAATCACATGTGTGCAATCAGAGCCACGTCTGGATTTCTTGGAATGTGGGTTGTTTAGGGGAGTTTATTTGTGGATGTGTGCAAATGTATGTGCATTCATGTGTGCTTGCGTGGAGATCTGAGGTTGGCTGGTAGGGTGGACCTCTGCGCATAATCACATGTGTGTGCAATCAGAGCCACGTCTGGATTTCTTGGAATGTGGGTTCTTTGGGGTTAGTTTGTCTCTGGATGTGTGCAAATGTATGTGCATTCATGTGTGCTTGCGTGGAGATCTGAGGTTGGCTTTTACGGTGGACCTCTGCGCATGATCACATGTGTGTGCAAGCATTATCTTTTATCCTGTCTTACTTCTCTCACCCCAACCGGTCGCAGCAGATGGCCGCCCCTCCCTGAGCCTGGTTCTGCTGGAGGTTTCTTCCTGTTAAAAGGGAGTTTTTCCTTCCTACTGTCGCCAAAGTGCTTGCTCATTGGGGGTCATATGATTGTTGGGGTGAGTTTGTCTCTGGATGTGTGCAAATGTATGTGCATTCATGTGTGCCTGCTTGGAATTCTGGGGTTGGGTTGTAGGGTTGACCTCTGCGCATAATCACATGTGTGTGCAATCAGAGCCACGTCTGGATTTCTTGGAATGTGGGTTCTTTAGGGGAGTTTATTTGTGGATGTGTGCAAATGTATGTGCATTCATGTGTGCTTGCGTGGAGATCTGAGGTTGGCTGGTAGGGTGGACCTCTGCGCATAATCACATGTGTGTGCAATCAGAGCCACGTCTGGATTTCTTGGAATGTGGGTTCTTTGGGCTGAGTTTGTCCCTGGATGTGTGCAAATGTATGTGCATTCATGTGTGCCTGCGTGGAGATCTGAGATTGGCTGGTAGGGTGGACCTCTGCGCATAATCACATGTGTGTGCAATCAGAGCCACGTCTGGATTTCTTGGAATGTGGGTTCTTTAGGGGAGTTTATTTGTGGATGTGTGCAAATGTATGTGCATTCATGTGTGCTTGCGTGGAGATCTGAGGTTGGCTGGTAGGGTGGACCTCTGCGCAAAATCACATGTGTGTGCAAGCATTATCTTTTATCCTGTCTTACTTATCTTGGAATGTGGGTTCTTTGGGGTGAGTTTGTCTCTGGATGTGTGCAAATGTATGTGCATTCATGTGTGCCTGCGTGGAGATCTGGGGTTGGGTGGTAGGGTGGACCTCTGCGCATAATCACATTTGGTGCAATCAGAGCCACGTCTGGATTTCTTGGAATGTGGGTTCTTTGGGCTGAGTTTGTCTCTGGATGTGTGCAAATATATGTGCATTCATGTGTGCCTGCGTGGAGATCTGAGGTTGGCTGGTAGGGTGGACCTCTGCGCATAATCACATGTGTGTGCAATCAGAGCCACGTCTGGATTTCTTGGAATGTGGGTTCTTTAGGGGAGTTTATTTGTGGATGTGTGCAAATGTATGTGCATTCATGTGTGCTTGCGTGGAGATCTGAGGTTGGCTGGTAGGGTGGACCTCTGCACATAATCACATGTGTGTGCAATCAGAGCCACGTCTGGATTTCTTGGAATGTGGGTTCTTTAGGGGAGTTTATTTGTGGATGTGTGCAAATGTATGTGCATTCATGTGTGCCTGCGTGGAGATCTGAGGTTGGCTGGTAGGGTGGACCTCTGCGCATAATCACATGTGTGTGCAATCAGAGCCACGTCTGGATTTCTTGGAATGTGGGTTCTTTAGGGGAGTTTATTTTTGGATGTGTGCAAATGTATGTGCATTCATGTGTGCCTGCGTGGAGATCTGAGGTTGGCTGGTAGGGTGGACCTCTGCGCATAATCACATGTGTGTGCAATCAGAGCCACGTCTGGATTTCTTGGAATGTGGGTTCTTTGGGGTTAGTTTGTCTCTGGATGTGTGCAAATGTATGTGCATTCATGTGTGCCTGCGTGGAGATCTGAGGTTGGCTGGTAGGGTGGACCTCTGCGCATAATCACATGTGTGTGCAATCAGAGCCACGTCTGGATTTCTTGGAATGTGGGTTCTTTGGGGTTAGTTTGTCTCTGGATGTGTGCAAATGTATGTGCATTCATGTGTGCTTGCGTGGAGATCTGAGATTGGCTGGTAGGGTGGACCTCTGCGCATGATCACATGTGTGTGCAAGCATTATCTTTTATCCTGTCTTACTTCTCTCACCCCAACCGGTCGCAGTAGATGGCCGCCCCTCCCTGAGCCTGGTTCTGCTGGAGGTTTCTTCCTGTTAAAAGGGAGTTTTTCCTTCCTACTGTCGCCAAAGTGCTTGCTCATTGGGGGTCATATGATTGTTGGGGTGAGTTTGTCTCTGGATGTGTGCAAATGTATGTGCATTCATGTGTGCCTGCGTGGAGATCTGAGGTTGGCTGGTAGGGAGGACCTCTGCGCATAATCAAATGTGTGTGCAATCAGAACCACATCTGGATTTCTTGGAATGTGGGTTCTTTGGGGTTAGTTTGTCTCTGGATGTGTGCAAATGTATGTGCATTCATGTGTGCCTGCGTGGAGATCTGAGGTTGGCTGGTAGGGTGGACCTCTGCGCATAATCACATGTGTGTGCAATCAGAGCCACGTCTGGATTTCTTGGAATGTGGGTTCTTTAGGGGAGTTTATTTGTGGATGTGTGCAAATGTATGTGCATTCATGTGTGCCTGCGTGGAGATCTGGGGTTGGGTGGTAGGATGGACCTCTGCGCATAATCACATGTGTGTGCAATCAGAGCCACGTCTGGATTTCTTGGAATGTGGGTTCTGTGGGGTTAGTTTGTCTCTGGATGTGTGCAAATGTATGTGCATTCATGTGTGCTTGCGTGGAGATCTGAGGTTGGCTTGTAGGGTGGACCTCTGCGCATGATCACATGTGTGTGAAAGCATTATCTTTTAACCTGTCTTACTACTCTCACCCCAACCGGTCGCAGCAGATGGCTGCCCCTCCCTGAGCCTGGTTCTGCTGGAGGTTTCTTCCTGTTAAAAGGGAGTTTTTCCTTCCTACTGTCGCCAAAGTGCTTGCTCATTGGGGGTCATATGATTGTTGGGGTGAGTTTGTCTCTGGATGTGTGCAAATATACGTGCATTCATGTGTGCTTGCGTGGAGATCTGAGGTTGGCTGGTAGGGTGGACCTCTGCGCATAATCACATGTGTGTGCAATCAGAGCCACGTCTGGATTTCTTGGAATGTGGGTTCTTTAGGGGAGTTTATTTGTGGATGTGTGCAAATGGATGTGCATTCATGTGTGCCTGCGTGGAGATCTGAGGTTGGCTGGTAGGGTGGACCTCTGCGCAAAATCACATGTGTGTGCAAGCATTATCTTTTATCCTGTCTTACTTCTCTTGGAATGTTGGTTGTTTGGGGTGAGTTTGTCTCTGGATGTGTGCAAATGGATGTGCATTCATGTGTGCCTGCGTGGAGATCTGGGGTTGGGTGGTAGGGTGGACCTCTGCGCATAATCACATGTGTGTGCAATCAGAGCCACGTCTGGATTTCTTGGAATGTGGGTTCTTTGGGGTTAGTTTGTCTCTGGATGTGTGCAAATATATGTGCATTCATGTGTGCCTGCATGGAGATCTGAGGTTGGCTGGTAGGGTGGACCTCTGCGCATAATCACATGTGTGTGCAATCAGAGCCACGTCTGGATTTCTTGGAATGTGGGTTCTTTAGGGGAGTTTATTTGTGGATGTGTGCAAATGTATGTGCATTCATGTGTGCTTGCGTGGAGATCTGAGGTTGGCTGGTAGGGTGGACCTCTGCGCATAATCACATGTGTGTGCAATCAGAGCCACGTCTGGATTTCTTGGAATGTGGGTTCTTTAGGGGAGTTTATTTGTGGATGTGTGCAAATGGATGTGCATTCATGTGTGCCTGCGTGGAGATCTGAGGTTGGCTGGTAGGGTGGACCTCTGCGCATAATCACATGTGTGTGCAATCAGAGCCACGTCTGGATTTCTTGGAATGTGGGTTCTTTGGGGTTAGTTTGTCTCTGGATGTGTGCAAATGTATGTGCATTCATGTGTGCCTGCGTGGAGATCTGAGGTTGGCTGGTAGGGTGGACCTCTGCGCATAATCACATGTGTGTGCAATCAGAGCCACGTCTGGATTTCTTGGAATGTGGGTTCTTTGGGGTTAGTTTGTCTCTGGATGTGTGCAAATGTATGTGCATTCATGTGTGCTTGCGTGGAGATCTGAGGTTGGCTGGTAGGGTGGACCTCTGCGCATGATCACATGTGTGTGCAAGCATTATCTTTTATCCTGTCTTACTTCTCTCACCCCAACCGGTCGCAGCAGATGGCCGCCCCTCCCTGAGCCTGGTTCTGCTGGAGGTTTCTTCCTGTTAAAAGGGAGTTTTTCCTTCCTACTGTCGCCAAAGTGCTTGCTCATTGGGGGTCATATGATTGTTGGGGTGAGTTTGTCTCTGGATGTGTGCAAATGTATGTGCATTCATGTGTGCCTGCGTGGAGATCTGAGGTTGGCTGGTAGGGAGGACCTCTGCGCATAATCAAATGTGTGTGCAATCAGAACCACATCTGGATTTCTTGGAATGTGGGTTCTTTGGGGTTAGTTTGTCTCTGGATGTGTGCAAATGTATGTGCATTCATGTGTGCCTGCGTGGAGATCTGAGGTTGGCTGGTAGGGTGGACCTCTGCGCATAATCACATGTGTGTGCAATCAGAGCCACGTCTGGATTTCTTGGAATGTGGGTTCTTTAGGGGAGTTTATTTGTGGATGTGTGCAAATGTATGTGCATTCATGTGTGCCTGCGTGGAGATCTGGGGTTGGGTGGTAGGATGGACCTCTGCGCATAATCACATGTGTGTGCAATCAGAGCCACGTCTGGATTTCTTGGAATGTGGGTTCTGTGGGGTTAGCTTGTCTCTGGATGTGTGCAAATGTATGTGCATTCATGTGTGCTTGCGTGGAGATCTGAGGTTGGCTTGTAGGGTGGACCTCTGCGCATGATCACATGTGTGTGAAAGCATTATCTTTTAACCTGTCTTACTACTCTCACCCCAACCGGTCGCAGCAGATGGCCGCCCCTCCCTGAGCCTGGTTCTGCTGGAGGTTTCTTCCTGTTAAAAGGGAGTTTTTCCTTCCTACTGTCGCCAAAGTGCTTGCTCATTGGGGGTCATATGATTGTTGGGGTGAGTTTGTCTCTGGATGTGTGCAAATGTATGTGCATTCATGTGTGCCTGCGTGGAGATCTGGGGTTGGGTGGTAGGGTGGACCTCTGCGCATAATCACATGTGTGTGCAATCAGAGCCACGTCTGGATTTCTTGGAATGTGGGTTCTTTGGGCTGAGTTTGTCTCTGGATGTGTGCAAATATATGTGCATTCATGTGTGCCTGCGTGGAGATCTGAGGTTGGCTGGTAGGGTGGACCTCTGCGCATAATCACATGTGTGTGCAATCAGAGCCACGTCTGGATTTCTTGGAATGTGGGTTCTTTAGGGGAGTTTATTTGTGGATGTGTGCAAATGTATGTGCATTCATGTGTGCTTGCGTGGAGATCTGAGGTTGGCTGGTAGGGTGGACCTCTGCGCATAATCACATGTGTGTGCAATCAGAGCCACGTCTGGATTTCTTGGAATGTGGGTTCTTTAGGGGAGTTTATTTGTGGATGTGTGCAAATGGATGTGCATTCATGTGTGCCTGCGTGGAGATCTGAGGTTGGGTGGTAGGGTGGACCTCTGCGCATAATCACATGTGTGTGCAATCAGAGCCACGTCTGGATTTCTTGGAATGTGGGTTCTGTGGGGTTAGTTTGTCTCTGGATGTGTGCAAATGTATGTGCATTCATGTGTGCTTGCGTGGAGATCTGAGGTTGGCTTGTAGGGTGGACCTCTGCGCATAATCACATGTGTGTGCAATCAGAGCCACGTCTGGATTTCTTGGAATGTGGGTTCTTTGGGGTGAGTTTGTCTCTGGATGTGTGCAAATGTATGTGCATTCATGTGTGCCTGCGTGGAGATCTGAGGTTGGCTGGTAGGGTGGACCTCTGCGCATAATCACATGTGTGTGCAATCAGAGCCACGTCTGGATTTCTTGGAATGTGGGTTCTTTGGGGTGAGTTTGTCTCTGGATGTGTGCAAATGTATGTGCATTCATGTGTGCCTGCGTGGAGATCTGAGGTTGGCTGGTAGGGTGGACCTCTGCGCATAATCACATGTGTGTGCAATCAGAGCCACGTCTGGATTTCTTGGAATGTGGGTTGTTTAGGGGAGTTTATTTGTGGATGTGTGCAAATGTATGTGCATTCATGTGTGCCTGCGTGGAGATCTGAGGTTGGCTGGTAGGGTGGACCTCTGCGCATAATCACATGTGTGTGCAATCAGAGCCACGTCTGGATTTCTTGGAATGTGGGTTCTTTAGGTGAGTTTATTTGTGGATGTGTGCAAATGGATGTGCATTCATGTGTGCCTGCGTGGAGATCTGAGGTTGGCTGGTAGGGTGGACCTCTGCGCATAATCACATGTGTGTGCAATCAGAGCCACGTCTGGATTTCTTGGAATGTGGGTTCTTTGGGGTGAGTTTGTCTCTGGATGTGTGCAAATGTATGTGCATTCATGTGTGCCTGCGTGGAGATCTGAGGTTGGCTGGTAGGGTGGACCTCTGCGCATAATCACATGTGTGTGCAATCAGAGCCACGTCTGGATTTCTTGGAATGTGGGTTCTTTGGGCTGAGTTTGTCTCTGGATGTGTGCAAATATATGTGCATTCATGTGTGCCTGCGTGGAGATCTGAGGTTGGCTGGTAGGGTGGACCTCTGCGCATAATCACATGTGTGTGCAATCAGAGCCACGTCTGGATTTCTTGGAATGTGGGTTCTTTAGGGGAGTTTATTTGTGGATGTGTGCAAATGGATGTGCATTCATGTGTGCCTGCGTGGAGATCTGAGGTTGGGTGGTAGGGTGGACCTCTGCGCATAATCACATGTGTGTGCAATCAGAGCCACGTCTGGATTTCTTGGAATGTGGGTTCTGTGGGGTTAGTTTGTCTCTGGATGTGTGCAAATGTATGTGCATTCATGTGTGCTTGCGTGGAGATCTGAGGTTGGCTTGTAGGGTGGACCTCTGCGCATAATCACATGTGTGTGCAATCAGAGCCACGTCTGGATTTCTTGGAATGTGGGTTCTTTGGGGTGAGTTTGTCTCTGGATGTGTGCAAATGTATGTGCATTCATGTGTGCCTGCGTGGAGATCTGAGGTTGGCTGGTAGGGTGGACCTCTGCGCATAATCACATGTGTGTGCAATCAGAGCCACGTCTGGATTTCTTGGAATGTGGGTTCTTTGGGGTGAGTTTGTCTCTGGATGTGTGCAAATGTATGTGCATTCATGTGTGCCTGCGTGGAGATCTGAGGTTGGCTGGTAGGGTGGACCTCTGCGCATAATCACATGTGTGTGCAATCAGAGCCACGTCTGGATTTCTTGGAATGTGGGTTGTTTAGGGGAGTTTATTTGTGGATGTGTGCAAATGTATGTGCATTCATGTGTGCCTGCGTGGAGATCTGAGGTTGGCTGGTAGGGTGGACCTCTGCGCATAATCACATGTGTGTGCAATCAGAGCCACGTCTGGATTTCTTGGAATGTGGGTTCTTTAGGGGAGTTTATTTGTGGATGTGTGCAAATGGATGTGCATTCATGTGTGCCTGCGTGGAGATCTGAGGTTGGCTGGTAGGGTGGACCTCTGCGCATAATCACATGTGTGTGCAATCAGAGCCACGTCTGGATTTCTTGGAATGTGGGTTCTTTGGGGTGAGTTTGTCTCTGGATGTGTGCAAATGTATGTGCTTTCATGTGTGCCTGCGTGGAGATCTGGGGTTGGGTGGTGGGGTTGGGCGGTAGGGTGGACCTCTGCGCATAATCACATGTGTGTGCAGTCAGAGCCACGTCTGGATTTCTTGGAATGTGGGTTCTTTAGGGGAGTTTATTTGTGGATGTGTGCAAATGTATGTGCATTCATGTGTGCCTGCTTGGAGATCTGAGGTTGGGTGGTAGGGTGGACCTCTGCGCAAAATCAAATGTGTGTGCAAGCATTATCTTTTATCCTGTCTTACTTCTCTCACCCCAACCGGTCACAGCAGATGGCCGCCCCTCCCTGAGCCTGGTTCTGCTGGAGGTTTCTTCCTGTTAAAAGGGAGTTTTCCCTTCCCACTTTCACCAAAGTGCTTGCTCATTGGGGGTCATATGATTGTTGGGGTGAGTTTGTCTCTGGATGTGTGTAAATGTATGTGCATTCATGTGTGCCTGCGTGGAGATCTGAGGTTGGCTGGTAGGGTGGACCTCTGCGCATAATCACATGTGTGTGCAATCAGAGCCACGTCTGGATTTCTTGGAATGTGGGTTCTTTGGGCTGAGTTTGTCTCTGGATGTGTGCAAATGTATGTGCATTCATGTGTGCTTGCGTGGAGATCTGAGGTTGGCTGGTAGGGTGGACCTCTGCGCATGATCACATGTGTGTGCAATCAGAGCCACGTCTGGATTTCTTGGAATGTGGGTTCTTTGGGGTGAGTTTGTCTCTGGATGTGTGCAAATGTATGTGCATTCATGTGTGCCTGCGTGGAGATCTGGGGTTGGGTGGTGGGGTTGGGTGGTAGGGTGGACCTCTGCGCATAATCACATGTGTGTGCAATCAGAGCCACGTCTGGATTTCTTGGAATGTGGGTTCTTTAGGGGAGTTTATTTGTGGATGTGTGCAAATGGATGTGCATTCATGTGTGCCTTTGTGGAGATCTGGGGTTGGGTGGTAGGGTGGACCTCTGCGCATAATCACATGTGTGTGCAATCAGAGCCACGTCTGGATTTCTTGGAATGTGGGTTCTTTGGGGTGAGTTTGTCTCTGGATGTGTGCAAATGTATGTGCATTCATGTGTGCCTGCGTGGAGATCTGGGGTTGGGTGGTGGGGTTGGGTGGTAGGGTGGACCTCTGCGCATAATCACATGTGTGTGCAATCAGAGCCACGTCTGGATTTCTTGGAATGTGGGTTCTTTAGGGGAGTTTATTTGTGGATGTGTGCAAATGTATGTGCATTCATGTGTGCCTGCGTGGAGATCTGGGGTTGGGTGGTAGGGTGGACCTCTGCGCATAATCACATGTGTGTGCAATCAGAGCCACGTCTGGATTTCTTGGAATGTGGGTTCTTTGGGGTGAGTTTGTCTCTGGATGTGTGCAAATGTATGTGCATTCATGTGTGCCTGCATGGAGATCTGAGGTTGGCTAGTAGGGTGGACCTCTGCGCATAATCACATGTGTGTGCAATCAAAGCCACGTCTGGATTTCTTGGAATGCTGGTTCTTTAGGTGAGTTTATTTGTGGATGTGTGCAAATGGATGTGCATTCATGTGTGCCTACGTGGATATCTGAGGTTGGCTGGTAGGGTGGACCTCTGCGCATAATCACATGTGTGTGCAATCAGAGCCACGTCTCGATTTCTTGGAATGTGGTTTCTTTAGGGGAGTTTATTTGTGGATGTGTGCAAATGTATGTGCATTCATGTGTGCCTGCGTGGAGATCTGAGGTTGGCTGGTAGGGTGGACCTCTGCGCATAATCACATGTGTGTGCAATCAGAGCCACGTCTGGATTTCTTGGAATGTGGGTTCTTTGGGGTGAGTTTGTCTCTGGATGTGTGCAAATGTATGTGCATTCATGTGTGCCTGCGTGGAGATCTGGGGTTGGGTGGTAGGGTGGACCTCTGCGCATAATCACATGTGTGTGCAATCAGAGCCACGTCTGGATTTCTTGGAATGTGGGTTCTTTGGGGTGAGTTTGTCTCTGGATGTGTGCAAATGTATGTGCATTCATGTGTGCTTGCGTGGAGATCTGAGGTTGGCTGGTAGGGTGGACCTCTGCGCATAATCACATGTGTGTGCAATCAGAGCCACGTCTGGATTTCTTGGAATGTGGGTTCTTTAGGGGAGTTTATTTGTGGAAGTGTGCAAATGTATGTGCATTCATGTGTGCCTGCGTGGAGATCTGAGGTTGGCTGGTAGGGTGGACCTCTGCGCATAATCACATGTGTGTGCAATCAGAGGCACGTCTGGATTTCTTGGAATGTGGGTTCTTTGGGGTGAGTTTGTCTCTGGATGTGTGCAAATGTATGTGCATTCATGTGTGCCTGCGTGGAGATCTGGGGTTGGGTGGTAGGGTGGACCTCTGCGCATAATCACATGTGTGTGCAATCAGAGCCACGTCTGGATTTCTTGGAATGTGGGTTCTTTGGGGTTAGTTTGTCTCTGGATGTGTGCAAATGTATGTGCATTCATGTGTGCCTGCGTTTAGATCTGAGGTTGGCTGGTAGGGTGGACCTCTGCGCAAACTCACATGTGTGTGCAAGCATTATCTTTTATCCTGTCTTACTTCTCTCACCCCAACCGGTCGCAGCAGATGGCCGCCCCTCCCTGAGCCTGTTTCTGCTGGAGGTTTCTTCCTGTTAAAAGGGAGTTTTTCCTTCCTACTGTCGCCAAAGTGCTTGCTCATTGGGGGTCATATGATTGTTGGGGTGAGTTTGTCTCTGGATGTGTGCAAATGTATGTGCATTCATGTGTGCCTGTGTGGAGATCTGAGGTTGGCTGGTAGGGTGGACCTCTGCGCATAATCACATGTGTGTGCAATCAGAGCCACGTCTGGATTTCTTGGAATGTGGGTTCTTTAGGGGAGTTTATTTGTGGATGTGTGCAAATGTATGTGCATTCATGTGTGCCTGCGTGGAGATCTGGGGTTGGGTGGTAGGGTGGACCTCTGCGCATGATCACATGTGTGTGCAAGCATTATCTTTTATCCTGTCTTACTTCTCTCACCCCAACCGGTCGCAGCAGATGGCCGCCCCTCCCTGAGCCTGGTTCTGCTGGAGGTTTCTTCCTGTTACAAGGGAGTTTTTCCTTCCTACTGTCGCCAAAGTGCTTGCTCATTGGGGGTCATATGATTGTTGGGGTGAGTTTGTCTCTGGATGTGTGCAAATGTATGTGCATTCATGTGTGCCTGCGTGGAGATCTGAGGTTGGCTGGTAGGGTGGACCTCTGCGCATAATCACATGTGTGTGCAATCAGAGCCACGTCTGGATTTCTTGGAATGTGGGTTCTTTGGGGTGAGTTTGTCTCTGGATGTGTGCAAATGTATGTGCATTCATGTGTGCCTGCGTGGAGATCTGAGGTTGGCTGGTAGTTTGGACCTCTGCGCATAATCCCATGTGTGTGCAATCAGAGCCACGTCTGGATTTCTTGGAATGTGGGTTCTTTGGGGTGAGTTTGTCTCTGGATGTGTGCAAATGTATGTGCATTCATGTGTGCTTGTGTGGACATCTGAGGTTGGCTGGTAGGGTGGACCTCTGCGCATAATCACGTGTGTGCAATCAGAGCCACGTCTGGATTTCTTGGAATGTGGGTTCTTTGGGGTTAGTTTGTCTCTGGATGTGTGCAAATGTATGTGCATTCATGTGTGCCTGCGTGGAGATCTGAGGTTGGCTGGTAGGGTGGACCTCTGCGCATAATCACATGTGTGTGCAATCAGAGCCACGTCTGGATTTCTTGGAATGTGGGTTCTTTAGGGGAGTTTATTTGTGGATGTGTGCAAATGTATGTGCATTCATGTGTGCTTGCGTGGAGATCTGAGGTTGTCTGGTAGGGTGGACCTCTGCGCATAATCACATGTGTGTGCAATCAGAGCCACGTCTGGATTTCTTGGAATGTGGGTTCTTTAGGGGAGTTTATTTGTGGTTGTGTGCAAATGTATGTGCATTCATGTGTGCTTGCGTGGAGATCTGAGGTTGGCTGGTAGGGTGGACCTCTGCGCATAATCACATGTGTGTGCAAGCATTATCTTTTATCCTGTCTTACTTCTCTCACCCCAACCGGTCGCAGCAGATGGCCGCCCCTCCCTGAGCCTGGTTCTGCTGGAGGTTTCTTCCTGTTAAAAGGGAGTTTTCCTTCCTACTGTCGCCAAAGTGCTTGCTCATTGGGGGTCATATGATTGTTGGGGTGAGTTTGTCTCTGGATGTGTGCAAATGTATGTGCATTCATGTGTGCCTGCGTGGAGATCTGAGGTTGGCTGGTAGGGTGGACCTCTGCGCATAATCACATGTGTGTGCAATCAGAGGCACGTCTGGATTTCTTGGAATGTGGGTTCTTTGGGGTGAGTTTGTCTCTGGATGTGTGCAAATGTATGTGCATTCATGTGTGCTTGCGTGGAGATCTGAGGTTGGCTGGTAGGGTGGACCTCTGCGCATAATCACATGTGTGTGCAATCAGAGCCACGTCTGGATTTCTTGGAATGTGGGTTCTTTGGGGTTAGTTTGTCTCTGGATTTGTGCAAATGTATGTGCATTCATGTGTGCTTGCGTGGAGATCTGAGGTTGGCTGGTAGGGTGGACCTCTGCGCATGATCACATGTGTGTGCAAGCATTATCTTTTATCCTGTCTTACTTCTCTCACCCCAACCGGTCGCAGCAGATGGCCGCCCCTCCCTGAGCCTGGTTCTGCTGGAGGTTTCTTCCTGTTTAAAGGGAGTTTTTCCTTCCTACTGTCGCCAAAGTGCTTGCTCATTCGGGGTTATATGATTGTTGGGGTGAGTTTGTCTCTGGATGTGTGCAAATGTATGTGCATTCATGTGTGCCTGCGTGGAGATCTGAGGTTGGCTGGTAGGGTGGACCTCTGCGCATAATCACATGTGTGTGCAATCAGAGCCACGTCTGGATTTCTTGGAATGTGGGTTCTTTGGGCTGAGTTTGTCTCTGGATGTGTGCAAATGTATGTGCATTCATGTGTGCCTGCGTGGAGATCTGAGGTTGGCTGGTAGGGTGGACCTCTGCGCATAATCACATGTGTGTGCAATCAGAGCCACGTCTGGATTTCTTGGAATGTGGGTTCTTTGGGGTTAGTTTGTCTCTGGATGTGTGCAAATGTATGTGCATTCATGTGTGCCTGCGTGGAGATCTGGGGTTGGGTGGTAGGGTGGACCTCTGCGCAAAATCACATGTGTGTGCAAGCATTATCTTTTATCCTGTCTTACTTATCTTGGAATGTGGGTTCTTTGGGGTGAGTTTGTCTCTGGATGTGTGCAAATGTATGTGCATTCATGTGTGCCTGCGTGGAGATCTGAGGTTGGCTGGTAGGGTGGACCTCTGCGAATAATCACATGTGTGTGCAATCAGAGCCACGTCTGGATTTCTTGGAATGTGGGTTCTTTAGGGGAGTTTATTTGTGGATGTGTGCAAATGTATGTGCATTCATGTGTGCTTGCATGGAGATCTGAGGTTGGCTGGTAGGGTGGACCTCTGCGCATAATCACATGTGTGTGCAATCAGAGCCACGTCTGGATTTCTTGGAATGTGGGTTCTTTGGGCTGAGTTTGTCTCTGGATGTGTGCAAATGTATGTGCATTCATGTGTGCCTGCGTGGAGATCTGGGGTTGGGTGGTAGGGTGGACCTCTGCGCATAATCACATGTGTGTGCAATCAGAGCCACGTCTGGATTTCTTGGAATGTGGGTTCTTTGGGGTTAGTTTGTCTCTGGATGTGTGCAAATGTATGTGCATTCATGTGTGCCTGCGTGGAGATCTGAGGTTGGCTGGTAGGGTGGACCTCTGCGCATAATCACATGTGTGTGCAATCAGAGCCACGTCTGGATTTCTTGGAATGTGGGTTCTTTAGGGGAGTTTATTTGTGGATGTGTGCAAATGTATGTGCATTCATGTGTGCTTGCGTGGAGATCTGAGGTTGGCTGGTAGGGTGGACCTCTGCGCAAAATCACATGTGTGTGCAAGCATTATCTTTTATCCTGTCTTACTTCTCTCACCCCAACCGGTCGCAGCAGATGGCCGCCCCTCCCTGAGCCTGTTTCTGCTGGAGGTTTCTTCCTGTTAAAAGGGAGTTTTTCCTTCCTACTGTCGCCAAAGTGCTTGCTCATTGGGGGTCATATGATTGTTGGGGTGAGTTTGTCTCTGGATGTGTGCAAATGTATGTGCATTCATGTGTGCCTGTGTGGAGATCTGAGGTTGGCTGGTAGGGTGGACCTCTGCGCATAATCACATGTGTGTGCAATCAGAGCCACGTCTGGATTTCTTGGAATGTGGGTTCTTTGGGGTTAGTTTGTCTCTGGATGTGTGCAAATGTATGTGCATTCATGTGTGCTTGCGTGGAGATCTGAGGTTGGCTGGTAGGGTGGACCTCTGCGCATGATCACATGTGTGTGCAAGCATTATCTTTTATCCTGTCTTACTTCTCTCACCCCAACCGGTCGCAGCAGATGGCCGCCCCTCCCTGAGCCTGGTTCTGCTGGAGGTTTCTTCCTGTTAAAAGGGAGTTTTTCCTTCCTACTGTCGCCAAAGTGCTTGCTCATTGGGGGTCATATGATTGTTGGGGTGAGTTTGTCTCTGGATGTGTGCAAATGTATGTGCATTCATGTGTGCCTGCGTGGAGATCTGAGGTTGGCTGGTAGGGTGGACCTCTGCGCATAATCACATGTGTGTGCAATCAGAGCCACGTCTGGATTTCTTGGAATGTGGGTTCTTTAGGGGAGTTTATTTGTGGATGTGTGCAAATGTATGTGCATTCATGTGTGCTTGCGTGGAGATCTGAGGTTGGCTGGTAGGGTGGACCTCTGCGCAAAATCAAATGTGTGTGCAAGCATTATCTTTTATCCTGTCTTACTTCTCTCACCCCAACCGGTCGCAGCAGATGGCCGCCCCTCCCTGAGCCTGGTTCTGCTGGAGGTTTCTTCCTGTTAAAAGGGAGTTTTCTCTTCCCACTGTCGCCAAAGTGCTTGCTCATTGGGGGTCATATGATTGTTGGGGTGAGTTTGTCTCTGGATGTGTGCAAATGTATGTGCATTCATGTGTGCCTGCGTGGAGATCTGGGGTTGGCTGGTAGGGTGGACCTCTGCGCATAATCACATGTGTGTGCAATCAGAGCCACGTCTGGATTTCTTGGAATGTGGGTTCTTTGGGGTGAGTTTGTCTCTGGATGTGTGCAAATGTATGTGCATTCATGTGTGCTTGTGTGGACATCTGAGGTTGGCTGGTAGGGTGGACCTCTGCGCATAATCACGTGTGTGCAATCAGAGCCACGTCTGGATTTCTTGGAATGTGGGTTCTTTAGGGGAGTTTATTTGTGGATGTGTGAAAATGTATGTGCATTCATGTGTGCTTGCGTGGAGATCTGAGGTTGGCTGGTAGGGTGGACCTCTGCGCATAATCAAATGTGTGTGCAAGCATTATCTTGTATCCTGTCTTACTTCTCTCACCCCAACCGGTCGCAGCAGATGGCCACCCCTCCCTGAGCCTGGTTCTGCTGGAGGTTTCTTCCTGTTACAAGGGAGTTTTTCCTTCCTACTGTCGCCAAAGTGCTTGCTCATTGGGGGTCATATGATTATTGGGGTGAGTTTGTCTCTGGATGTGTGCAAATGTATGTGCATTCATGTGTGCCTGCGTGGAGATCCGAGGTTGGCTGGTAGGGTGGACCTCTGCGCATAATCACATGTGTGTGCAATCAGAGCCACGTCTGGATTTCTTGGAATGTGGGTTCTTTAGGGTGAGTTTGTCTCTGGATGTGTGCAAATGTATGTGCATTCATGTGTGCCTGCGTGGAGATCTGGGGTTGGGTGGTAGGGTGGACCTCTGCGCATAATCATATGTGTGCAATTAGAGCCACGTCTGGATTTCTTGGAATGTGGGTTCTTTGGGGTGAGTTTGTCTCTGGATGGGTGCAAATGTATGTGCATTCATGTGTGCTTGCGTGGAGATCTGAGGTTGGCTGGTAGGGTGGACCTCTGCGCATAATCACATGTGTGTGCAATCAGAGCCACGTCTGGATGTGTGCAAATGTATGTGCATTCATGTGTGCCTGCGTTGAGATCTGGGGTTGGGTGGTAGGGTGGACCTCTGCGGATAATCACATGTGTGTGCAATCAGAGCCACGTCTGGATGTGTGCAAATGTATGTGCATTCATGTGTGCTTGCGTGGAGATCTGAGGTTGGCTGGTAGGGTGGACCTTTGCGCAAAATCACATGTGTGTGCAAGCATTATCTTTTATCCTGTCTTACTTCTCTTGGAATGTGGGTTCTTTGGGGTGAGTTTGTCTCTGGATGTGTGCAAATGTATGTGCATTCATGTGTGCCTGCGTGGAGATCTGAGATTGGCTGGTAGGGTGGACCTCTGCGCATAATCACATGTGTGTGCAATCAGAGCCACGTCTGGATTTCTTGGAATGTGGGTTCTTTGGGGTGAGTTTGTCTCTGGATGTGTGCAAATGTATGTGCATTCATGTGTGCTTGCGTGGAGATCTGAGGTTGGCTGGTAGGGTGGACCTCTGCGCATAATCACATGTGTGTGCAATCAGAGCCACGTCTGGATTTCTTGGAATGTGGGTTCGTTGGGGTTAGTCTGTCTCTGAATGTGTGCAAATGTATGTGCATTCATGTGTGCCTGCGTGGAGATCTGAGGTTGGCTGGTAGGGTGGACCTCTGCACATAATCACGTGTGTGCAATCAGAGCCACGTCTGAATTTCTTGGAATGTGGGTTCTTTGGGGTTAGTCTGTCTCTGGATGTGTGCAAATGTATGTGCATTTATGTGTGCCTGCGTGGAGATCTGAGGTTGGCTGGTAGGGTGGACCTCTGCGCATAATCACATGTGTGTGCAATCAGAGCCACGTCTGGATTTCTTGGAATGTGGGTTCTTTGGGGTGAGTTTGTCTCTGGATGTGTGCAAATGTATGTGCATTCATGTGTGCTTGTGTGGACATCTGAGGTTGGCTGGTAGGGTGGACCTCTGCGCATAATCACGTGTGTGCAATCAGAGCCACGTCTGGATTTCTTGGAATGTGGGTTCTTTAGGGGAGTTTATTTGTGGATGTGTGAAAATGTATGTGCATTCATGTGTGCTTGCGTGGAGATCTGAGGTTGGCTGGTAGGGTGGACCTCTGCGCATAATCACATGTGTGTGCAATCAGAGCCACGTCTGGATTTCTTGGAATGTGGGTTCTTTAGGGGAGTTTATTTGTGGATGTGTGCAAATGGATGTGCATTCATGTGTGCCTGCGTGGAGATCTGAGGTTGGGTGGTAGGGTGGACCTCTGCGCATAATCACATGTGTGTGCAATCAGAGCCACGTCTGGATTTCTTGGAATGTGGGTTCTGTGGGGTTAGTTTGTCTCTGGATGTGTGCAAATGTATGTGCATTCATGTGTGCTTGCGTGGAGATCTGAGGTTGGCTTGTAGGGTGGACCTCTGCGCATAATCACATGTGTGTGCAATCAGAGCCACGTCTGGATTTCTTGGAATGTGGGTTCTTTGGGCTGAGTTTGTCTCTGGATGTGTGCAAATGTATGTGCATTCATGTGTGCCTGCGTGGAGATCTGAGGTTGGCTGGTAGGGTGGACCTCTGCGCATAATCACATGTGTGTGCAATCAGAGCCACGTCTGGATTTCTTGGAATGTGGGTTCTTTGGGGTGAGTTTGTCTCTGGATGTGTGCAAATGTATGTGCATTCATGTGTGCCTGCGTGGAGATCTGAGGTTGGCTGGTAGGGTGGACCTCTGCGCATAATCACATGTGTGTGCAATCAGAGCCACGTCTGGATTTCTTGGAATGTGGGTTCTTTAGGGGAGTTTATTTGTGGATGTGTGCAAATGTATGTGCATTCATGTGTGCCTGCGTGGAGATCTGGGGTTGGGTGGTAGGGTGGACCTCTGCGCATGATCACATGTGTGTGCAAGCATTATCTTTTATCCTGTCTTACTTCTCTCACCCCAACCGGTCGCAGCAGATGGCCGCCCCTCCCTGAGCCTGGTTCTGCTGGAGGTTTCTTCCTGTTACAAGGGAGTTTTTCCTTCCTACTGTCGCCAAAGTGCTTGCTCATTGGGGGTCATATGATTGTTGGGGTGAGTTTGTCTCTGGATGTGTGCAAATGTATGTGCATTCATGTGTGCCTGCGTGGAGATCTGAGGTTGGCTGGTAGGGTGGACCTCTGCGCATAATCACATGTGTGTGCAATCAGAGCCACGTCTGGATTTCTTGGAATGTGGGTTCTTTGGGGTGAGTTTGTCTCTGGATGTGTGCAAATGTATGTGCATTCATGTGTGCCTGCGTGGAGATCTGAGGTTGGCTGGTAGGGTGGACCTCTGCGCATAATCACATGTGTGTGCAATCAGAGCCACGTCTGGATTTCTTGGAATGTGGGTTCTTTGGGGTGAGTTTGTCTCTGGATGTGTGCAAATGTATGTGCATTCATGTGTGCTTGTGTGGAGATCTGAGGTTGGCTGGTAGGGTGGACCTCTGCGCATAATCACGTGTGTGCAATCAGAGCCACGTCTGGATTTCTTGGAATGTGGGTTCTTTGGGGTTAGTTTGTCTCTGGATGTGTGCAAATGTATGTGCATTCATGTGTGCCTGCGTGGAGATCTGAGGTTGGCTGGTAGGGTGGACCTCTGCGCATAATCACATGTGTGTGCAATCAGAGCCACGTCTGGATTTCTTGGAATGTGGGTTCTTTAGGGGAGTTTATTTGTGGATGTGTGCAAATGTATGTGCATTCATGTGTGCTTGCGTGGAGATCTGAGGTTGTCTGGTAGGGTGGACCTCTGCGCATAATCACATGTGTGTGCAATCAGAGCCACGTCTGGATTTCTTGGAATGTGGGTTCTTTAGGGGAGTTTATTTGTGGTTGTGTGCAAATGTATGTGCATTCATGTGTGCTTGCGTGGAGATCTGAGGTTGGCTGGTAGGGTGGACCTCTGCGCATAATCACATGTGTGTGCAAGCATTATCTTTTATCCTGTCTTACTTCTCTCACCCCAACCGGTCGCAGCAGATGGCCGCCCCTCCCTGAGCCTGGTTCTGCTGGAGGTTTCTTCCTGTTAAAAGGGAGTTTTCCTTCCTACTGTCGCCAAAGTGCTTGCTCATTGGGGGTCATATGATTGTTGGGGTGAGTTTGTCTCTGGATGTGTGCAAATGTATGTGCATTCATGTGTGCCTGCGTGGAGATCTGAGGTTGGCTGGTAGGGTGGACCTCTGCGCATAATCACATGTGTGTGCAATCAGAGGCACGTCTGGATTTCTTGGAATGTGGGTTCTTTGGGGTGAGTTTGTCTCTGGATGTGTGCAAATGTATGTGCATTCATGTGTGCTTGCGTGGAGATCTGAGGTTGGCTGGTAGGGTGGACCTCTGCGCATAATCACATGTGTGTGCAATCAGAGCCACGTCTGGATTTCTTGGAATGTGGGTTCTTTGGGGTTAGTTTGTCTCTGGATGTGTGCAAATGTATGTGCATTCATGTGTGCTTGCGTGGAGATCTGAGGTTGGCTGGTAGGGTGGACCTCTGCGCATGATCACATGTGTTTGCAAGCATTATCTTTTATCCTGTCTTACTTCTCTCACCCCAACCGGTCGCAGCAGATGGCCGCCCCTCCCTGAGCCTGGTTCTGCTGGAGGTTTCTTCCTGTTTAAAGGGAGTTTTTCCTTCCTACTGTCGCCAAAGTGCTTGCTCATTCGGGGTTATATGATTGTTGGGGTGAGTTTGTCTCTGGATGTGTGCAAATGTATGTGCATTCATGTGTGCCTGCGTGGAGATCTGAGGTTGGCTGGTAGGGTGGACCTCTGCGCATAATCACATGTGTGTGCAATCAGAGCCACGTCTGGATTTCTTGGAATGTGGGTTCTTTGGGCTGAGTTTGTCTCTGGATGTGTGCAAATGTATGTGCATTCATGTGTGCCTGCGTGGAGATCTGAGGTTGGCTGGTAGGGTGGACCTCTACGCATAATCACATGTGTGTGCAATCAGAGCCACGTCTGGATTTCTTGGAATGTGGGTTCTTTGGGGTTAGTTTGTCTCTGGATGTGTGCAAATGTATGTGCATTCATGTGTGCCTGCGTGGAGATCTGGGGTTGGGTGGTAGGGTGGACCTCTGCGCAAAATCACATGTGTGTGCAAGCATTATCTTTTATCCTGTCTTACTTATCTTGGAATGTGGGTTCTTTGGGGTGAGTTTGTCTCTGGATGTGTGCAAATGTATGTGCATTCATGTGTGCCTGCGTGGAGATCTGAGGTTGGCTGGTAGGGTGGACCTCTGCGCATAATCACATGTGTGTGCAATCAGAGCCACGTCTGGATTTCTTGGAATGTGGGTTCTTTAGGGGAGTTTATTTGTGGATGTGTGCAAATGTATGTGCATTCATGTGTGCTTGCGTGGAGATCTGAGGTTGGCTGGTAGGGTGGACCTCTGCGCATAATCACATGTGTGTGCAATCAGAGCCACGTCTGGATTTCTTGGAATGTGGGTTCTTTGGGCTGAGTTTGTCTCTGGATGTGTGCAAATGTATGTGCATTCATGTGTGCCTGCGTGGAGATCTGGGGTTGGGTGGTAGGGTGGACCTCTGCGCATAATCACATGTGTGTGCAATCAGAGCCACGTCTGGATTTCTTGGAATGTGGGTTCTTTGGGGTTAGTTTGTCTCTGGATGTGTGCAAATGTATGTGCATTCATGTGTGCCTGCGTGGAGATCTGAGGTTGGCTGGTAGGGTGGACCTCTGCGCATAATCACATGTGTGTGCAATCAGAGCCACGTCTGGATTTCTTGGAATGTGGGTTCTTTAGGGGAGTTTATTTGTGGATGTGTGCAAATGTATGTGCATTCATGTGTGCTTGCGTGGAGATCTGAGGTTGGCTGGTAGGGTGGACCTCTGCGCAAAATCACATGTGTGTGCAAGCATTATCTTTTATCCTGTCTTACTTCTCTCACCCCAACCGGTCGCAGCAGATGGCCGCCCCTCCCTGAGCCTGTTTCTGCTGGAGGTTTCTTCCTGTTAAAAGGGAGTTTTTCCTTCCTACTGTCGCCAAAGTGCTTGCTCATTGGGGGTCATATGATTGTTGGGGTGAGTTTGTCTCTGGATGTGTGCAAATGTATGTGCATTCATGTGTGCCTGTGTGGAGATCTGAGGTTGGCTGGTAGGGTGGACCTCTGCGCATAATCACATGTGTGTGCAATCAGAGCCACGTCTGGATTTCTTGGAATGTGGGTTCTTTGGGGTTAGTTTGTCTCTGGATGTGTGCAAATGTATGTGCATTCATGTGTGCTTGCGTGGAGATCTGAGGTTGGCTGGTAGGGTGGACCTCTGCGCATGATCACATGTGTGTGCAAGCATTATCTTTTATCCTGTCTTACTTCTCTCACCCCAACCGGTCGCAGCAGATGGCCGCCCCTCCCTGAGCCTGGTTCTGCTGGAGGTTTCTTCCTGTTAAAAGGGAGTTTTTCCTTCCTACTGTCGCCAAAGTGCTTGCTCATTGGGGGTCATATGATTGTTGGGGTGAGTTTGTCTCTGGATGTGTGCAAATGTATGTGCATTCATGTGTGCCTGCGTGGAGATCTGAGGTTGGCTGGTAGGGTGGACCTCTGCTCATAATCACATGTGTGTGCAATCAGAGCCACGTCTGGATTTCTTGGAATGTGGGTTCTTTAGGGGAGTTTATTTGTGGATGTGTGCAAATGTATGTGCATTCATGTGTGCTTGCGTGGAGATCTGAGGTTGGCTGGTAGGGTGGACCTCTGCGCAAAATCAAATGTGTGTGCAAGCATTATCTTTTATCCTGTCTTACTTCTCTCACCCCAACCGGTCGCAGCAGATGGCCGCCCCTCCCTGAGCCTGGTTCTGCTGGAGGTTTCTTCCTGTTAAAAGGGAGTTTTCTCTTCCCACTGTCGCCAAAGTGCTTGCTCATTGGGGGTCATATGATTGTTGGGGTGAGTTTGTCTCTGGATGTGTGCAAATGTATGTGCATTCATGTGTGCCTGCGTGGAGATCTGGGGTTGGCTGGTAGGGTGGACCTCTGCGCATAATCACATGTGTGTGCAATCAGAGCCACGTCTGGATTTCTTGGAATGTGGGTTCTTTGGGGTGAGTTTGTCTCTGGATGTGTGCAAATGTATGTGCATTCATGTGTGCTTGTGTGGACATCTGAGGTTGGCTGGTAGGGTGGACCTCTGCGCATAATCACGTGTGTGCAATCAGAGCCACGTCTGGATTTCTTGGAATGTGGGTTCTTTAGGGGAGTGTATTTGTGGATGTGTGAAAATGTATGTGCATTCATGTGTGCTTGCGTGGAGATCTGAGGTTGGCTGGTAGGGTGGACCTCTGCGCATAATCAAATGTGTGTGCAAGCATTATCTTGTATCCTGTCTTACTTCTCTCACCCCAACCGGTCGCAGCAGATGGCCACCCCTCCCTGAGCCTGGTTCTGCTGGAGGTTTCTTCCTGTTACAAGGGAGTTTTTCCTTCCTACTGTCGCCAAAGTGCTTGCTCATTGGGGGTCATATGATTATTGGGGTGAGTTTGTCTCTGGATGTGTGCAAATGTATGTGCATTCATGTGTGCCTGCGTGGAGATCCGAGGTTGGCTGGTAGGGTGGACCTCTGCGCATAATCACATGTGTGTGCAATCAGAGCCACGTCTGGATTTCTTGGAATGTGGGTTCTTTAGGGTGAGTTTGTCTCTGGATGTGTGCAAATGTATGTGCATTCATGTGTGCCTGCGTGGAGATCTGGGGTTGGGTGGTAGGGTGGACCTCTGCGCATAATCATATGTGTGCAATTAGAGCCACGTCTGGATTTCTTGGAATGTGGGTTCTTTGGGGTGAGTTTGTCTCTGGATGGGTGCAAATGTATGTGCATTCATGTGTGCTTGCGTGGAGATCTGAGGTTGGCTGGTAGGGTGGACCTCTGCGCATAATCACATGTGTGTGCAATCAGAGCCACGTCTGGATGTGTGCAAATGTATGTGCATTCATGTGTGCCTGCGTTGAGATCTGGGGTTGGGTGGTAGGGTGGACCTCTGCGCATAATCACATGTGTGTGCAATCAGAGCCACGTCTGGATGTGTGCAAATGTATGTGCATTCATGTGTGCTTGCGTGGAGATCTGAGGTTGGCTGGTAGGGTGGACCTTTGCGCAAAATCACATGTGTGTGCAAGCATTATCTTTTATCCTGTCTTACTTCTCTTGGAATGTGGGTTCTTTGGGGTGAGTTTTTCTCTGGATGGGTGCAAATGTATGTGCATTCATGTGTGCCTGCGTGGAGATCTGAGATTGGCTGGTAGGGTGGACCTCTGCGCATAATCACATGTGTGTGCAATCAGAGCCACGTCTGGATTTCTTGGAATGTGGGTTCTTTGGGGTGAGTTTGTCTCTGGATGTGTGCAAATGTATGTGCATTCATGTGTGCTTGCGTGGACATCTGAGGTTGGCTGGTGGGGTGGACCTCTGCGCATAATCACATGTGTGTGCAATCAGAGCCACGTCTGGATTTCTTGGAATGTGGGTTCGTTGGGGTTAGTCTGTCTCTGAATGTGTGCAAATGTATGTGCATTCATGTGTGCCTGCGTGGAGATCTGAGGTTGGCTGGTAGGGTGGACCTCTGCACATAATCACGTGTGTGCAATCAGAGCCACGTCTGAATTTCTTGGAATGTGGGTTCTTTGGGGTTAGTCTGTCTCTGGATGTGTGCAAATGTATGTGCATTTATGTGTGCCTGCGTGGAGATCTGAGGTTGGCTGGTAGGGTGGACCTCTGCGCATAATCACATGTGTGTGCAATCAGAGCCACGTCTGGATTTCTTGGAATGTGGGTTCTTTGGGGTGAGTTTGTCTCTGGATGTGTGCAAATGTATGTGCATTCATGTGTGCTTGTGTGGACATCTGAGGTTGGCTGGTAGGGTGGACCTCTGCGCATAATCACGTGTGTGCAATCAGAGCCACGTCTGGATTTCTTGGAATGTGGGTTCTTTAGGGGAGTTTATTTGTGGATGTGTGAAAATGTATGTGCATTCATGTGTGCTTGCGTGGAGATCTGAGGTTGGCTGGTAGGGTGGACCTCTGCGCATAATCACATGTGTGTGCAATCAGAGCCACGTCTGGATTTCTTGGAATGTGGGTTCTTTAGGGGAGTTTATTTGTGGATGTGTGCAAATGGATGTGCATTCATGTGTGCCTGCGTGGAGATCTGAGGTTGGGTGGTAGGGTGGACCTCTGCGCATAATCACATGTGTGTGCAATCAGAGCCACGTCTGGATTTCTTGGAATGTGGGTTCTGTGGGGTTAGTTTGTCTCTGGATGTGTGCAAATGTATGTGCATTCATGTGTGCTTGCGTGGAGATCTGAGGTTGGCTGGTAGGGTGGACCTCTGCGCATAATCACATGTGTGTGCAATCAGAGCCACGTCTGGATTTCTTGGAATGTGGGTTCTTTGGGCTGAGTTTGTCTCTGGATGTGTGCAAATGTATGTGCATTCATGTGTGCCTGCGTGGAGATCTGAGGTTGGCTGGTAGGGTGGACCTCTGCGCATAATCACATGTGTGTGCAATCAGAGCCACGTCTGGATTTCTTGGAATGTGGGTTCTTTGGGGTGAGTTTGTCTCTGGATGTGTGCAAATGTATGTGCATTCATGTGTGCCTGCGTGGAGATCTGAGGTTGGCTGGTAGGGTGGACCTCTGCGCATAATCACATGTGTGTGCAATCAGAGCCACGTCTGGATTTCTTGGAATGTGGGTTGTTTAGGGGAGTTTATTTGTGGATGTGTGCAAATGTATGTGCATTCATGTGTGCCTGCGTGGAGATCTGAGGTTGGCTGGTAGGGTGGACCTCTGCGCATAATCACATGTGTGTGCAATCAGAGCCACGTCTGGATTTCTTGGAATGTGGGTTCTTTAGGTGAGTTTATTTGTGGATGTGTGCAAATGGATGTGCATTCATGTGTGCCTGCGTGGAGATCTGAGGTTGGCTGGTAGGGTGGACCTCTGCGCATAATCACATGTGTGTGCAATCAGAGCCACGTCTGGATTTCTTGGAATGTGGGTTCTTTAGGGGAGTTTATTTGTGGATGTGTGCAAATGTATGTGCATTCATGTGTGCCTGCGTGGAGATCTGAGGTTGGCTGGTAGGGTGGACCTCTGCGCATAATCACATGTGTGTGCAATCAGAGCCACGTCTGGATTTCTTGGAATGTGGGTTCTTTAGGGGAGTTTATTTGTGGATGTGTGCAAATGGATGTGCATTCATGTGTGCCTGCGTGGAGATCTGAGGTTGGCTGGTAGGGTGGACCTCTGCGCATAATCACATGTGTGTGCAATCAGAGCCACGTCTGGATTTCTTGGAATGTGGGTTCTTTGGGGTGAGTTTGTCTCTGGATGTGTGCAAATGTATGTGCATTCATGTGTGCCTGCGTGGAGATCTGGGGTTGGGTGGTGGGGTTGGGCGGTAGGGTGGACCTCTGCGCATAATCACATGTGTGTGCAGTCAGAGCCACGTCTGGATTTCTTGGAATGTGGGTTCTTTAGGGGAGTTTATTTGTGGATGTGTGCAAATGTATGTGCATTCATGTGTGCCTGCTTGGAGATCTGAGGTTGGGTGGTAGGGTGGACCTCTGCGCAAAATCAAATGTGTGTGCAAGCATTATCTTTTATCCTGTCTTACTTCTCTCACCCCAACCGGTCACAGCAGATGGCCGCCCCTCCCTGAGCCTGGTTCTGCTGGAGGTTTCTTCCTGTTAAAAGGGAGTTTTCCCTTCCCACTTTCACCAAAGTGCTTGCTCATTGGGGGTCATATGATTGTTGGGGTGAGTTTGTCTCTGGATGTGTGTAAATGTATGTGCATTCATGTGTGCCTGCGTGGAGATCTGAGGTTGGCTGGTAGGGTGGACCTCTGCGCATAATCACATGTGTGTGCAATCAGAGCCACGTCTGGATTTCTTGGAATGTGGGTTCTTTGGGCTGAGTTTGTCTCTGGATGTGTGCAAATGTATGTGCATTCATGTGTGCTTGCGTGGAGATCTGAGGTTGGCTGGTAGGGTGGACCTCTGCGCATGATCACATGTGTGTGCAATCAGAGCCACGTCTGGATTTCTTGGAATGTGGGTTCTTTGGGGTGAGTTTGTCTCTGGATGTGTGCAAATGTATGTGCATTCATGTGTGCCTGCGTGGAGATCTGGGGTTGGGTGGTGGGGTTGGGTGGTAGGGTGGACCTCTGCGCATAATCACATGTGTGTGCAATCAGAGCCACGTCTGGATTTCTTGGAATGTGGGTTCTTTAGGGGAGTTTATTTGTGGATGTGTGCAAATGGATGTGCATTCATGTGTGCCTTTGTGGAGATCTGGGGTTGGGTGGTAGGGTGGACCTCTGCGCATAATCACATGTGTGTGCAATCAGAGCCACGTCTGGATTTCTTGGAATGTGGGTTCTTTGGGGTGAGTTTGTCTCTGGATGTGTGCAAATGTATGTGCATTCATGTGTGCCTGCGTGGAGATCTGGGGTTGGGTGGTGGGGTTGGGTGGTAGGGTGGACCTCTGCGCATAATCACATGTGTGTGCAATCAGAGCCACGTCTGGATTTCTTGGAATGTGGGTTCTTTAGGGGAGTTTATTTGTGGATGTGTGCAAATGTATGTGCATTCATGTGTGCCTGCGTGGAGATCTGGGGTTGGGTGGTAGGGTGGACCTCTGCGCATAATCACATGTGTGTGCAATCAGAGCCACGTCTGGATTTCTTGGAATGTGGGTTCTTTGGGGTGAGTTTGTCTCTGGATGTGTGCAAATGTATGTGCATTCATGTGTGCCTGCATGGAGATCTGAGGTTGGCTAGTAGGGTGGACCTCTGCGCATAATCACATGTGTGTGCAATCAAAGCCACGTCTGGATTTCTTGGAATGCTGGTTCTTTAGGTGAGTTTATTTGTGGATGTGTGCAAATGGATGTGCATTCATGTGTGCCTACGTGGATATCTGAGGTTGGCTGGTAGGGTGGACCTCTGCGCATAATCACATGTGTGTGCAATCAGAGCCACGTCTGGATTTCTTGGAATGTGGTTTCTTTAGGGGAGTTTATTTGTGGATGTGTGCAAATGTATGTGCATTCATGTGTGCCTGCGTGGAGATCTGAGGTTGGCTGGTAGGGTGGACCTCTGCGCATAATCACATGTGTGTGCAATCAGAGCCACGTCTGGATTTCTTGGAATGTGGGTTCTTTGGGGTGAGTTTGTCTCTGGATGTGTGCAAATGTATGTGCATTCATGTGTGCCTGCGTGGAGATCTGGGGTTGGGTGGTAGGGTGGACCTCTGCGCATAATCACATGTGTGTGCAATCAGAGCCACGTCTGGATTTCTTGGAATGTGGGTTCTTTGGGGTGAGTTTGTCTCTGGATGTGTGCAAATGTATGTGCATTCATGTGTGCTTGCGTGGAGATCTGAGGTTGGCTGGTAGGGTGGACCTCTGCGCATAATCACATGTGTGTGCAATCAGAGCCACGTCTGGATTTCTTGGAATGTGGGTTCTTTAGGGGAGTTTATTTGTGGATGTGTGCAAATGTATGTGCATTCATGTGTGCTTGCGTGGAGATCTGAGGTTGGCTGGTAGGGTGGACCTCTGCGCATAATCACATGTGTGTGCAATCAGAGCCACGTCTGGATTTCTTGGAATGTGGGTTCTTTAGGGGAGTTTATTTGTGGATGTGTGCAAATGTATGTGCATTCATGTGTGCCTGCGTGGAGATCTGAGGTTGGCTGGTAGGGTGGACCTCTGCGCATAATCACATGTGTGTGCAATCAGAGGCACGTCTGGATTTCTTGGAATGTGGGTTCTTTGGGGTGAGTTTGTCTCTGGATGTGTGCAAATGTATGTGCATTCATGTGTGCCTGCGTGGAGATCTGGGGTTGGGTGGTAGGGTGGACCTCTGCGCATAATCACATGTGTGTGCAATCAGAGCCACGTCTGGATTTCTTGGAATGTGGGTTCTTTGGGGTTAGTTTGTCTCTGGATGTGTGCAAATGTATGTGCATTCATGTGTGCCTGCGTTTAGATCTGAGGTTGGCTGGTAGGGTGGACCTCTGCGCAAACTCACATGTGTGTGCAAGCATTATCTTTTATCCTGTCTTACTTCTCTCACCCCAACCGGTCGCAGCAGATGGCCGCCCCTCCCTGAGCCTGTTTCTGCTGGAGGTTTCTTCCTGTTAAAAGGGAGTTTTTCCTTCCTACTGTCGCCAAAGTGCTTGCTCATTGGGGGTCATATGATTGTTGGGGTGAGTTTGTCTCTGGATGTGTGCAAATGTATGTGCATTCATGTGTGCCTGTGTGGAGATCTGAGGTTGGCTGGTAGGGTGGACCTCTGCGCATAATCACATGTGTGTGCAATCAGAGCCACGTCTGGATTTCTTGGAATGTGGGTTCTTTAGGGGAGTTTATTTGTGGATGTGTGCAAATGTATGTGCATTCATGTGTGCCTGCGTGGAGATCTGGGGTTGGGTGGTAGGGTGGACCTCTGCGCATAATCCCATGTGTGTGCAATCAGAGCCACGTCTGGATTTCTTGGAATGTGGGTTCTTTGGGGTGAGTTTGTCTCTGGATGTGTGCAAATGTATGTGCATTCATGTGTGCTTGTGTGGACATCTGAGGTTGGCTGGTAGGGTGGACCTCTGCGCATAATCACGTGTGTGCAATCAGAGCCACGTCTGGATTTCTTGGAATGTGGGTTCTTTGGGGTTAGTTTGTCTCTGGATGTGTGCAAATGTATGTGCATTCATGTGTGCCTGCGTGGAGATCTGAGGTTGGCTGGTAGGGTGGACCTCTGCGCATAATCACATGTGTGTGCAATCAGAGCCACGTCTGGATTTCTTGGAATGTGGGTTCTTTAGGGGAGTTTATTTGTGGATGTGTGCAAATGTATGTGCATTCATGTGTGCTTGCGTGGAGATCTGAGGTTGTCTGGTAGGGTGGACCTCTGCGCATAATCACATGTGTGTGCAATCAGAGCCACGTCTGGATTTCTTGGAATGTGGGTTCTTTAGGGGAGTTTAATTGTGGTTGTGTGCAAATGTATGTGCATTCATGTGTGCTTGCGTGGAGATCTGAGGTTGTCTGGTAGGGTGGACCTCTGCGCATAATCACATGTGTGTGCAATCAGAGCCACGTCTGGATTTCTTGGAATGTGGGTTCTTTAGGGGAGTTTATTTGTGGTTGTGTGCAAATGTATGTGCATTCATGTGTGCTTGCGTGGAGATCTGAGGTTGGCTGGTAGGGTGGACCTCTGCGCATAATCACATGTGTGTGCAATCAGAGCCACGTCTGGATTTCTTGGAATGTGGGTTCTTTGGGGTTAGTCTGTCTCTGGATGTGTACAAATGTATGTGCATTCATGTGTGCCTGCATGGAGATCTGAGGTTGGCTGGTAGGGTGGACCTCTGCGCATAATCACATGTGTGTGCAATCAGAGCCACGTCTGGATTTCTTGGAATGTGGGTTCTTTAAGGGAATTTATTTGTGGATGTGTGCAAATGTATGTGCATTCATGTGTGCCTGCGTGGAGATCTGGGGTAGGGCGGTAGGGTGGACCTCTGCGCATAATCACATGTGTGTGCAAGCATTATCTTTTATCCTGTCTTACTTCTCTCACCCCAACCGGTCGCAGCAGATGGCCGCCCCTCCCTGAGCCTGGTTCTGCTGGAGGTTTCTTCCTGTTAAAAGGGAGTTTTCCTTCCTACTGTCGCCAAAGTGCTTGCTCATTGGGGGTCATATGATTGTTGGGGTGAGTTTGTCTCTGGATGTGTGCAAATGTATGTGCATTCATGTGTGCCTGCGTGGAGATCTGAGGTTGGCTGGTAGGGTGGACCTCTGCGCATAATCACATGTGTGTGCAATCAGAGCCACGTCTGGATTTCTTGGAATGTGGGTTCTTTAGGGGAGTTTAATTGTGGTTGTGTGCAAATGTATGTGCATTCATGTGTGCTTGCGTGGAGATCTGAGGTTGGCTGGTAGGGTGGACCTCTGCGCATAATCACATGTGTGTGCAATCAGAGCCACGTCTGGATTTCTTGGAATGTGGGTTCTTTAGGGGAGTTTATTTGTGGATGTGTGCAAATGTATGTGCATTCATGTGTGCTTGCGTGGAGATCTGAGGTTGGCTGGTAGGGTGGACCTCTGCGCATAATCACATGTGTGTGCAATCAGAGCCACGTCTGGATTTCTTGGAATGTGGGTTCTTTGGGGTTAGTTTGTCTCTGGATTTGTGCAAATGTATGTGCATTCATGTGTGCTTGCGTGGAGATCTGAGGTTGGCTGGTAGGGTGGACCTCTGCGCATGATCACATGTGTGTGCAAGCATTATCTTTTATCCTGTCTTACTTCTCTCACCCCAACCGGTCGCAGCAGATGGCCGCCCCTCCCTGAGCCTGGTTCTGCTGGAGGTTTCTTCCTGTTTAAAGGGAGTTTTTCCTTCCTACTGTCGCCAAAGTGCTTGCTCATTCGGGGTTATATGATTGTTGGGGTGAGTTTGTCTCTGGATGTGTGCAAATGTATGTGCATTCATGTGTGCCTGCGTGGAGATCTGAGGTTGGCTGGTAGGGTGGACCTCTGCGCATAATCACATGTGTGTGCAATCAGAGCCACGTCTGGATTTCTTGGAATGTGGGTTCTTTGGGCTGAGTTTGTCTCTGGATGTGTGCAAATGTATGTGCATTCATGTGTGCCTGCGTGGAGATCTGAGGTTGGCTGGTAGGGTGGACCTCTACGCATAATCACATGTGTGTGCAATCAGAGCCACGTCTGGATTTCTTGGAATGTGGGTTCTTTGGGGTTAGTTTGTCTCTGGATGTGTGCAAATGTATGTGCATTCATGTGTGACTGCGTGGAGATCTGGGGTTGGGTGGTAGGGTAGGACCTGTACGCAAAATCACATGTGTGTGCAAGCATTATCTTTTATCCTGTCTTACTTATCTTGGAATGTGGGTTCTTTGGGGTGAGTTTGTCTCTGGATGTGTGCAAATGTATGTGCATTCATGTGTGCCTGCGTGGAGATCTGAGGTTGGCTGGCAGGGTGGACCTCTGCGAATAATCACATGTGTTCAATCAGAGCCACGTCTGGATTTCTTGGAATGTGGGTTCTTTAGGGGAGTTTATTTGTGGATGTGTGCAAATGTATGTGCATTCATGTGTGCTTGCATGGAGATCTGAGGTTGGCTGGTAGGGTGGACCTCTGCGCATAATCACATGTGTGTGCAATCAGAGCCACGTCTGGATTTCTTGGAATGTGGGTTCTTTGGGCTGAGTTTGTCTCTGGATGTGTGCAAATGTATGTGCATTCATGTGTGCCTGCGTGGAGATCTGGGGTTGGGTGGTAGGGTGGACCTCTGCGCATAATCACATGTGTGTGCAATCAGAGCCACGTCTGGATTTCTTGGAATGTGGGTTCTTTGGGGTTAGTTTGTCTCTGGATGTGTGCAAATGTATGTGCATTCATGTGTGCCTGCGTGGAGATCTGAGGTTGGCTGGTAGGGTGGACCTCTGCTCATAATCACATGTGTGTGCAATCAGAGCCACGTCTGGATTTCTTGGAATGTGGGTTCTTTAGGGGAGTTTATTTGTGGATGTGTGCAAATGTATGTGCATTCATGTGTGCTTGCGTGGAGATCTGAGGTTGGCTGGTAGGGTGGACCTCTGCGCAAACTCACATGTGTGTGCAAGCATTATCTTTTATCCTGTCTTACTTCTCTCACCCCAACCGGTCGCAGCAGATGGCCGCCCCTCCCTGAGCCTGTTTCTGCTGGAGGTTTCTTCCTGTTAAAAGGGAGTTTTTCCTTCCTACTGTCGCCAAAGTGCTTGCTCATTGGGGGTCATATGATTGTTGGGGTGAGTTTGTCTCTGGATGTGTGCAAATGTATGTGCATTCATGTGTGCCTGTGTGGAGATCTGAGGTTGGCTGGTAGGGTGGACCTCTGCGCATAATCACATGTGTGTGCAATCAGAGCCACGTCTGGATTTCTTGGAATTTGGGTTCTTTGGGGTTAGTTTGTCTCTGGATGTGTGCAAATGTATGTGCATTCATGTGTGCTTGCGTGGAGATCTGAGGTTGGCTGGTAGGGTGGACCTCTGCGCATGATCACATGTGTGTGCAAGCATTATCTTTTATCCTGTCTTACTTCTCTCACCCCAACCGGTCGCAGCAGATGGCCGCCCCTCCCTGAGCCTGGTTCTGCTGGAGGTTTCTTCCTGTTAAAAGGGAGTTTTTCCTTCCTACTGTCGCCAAAGTGCTTGCTCATTGGGGGTCATATGATTGTTGGGGTGAGTTTGTCTCTGGATGTGTGCAAATGTATGTGCATTCATGTGTGCCTGCGTGGAGATCTGAGGTTGGCTGGTAGGGTGGACCTCTGCTCATAATCACATGTGTGTGCAATCAGAGCCACGTCTGGATTTCTTGGAATGTGGGTTCTTTAGGGGAGTTTATTTGTGGATGTGTGCAAATGTATGTGCATTCATGTGTGCTTGCGTGGAGATCTGAGGTTGGCTGGTAGGGTGGACCTCTGCGCAAAATCAAATGTGTGTGCAAGCATTATCTTTTATCCTGTCTTACTTCTCTCACCCCAACCGGTCGCAGCAGATGGCCGCCCCTCCCTGAGCCTGGTTCTGCTGGAGGTTTCTTCCTGTTAAAAGGGAGTTTTCTCTTCCCACTGTCGCCAAAGTGCTTGCTCATTGGGGGTCATATGATTGTTGGGGTGAGTTTGTCTCTGGATGTGTGCAAATGTATGTGCATTCATGTGTGCCTGCGTGGAGATCTGGGGTTGGCTGGTAGGGTGGACCTCTGCGCATAATCACATGTGTGTGCAATCAGAGCCACGTCTGGATTTCTTGGAATGTGGGTTCTTTGGGGTGAGTTTGTCTCTGGATGTGTGCAAATGTATGTGCATTCATGTGTGCTTGTGTGGACATCTGAGGTTGGCTGGTAGGGTGGACCTCTGCGCATAATCACGTGTGTGCAATCAGAGCCACGTCTGGATTTCTTGGAATGTGGGTTCTTTAGGGGAGTGTATTTGTGGATGTGTGAAAATGTATGTGCATTCATGTGTGCTTGCGTGGAGATCTGAGGTTGGCTGGTAGGGTGGACCTCTGCGCATAATCAAATGTGTGTGCAAGCATTATCTTGTATCCTGTCTTACTTCTCTCACCCCAACCGGTCGCAGCAGATGGCCACCCCTCCCTGAGCCTGGTTCTGCTGGAGGTTTCTTCCTGTTACAAGGGAGTTTTTCCTTCCTACTGTCGCCAAAGTGCTTGCTCATTGGGGGTCATATGATTATTGGGGTGAGTTTGTCTCTGGATGTGTGCAAATGTATGTGCATTCATGTGTGCCTGCGTGGAGATCCGAGGTTGGCTGGTAGGGTGGACCTCTGCGCATAATCACATGTGTGTGCAATCAGAGCCACGTCTGGATTTCTTGGAATGTGGGTTCTTTAGGGTGAGTTTGTCTCTGGATGTGTGCAAATGTATGTGCATTCATGTGTGCCTGCGTGGAGATCTGGGGTTGGGTGGTAGGGTGGACCTCTGCGCATAATCATATGTGTGCAATCAGAGCCACGTCTGGATTTCTTGGAATGTGGGTTCTTTGGGGTGAGTTTGTCTCTGGATGGGTGCAAATGTATGTGCATTCATGTGTGCTTGCGTGGAGATCTGAGGTTGGCTGGTAGGGTGGACCTCTGCGCATAATCACATGTGTGTGCAATCAGAGCCACGTCTGGATGTGTGCAAATGTATGTGCATTCATGTGTGCCTGCGTTGAGATCTGGGGTTGGGTGGTAGGGTGGACCTCTGCGCATAATCACATGTGTGTGCAATCAGAGCCACGTCTCGATGTGTGCAAATGTATGTGCATTCATGTGTGCTTGCGTGGAGATCTGAGGTTGGCTGGTAGGGTGGACCTTTGCGCAAAATCACATGTGTGTGCAAGCATTATCTTTTATCCTGTCTTACTTCTCTTGGAATGTGGGTTCTTTGGGGTGAGTTTTTCTCTGGATGGGTGCAAATGTATGTGCATTCATGTGTGCCTGCGTGGAGATGTGATGTTGGCTGGTAGGGTGGACCTCTGCGCATAATCACATGTGTGTGCAATCAGAGCCACGTCTGGATTTCTTGGAATGTGGGTTCGTTGGGGTTAGTCTGTCTCTGGATGTGTGCAAATGTATGTGCATTCATGTGTGCCTGCGTGGAGATCTGAGGTTGGCTGGTAGGGTGGACCTCTGCACATAATCACGTGTGTGCAATCAGAGCCACGTCTGAATTTCTTGGAATGTGGGTTCTTTGGGGTTAGTCTGTCTCTGGATGTGTGCAAATGTATGTGCATTTATGTGTGCCTGCGTGGAGATCTGAGGTTGGCTGGTAGGGTGGACCTCTGCGCATAATCACATGTGTGTGCAATCAGAGCCACGTCTGGATTTCTTGGAATGTGGGTTCTTTGGGGTGAGTTTGTCTCTGGATGTGTGCAAATGTATGTGCATTCATGTGTGCTTGTGTGGACATCTGAGGTTGGCTGGTAGGGTGGACCTCTGCGCATAATCACGTGTGTGCAATCAGAGCCACGTCTGGATTTCTTGGAATGTGGGTTCTTTAGGGGAGTTTATTTGTGGATGTGTGAAAATGTATGTGCATTCATGTGTGCTTGCGTGGAGATCTGAGGTTGGCTGGTAGGGTGGACCTCTGCGCATAATCAAATGTGTGTGCAAGCATTATCTTGTATCCTGTCTTACTTCTCTCACCCCAACCGGTCGCAGCAGATGGCCGCCCCTCCCTGAGCCTGGTTCTGCTGGAGGTTTCTTCCTGTTACAAGGGAGTTTTTCCTTCCTACTGTCGCCAAAGTGCTTGCTCATTGGGGGTCATATGATTATTGGGGTGAGTTTGTCTCTGGATGTGTGCAAATGTATGTGCATTCATGTGTGCCTGCGTGGAGATCCGAGGTTGGCTGGTAGGGTGGACCTCTGCGCATAATCACATGTGTGTGCAATCAGAGCCACGTCTGGATTTCTTGGAATGTGGGTTCTTTGGGGTTAGTTTGTCTCTGGATGTGTGCAAATGTATGTGCATTCATATGTGCCTGCATGGAGATCTGAGGTTGGCTGGTAGGGTGGACCTCTGCGCATAATCACATGTGTGTGCAATCAGAGCCACGTCTGGATTTCTTGGAATGTGGGTTCTTTGGGGTGAGTTTGTCTCTGGATGTGTGCAAATGTATGTGCATTCATGTGTGCTTGCGTGGACATCTGAGGTTGGCTGGTGGGGTGGACCTCTGCGCATAATCACATGTGTGTGCAATCAGAGCCACGTCTGGATTTCTTGGAATGTGGGTTCTTTGGGGTTAGTTTGTCTCTGGATGTGTGCAAATGTATGTGCATTCATGTGTGCCTGCGTTGAGATCTCGGGTTGGCTGGTAGGGTGGACCTCTGCGCATAATCACATGTGTGTGCAATCAGAGCCACGTCTGGATGTGTGCAAATGTATGTGCATTCATGTGTGCTTGCGTGGAGATCTGAGGTTGGCTGGTAGGGTGGACCTCTGCGCAAAATCACATGTGTGTGCAAGCATTATCTTTTATCCTGTCTTACTTCTCTTGGAATGTGGGTTCTTTGGGGTGATTTTGTCTCTGGATGTGTGCAAATGTATGTGTATTCATGTGTGCCTGCGTGGAGATCTGGGGTTGGGTGGTAGGGTGGACCTCTGCGCATTATCACATGTGTGTGCAATCAGAGCCACGTCTGGATTTCTTGGAATGTGGGTTCTTTGGGCTGAGTTTGTCCCTGGATGTGTGCAAATGTATGTGCATTCATGTGTGCCTGTGTGGAGATCTGAGGTTGGCTGGTAGGGTGGACCTCTGCGCATAATCACATGTGTGTGCAATCAGAGCCACGTCTGGATTTCTTGGAATGTGGGTTCTTTGGGGTTAGTTTGTCTCTGGATGTGTGCAAATGTATGTGCATTCATGTGTGCCTGCGTGGAGATCTGGGGTTGGGTGGTAGGGTGGACCTCTGCGCATAATCACATGTGTGTGCAATCAGAGCCACGTCTGGATTTCTTGGAATGTGGGTTCTTTGGGGTGAGTTTGTCTCTGGATGTGTGCAAATGTATGTGCATTTATGTGTGCCTGCGTGGAGATCTGGGGTTGGCTGGTAGGGTGGACCTCTGCACATAATCACATGTGTGTGCAATCAGAGCCACGTCTGAATTTCTTGGAATGTGGGTTCTTTGGGGTTAGTCTGTCTCTGGATGTGTGCAAATGTATGTGCATTTATGTGTGCCTGCGTGGAGATCTGAGGTTGGCTGGTAGGGTGGACCTCTGCGCATAATCACATGTGTGTGCAATCAGAGCCACGTCTGGATTTCTTGGAATGTGGGTTCTTTGGGGTGAGTTTGTCTCTGGATGTGTGCAAATGTATGTGCATTCATGTGTGCTTGTGTGGACATCTGAGGTTGGCTGGTAGGGTGGACCTCTGCGCATAATCACGTGTGTGCAATCAGAGCCACGTCTGGATTTCTTGGAATGTGGGTTCTTTAGGGGAGTTTATTTGTGGATGTGTGAAAATGTATGTGCATTCATGTGTGCTTGCGTGGAGATCTGAGGTTGGCTGGTAGGGTGGACCTCTGCGCATAATCAAATGTGTGTGCAAGCATTATCTTGTATCCTGTCTTACTTCTCTCACCCCAACCGGTCGCAGCAGATGGCCGCCCCTCCCTGAGCCTGGTTTTGCTGGAGGTTTCTTCCTGTTACAAGGGAGTTTTTCCTTCCTACTGTCGCCAAAGTGCTTGCTCATTGGGGGTCATATGATTATTGGGGTGAGTTTGTCTCTGGATGTGTGCAAATGTATGTGCATTCATGTGTGCCTGCGTGGAGATCCGAGGTTGGCTGGTAGGGTGGACCTCTGCGCATAATCACATGTGTGTGCAATCAGAGCCACGTCTGGATTTCTTGGAATGTGGGTTCTTTGGGGTGAGTTTGTCTCTGGATGGGTGCAAATGTATGTGCATTCATGTGTGCCTGCGTGGAGATCTGAGATTGGCTGGTAGGGTGGACCTCTGCGCATAATCACATGTGTGTGCAATCAGAGCCACGTCTGGATTTCTTGGAATGTGGGTTCTTTGGGGTGAGTTTGTCTCTGGATGGGTGCAAATGTATGTGCATTCATGTGTGCCTGCGTGGAGATCTGAGATTGGCTGGTAGGGTGGACCTCTGCGCATAATCACATGTGTGTGCAATCAGAGCCACGTCTGGATTTCTTGGAATGTGGGTTCTTTGGGGTGAGTTTGTCTCTGGATGTGTGCAAATGTATGTGCATTCATGTGTGCTTGCGTGGAGATCTGAGGTTGGCTGGTAGGGTGGACCTCTGCGCATAATCACATGTGTGTGCAATCAGAGCCACGTCTGGATATGTGCAAATGTATGTGCATTCATGTGTGCTTGCGTGGAGATCTGAGGTTGGCTGGTAGGGTGGACCTCTGCGCAAAATCACATGTGTGTGCAAGCATTATCTTTTATCCTGTCTTACTTCTCTTGGAATGTGGGTTCTTTGGGGTGATTTTGTCTCTGGATGTGTGCAAATGTATGTGTATTCATGTGTGCCTGCGTGGAGATCTGGGGTTGGGTGGTAGGGTGGACCTCTGCGCATTATCACATGTGTGTGCAATCAGAGCCACGTCTGGATTTCTTGGAATGTGGGTTCTTTGGGCTGAGTTTGTCCCTGGATGTGTGCAAATGTATGTGCATTCATGTGTGCCTGTGTGGAGATCTGAGGTTGGCTGGTAGGGTGGACCTCTGCGCATAATCACATGTGTGTGCAATCAGAGCCACGTCTGGATTTCTTGGAATGTGGGTTCTTTGGGGTTAGTTTGTCTCTGGATGTGTGCAAATGTATGTGCATTCATGTGTGCTTGCGTGGAGATCTGAGGTTGGCTGGTAGGGTGGACCTCTGCGCAAAATCACATGTGTGTGCAAGCATTATCTTTTATCCTGTCTTACTTCTCTTGGAATGTGGGTTCTTTGGGGTGATTTTGTCTCTGGATGTGTGCAAATGTATGTGTATTCATGTGTGCCTGCGTGGAGATCTGGGGTTGGGTGGTAGGGTGGACCTCTGCGCATTATCACATGTGTGTGCAATCATAGCCACGTCTGGATTTCTTGGAATGTGGGTTCTTTGGGCTGAGTTTGTCCCTGGATGTGTGCAAATGTATGTGCATTCATGTGTGCCTGTGTGGAGATCTGAGGTTGGCTGGTAGGGTGGACCTCTGCGCATAATCACATGTGTGTGCAATCAGAGCCACGTCTGGATTTCTTGGAATGTGGGTTCTTTGGGGTTAGTTTGTCTCTGGATGTGTGCAAATGTATGTGCATTCATGTGTGCCTGCGTGGAGATCTGGGGTTGGGTGGTAGGGTGGACCTCTGCGCATAATCACATGTGTGTGCAATCAGAGCCACGTCTGGATTTCTTGGAATGTGGGTTCGTTGGGGTTAGTCCGTCTCTGAATGTGTGCAAATGTATGTGCATTCATGTGTGCCTGCGTGGAGATCTGAGGTTGGCTGGTAGGGTGGACCTCTGCGCATAATCACATGTGTGTGCAATCAGAGCCACGTCTGGATTTCTTGGAATGTGGGTTCTTTGGGGTGAGTTTGTCTCTGGATGTGTGCAAATGTATGTGCATTCATGTATGCTTGCGTGGACATCTGAGGTTGGCTGGTGGGGTGGACCTCTGCGCATAATCACATGTGTGTGCAATCAGAGCCACGTCTGGATTTCTTGGAATGTGGGTTCTTTGGGGTGAGTTTGTCTCTGGATGTGTGCAAATGTATGTGCATTCATGTGTGCTTGCGTGGAGATCTGAGGTTGGCTGGTAGGGTGGACCTCTGCGCATAATCACATGTGTGTGCAATCAGAGCCACGTCTGGATGTGTGCAAATGTATGTGCATTCATGTGTGCTTGCGTGGAGATCTGAGGTTGGCTGGTAGGGTGGACCTCTGCGCAAAATCACATGTGTGTGCAAGCATTATCTTTTATCCTGTCTTACTTCTCTTGGAATGTGGGTTCTTTGGGGTGATTTTGTCTCTGGATGTGTGCAAATGTATGTGTATTCATGTGTGCCTGCGTGGAGATCTGGGGTTGGCTGGTAGGGTGGACCTCTGCACATAATCACATGTGTGTGCAATCAGAGCCACGTCTGAATTTCTTGGAATGTGGGTTCTTTGGGGTTAGTCTGTCTCTGGATGTGTGCAAATGTATGTGCATTTATGTGTGCCTGCGTGGAGATCTGAGGTTGGCTGGTAGGGTGGACCTCTGCGCATAATCACATGTGTGTGCAATCAGAGCCACGTCTGGATTTCTTGGAATGTGGGTTCTTTGGGGTGAGTTTGTCTCTGGATGTGTGCAAATGTATGTGCATTCATGTGTGCTTGTGTGGACATCTGAGGTTGGCTGGTAGGGTGGACCTCTGCGCATAATCACATGTGTGTGCAATCAGAGCCACGTCTGGATTTCTTGGAATGTGGGTTCTTTAGGGGAGTTTATTTGTGGATCTGTGCAAATGTATGTGCATTCATGTGTGCTTGCGTGGAGATCTGAGGTTGGCTGGTAGGGTGGACCTCTGCGTATAATCACATGTGTGTGCAATCAGAGCCACGTCTGGATTTCTTGGAATGTGGGTTCTTTGGGGTGAGTTTGTCTCTGGATGTGTGCAAATGTATGTGCATTCATGTGTGCCTGCGTGGAGATCTGGGGTTTTCTGGTAGGGTGGACCTCTGCACATAATCACATGTGTGTGCAATCAGAGCCACGTCTGAATTTCTTGGAATGTGGGTTCTTTGGGGTTAGTCTGTCTCTGGATGTGTGCAAATGTATGTGCATTTATGTGTGCCTGCGTGGAGATCTGAGGTTGGCTGGTAGGGTGGACCTCTGCGCATAATCACATGTGTGTGCAATCAGAGCCACGTCTGGATTTCTTGGAATGTGGGTTCTTTGGGGTGAGTTTGTCTCTGGATGTGTGCAAATGTATGTGCATTCATGTGTGCTTGTGTGGACATCTGAGGTTGGCTGGTAGGGTGGACCTCTGCGCATAATCACGTGTGTGCAATCAGAGCCACGTCTGGATTTCTTGGAATGTGGGTTCTTTAGGGGAGTTTATTTGTGGATGTGTGAAAATGTATGTGCATTCATGTGTGCTTGCGTGGAGATCTGAGGTTGGCTGGTAGGGTGGACCTCTGCGCATAATCAAATGTGTGTGCAAGCATTATCTTGTATCCTGTCTTACTTCTCTCACCCCAACCGGTCGCAGCAGATAGCCGCCCCTCCCTGAGCCTGGTTCTGCTGGAGGTTTCTTCCTGTTACAAGGGAGTTTTTCCTTCCTACTGTCGCCAAAGTGCTTGCTCATTGGGGGTCATATGATTATTGGGGTGAGTTTGTCTCTGGATGTGTGCAAATGTATGTGCATTCATGTGTGCCTGCGTGGCGATCCGAGGTTGGCTGGTAGGGTGGACCTCTGCGCATAATCACATGTGTGTGCAATCAGAGCCACGTCTGGATTTCTTGGAATGTGGGTTCTTTAGGGTGAGTTTGTCTCTGGATGTGTGCAAATGTATGTGCATTCATGTGTGCCTGCGTGGAGATCTGGGGTTGGTTGGTAGGGTGGACCTCTGCGCATAATCACATGTGTGCAATCAGAGCCACGTCTGGATTTCTTGGAATGTGGGTTCTTTGGGGTGAGTTTGTCTCTGGATGGGTGCAAATGGATGTGCATTCATGTGTGCCTGCGTGGAGATCTGAGATTGGCTGGTAGGGTGGACCTCTGCGCATAATCACATGTGTGTGCAATCAGAGCCACGTCTGGATTTCTTGGAATGTGGGTTCTTTGGGGTGAGTTTGTCTCTGGATGTGTGCAAATGTATGTGCATTCATGTGTGCCTGCGTGGAGATCTGAGGTTGGCTGGTAGGGTGGACCTCTGCGCATAATCACATGTGTGTGCAATCAGAGCCACGTCTGGATTTCTTGGAATGTGGGTTCTTTAGGGGAGTTTATTTGTGGATGTGTACAAATGTATGTGCATTCATGTGTGCTTGAGTGGAGATCTGAGGTTGGCTGGTAGGGTGGACCTCTGCGCAAAATCAAATGTGTGTGCAAGCATTATCTTTTATCCTGTCTTACTTCTCTCACCCCAACCGGTCGCAGCAGATGGCCGCCCCTCCCTGAGCCTGGTTCTGCTGGAGGTTTCTTCCTGTTAAAAGGGAGTTTTCCCTTCCCACTGTCGCCAAAGTGCTTGCTCATTGGGGGTCATATGATTGTTGGGGTGAGTTTGTCTCTGGATGTGTGCAAATGTATGTGCATTCATGTGTGCCTGCGTGGAGATCTGAGGTTGGCTGGTAGGGTGGACCTCTGCACATAATCACATGTGTGTGCAATCAGAGGCACGTCTGGATTTCTTGAAATGTGGGTTCTTTGGGGTGAGTTTGTCTCTGGATGTGTGCAAATGTATGTGCATTCATGTGTGCCTGCGTGGAGATCTGCAGTTGGGTGGTAGGGTGGACCTCTGCGCATAATCACATGTGTGTGCAATCAGAGCCACGTCTGGATTTCTTGGAATGTGGGTTCTTTGGGGTGAGTTTGTCTCTGGATGTGTGCAAATGTATATGCATTCATGTGTGCCTGCGTGGAGATCTGGGGTTGGGTGGTAGGGTGGACCTCTGCGCATAATCACATGTGTGTGCAATCAGAGCCACGTCTGGATTTCTTGGAATGTGGGTTCTTTGGGCTGAGTTTGTCTCTGGATGTGTGCAAATGTATGTGCATTCATGTGTGCCTGCGTGGAGATCTGAGGTTGGCTGGTAGGGTGGACCTCTGCGCATAATACAACAACAACAACAATCTTTATTTATAGAGCACATTTAAAAGCCTTGGGCATACCAAAGTGCTTTACATAAAACAATAAAAAGGTTCAAACATTGATAACGGACAAATAAAAATGACGGGTATGTTCACAGATAAAAGCCACCAATAAGAATGACTACAGCACATGGGTAATAGCAAGATAAAAGCAGTACCACCATAATAAAAGACACCAATAGAAAGATAGGAGGGAATTAAGACAAGAGGTCAATAGGTCACAGCAACCAAACAAACAAACAAACAAACAAACCAGCAATTAAAAGGTGGAGAAGGCAAGTTTAAAAAGATATGTTTTAAGCTGTGATTTAAAAGAATGAATAGAATCAGATGCCCGGATGCCAATCGGGAGATTGTTCCACAGCACAGGTGCGACAAGAGCAAACGATCGATCACCTCTAGTCTTAAGTCGAGATCTGGGCTGAGCCAGCAGTAACTGTGACGATGACCTTAAAGCCCTAGAAGGAGCATAAGGGTTTAAAAGGTCCTTAAGGTAGCTGGGTGCAGTGTTGTTAGTAATTTTAAAAGTAAACAACAAAATTTTAAATTGAATACGATATTTGACAGGCAGCCAGTGCAGATCGGCAAGGACAGGAGTAATGTGGGCAAACTTGCTGGTTTTAGTTAAAATGCGAGCTGCAGCATTCTGAACTGTCTGTAATCTATGTAAAAGGGAAGAGTGAAGACCACAATAGAGTGAATTACAATAGTCTAGCCTCGACGTTACAAAGGCATGGATGAGCTTTTCTAGCTCTTTATACGGGATATAGCGCCTAGCCTTAGAGATAAGGCGAAGCTGGTAAAAGCTAGATCTGACAACAGCAGACACTTGTTTGTCAAGTGAAAAAGAGCTGTCAAATAAGACACCCAGATTCCTGACAGTATCAGAAAGAGAACTACTAAGAAAACCAAAGGCATCCTGGAGTTCGGCACGAAGGGCATTACTACCAAAAATCATAATCTCGGTTTTCTTATCATTAAGGATAAGAGTATTCGCCAACAGCCACTTCTTGACCTCAGACATGCATTCTCGGAGGCTATTCAGAGACAGAGCAAGATCGTCGTTTAGCTCAAAATAGAGCTGGATATCATCAGCATAATAGTGATAAGCAATATGATATTTCTCGAAGATGGCACTTAAAGGAAGCATGTATAATGAGAAAAGGGTAGGGCCCAGCACAGATCCCTGGGGGACACCACAGCAAACAGGAACAGCCGAAGAAGAGAATGTAGCCAGATGTACCGTAGAGAGCCGATTGGAAAGATAGGATTTAAACCAATCCAGGGCAGCGCCCTTGATGCCTACAGTGTGCTCTAGTCTCGCTAATAGGATATTATGGTCAACCATGTCAAATGCCGATGATAGATCCAAAAGCACTAAGACTGAGGGGCGTCCGTTGTCAGCCATTAGTAGGAGATCATTAAAAACACGAAGCAATGCTGATTCTGTGCTATGATGTTGTTTAAAGGCCGATTGAAATTTATCATTTATATTATTCTCATCAAGGTAGGTCTGCAGTTGGAGCAGAACCACCTTCTCAAGTATTTTAGCCAGAAAAGGAAGCTTAGAAATTGGCCTAAAATTGGCAAAATCACTAAGCTCAAGGTTCCTTTTTTTTAGAACAGGTTGGATTATGGCATGCTTGAGAGCTGAAGGTACATAGCCAGAGAGCAAGGAGAAGTTCAATATGGACAATAAACAAGGTCCAATTACACTGAAACAATCCTTAACAATACGGGATGGGAGAGCATCATGTACACAGTTAGTATTGTTCAATTTATCAATTAGACGCTTCAGAGTGGAGAGGGAAACGGGTTCAAATTGATAAAAAGTGGCCGAACATTCAGGAGTAGACATACAATCAATCACCAGAGGGAGAGTAGATCTAAGGGATAAAACTTTATCTGAAAAATAGTTAGAGAATTTTCCACAGAGACCCGGGGAAGACAGCAGTGGCAAAGAGGGACGGGGGTTCACCACAGAGTTAAAGATTTTAAATAGAATTCGTGGATTATCACCATTAGTGGTAATAATTTTAGAAAGAAAAGCCGCTTTAGCCGTTCTGGCAGCAGTTTGGAACTTCGAGCGGCTAATACGTAAAATATCATAAGAAGACTGAAGTCTATCACTCCTCCACTTCCTCTCATCACGCCGACATATACGTCGTAGAGCACGAACAGAATCATTTAACCAGCATTGTGAGTAAGTTCTAGGGCGTTTCATCTTAATGGGTGCAACAATGTTAAGAATCGAGGAACAGGTGGTTAAAAGAGTATTTGTAGAGTTCTCAAGTGTGTGTGGGGTAGAGCAATCCTGCATACTAAATGGGGAGTTAACAAAAGACGTAGTAAAGTTGACCACAGTATTGGCATTAATAGTACGCGTAGGATAAAGAGGAGAGTTTAGGTATTGTCCAGTATCACCCAGGTCTACATCGAAGATGACCGGGGAATGATCAGAGAGACCAGTATTCCTAATTTCCTTAATGCAAATGTCCACATTGAATGAAAAAACCAAATCAAGGGTGTGGCCTTGAACATGGGTAGGCTCATTCACCCACTGAATAAGATTAAAAGAATCAGTCAGCACAAGAAAATCTTTAGCCAATTGGTTATCCATACAGCAGACATGAATGTTAAAGTCTCCAGAAATAATAACAGAATCATATTTAAAAAGAACGGATCCCAGAAAATCAGCAAATTCAGAGATAAACATCTTATGGTATTTAGGCGGACGATAAACCACGACACACAAAGTGGTCCGAGAGCCAGTCAGTTCCAATAGCTGAACTTCAAAGCTGGAATAGGTTGGAGAGGATAGCAGCCGTGCATCATGTTTATTTTTGAAAACCGAGGCTAAGCCACCACCTCTACCAGTTAGCCTAGGTGAGCTAAAGAAGGCACAGTCAGGAGGTAAAAGTTCAGAGAAGGGGATGAACTCACCCGGAGAAGTCCAGGTCTCCGTTAGGAATAGGACATCCAGTCCCGAGGTGAGAAAAAAGTCATTTAGGAGGAAGGCCTTATTTGAAAGAGACCTAACATTAAATAAGGCCAACCGAATCTGGGGGGCCGGGACCTTAGTAGTAGCCCGTCGCAAGGAGCAGAGATTGTTATGTTGAACACCGCGGCCAGGCGGTGTTATCCAAAATCGGGCAGAGTGGTAAGCCACTGGACGAGCAGAGTAGGTTTGAAGGCCGACGGAGCAAATCCAACGGTGGGTTAGAAATCTAGCCGCAAAGCGGCTGCTGAGATAGTGGAAGAAACGGGATAGCTCACGGCTTGTAGAAGGGTAGTCCATAGCCATGGCTCTAATATAAGCCTTAACGCGGACCCGGACGCCACTCCTCCTACCCCGTTGCCTGAGGCGTTTCCTACGGAGCATAGGAAGAGGAGGATCGGTCGCATAGGTAGAGAAGACAGGCAGCAGGGGGATAGCGGCACCGGCGGTCCCAAGGCAGTCAGGTCGTTGAGAACAGGAAAACCGAAGATTCAGGAGCGTGTCTCTGTCATAAGTTATTAGTGTACAATCACCTAGAGAACATAAAACCAAAGATAAAACAACGAGAAGTACAACGCTAAGGTGAAGATGTAGACGAAGACGGTCAGCCATGCACACCGGCGCCATCTTGAATCCCATAATTACATGTGTGTGCAATCAGAGCCACGTCTGGATTTCTTGGAATGTGGGTTCTTTGGGGTTAGTTTGTCTCTGGATGTGTGCAAATGTATGTGCATTCATGTGTGCCTGCGTGGAGATCTGAGGTTGGCTGGTAGGGTGGACCTCTGCGCATAATCACATGTGTGTGCAATCAGAGCCACGTCTGGATTTCTTGGAATGTGGGTTCTTTGGGGTGAGTTTGTCTCTGGATGGGTGCAAATGTATGTGCATTCATGTGTGCCTGCGTGGAGATCTGGGGTTCAGTGGTAGGGTGGACCTCTGCGCATAATCACATGTGTGTGCAATCAGAGCCACGTCTGGATTTCTTGGAATGTGGGTTCTTTGGGGTGAGTTTGTCTCTGGATGGGTGCAAATGTATGTGCATTCATGTGTGCCTGCGTGGAGATCTGGGGTTCAGTGGTAGGGTGGACCTCTGCGCATAATCACATGTGTGTGCAAGCATTATCTTTTATCCTTTCTTACTTCTCTCACCCCAACCGGTCGCAGCAGATGGCCGCCCCTCCCTTAGCCTGGTTCTGCTGGAGGTTTCTTCCTGTTAAAAGGGAGTTTTTCCTTCCTACTGTCACCAAAGTGCTTGCTCATTGGGGGTCATATGATTGTTGGGGTGAGTTTGTCTCTGGATGTGTGCAAATGTATGTGCATTCATGTGTGCCTGCGTGGAGATCTGAGGTTGGCTGGTAGGGTGGACCTCTGCGCATAATCACATGTGTGTGCAATCAGAGCCACGTCTGGATTTCTTGGAATGTGGGTTCTTTGGGGTGAGTTTGTCTCTGGATGTGTGCAAATGTATGTGCATTCATGTGTGCCTGCGTGGAGATCTGGGGTTGGGTGGTAGGGTGGACCTCTGCGCATAATCACATGTGTGTGCAATCAGAGCCACGTCTGGATTTCTTGGAATGTGGGTTCTTTGGGGTGAGTTTGTCTCTGGATGTGTGCAAATGTATGTGCATTCATGTGTCCCTGCGTGGAGATCTGAGGTTGGCTGGTAGGGTGGACCTCTGCGCATAATCACATGTGTGTGCAATCAGAGCCACGTCTGGATTTCTTGGAATGTGGGTTCATTAGGGGAGTTTATTTGTGGATGTGTGCAAATGGATGTGCATTCATGTGTGCCTGCGTGGAGATCTGAGGTTGGCTGGTAGGGTGGACCTCTGCGCATAATCACATGTGTGTGCAATCAGAGCCACGTCTGGATTTCTTGGAATGTGTGTTCTTTGGGGTGAGTTTGTCTCTGGATGTGTGCAAATGTATGTGCATTCATGTGTGCCTGCGTGGAGATCTGAGGTTGGGTGGTAGGGTGGACCTCTGTGCATAATCACATGTGTGTGCAAGCATTATCTTTTATCCTGTCTTACTTCTCTCACCCCAACCGGTCGCAGCAGATGGCCGCCCCTCCCTGAGCCTGGTTCTGCTGGAGGTTTCTTCCTGTTAAAAGGGAGTTTTTCCTTCCTACTGTCGCCAAAGTCCTTGCTCATTGGGGGTCATATGATTGTTGGGGTGAGTTTGTCTCTGGATGTGTGCAAATGTATGTGCATTCATGTGTGCTTGCGTGGACATCTGAGGTTGGCTGGTAGGGTGGACCTCTGCGCATAATCACATGTGTGTGCAATCAGAGCCACGTCTGGATTTCTTGGAATGTGGGTTCTTTGGGGTGAGTTTGTCTCTGGATGGGTGCAAATGTATGTGCATTCATGTGTGCCTGCGTGGAGATCTGAGATTGGCTGGTAGGGTGGACCTCTGCGCATAATCACATGTGTGTGCAATCAGAGCCACGTCTGGATTTCTTGGAATGTGGGTTCTTTGGGGGTGAGTTTGTCTCTGGATGTGTGCAAATGTATGTGCATTCATGTGTACTGGCGTGGACATCTGAGGTTGGCTGGTAGGGTGGACCTCTGCGCATAATCACATGTGTGTGCAATCAGAGCCACTTCTGGATTTCTTGGAATGTGGGTTCTTTGGGGTTAGTTTGTCTCTGGATGTGTGCAAATGTATGTGCATTCATATGTGCCTGCGTGGAGATCTGAGGTTGGCTGGTAGGGTGGACCTCTGCGCATAATCACATGTGTGTGCAATCAGAGCCACTTCTGGATTTCTTGGAATGTGGGTTCTTTAGGTTAGTTTGTCTCTGGATGTGTGCAAATGTATGTGCATTCATATGTGCCTGCGTCGAGATCTGAGGTTGGCTGGTAGGGTGGACCTCTGCGCATAATCACATGTGTGTGCAATCAGAGCCACGTCTGGATTTCTTGGAATGTGGGTTCTTTAGGGGAGTTTATTTGTGGATGTGTGCAAATGTATGTGCATTCATGTGAGCTTGCGTGGAGATCTGAGGTTGGCTGGTAGGGTGGACCTCTGCGTAAAATCAAATGTGTGTGCAAGCATTATCTTTTATCCTGTCTTACTTCTCTCACCCCAATCGGTCGCAGCAGATGACCGCCCCTCCCTGAGCCTGGTTCTGCTGGAGGTTTCTTCCTGTTAAAAGGGAGTTTTCCCTTCCTACTGTCGCCAAAGTGCTTGCTCATTGGGGGTCATATGATTGTTGGGGTGAGTTTGTCTCTGGATGTGTGCAAATGTATGTGCATTCATGTGTGCCTGCGTGGAGATCCGAGGTTGGCTGGTAGGGTGGACCTCTGCGCATAATCACATGTGTGTGCAATCAGAGCCACGTCTGGATTTCTTGGAATGTGGGTTCATTAGGGGAGTTTATTTGTGGATGTGTGCAAATGGATGTGCATTCATGTGTGCCTGCGTGGAGATCTGAGGTTGGCTGGTAGGGTGGACCTCTGCGCATTATCACATGTGTGTGCAATCAGAGCCACGTCTGGATTTCTTGGAATGTGGGTTCTTTAGGGGAGTTTATTTGTGGATGTGTGCAAATGTATGTGCATTCATGTGTGCCTGCGTGGAGATCTGAGGTTGGCTGGTAGGGTGGACCTCTGCGCAAAATCAAATGTGTGTGCAAGCATTATCTTTTATCCTGTCTTACTTCTCTCACCCCTACCGGTCGCAGCAGATGGCCGCCCCTCCCTGAGCCTGGTTCTGCTGGAGGTTTCTTCCTGTTAAAAGGGAGTTTTCCCTTCCCACTGTCGCCAAAGTGCTTGCTCATTGGGCGTCATATGATTGTTGGGGTGAGTTTGTCTCTGGATGTGTGCAAATGTATGTGCATTCATGTGTGCCTGCGTGGAGATCTGAGGTTGGCTGGTAGGGTGGACCTCTGCGCATAATCACATGTGTGTGCAATCAGAGCCACGTCTGGATTTCTTGGAATGTGGGTTCTTTGGGGTGAGTTTGTCTCTGGATGGGTGCAAATGTATGTGCATTCATGTGTGCCTGCGTGGAGATCTGAGATTGGCTGGTAGGGTGGACCTCTGCGCATAATCACATGTGTGTGCAATCAGAGCCACGTCTGGATTTCTTGGAATGTGGGTTCTTTGGGGGTGAGTTTGTCTCTGGATGTGTGCAAATGTATGTGCATTCATGTGTACTGGCGTGGACATCTGAGGTTGGCTGGTAGGGTGGACCTCTGCGCATAATCACATGTGTGTGCAATCAGAGCCACTTCTGGATTTCTTGGAATGTGGGTTCTTTGGGGTTAGTTTGTCTCTGGATGTGTGCAAATGTATGTGCATTCATATGTGCCTGCGTGGAGATCTGAGGTTGGCTGGTAGGGTGGACCTCTGCGCATAATCACATGTGTGTGCAATCAGAGCCACTTCTGGATTTCTTGGAATGTGGGTTCTTTGGGGTTAGTTTGTCTCTGGATGTGTGCAAATGTATGTGCATTCATATGTGCCTGCGTCGAGATCTGAGGTTGGCTGGTAGGGTGGACCTCTGCGCATAATCACATGTGTGTGCAATCAGAGCCACGTCTGGATTTCTTGGAATGTGGGTTCTTTAGGGGAGTTTATTTGTGGATGTGTGCAAATGTATGTGCATTCATGTGAGCTTGCGTGGAGATCTGAGGTTGGCTGGTAGGGTGGACCTCTGCGCAAAATCAAATGTGTGTGCAAGCATTATCTTTTATCCTGTCTTACTTCTCTCACCCCAATCGGTCGCAGCAGATGACCGCCCCTCCCTGAGCCTGGTTCTGCTGGAGGTTTCTTCCTGTTAAAAGGGAGTTTTCCCTTCCTACTGTCGCCAAAGTGCTTGCTCATTGGGGGTCATATGATTGTTGGGGTGAGTTTGTCTCTGGATGTGTGCAAATGTATGTGCATTCATGTGTGCCTGCGTGGAGATCTGAGGTTGGCTGGTAGGGTGGACCTCTGCGCATAATCACATGTGTGTGCAATCAGAGCCACGTCTGGATTTCTTGGAATGTGGGTTCTTTAGGGGAGTTTATTTGTGGATGTGTGCAAATGGATGTGCATTCATGTGTGCTTGCGTGGAGATCTGAGGTTGGCTGGTAGGGTGGACCTCTGCGCATAATCACATGTGTGTGCAATCAGAGCCACGTCTGGATTTCTTGGAATGTGGGTTCGTTGGGGGTGAGTTTGTCTCTGGATGTGTGCAAATGTATGTGCATTCATGTGTACTGGCGTGGACATCTGAGGTTGGCTGGTAGGGTGGACCTCTGCGCATAATCACATGTGTGTGCAATCAGAGCCACTTCTGGATTTCTTGGAATGTGGGTTCTTTGGGGTTAGTTTGTCTCTGGATGTGTGCAAATGTATGTGCATTCATATGTGCCTGCGTGGAGATCTGAGGTTGGCTGGTAGGGTGGACCTCTGCGCATAATCACATGTGTGTGCAATCAGAGCCACGTCTGGATTTCTTGGAATGTGGGTTCTTTAGGGGAGTTTATTTGTGGATGTGTGCAAATGTATGTGCATTCATGTGAGCTTGCGTGGAGATTTGAGGTTGGCTGGTAGGGTGGACCTCTGCGCAAAATCAAATGTGTGTGCAAGCATTATCTTTTATCCTGTCTTACTTCTCTCACCCCAATCGGTCGCAGCAGATGACCGCCCCTCCCTGAGCCTGGTTCTGCTGGAGGTTTCTTCCTGTTAAAAGGGAGTTTTCCCTTCCTACTGTCGCCAAAGTGCTTGCTCATTGGGGGTCACATGATTGTTGGGGTGAGTTTGTCTCTGGATGTGTGCAAATGTATGTGCATTCATGTGTGCCTGCGTGGAGATCTGAGGTTGGCTGGTAGGGTGGACCTCTGCGCATAATCACATGTGTGTGCAATCAGAGCCACGTCTGGATTTCTTGGAATGTGGGTTCTTTGGGGTGAGTTTGTCTCTGGATGTGTGCAAATGTATGTGCATTCATGTGTGCCTGCGTGGACATCTGGGGTTCAGTGGTAGGGTGGACCTCTGCGCATAATCACATGTGTGTGCAAGCATTATCTTTTATCCTGTCTTACTTCTCTCACCCCAACCGGTCGCAGCAGATGGCCGCCCCTCCCTTAGCCTGGTTCTGCTGGAGGTTTCTTCCTGTTAAAAGGGAGTTTTTCCTTCCTACTGTCACCAAAGTGCTTGCTCATTGGGGGTCATATGATTGTTGGGGTGAGTTTATCTCTGGATGTGTGCAAATGTATGTGCATTCATGTGTGCCTGCGTGGAGATCTGAGGTTGGCTGGTAGGGTGGACCTCTGCGCATAATCACATGTGTGTGCAATCAGAGCCACGTCTGGATTTCTTGGAATGTGGGTTCTTTGGGGTGAGTTTGTCTCTGGATGTGTGCAAATGTATGTGCATTCATGTGTGCCTGCGTGGAGATCTGGGGTTGGGTGGTAGGGTGGACCTCTGCGCATAATCACATGTGTGTGCAATCAGAGCCACGTCTGGATTTCTTGGAATGTGGGTTCTTTGGGGTGAGTTTGTCTCTGGATGTGTGCAAATGTATGTGCATTCATGTGTCCCTGCGTGGAGATCTGAGGTTGGCTGGTAGGGTGGACCTCTGCGCATAATCACATGTGTGTGCAATCAGAGCCATGTCTGGATTTCTTGGAATGTGGGTTCTTTAGGGGAGTTTATTTGTGGATGTGTGCAAATGTATGTGCATTCATGTGTGCTTGCATGGAGATCTGAGGTTGGCTGGTAGGGTGGACCTCTGCGCATAATCACATGTGTGTGCAATCAGAGCCACATCTGGATTTCTTGGAATGTGGGTTCTTTAGGGGAGTTTATTTGTGGATGTGTGCAAATGGATGTGAATTCATGTGTGCCTGCGTGGAGATCTGAGGTTGGCTGGTAGGGTGGACCTCTGCGCATAATCACATGTGTGTGCAATCAGAGTCACGTCTGGATTTCTTGGAATGTGGGTTCTTTGCAGTGAGTTTGTCTCTGGATGTGTGCAAATGTATGTGCATTCATGTGTGCCTGCGTGGAGATCTGAGGTTGGCTGGTATCGTGGACCTCTGCGCATAATCACATGTGTGTGCAATCAGAGCCACGTCTGGATTTCTTGGAATGTGGGTTCTTTGGGGTGAGTTTGTTTCTGGATGTGTGCAAATGTATGTGCATTCATGTGTGCCTGCGTGGAGATCTGGGGTTGGGTGGTAGGGTGGACCTCTGCGCATAATCACATGTGTGTGCAATCAGAGCCACGTCTGGATTTCTTGGAATGTGGTTTCTTTGGGGTTAGTTTGTCTCTGGATGTGTGCAAATGTATGTGCATTCATGTGTGCCTGCGTGGAGATCTGAGGTTGGCTGGTAGGGTGGACCTCTGCGCATTATCACATGTGTGTGCAATCAGAGCCACGTCTGGATTTCTTGGAATGTGGGTTCTTTGGGGTGAGTTTGTCTCTGGATGGGTGCAAATGTATGTGCATTCATGTGTGCTTGCGTGGAGATCTGAGGTTGGCTGGTAGGGTGTACCTCTGCGCATAATCAAATGTGTGTGCAAGCATTATCTTTTATCCTGTCTTACTTCTCTCACCCCAACCGGTCGCAGCAGATGGCCGCCCCTCCCTGATCCTGGTTCTGCTGGAGGTTTCTTCCTGTTAAAAGGGAGTTTTCCCTTCCCACTGTCGCCAAAGTGCTTGCTCATTGGGGGTCATATGATTGTTGGGGTGAGTTTGTCTCTGGATGTGTGCAAATGTATGTGCATTCATGTGTGCCTGCGTGGAGATCTGAGGTTGGCTGGTAGTTTGGACTTCTGCGCATAATCACATGGTTGTGCAATCAGAGCCACGTCTGGATTTCTTGGAATGTGGGTTCTTTGGGGTGAGTTTGTCTCTGGATGTGTGCAAATGTATGTGCATTCATGTGTGCCTGCGTGGAGATCTGGGGTTGGGTGGTAGGGTGGACCTCTGCGCATAATCACATGTGTGTGCAATCAGAGCCACGTCTGGATTTCTTGGAATGTGGGTTCTTTGGGGTGAGTTAGTCTCTGGATGGGTGCAAATGTATGTGCATTCATGTGTGCCTGCGTGGAGATCTGGGGTTGTGTGGTAGGGTGGACCTCTGCGCATAATCACATGTGTGTGCAAGCATTATCTTTTATCCTGTCTTACTTCTCTCACCCCAACCGGTCGCAGCAGATGGCCACCCCTCCCTGAGCCTGGCTCTGCTGGAGGTTTCTTCCTGTTAAAAGGGAGTTTTTCCTTCTTACTGTCGCCAAAGTGCTTGCTCATTGGGGGTCATATGATTGTTGGGGTGAGTTTGTCTCTGGATGTGTGCAAATGTATGTGCATTCATGTGTGCCTGCGTGGAGATCTGAGGTTGGCTGGTATCGTGGACCTCTGCGCATAATCACATGTGTGTGCAATCAGAGCCACGTCTGGATTTCTTGGAATGTGGGTTCTTTGGGGTGAGTTTGTCACTGGATGTGTGCAAATGTATGTGCATTCATGTGTGCCTGCGTGGAGATCTGGGGTTGGGTGGTAGGGTGGACCTCTGCGCATAATCACATGTGTGTGCAATCAGAGCCACGTCTGGATTTCTTGGAATGTGGGTTCTTTGGGGTGAGTTTGTCTCTGGATGTGTGCAAATGTATGTGCATTCATGTGTGCCTGCGTGGAGATCTGGGATTGGGTGGTAGGGTGGACCTCTGCGCATAATCACATGTGTGTGCAATCAGAGCCACGTCTGGATTTCTTGGAATGTGGGTTCTTTGGGGTTAGTTTGTCTCTGGATGTGTGCAAATGTATGTGCATTCATGTGTGCCTGCGTGGAGATCTGAGGTTGGCTGGTAGGGTGGACCTCTGCGCATAATCACATGTGTGTGCAATCAGAGCCACGTCTGGATTTCTTGGAATGTGGGTTCTTTAGGGGAGTTTATTTGTGGATGTGTGCAAATGTATGTGCATTCATGTGTGCTTGCATGGAGATCTGAGGTTGGCTGGTAGGGTGGACCTCTGCGCATAATCACATGTGTGTGCAATCAGAGCCACGTCTGGATTTCTTGGAATGTGGGTTCTTTAGGGGAGTTTATTTGTGGATGTGTGCAAATGTATGTGCATTCATGTGTGCTTGCGCGGAGATCTGAGTTTGGCTGGTAGGGTGGACCTCTGCGCATAATCACATGTGTGTGCAATCAGAGCCACGTCTGGATTTCTTGGAATGTGGGTTCTTTAGGGGAGTTTATTTGTCTCCACAATAATAAGCTAACACAACCAAACACAGCTTTCAGCTCTTATTTTGAAACTGGCTTATTTAGAGAGCTGTGATGTGAGCGTGCCTGGCTCTGAGGCACTTGGGTCAGCCTCTGTTGTTTAGAACTGTTACAGACTGTGAATGACACAGACCTGTCAGTTTCCATGTTTGTCTGTAACACAGCTCAGGGGCTCAATGCTGAACGCATCCTTCCAGTGTTATTGATCCAGGACTGATACCAGCATTGGGATCAATACTACCACACACAATCACATGTGTCCACGTGATGCAGTTTGAAGAGCAATAAGATGTCTCTGTATGAGGAGGCGGGGTCACAGGAGGTTCACAGAAACTCTGCAGCAGCATCATCAGCTCACATGGAAACTTTGATGATTCACTTCTGTGGTGTTTTTACAGAAACACGTCACAAAATTAGCTCCACCTGTTTTGTGAGCTTTGAGTTTCTTGTCTTCATTCTGGATTCTTGTGTTGCTGTTTTTACACACAGCAGATATTTCCTGGTTGCTTCCTTGATGACCACATGAAGCTTTCTGAAGCTTGGATTGAAAACGCTTCATTACTCAAAGCTTTCCAACACAGGCCTCTCTGCTGCCATCTGGTGGACAAACATATGAAGTGCAGCATGAAGCTACAAATTAAACATGTGGAAGGAGAGCAAAGTGCTGCCAGACTCTTATTTCTGACAGGAACAGAAGAAACCACAGCAAACTGTTCCAGTTCTTCATCTTCATCACAATCTGTTTATTTCTGATGGTGTCTTCAGTCTGAGGGTTTGAAGTTTCCATGTCTGTGTGATGTGTGGTGTGAAGGCTGCTGGTTAAACTGGGACTCACTGTTTAAAGCACTGAGTGCTCATAGAGAGATGCTCCATGAGTCCCAGTACAGACTACAAACATGGTGGAAACTTAGCTTTGATATCCACACACTCTGCACGTCTGTGAGTAACTGTGATGAAGATGTGCAGAGATCTGTGTACAAACAGGAGAAAGACTGTAAAGACTCTGTGCTTCTAACAGCCTCTGTTAACATATGTGAGGCTGTTTGTTGTTGTTGCCATGGAGCTTTTCACTGTTTGGGTCAGCAGGTCATGTGATCAGGTTTGTTCTGTGAAAGCTGGACGATGGTTCAGAGTCAGGGTTTGTTTGCATTCATCAATAAATATCTAAATAAATCAAAGACTCCATGTTTGTTCTTTCATCATGTGACCTCTGCTCATCCATCTCTGTGTGTATCAGGATACATTTAGTTCATAATACACAGAAAAATCAGAGTTATTACCTGTAATAAATGTGAAAGTAAAGATTCCTGCAGTGATAACCAGGCAGGACTGAAACACATCCAAGCTGTCACCACGGTAACAGCACCGTCCATCCACAGGTGAGGGGAGGAGCAAAAAGAGGGACTTTCACCATTTTATACTAAAAACACTCAACTAATGTTTCTAATATGAAACAAATAAGCCCACATTAATGTGAGCATTTATTAAATAATAATAATGATGATTTCCTCCTGATCTCATTTCCATAGCAGAGAAAACTGTGGTGTATATTGAGGTGGAGGGTGTGGTCTATGGCTCAGGTGTAGAGTGAGGGTGGGGTGCACCACAGCAGCATGCTGGGACTGCTGAGGGTGGAGGAGGGAGTGATGATGACATCAGAGCTGCAGCAAAGCAGTCAGCAGCACAGAGACCAGTGAACACACAGTCTGTTCATCTTTGCATAGATACAATATACAGCACAATATTGAATGACAGACACGCTGTGGGAGCTTCCACAGATACACTGACGTCATCATCCAGAGTCCTCCTGCTGCTCCCCCCTCAGAGCCCCGTGATCAGCACCAACACATTCAGTTAGATGACAGAGTCCAGCTGCAGCTAGAATCAGCTCCCCTCTGTGAACAACAGCACAGCGTCAGTGTTTCACACTCAGTGAAAGGAGGAAACAGCAGAAGAACACCATGTGTGCTACGTTTCCCAGGACACACTACAAACTGCACAAATACAGAGCAGCATGTGGAAGGACCTGGAGCTGCATTTACAGAGAAAAGACAGCGTGATGTCCTGTATGGACAGGTGGAAGGAACCAAGTCCTCAGCTGAAACACTCGTGTTTGTCCACAGACAGGAAACACAGTAGGAAACTTCCTCACAGAAGTGCAGCTCATGGATAACACACTTCCTGTCAGTCAGAATGAGGCTGGAGCCAAACACAGAAAGGTGTTTTTGTCCAGATGAGCCCAGAGAAGAAACACGAGTGTTCACAGACATCAGAAGCTCAGAGAGGTGAAACATGAGGTTGGAGTCCTCGTCAGCATCCAGAAGAGCTGCTGTGAAACCCTGAGTACTCATGACAGACTCTGATGGCACAAACACATCATGATTCAAACAGAAAGACAAACATGGAGCTCCTGATCCTCCTGCATGAGAACAAGCTGACATGAGCGCTGTGTCTGAGAGTGTCTCCCTGTCACAGTGACAATAACACAGCTGCTGCTCACAGTCATTAAACTGACCTGAGGTCAGCTGCTAGGACGTCTCTGTGCTCCTTACATATGAACCATGTGACCTCACATCAGTGCTGTGGATGACTGTAGTCATAGAAGAGTAGAGCTGTAGCAGGTGGTGTGAGGAGGAGGAGGAGGTGGTGTATTCTAGTTAACGCAGTACTGAAACACTCCAGCAGAGGGCGCTGTTAAGTCCTTATTGTAACACAGTTACTGTGTGCAGTTATACTTCATACATAATCTGCACTTATTTCCATCAGACATGCTGTCAGTAAATGATTGGTTTCTATTGATTCTACTTCCTGTTGACTAGTTTGATGACAGTGAAACAATCACAGCTGATTGTGTGATGATGTAAACTGTCACTGTTACATTCAGTGTGTGTGACATAATGTTAGTGCAGGGCTGATAACAGCCTGGTTCTGTTAGAAACACATGAACGTGTCCATAGATCAGTGTGTGTTTAACATGAGAGCTTCAGCCCTGCTGATGTGTTAAATAAAGACATGCAGGAAAACTGATGAGACTCTGAAATAACTCTTTATATTTATAATGTAACTCTGCATCAAAAGAACAACAAAGGATCCCAGACAGGTTTATGTGAACAAAGACGATTCTGATGTTTCTGTGTTTCTAACAGTTTGACATTATTAGTAAACAGACTGCAGTGAACAGCATTTATAAAGAGCTTATATATAAAGATATGACAGCTGTTTGACAAGTTTATCACTCTGTGTTTGGACCTGATCAGTCCAGCTGTTTACTTGAAACATGTTCATTTACCTGTTCTGTTATATTCATGTTCTTGTCTCTGTTGAAAACACATTTTAATGTCCCTCAGATTTTTCTCCCAGATGAATAAATATAAAAATGACACAAACTGACTGCAACTACTTTTTGTCCTTTCTGTCAAAAACCTTCATGTGACTCATGAGAGACACGTTTCAGCTGTTTGTGACAGATCAGAAGCCAACAAATCATTTATAACACTTTCCATCATTGTTTAGCACAAACACATGTTGACACAGCAGCGGGGCCGCAGTGAGAGTCAGAGCGAGGAGATAAAAACTCCTGTTTGACCACAGCCTCAGTTTGTTCCTGCACTTCAAACACTTCCTGTTGTTGACTGGGTGGAGTCAGGAAGCCAGCGAGGCCCTGCAGGACTGAGACTGCAGACTGGGACGTGCTCTGTGATGGAGATCAACAGCATCACTGACTGTTTCTGTGAGGACACCATCATCCCAGCAGGGCTGTTTCCCAACAACAAGCCCTGGACCATCAGAGACCTGAAGCTGCTGCTGAATGAAAGAAGAGGATCTTCAGGTCTGGAACAAGGACGAGCTGAGAGTGTTAATAACGTTACTAATGTTCAGCTACACTTTACTAGGTCACATCTGTGACACACGTCACTTAAATAAAGAAGGAAATATTGGCTCTGCTGGGCCAATATTTATCTGCTGGGCCCAAAGTGACTCCTGTATTTAAACTGCTATGAATAACTTGTTGGTCTATAATATGTGAAACATGTGTCAAATGTATCCATCATGAAAGACATCAGGTCATCTTGAGCCACAAAAACATTCCTATCATGAGGTAGAAGCTGGAATCAGTTTGTTGCAGACGTTTATATATCCGATATTTATCCAGTTAAAAGCTGAAATTCAAAAACGTCTTTTCAAGAGTCGTCTGTCCAAGAGGAGCAGAAGCTGCAACAAATATAACAACAGTTATTTAAGGCTGTTTTAAACGGCCACAAAGGAGCAGATTGGTTATAATGCAGCTGCTTCAGAGGAATAAACACTGTTTTTATTTCATGTGTAACACCTTTCAATAATGTGTTGACTAAAGTCTATTGACCAGTATAAGTAAAGACACACACACAAACACACACATGGAAACACTGAAACCTGTTTTTGGTGCAGCAGCGGTCCCAGCTGCTCGCCTTTATCTAGACTGGGTCGGCTGCTGATCTCAATATAATCAATGTTTAAAGTTCTCAGTGTTTCTGTGTTGCTGCGTATAGGATCTCCCAGCATCATCACTGTGCTGTCCAATCATTGTGTGCTAGGTTACCCTTATAGTGCGATGTGTGTTTGCACAAAGAGAAGCATGTGTGTCAAATATAAATTCAGAAACAGCTGCTCGTTTCTTCTGTTTAGAGTCAAGTTAGTGTTTGTGTCTTTGTTTGAGGCCTGATGTCAAGCAGAGGTGTGTGTAACTGCACTGGTCTGTTATATGTGTGAAGTGTGTGCTTCTCTTCAGCATCATCTTTGTCACTGCTGATTCCTTTGTGTCATCATTGGTTGAGAAGAGAGAACAGTTATAACGGAGGAGCAAAAGGAAGCCCTGAAATCTGCATCCAACAAGGAAGTGTTGGCTCACCAGTGATCCCAGCAGAGGCCACTGGTTTGGCTCCAGTTGTTATAGATCCAATGATGTTGTTCCTACAGATACATGTCAGCATCTTTATTGTAGTAAAGTCTTGTAATGTGAAGATAGAAACAAGGCAGGAAACAGCTCCATGATCTGATCTTAATGATGTTGTTTTTATTTCTGTCTGTCAGAACTGGATTGGAAACTATCAAAGGTCTAAAAACAGCCTCAACCCTCCCACAGAGCAAACTTTACACACGTCATCTTTCAGCTACAATCTTTGTTGCAGGGATCTTCTGCCAAACAAGGCTGAGAGAAGATTTCTTACAGCTGTCATGTTGATGCTGTTTCAATCTTTGGGCAAACACACTCATATATTAGGGCTGATATCAGGCTGCACAAGTTCTTTGTGTTTGTGATCATGAATAATAGAAGTGTGCCTGTTGAAGATCATGTTTGCTGCATTATTATATGTCCTGTTATTGTTCTGTATTATATTCAGCTTTCAGCATCCTTTCCCAGCCCCCTGTTACACCATCCATACAAAGCCAACCTGACTGTGAGCCAATGTGTTTGTTTGTGTTGGATCAATAGATTTGACAGACTTGGTTCATCCAGAGGGAAACAGTCCAAATTCAGATCTAATGAAATGATGGAGGCTGTTTCCTACCACGGTGCTAATGTGTGACTAACAAGGCTCATGGTCTCCAGCAGACAAGCGCCTGGAATGAGGTGAGCTGAGTGTTGCTGTGGTGGGTCTGTGCCCACGTCATGCATCAGGATTCATATTGGCAATAGTTCATATCTCTGTTCTTCAGCCTTCATCACAAAGCTGTGAAGGAAAAACAAACATCTAACAGGATCTGATGGATGCAAAGTCCACTGAGCTCTTTGTCATTTACAAACTTGTCCAACCAACAAGAGCACAGATGAAAAACACAGTGACAGTTAAAGGATTTTGCCATATATGAGCATAGATGACTTTCATATAGATGTTCAATGCAGGCTTTTGGTGAGCCGCTGGGTTCTGTCTAATAATCATCTCAGCATTTTACAATAGAATAGCTCTTTATTAGCTCTTCATTTATTGTTATTGGACATGAAACAAGGAAGCTGTTTCTCATTGGATGTTAGTTTCATGTTCATCAGGATCATTTTCTAAAGAGCTGATATTGAGACCATTTACTGGACTGGCTGCACATCCTGTCTACATTTGTCTGTATGTGCTGTGTTTGTCTTTCATGTTTCTCCATATTGACACAAACAGATGAAGAGCAGTAGATCTACTCTTCATCTGTTTTAGGCCCAGTGAAAGATATGAAGCAGAAATGGTGTCATTAGGAGAAGAAGAGAAGAACAAGTCCGGCGAGGAGGCAGCAGCTCTTAAAGATGAAACACAGCAACTTAGCCCTGAGCTCAGAGAGCTGCACATGAAAAAGCTCCTCAAGCAGATCATGTCAGAGGTTTGTCATCAACAGGAGGAACTGTTCATATCATAGGATGAAGATGCTGTCAGCTGGATGAAGAAGGTTATTTAATGGCAAACGTTCACATTGAAGTCAAATTGTTGTCGTGTTGAACAGATTCATGTACTGATCGTCTCCAGAATGTTAGAAGAGCTTCAATGAATCATTAGAAACAACTTACAGCTGCACAGTTGTGTCAAACACATCTTTGTGTCATTGTGGGATTGTTGTGTTTCTACATGTGACACACGTCTAAAACATGCACACAATCTGAACACAAACAGGGACTCATTTGTTCCCACAGCCAGATGCTGAGAGCCATTTCCTTGTAGTCCTGTGTCTACATATATGAACCATTAGATGTTATTGGAATGATTGTCAGCTTTGATAGTTTCATGTATGTTTAGCTGGACGGCTGTTTGATCCTCGACATGTTTAAAGGTGTCCAGTCCTGAGACACTGGGGGTGGAAACAGCTGTGATGTCATTGGACTGTCACAAAGACAGAAGTGCATGAAGTGAGCAGCCGAGGAGCCGCTGATGTTTTGGATTCAACAGCATTTGAAAGGTTGACACAGACACATTTGCACATAGAAAGCTGAATTTGTCATATGCCACTGTGAACTCACTGTTCAGTGTTTTTCAGGAAGCTTCTTAACTGCCTCTGCTGCCAAAAAAGCAGCTGATGTCCTTGAGAAGAAGCTGAAGAAGTCTTCAACAACAAATACAGGAAGTGGACTTTCAAATACTAGATTCACTTTAGACTCACAGAGAAATGACTCAACCAGCTGTGTTTGATTGACTCCTTTGACTATATGAAAGTTCAGTGTGTGTCTGTACACAGACTGTTGTGTTGGACTGTTATTCTTTTTTTTTTTTTTTAAACTTTTTATTTTATTTATTTGAACAATTCACCTGTCCATTACGCATACAGTTTCTTCAGAATAACAGAATACAAAGAGAGTCACAAACTCAAGACAGTGAAATTAGAAAGAAAAAGAAACGAACAAATATATATATGTATAAAAATATAAATACATATAGAATAATAATTAGAAAAATAAGATAAAGCAAAACAAAAGAAAAAACAAAGGAAACATGCCTGTGGTGTCAAACATTTCCATCGTTCATTTCACCTTTTCTTTTTTTTCTTTTTTTTTTTGTATGCCCATCTTCATTCAGTTCAGTCTTTTTTTCCTCTTCCGCTGTACGTCAGCCATTTTCCCCAGTCCCTCAAGAAGCGTTCGTCCTTTAATTTCAGTTTATATGTAAGGTTCTCCATCTCCATAATGTCCTCCACAATTGCTACCCACTGCTGTTTTCCTGGTGTTTCTGTCTTAAGCCAGTTTTTGGTGATGGCCTTCTTTGCTGCCAAAAAAAGAATCTTAGCCAGGTAACGATCCTTTACATCTACAGTACCTTCCAAGTACCCTAGATACAAAACAAGGCAGGTTCTAGGAATTATATAACCTAATACATCACAGAGAGCCGAGTGAATTTTAACCCAGAAAGTGTGAATTTTTCTGCATTTCCAGAAAATGTGTGTATGGTCTGGTTCATCCCATCCACACAGCCTCCAACATTGTTGTTGTGTATTGGTTTGTTTATTTTTAATCTTAGGTGTAATAAAATAGCGAATTTGATTTTTCCAGATGAATTCTCTCCACCTCAATGAGCTACTTGTATTCTTATGTTCTTTCCATGTTTCATACCACACTCTCTCAGTGATTTCTTCACTCAGCTCTCTTTCCCATTTTACTTTAACATAGACAGTTGATTCCTGTCTTGATTCCATCTAACATTTGTATAGGGTAGACACTGTTTTTGGAATAACACTTTTATATGCCAGTATAATTATTCTTATAATAGGGTGGATTTTGTCTTCCTCTATTTTTATGTTTTTATTAAAGTAATCTCTCACCTGTAAGTATCTGTAGAAATCCTTGTTTTTTAAGTTGTATTCCCGTTTTAATTCTTCAAAACTTTTAATTTCTCCTTTTTTGATTAATAAACAAATTGCTGTGATTCCCTTTTCATTCCAATTTTTAAAACCAAGATCCAATTTTCCTGGTCTAAATTCTTCGTCGAAGGCTATCCATTTTAGCAAACCAAGCTCTTTGCCAATCCTGAACTCCTTTACTGTATCATACCATACATTTAATGTAAAGGATATTATCGGGTTCCTATCCTGGTCTTTAGTTACGTATTCAGGGATCTTTTTTATACCCATGTTTGTTTGAATTGGGACATTGAGTGTGGAGAGCTCCACATCCTTCCAGCGAGCCCCGTAATCATCACTACACCAATATGTTATCTGGCGTATCTGTGCAGCACGAAAATATTCTTTTAAATTAGGAAGCGACATTCCCCCTTTCTCCTTAGTAAGCTGTAAAGTACTGTATCGTACCCTTGGCCGCTTGCCTTCCCAGACAAATCTAGATATATACTTATCCCATTCTGAGAATTGGGTTTGAGGTATGCTTATCGGAAGAGAGAGGAATAAATACAGCAATCGTGGTAAGATATTCATCTTTATCACATTTATCCTGTCACTAAATCCTAACGGATATGTATTCCATTTTTCCATATCCTGCCTTATCCTGTTATTTATATGTCCATAGTTACTTTGATATAGTTTGGCATAGTTTTTGGTTATATTTATACCTAAATATTTAAGGGTTTTTGCCTCCCACTTTATTTCCCATTCCTTAAGATTTTGAGTTGGTATACAATTAAACATTAGAACTTGAGTTTTAAGTATATTTACTTTGTAGCCAGAAAGCGTACCAAATTTTCCTAACATTTCTGTAAGCTGCATAAAAGAGTTTGTGGGGTTTTTGAGGGCTATCAGCACGTCATCAGCAAATAGACTAATTACATGCTCTTGTCTATTGATTTCTATTCCTGTTATTAGGGAGTCTTGTCTAATCATTTGTGCCAATGGCTCAATATACAAGGCAAATAAGGTTGGACTCAAACAGCAACCCTGTCTAGTTCCTCTCTCTAGTTGGAATGTCTTTGTCAATGAGCCGTTAACTTTTAGTCTTGCAGTCGGTTTGTCATAGAGAGATTTAATGCATTGGATTGATTTCGTAGTGAACCCGAACTTTGCCATGGTTAGGTACAGGAAGTCCCAGCTGACTCGATCGAAGGCTTTTTCTGCGTCTAAACTTATCAATGCAGCCGGTATCTTGTCTTTATGTATTTGGTGTACGATGTGTAGGGTCCTCCTAATATTGTCTTGTGCCTGTCTATTTTTTGACAAAACCTGCTTGGTCCTCATCTATCAGGTCTGGTATAAACGACTGGAGCCTATTTGATAGGATTGTAGTATAGATTTTATAATCAACATTTAACACTGATACAGGCCTGTAATTTTGGCAGTATTCTCTTTGTTTTTGTGGTTTTGGCAGCACCGAGATTATTGCCTCCCTCCAAGAGGGGGGAATCACATGTTTAGTGTGAGTCCAATTAAGAGTCTGGTGGAGTAAGGGTATCAAGTCTTTTCCACATTTCTTGTACCATTCGGCAGGAAACCCATCACTGCCTGGTGCCTTGTTTGTTCGTAATTTTCCAATCGCTTTCTGAATCTCCTCTATCGTTATTGGTGCTGTCATGCGATCATTTTGTATTGTTCCAATAGAGGGTAGATCTAAGGAGTCTAAAAATGTTTTGATATCATTTAGGTCATTATTAGTAGGTGCATTTTGTAGATACAGGTCCTTATAATAATCGGTAAAGATACTTTCTATCTCTTCTAGGTTATGTGTCATTTGTTCTGTCTTAGAATTATACAATTTGTTGACTGTTGTTTCTGCCTGTTGTTTTTTTAAACGTCTTGCCAATAGCCGCGCAGCTTTAGGGCCTGATTCATAGTAGCTCTGTTTTACATATCTTGCTTTTACTTCCGTTTCATATAGGAGTAAATTATTAATTTTCTTTTTAATATCTTTCATTTGTTGTCGTATCTTGACATCTACGTTGCGTTTGTGGTTATTCTCCAATTGTGACAATTCATCCACATATTCATTATATTGCTTCAGTCTTTCTCTTTTAAGGTTACTTGATATTGCGATTAATTTCCCACGTATAACTGCCTTCAAACAGTCCCATAGAATAATTGGATCGGTTTCACCATTGTCATTTTCTTCCAAATAAGTTTTGACATCTTTTTGTATTTGTTCTACCACAGATTTATTGTTTAACAGCCCCACATTTAACCTCCATATTGTGTTTTTTGGTCTACCTTTAAGATAGATTTTTAAGTAGATAGCACTATGGTCCGACACATCTGCCACTCCAATCCAACAATCTGTTATTATATCTCTATTCCCTTTTTGCATAAAGAAGTAGTCTATTCTTGAATATACATAATGTGTTGCTGAATAATGACTATAATTCCTCTGTAGCGGATGCAAAGCTCTCTAGACATCAAAATAGTTAGTGTCTTCCAATGTATATCTTACTAATTTTGAAATTGAATTTTTATTTTTCTTCAGGCTGGTTGTGTCCAAGTCACTATCTAATATCACATTAAAATCTCCTCCACATATGCATATACCTTCTGCTTCTAGCACAAGAATATCAAAAATCAATTTAAAGAAATCCTTATTACTTTCAGGGGGGGCATACACATTCATCAATGTGACCATTGTTTGATTAATCACACCCTTGACAATGACATGTCTACCTTCTTTATCCTTTATTTCTTTGTGAGATCGAAACTTAAGGGAATTAGTTATGAGAATTGCAACCCCTCTTTTCCTAGAGTTTGTATGAGAGCTGTAAAAGGTGTTTTTGAACCCAAATTTCCTCAATTTTTCGTGTTCTATTTTTGATAAATGAGTTTCTTGTAGGAAAGTTATCTGTGTCTTCTCCTTTTTCAGTTTAGTCATAATCTTGGCTCTTTTAACTGGGTTACAGATTCCATTAACATTCAAGGACATACACTTTATTTCTTCATGTGCAGTGAACATTATCCTTTTGTGATCTACCGGCTATCTTTTGAGACCCCCACAGGCACTCCATTGAACCCTTGTTTAAACAAAACATTTTTATCCACAAGTTACAACTTAGTTTAACTATGTACAGATAAGAGGACTTCAATAAAGAGGTACCAACCATCTTCCCCACCTGTTGTTCCCCTCTTTGTTTTTGGGGGGTATGGCTCTCATATTGAAAGGGCCCCCCTCCAGTAATGAGATATGACTCCCAAAAGATTGTCACACTCATACTAGTCATTATTGTGTACTGTCCATCCCTAGCCAACTTCGTGTTTCCATATAATCCTACCAGACACACCGTGAATCCATCTTGTCGTTATACGACTCCTTATACGCCTCTCATGCATGGTTATCGTTATGCTGAAATTCTTGAAGTCTCTCTCGAGCTCGCCTGCTAGCCACCCCAGCATACGTGGGACGGACCGGTTTCCATGTCACTGCCCCGATTGACAGGTGTCCCTCGGTGCTCTCTCTGTCCCAGCTGCTTATCCCTTTTTCCACGTTGTATCCTCTCGCTTGCAGGTCGTTAGCAGCCTCCTCCGCGTTGCCATAAGTTTTCACTCCATTTGGCCAGTGGATTCGCATCTTGCTGAGAGGAGTCTGGAAGCGGATGCCTTCTTTCTTTAGTATCTTTTTGATATTCACGTACGCTTTACGTTCTTGCACCATTCTCGCCGAGTAGTCGTGGTCAAAATAAACCCTGCTTCCGTCCAGAGTGACTATTTTCTTTTCCCATGCCTTTTTGAGTATCATCTCTTTAGTTGTGAATTGTTGGAAATTGACAACGACTGACCTTGGGGGGAGACCCGCTGCCGGTTTCGGGGTTAATGCTCGGTGTGCGCGTTGAATCTGGAGGTTGATGTTAATATTAAGCTCCTCTCTGAGCCAGGCTTCCAGAAACTGGGCCAGCGATTCTGCCTTAGATTCGGCTCCCTCTTGTATTCCGTAGATCCGCAGATTGTTACGTCTGGATCGCAGTTCCAAGTCATCCAATTTGGTCAGCATCATTTTTTGTCCTCTCATTAGTTCTGTCAGGGTTTGATTGGCCTCGTGGCTCCATATCTCTATTTCTTCCGTGCGCGTCAGCGCAGCTTCTAATTTCCCTTCTTGTTCTTTAAGTTCTGTAGTCATGCTCTTAAACTTCTGGTCGATGTCTTCTTTGAATTTAGACAGTTCGTGTCTCATTTGGCCAGTAATTTCTTCTTTGAACGTCGTGAAGTCTGTTTTCAATTCATTTTGGAGTGATTGAATTTGTTTGCTAATACAATCCAGTCCGTTTTGAAACGCGGCCATATTAGCTTCAGGTGCTAGCTTGTCCTCGTTGTTCGGATGTTTTATGTCTTTACCTTGGGTGTCCGCAGTTTTTTTTATTCTTTGCTTTTGTTGTCCCTCCGCTCATCTTCCAAAGTTGTTTTGTCTCACGCTTCAATTCGTGTTTTAGCGGAGTTTATCTACTTGGCTTACGGGAGCTCTGTACTTATGCGACCATACTGCTCTACCGCCACACCGGAAGTCCTTCGTGTTGGACTGTTATTCAGTTGTCTGCTGAATGTTTTCAAATGTCTGCATCTCAGCTGTGATGAGGCTGGGGGTCACGGGAGGCCACCACAGCAGTCTCTTCAACATCATGACATCATCATAAATGCTGCTGGACTGTCTGATGGGCTGACGGTGAAAAAGCCGTCGGGAAGGAAACAGAAGACATTTCAGAGGCTGCAGGCAGATTTCTTTGATTTGGGCCTTTTTCAGCTTTATTGGAAAGAGCAGTGAAGATAAGTGACAGCAAAGCAGAGGGAGAGAGAAAGGGGGCGTGATCAGAATCAAACCAGGCCAGCTGCTCTCCACCTCGTGGCACATGGTCACCTGCTCATCCTAGTGAGCTCCACCAGCAGCCCTTTCACACAGTTTACACTGTCAAACACTGTGTGTGGACCTCAGCTAACAACAGGCTACATTTAAGTCTGGACTACATGCTTTTATATTGAGGAGATTTTTCACTGTTTTTATTCCATCAGCAGCTCAACATCATGAGCAGCTTTGACATAAAGACATCAAACTCAAGCTGACTTTAAACTGGATCTACTTTTTATACACGGGCTCAAAAACAACAACATCTTTATTATATATCAGGACAGAAAGTCATTTCATCTCAAATGGAAACAGCTTTATTTGGAATAACCAGCACTATCAACTGGTTTGGGATCTCCACCAGTTTCATGCCTTTACAGCTTCTCCAACAAAGTTCCTGTAAAATCAGCATTTTTGTTTTTATTGGTTTGATAGTGATTGATTATTCACTCCCAATCTGCTGTCATCTAAAGAACAAAATGATGTTTCTATGAGTCAAAAAGCTCCAGATGTTGTCGGCTTCACAAAGAAAACAAAGATTAGGAACTTAAACACAAAGTGTTTGCAGCCAAAATGTTCCCAAGCTGCTCTTTTTGAAATGGCAGAGGTACAGTGGTGTCTAACAGCACACTGTGGAAGGCAAACGTGTTATTGTTGGATGAAACTTCATGAATCCTTTGTAGATTTGAGCTGTTGGAGCCTTTCTTTTCTCTTCAGGTGTACAGATGCTGAGGAGGCAGGTGAAGCAGGTGGAGCTGTTGTGATGCTGGCAGAGGGTGTGTCTTAGTAACTCTGTGAGGTAGAACTGGATCCAACATTGTGGATGTGTTGATGTTGGAGCCATTAAGATTCTCTGGCCAGGTGAAAATAATTGTCTAGTTTGTGCGACTGTTGTTTGTAAATGAAGAATTGTCCCAACTACATGTGCTGCTGACCTTTGACCTTTTCTTTAGGTGCACAGAGGAGTCTGTGGAAACATCCAGAACTGAGGCAGTGCTACAGATGTCTTCAAATAAAGTGGAGTATTATCCATGTTTTCTATGGATCACATCCAGTATCCTGATCTAACGAGCCCCCTTTTTGTGGATTTTAGAGCCTCTGACTTTTGCTGCGTCTGCGTCTCATTTCAAGCACAAGAGCAAGAAGTGGATGAAGAAATGGGGCGAGTGGGGTCAGTGTGGTGCATGTCAGCTGTGCTCACACCTGCTTTCACAAAGAACATGTGTATTCATTGGCAGCATTAAGGTGCACTTTAGTCGTCATATCATCATCATCATCATCATCGTTTATTTGTATAGCACTTTACGAACACACCAGGCAGACCAAAGTGCTGAACAACACAGATCAAAACAACAACCAAATTAAAAATACCATAAAATCATTACATACAATAAAATAAATAAGAAGGTGTCAGTTTCCTACAGAGTTAAAAGCCAGGGAATAAAAATAGGTTTTCAATCTGGACTTAAAGACCTGCACTGATGACGCTTGTCTAATTTGGAGGGGAAGGTTATTCCAGAGCATCAGAGCCGCAATTGAAAAGGCACGGTCTCCTCTGCATTTCAGCCGCGACTTAGGGACCGACAGCAGAAGCTGCTCAGCTGAACGGAGCGAGTGAGGAGGAACATGTGGCTTCAGCAAATCAGATAAATAGACAGGAGCCAGACAATTTAAAGATTTAAAAACCAACAAAAGGACTTTAAAACAAATCCTAAATTCAATGGGAAGCCAATGCAAGGAAGCCAGAACCGGAGTGATTTGATTGAATTTCCTACTACCGGTTAAAAATCGCGCCGCCGCATTTTGCACTAACTGCAGGCGTGACAAAGTGCCCGACCCGACCCCTATTAAAAGGGAATTACAATGGTCCAGACGTGAGGTGATAAAAGCATGAATAAGAGTTTCCAAATTGGGTTTGGAAAGGAAAGTGTTACGGCCCTAGCAGGGCCTCCTCCTGAAGGTGCCTGTGTGGGCGTGTCCCACCACCTCTTCTGCCTGAGGTGCCACCTTTCCCTGTTACACAGCTGACTCACATCAGTAATTAAAAGTATTTAAGCCAGGGAAAGGTGAGCTCTGGGCCAGAGTGCCAGTAGTGTGGTTATAGCTTGTGAGCTGAGTGGTTGTGTTTGCAGCTAGTGAGCTGTGTTTTTGGTGGTTTTCAGCTAGTGAGCTGCTCTTTCTTTTTGGCTTACGTTTTACTTTATTGACCAATGCCTGAGTTTTGTTTGTTTTCTTAAATGGTGATAGCGGCTTGTCCGTCTCTTTTAGTTAGTATAAATTGAAATTTTAATAAAACTCTTTAATTTAACCCTTTTGCCTCCTGGACTCCTTTTTCTGACCCGGTCACTTTTGTTACTTCCCCCTCCCCGCCTAGACCCCTCAGGGGAACGTAACAAGTGGGGGCTCGTCCGGGATCGTTGAAAAGGGAGTTTTGAGTTGGAATTGGTTTTTGATTATCTTGTTGTTGTTTTTTTTTCACCTTTAGAGATTCAAATTCCCAGTTTAGTTAGGTGAGTGTCCAGCTGGGCTTTGTTTTAAGTTCTTCCTTCGGGCACTCTTTTGTTATTTTGCCTTTTTTATTTTTGGAGTAATCCTGGGCGGGGATTAGTTCCCTGTTGGGGGTAGGCAATTCAGGGCTCCGGTCGCTGAAGTTCTGCCTTTCAAGTTGCCTCGAGCCCAGCACGCTCCAGAAGATAGATAGGTAAAGTTTGTTGTGCTTAGGAACTGGGTAGGTTGTATTTGTTAATGTGTGTGTAGCAAAAGGTAAGTTGGTCAAGAAGAGTAAGTTGTTCGGTTACCATTGATTGTTCGCTAGCCTGTGAGAATTGGCACAGGTGTGTGTGGTGGTTTTCTTCAGGCTGAAATGGCGTTCCAGTTGAATCAGCTGGAGCTGACGAGCACTGGGCCTACATCTGTTGGTGAACAGGTGTCCAGAGGCTCGTTTATGAGCAATAACATCCACCTGGTTCCAGTTTTCTGTGAGTCCAGTGTTCATAGCTTCTTTATTGCATTTGAACGCATAGCGACTGCACTGCAATGGCCTCAAGACATGTGGTGCGTGATGTTACTATGTAAATTGACAGGTAAGGCTCAGGAGGTTTGTTCTGCTTTGTCGATGGAGGACTGCTTAGTTTATGAAAAGCTTAAAAGTGCTGTCCTCCAAGCCCACGAACTCATACCTGAAGCCTATAGGCAGAACTTTAGAGGTTTGGAGTTGGCACAGGGCCAGTCCTACCTTGACTTTGCTAGGGAGAAGGCAAAGCTCTTTGATAGGTGGTGTTCTGCAAGCCAGGTTAACGATGTGGGGTCCATACGTGAGCTTATGCTGGTGGAGGATTTTAAAAACTCTGTTCCTGAGTCTATTTCTTGTTATTTAAGTGAGCAAAGGGTTTCCACTTTACAGCAGGCTGCCATACTGGCAGATGAGTTTACCCTAACTCATAAAACAAATACTGTAGAATGTGACATCCCATCCATCCATCCATCCATCTTCATCCGCTTTATCCGGAGCCGGGTCGCGGGGGCAGCAGCCTAAGCAAAGAGGCCCAGACCTCCCTCTCCCCAGCCACCTCCTCCAGCTAATCCGGGGGAACACCAAGGCGTTCCCAGGCCAGCCGAGAGATATAATCTCTCCAGCGTGTCCTGGGTCTGCCCCGGGGCCTCCTCCCGGTGGGACATGCCTGGAACACCTCACCCAGGAGGCGCCCAGGGGGCATCCTTGTCAGATGCCCGAACCACCTCAGCTGGCTCCTTTCGATGTGGAGCAGCAGCTGCTCTACTCTGAGCCCCTCCCGGATGGCCGAACTTCTCACCCTATCTCTAAGGGAGAGGCCAGCCACCCTTCGGAGGAAGCTCATTTCTGCCGCTTGTATCCGCGATCTCGTTCTTTCGGTCACTACCCACAGCTCGTGGCCATAGGTGAGGGTAGGGACGTAGATCGACCGGTAAATTGAGAGCTTCGCTTTTACACTCAGCTCCCTCTTCACCACGACGGACCGGTGCAGCGTCCGCATTACTGCAGCCGCAGCCCCAATCCGTCTGTCGATCTCTGGCTCCCTTCTCCCATCACTCGCGAACAAGACCCCGAGATACTTGAACTCCTCCACTTGGGGCAGGAACTCATCCCCGACCCGGAGTGGGCACTCCACCCTTTTCCGGCTGAGAACCATGGCCTCAGATTTGGAGGTGCTGATCCTCATTCCCGCTGCTTCACACTCGGCTGTGAACCATTCCAGTGCGAGCTGGAGGCCCTCACCCGATGGAGCCAACAGAACCACATCATCTGCAAAAATCAGAGATGAGATTCTGAGGCCACCAAAGCGAAAGCCCTCCGCCACTTGGCTGCGCCTAGAAATCCTGTCCGTAAAAATTATGAACAGAACCGGAGACAAAGGGCAGCCCTGGCGGAGCCCATCACCCACCGGGAACGAGTCCGACTTATTGCCGGCAATGCGAACCAAGCTCTTGCAACGGTTGTATAGGGATCGAATGGCCCGTAGCAATGGGCCAGACACCCCATACTCCTGCAACACCTCCCACAGGACACCCCGAGGGACACGGTCGAATGCCTTCTCCAAGTCCACAAAACACATGTAGACTGGTTGGGCAAACTCCCATGCACCCTCAAGTATCCTGGAGAGGATAAAGAGCTGGTCCAGTGTTCCGCGACCAGGACGAAAACCGCATTGTTCCTCCTATATCCGAGGTTCGACTAGCGGACGAACTCTCCTTTCCAGCACCCTGGCATAGACTTTCCCAGGGAGGCTGAGGAGTGTGATCCCCCTGTAGTTGGAACACACCCTCCGGTCCCCCTTCTTAAAGATGGGGACCACCACCCCGGTCTGCCAGTCCACAGGTACTGCCCCTGATCTCCACGCAACATTGCAGAGGCGTGTCAACCAGGACAGCCCTACAACGTCCAGAGCCTTCAGGAACTCGGGGCGGACCTCATCAACACCAGGGGCTCTGCCACCAAGGAGTTGTTTAACTGCCTCAGTGACCTCGCCCCCGGAAATTGGCGGGTCATTCCCCTCATCCCCAGACTCTGCTTCCTCCTCGGAAGACGTGTCAGTAGGATTAAGGAGGTCCTCGAAGTATTCCTTCCACCGCCTGACAATTTTCTCAGTCGACGTCAGTAGCGCTCCGCCAGCACTATACACACTGCAGGTAGAGAACCGCTTTCCCCTCCTGAGACGCCTGACGGTTTGCCAGAATCTCTTCGAGGCAGTCCGAAAGTCTTTTTCCATGGCCTCTCCGAACTCCTCCCACACCCGAGTTTTTGCTTCAGCCACTGCCCGAGCCGCATTCCGCTTGGCCTGTCGATACCTGTCGGCTGCCTCTGGAGTCCCACAGGCCAACCAAGCCCGATAGGACTCCTTCTTCAGCCTGGTGGCTCCCTTCACCTCTGGTGTCCACCATTTGGTTCGGGGATTACCACCGCGGCAGGCACCAACCACCTTGCGGCCGCAGCTCAATGCAGCAGCTTCGGCAATGGAGACGCTGAACATGGTCCATTCGGACTCAATGTCCCCAGTCTCCCTCGGAATGCTGTTGAAGCTCTGCCGGAGGTGTGCGTTGAAGATCTCGCGGACTGGGGCCTCTGCTAGACGTTCCCAGCACACCCTCACTACGCGTTTAGTGCAAATTTGCAAAATAACAGCATATGCATCAAAATAAACTATTTCCAGCAGTGCAATATGAGTCCTAAGCATCCCAGAAACGACACAGAAAGTCATGAAGTCAAACATAACTTTTAAAAACACAAGTATAAGCTCATGAGGCTACGATGGTAAAAAAAACTACATTTCCACAAAATGACGTCACTTCCGGTTTCGGGCAGGTCATGCGGTCATGTGATAGTTCGCGCTGATGGACTAGGAAGTGTTACAAACAGCTGATCGGATCGGCAAAGGTGTTTCTGGAATATTATGTTTTTGTTGCTACAAGCGCTTTTTATGCAGTTTTTGCAAAGCTATATGTGGAAGGAAACTGTGACCGAGGACAAGCTGATGGCATAAGATGTAAGTACAATTCCTCCGGTTTCATATGCAAAAAAAATTATTGCGCTAGCTCACGTGGTTGCAGTGCTACCGGGATTTAAAAATAGTTATGCAAAATGGAGCGTGTCCGCTCCTACCGGTTCTAAAAGGTTAACCTCCCTTTTATTTGTGTTCAAGGAGAAGAAAACACAGACTCTTGATAAACACTACAAAACTTAACTTATGTGCCAATTTTCTGTCTTTTATTCCAGTCAACTATTGCATCAAACACATTGCCTTCCAAAGTTATTCCCTTAAAATATGTTCTAAACAAATGACTGGTGGAAAGGTAAAAAAAATATACTTGAAAATAATTAATATTAAGTCTTTTGAATTATTACTAAACAAAATATCCCCTCTAGCAGACATCTTGTATCCTACAAAACTGCACCACAGACCTGTGGAAAAGGACCTTGACACATGATAAGAACTAATAATAAGCATAGTTCACCTCTTGCTGCTAACCATATGAACTTATTAAACATAATTAGTTAACATTTAAACTAGTAAAACTTTTAAGTATGAAAATTTAAACTGAAATTTACATTTTTCATGGTGGAAACAAATTGATGTTATCCACAATTTTTGAAAATAAATTCAAATATGAAATAAAACGCTTCCCTGAAATTTAAGCTCTTTCTTTTTTTTATACAATGATGTGTTCCCTGTTTGTGGGTTTAACAAACTTTAGAGCTTCATAGCCAGTCATTGTTAGTGCAAACCTTTCATTCTTTGGTTTAAACATGATGGACTTTAATCAAGCTATGCTGAACTCATAAGAGCTTTTAGCAGCCAAAACATTGTCCAGTTCATTTCGTAGTTCTGGGTAGGACGTGTATGTCCATGGTAGTTCCAGAAGAGGGCCGCATGTGTGTGCCACAGGTCGTCGTGCCAGTCCATCCACAGGCGTGAACAGTACCTCAACCTTGTCAACACAGATGACATCTGACCCAGTAAGAAACCTGAACATCCTTCTGAGCCCTGTATCGTCAAGTCATCTGATGTACTGGTGCAGAAATCTGAAGCTCTGCTTCTCTGCTTGAGTGGTGGGAGAGGCAGTAATCAACTTCAAAAGCTTTCTCGTTGTTGGCTTTTTATCCTCATACATTTGTAGGACATCTTGTGGGCTTTGAAAAGTTTCTTTTAGGAAGTAGCTTGCAACTAAGGACATTTTCTCTGCGGCATATGCTGGTTTTTGGATTAATTGTTTGTGTGCGGATAAAGCGGATGAAGATGGATGGATGGATGGATGTTTGTGTGCGACTTTCAGAAGAAGGCCTTTTAAGTTCTCTTTGGTTGGAAGCACTGATACATCCAGGCGATCCATGAGATCCAGCACTTCATCCCTGTCTTCATCTGAAAGATCTTCTTTTAGTGCCCTTGTTATCAGATCCCTATCTGATTGACTTAGGTAAAAGAGAAGACTTTCAAACAGCAGATCATCTGATACTTGATTCTCACCGAAGATGAGTGCCACTGTGAAAACAGGAGCAAGGCGACAAGGGAAATATCCATGGTCTTGAAATCCCTTCAGTAAAATTCTACCCATGGATTTCCACTCTTCTTCCTGCCATTTAGGAGACAGTGATGGCACTCTGAACTCCTCTCCTTCAGCTGTGTTGTCCACAAACTCTGACCAAAATGCAGCATACACATCTCTTGATACGCCATCTGCATCAGCTCCTTTTTCATCAATGTAGGTGTATTTTAGAGGGTGTATGAGGAGTGCTGGATCTTTGAACTGGCGGATCATCTCCTCCAGAATAGTAACCCTGTGAAGTTTGATGGTAACACAGACAACATCATATGATCCTGCAGAGCTTATTGCTTCATTGCTTATAGATGTATCTGGACTACTGACTGCTGTGTTTGTTGGAGGAAGTGTAATGGATGTGATGACCAGATCATCTTCCTCAAACTGCAGGAATGGTTCATCTATTACAGTGTCATCAAGTTGACAAGGCAGAGGCTCTCCAAGGTAGGGTCCAATCATTACCTCAGATGTGTCTAATAATACATCTTCATCAGCATTCCTAGATTCTGATGATGAGATCACAACAGTGTGAGAAGCTTCTTCATCTCCTTGATGTGAGTCAGTCAGTTGTGTAACATTGTTTACATGTGTTTTCCCTCTATCATAAACTTCTTCATCATCTTCATCATTGGAAAATCTTCTTGTGCACAAGTAAAATCTCAACATTCCCATTTTAAGTGCTGAATAGAGTTCTCCAACTGTGACATCTTCATCAAATACGGCCTCTTCCTGATAGTCTAATATGTCATGACTGAACACCTCCCATCTTCCAAATTTGCTTTTTCCACTTGGAAAGAAAAGATCTTTAGCATACTGTAATATGTCAACTTTTTTGGAGTCTTTGGGCACATCAAAGGTCCTTGTTCCTCCTCCTCTGCTCTCTCTTTGGCTCTCAGCGAAGGCGGTCGCACTTTTCTCCTCTCCTCCTCACCCTTATCTTCCCTGCTTAGCCTCTATGTCCTTGTCTTGTCTCGTGTGCATTACTTTCCCTGGAATAGACTCACACGGTCGTTCTCTAAAACCTAAAAGAGAATTATGGATTTGATCAACTGGTCTCTGAATGCTATTGACACCCTTTTCTCAACGAGAAGTCTGGGCTCGGGAGAGCCTGAGTGCCCTGGAGGGACTTCCCCTGCCGGATACACGATGGACAGGTGGCAGAACTGGAGGGTCATGTGTCTGGCGGGACTGTTGATCGAGGACGCTGAAGATATCTACCTATTCGGAACCATGATAACAGGGTTCGTGCTGATCGGAGTTGGCTTGGCCCTGGTTTATCGGAGAAATAAGAGAGCGGAACCGGCTGTTCAAACCCCCCCAAGGCTGCCCGCTGGAATTGAAGAGATGAGACGAGGCGCGACCTCTCACAACGAACGTAATATGGTCAACACCTTGGAGATGCTTACAGCTGCTGTGAAGGCTCAAAGCAACAACATTGAGCGTATGGGGGGATACATCAGAGAGAGGCCTGCTCAAAATGAGACCCTTGAGCGACAGTTGGACGACATCACGGAACGGATCACTGCAGCTGTGAGGTCTCAGAATCAAAAGAATGGCAACACCATGGAACAGAAGCTTGATAACATCATGGGGAGGATCGTGGCTCTCCAACGGGAGATCGAGAGGCCAGTGTCGGAGTGTTAGGGCAGCCAAAAATTCTCCTGGGCTGCTCGCACGGAAATTTACAAAATCAACATTGAGATTGCGGACCCCCATAACGGCGCCAGCTGCAGGCCCAAGGCTGGAGCCGAACAATCACTCCCTGATAACGACTGTGTTACGGCTATTCTTCCCATCCCATGCAAGGACACCTGGATTGGCTGGAGGACTGTTTACTTAGCCTGATAGGCCGAAGGACACTGTCTCAGCTAAACTATGGACACGCACACACACACACACTTACACTGATAAGTACTCACTCATCCCCCTCCCTTTCCAACGCCTTCGATGCTTGTGCCCTACCGGGGAAGATAGCAGTCAACTGGACCAGCACAGATGCTGCAGGACCGGATGCGCTGTCTACACCGGCTCTCTCTTACCCTTTACCCGCCCCTGTTGCTTGTCTCGTGTTTCTATGGTGTATTGATAGTCATGTGCTTTTGTGCTGAGGTGTTTTTTCTGTTATCAAACTGTTCTCCCACTAGGAGCTCAGTCTGAGTGGAGTTTTTTTTTTCTCCTCCTCTTACCTCATGTAGTGTATTTTCGTTGTTTTTTCCTATCAGCCTACCTTCTGACATGTCTGCCCAATGTGATGTTTGTGTAAAGTTGGTCAGAAGGTTCCTTTGTGAGTGCGCATGCGCCATTAGCGTGCTGCCTGCTGTAACCCCTAATTTCCCTCGGGATGAATAAAGTATTCTGATTCTGATGATTCTGATTCTGATTCTCACTTGCTTACCTTCATGGATCCACCCTAACTCAATTTTTCGAGTCTTTTTCTCAGCCCATTTGTTGTTTTTTGCATATGTTCTTTTTCTCTTAGAAACAAATGCCTCCTCATGATCAGGTTTCTTCTCATTTTCATTGATTCCCATCTTTTCCTTCAATTTTTCGAGCAATGAGTTTTTTCTTGATTCCTTAGTACTTGCACCACTGTTTTCCAAGCAGAACCGTCTGGCAGCTATCCGGTCACCATATGTTGGGATGTAACCAGACAGGGTCTTGTCATCCATGAAATCAATCACTGTGGCATCAATCTGTAATAACAGAGATATTTATTACTATACAGAAGTACAAGGTATACCTGCTGCCACACCACATGAGGTACCTCACTAAAAAAATGTATGTACATTTCACATGTGTTTTGATAATTGTCTGTTATTATTTTAGAGGCAGCCATCAATATTTAGCATTTGTTCTTTTCCTCTCTCTATGCCAGCAACATTAATGAGATTCTCTAACATGTTATTAATAGAAATATCACAGTATATACAACGCCCACCTTTGAAAAAGTAAATTAGTATTCACGTATCTTTCAGTTGCACAGAGCACAAAGGGTTGAACTCACTGTTTTTTTTTAAATTGAAGCCAAATATCAATATAATCACAGTTTAATTCATTTGTTTTTAGATTAACAAGGAAACATTGTGCATCACATAATATAGCGATATATTTAAGAAACCTGGAATCTGCATACGGGTTAAGTAGTAACATGTGGTCATACAACGACCCAGTTTTATACAGCGGGTTAATTTGTTTTACATTCTCCATTCCATATACAGTGGGGCAAAAAAGTATTTAGTCAGCCACCGATTGTGCAAGTTCCCCCACCTAAAATGATGACAGAGGTCAGTAATTTGCACCAGAGGTACACTTCAACTGTGAGAGACAGAATGTGAAAAAAAAATCCATGAATCCACATGGTAGGATTTGTAAAGAATTTATTCGTAAATCAGCGTGGAAAATAAGTATTTGGTCAATAACAAACATACAACTCAATACTTTGTAACATAACCTTTGTTGGCAATAACAGAGGCAAACGTTTACTATAGGTCTTTACCAGGTTTGCACACACAGTAGCTGGTATTTTGGCCCATTCCTCCATGCAGATCTTCTCGAGAGCAGTGATGTTTTGGGGCTGTCGCCGAGCAACACGGACTTTCAACTCCCGCCACAGATTTTCTATGGGATTGAGGTCTGGAGACTGGCTAGGCCACTCCAGGTCTTTCAAATGCTTCTTACGGAGCCACTCCTTTGTTGCCCCGGCGGTGTGTTTTGGATCATTGTCATGTTGAAAGACCCAGCCTCGTTTCATCTTCAAAGTTCTCACTGATGGAAGGAGGTTTTGGCTCAAAATCTCACGATACATGGCCCCATTCATTCTGTCCTTAACACGGATCAGTCGTCCTGTCCCCTTGGCAGAAAAACAGCCCCATAGCATGATGTTTCCACCCCCATGCTTCACAGTAGGTATGGTGTTCTTGGGATGCAACTCAGTATTCTTCTTCCTCCAGACACGACGAGTTGAGTTTATACCAAAAAGTTCTACTTTGGTTTCATCTGACCACATGACATTCTCCCAATCCTCTGCTGTATCATCCATGTGCTCTCTGGCAAACTTCAGACGGGCCTGGACATGCACTGGCTTCAGCAGCGGAACACGTCTGGCACTGCGGGATTTGATTCCCTGCCGTTGTAGTGTGTTACTGATGGTGACCTTTGTTACTTTGGTCCCAGCTCTCTGCAGGTCATTCACCAGGTCCCCCCGTGTGGTTCTGGGATCTTTGCTCACCGTTCTCATGATCATTTTGACCCCACGGGATGAGATCTTGCGTGGAGCCCCAGATCGAGGGAGATTATCAGTGGTCTTGTATGCCTTCCATTTTCTGATGATTGCTCCCACAGTTGATTTTTTCACACCAAGCTGCTTGCCTATTGTAGATTCACTCTTCCCAGTCTGGTGCAGGTCTACAATACTTTTCCTGGTGTCCTTCGAAAGCTCTTTGGTCTTGGCCATGACGGAGTTTGGAGTTTGACTGTTTGAGGCTGTGGACAGGTGTCTTTTATACAGATGATGAGTTCAAACAGGTGCCATTCATACAGGTAACGAGTGGGGGACAGAAAAGCTTCTTACAGAAGACGTTACAGGTCTGTGAGAGCCAGAGATTTTCCTTGTTTGAGGTGACCAAATCCTTGTTTTCCACCCTAATTTCCGAATGAATTCTTTACAAATCCTACCATGTGAATTCATGGATTTTTTTTTCACATTCTGTCTCTCACAGTTGGAGTGTACCTCTGGTGCAAATTACTGACCTCTGTCATCATTTTAAGTGGGGGAACTTGCACAATCGGTGGATGACTAAATACTTTTTTGCCCCACTGTATATACACACCCAGCACGCCCCTGTGGGCGGTTTATCCTTCAAGCTCGGGTCCTCTACCAGAGGCCTGGGAGCTTGAGGGTCCTGTGCAGTATCTTAGCTGTTCCCAGGACTGCGCTCTTCTGGACAGAGATCTCCGATGTTATTCCCGGGATCTGCTGGAGCCACTCGCCTAGCTTGGGAGTCACCGCACCTAGTGCTCCGATTACCACGGGGACCACCGTCACCTTCACCCTCCACATTTTCTCCAGCTCTTCTCTGAGCCCTTGGTATTTCTCCAGCTTCTCGTGTTCCTTCTTCCTGATATTGCTGTCATTTGGAACCGCTACATCGATCACTACGGCCGTCTTCTTCTGTTTGTCTACCACCACTATGTCCGGTTGGTTAGCCACCACCATTTTGTCCGTCTGTATCTGGAAGTCCCACAGGATCTTAGCTCGGTCATTCTCCACCACCCTTGGGGGCATCTCCCATTTTGACCTCGGGACTTCCAGGTTATACTCGGCACAGATGTTCCTGTACACTATGCCGGCCACTTGGTTATGGCGTTCCATGTATGCCTTGCCTGCTAGCATCTTGCACCCTGCTGTTATGTGCTGGATTGTCTCTGGGACATCTTTACACAGCCTGCACCTGGGGTCTTGCCTGGTGTGATAGACCCCAGCCTCTATGGATCTTGTACTCAGAGCTTGTTCTTGTGCTGCCATGATTAGTGCCTCTGTGCTGTCTTTCAGTCCAGCTTTGTCCAGCCACTGGTAGGATTTCTGGATATCAGCCACCTCCTCTATCTGCGGGTGGTACATACCGTGCAGGGGCCTGTCCTTCCATGATGGTTCCTCGTCTCCCTCCTCTTTCTTGGGTTTCTGCTGCCTGAGGTATTCACTGAGCACTCGGTCAGTTGGGGCTATCTTCCCAATGTATTCTTGGATGTTCGTTGTCTCATCCTGGACTGTGGTGCTGACACTCACCAGTCCCCGGCCCCCTTCCTTCCGCTTAGCGTACAGCCTCAGGGTGCTGGACTTGGGGTGAAACCCTCCATGCATGGTAAGGAGCTTTCTTGTCTTTATGTCAGTGGCTTCTATCTCCTCCTTTGGCCAGCCTATTACCCCAGCAGGGTACCTGATCACGGGCAGGGCGTACGTGTTGATGGCCCGGATCTTGTTCTTACCATTTAGCTGACTCCTCAGGACTTGCCTGACCCTCTGCAGGTACTTGGTGGTTGCAGCCTTTCTAGCGGCCTCTTCGTGGTTCCCATTTGCCTGCGGGATCCCCAGGTACTTGTAACTGTCCTCTATGTCTGCAATGTTGCCTTCTGGTAGTTCAATCCCCTCAGTTCTGACTACCTTCCCTCTCTTTGTTACCATTCGACTACACTTCTCCAGTCCGAACGACATTCCAAGGTCATTGCTGTATAGCCTGGTAGTGTGGATCAGTGAATCGATGTCTCGTTCACTCTTGGCATACAGCTTGATGTCATCCATGTACAGGAGGTGGCTGCCAACTGCTCCGTTCCGTAGTCTGTATCCGTAGCCAGTCTTGTTAATGATCTCACTGAGGGGGTTCAGGCCTATGCAGAACAGCAGTGGGGACAGAGCATCTCCTTGGTAGATCCCGCACTTGATGGTGACTTGTGCTATGGGCTTGGAGTTGGCCTCTAGTGTTGTACGCCACATCCCCATTGAGTTCCTGATGAAGGCTCTTAGGGTCCCATTGATCTTGTACAATTCTAGGCATTCCAGTATCCAGCTGTGGGGCATTGAGTCATAGGCCTTCTTGTAATCAATCCAGGCAGTGCACAGGTTGGTCAGTCTGGTCTTGCAGTCTCGGCTGACTGTTCTGTCTACCAGTAGCTGGTGTTTTGCGCCTCTGGTATTCTTGCCAATCCCTTTCTGTGCCCCACTCATGTATTGACCCATGTGCCTGTTCATCTTAGCCGATATGATGCCTGACAGGAGCTTCCATGTAGTACTGAGGCAGGTTATTGGTCGGTAGTTGGATGGGACCGCTCCCTTCTTGGGGTCCTTGGGGATCAGGACCATTCGACCTTCGGTTAGCCATTCCGGGTGTCTCTCGTTAACTAGCAGCTGGTTCATTTGTGCTGCCAGACGCTCGTGGAGTGCAGTCAGCTTCTTCAGCCAGTAGGCGTGAACCATGTCGGGCCCTGGTGCTGTCCAACTCTTCATACTGGAGACCCTTTCTTGGATATCTGCCACTGTGATGGTTACTGGACCCTGTTCAGGGAGGTCGCTATGGTCTGCCCTCAGATCCACTAGCCACTGAGCATTGCCGTTATGGGTTGCGTCCTTCTCCCATGTGCTCTTCCAGTATTGCTCCATCTCCAGCCTTGGTGGTGCTGTTCTCTTATTGTTCCCTTGCCACTGAGAGTACACCTTTGCTGGTTCTGTGGAGAACAGCTGGTTTATTCTCCTGCCTTCTATCTCTCTGGTGTACCTCCTCAAGCGGCTGGCCAAGGCTGTGAGTCTTTGCTTGGCAGTTTCCAAGGCCTCAGGTATGGACAGCTTGCTGTATTTCTTATGCACCTTCTTTGTCACACCTTTCTGCAACTCCATTAGTTGGCTAACCTCCCTCCGTGCTACTTTGATCTTGCCCTCTAGCCTCCTTCTCCATGGAGGGTACTGCCCCTTGTGGCTGTTCAACTTGTAGCCAAGCATCTCACTGATCACTGCTGCCGTATTGTAGATCAGCTTGTTAGTGTCGGTAATCGTGGTTGTAGGTATTGTCCGTAGTGCTGCATTAACATCATCTAGCAGACCTTCTGAAGGTACTTCACGTAATCTTGGTAACCGGCTACGGGGGATCCAGGTTTCAAGCTTGGCCATGATCCTATTTTTCAGGTCAGTTCCTCTCGCACTCAACGATCCTTCTCCTATCGCACTTGGGGCTATGTACCCAATCTCGGGTGGGGGTGATGATATCTCCCCCCTGACCTGGCGTCCTGACTCCTCCTTGCCGTAGCATTTACCTTGTACCTCGTCAATCTCTAGCTGTGATAGCAGTCCCTTCTTTCGAATGTTGGAACACTAAGCTACTAGTTGTTTCGCCGTCATTGTGGATGTTGGGTATCGAAGAATCCATAGGTCCCTCATTCTATTCGTGTAGCCCCTTTCTATTAACTTTTGATAAAAACTTTTTTTTTTTTTTTTAAAACAAGTAAAGGGCCATCCTTTTAAGGCCTGTTTCATGCATTTATTTTTAAAATAATTCCGTTGACGCATGGTTGAAAAGCAATGTCTGACTTTCATTGGTTAACATGTATAAATGTAAATACTTTAAAACTGAACCATGTATAAAAAGATGGCAGAGAGGATTTAAACTAATGTGTATTTTGAATCAGAACAGTTGATTACCAAGAACAGAAGTACATATTGAGAAATGGCCCAGGAGTTTGCCCAAGAGTCTAAGAAAAGATGAGGGTTTTTCTTTGTTTGTTTGTTTGTTTACATTTTTTTTCTTTACTGGCAGCTTTTTAAATCAGAATTTTGATTTGAAAGTAGTGTTGTGCAAATGTATTTGGTATAGAAGAGCTCGATAAACTCTTTAGGCTCCTCTTGTTTTTTAAAATAACATTTATATCTATTTATTAATTTCTTCTTCTTCCTTTTCTTCTTATTTCTATCGTCATTAAAATTGCATGTGAAATAAAAATGACAGAGTCAACAAGCAGGAAAAAAGGAGAAGATAGAGGGACAAAATAGGAGAAATATAAAAAGGAGACAGAGCACAGGAAGAAAAACACATTTGGCTGCCGAATTCCTGTACCTGAACAAAAAAAAAGGCAAAAAAAAAGAGATTATGATTTTTTTCTTCCCCTGCTTTTGTCTTTGCTGCAAAGGTGGAATGGTGACGTACGTGGTCTGCTGTATTACTGCAGGAATACAGTCCAGTTTTGCTGCCGTATATATATATATATATATATATATATATATATATTGTATTCTCTCCTAAAATCTAAGTATTCGGTCCTTCTGTATTTAATTTTGAGCCTCACGTAACTGAACTAACACACAAAACAATCACAGCAAACAAAAACCTGAGAGCACCAAGCTGCTGAGTTTACACACCACAACATCTTCTGATTTTTTTAGTATTGCATCTAATTTAAATCTAAATCTTAAGTTGTCTATTATGAATATACATGTTTTATATTTTTGTTTTTGTCAATGATAATCCCCCTAGTTTTAAAAATGGCTTATTTTTCATCCAACCCAGTAAGCTGTTATAATGAATATTTTAATACACACCATGTTAAATTGTGGCAAATCATGAAAATGATGTGATTAATTTGTACATATATGTGGTTTCATGATAGCACAGCTGTCAGTTTGAAGAATCTTTTTTTAGATCGTTCTCTAATGGTATAAGCTAGAAAATTTTTCGCATTGGTAGGAAAATATTGTTTTGTTGTTTTTCTTTTTGTTTTTGTTTCACTTTTGTCTGCTATTCTGTTTCTTTTCAATAATATAATGTCCAGTTCAGAATGCAAATATCCAAATATGATTGGGCTGCTTTGTTTGATCTATTGGGAAAAAAACAGTTTAAATGTTTTAAATGTGCTGTTTATCTCATAACATCATCATTATCAATATAAATGAAATGTTAATGTCCAACAGATGCACAGGAACTTGTGAGGATGGTGCTTGTTGGGAAAACTGGAGTTGGGAAAAGTGCAGCAGGAAACACTATCATAAGAAGAAAGGCTTTTGACTCTACATCATCTTCTGCCTCCGTAACATCACAGTGTGAAAAAGTCTCAGCTCAGTTTGAAGGTCAAACACTTTTTGTGGTTGACACTCCAGGCTTGTTTGATACTAAAGATCAAGAGAAAGTAAAGAGAGAGATTGCTAAGTGCATCTCTTTTGCTGCTCCTGGTCCTCATGTGTTCCTGGTTGTCGTCCAGGCTGGAAGATTCACAGAAGAAGAACAAAAAACAGTGAAACTCATTCAGAAGATTTTTGGAGAAAAAGCAGGATGTTACACGATGGCCTTATTTACCCGTGGAGATGACCTGGAGGAAGATGGAGTCCAAATAGAAGACTTTATTCATAAAAATCCAGCTCTCCCTGACTTCATCAGTCAGTGTAAAGGAGGATATCATGTTTTTAACAACAGAAACAAGGATCCCTCCCAGGTCAGAGAGCTGCTGAAGAAGATCAATGCAATGGTTAAGAGAAATGGAGGAAGATACTACACCAATGAAATGCTACAAGAAGCTGAGAGAGCCATAAGAGAAGAAGAAGAAAAACTTCGGAGACAAAATCCAAATATCACAGCAACAAAAGCAAGAGCAGATGCTGAGAAGAACAATGAGTTTATTCAGACAATTGCTGGAGCTTCTGCTTCTGGAGCCTCAATTGGTAGCATGGCAGGGCCAATGGGAGCTGCAGTGGGAGCTGGACTTGGTTTTGCAATTGGTCTTGTAACTGCAATTAAAAATGAATGCAGTATACAGTAATATGTAGTTTCTCTCATGCAGCAGCTGCTCACAGGGCCACATGAACAGTATCACTTTCATTAAGTATTATTTTCATTCAATTCCAGCATTAGAAATCTCTGTAATTAATCTGTCTAATTAGGTTCATTTTCACTTTTCTAGTCTTTATTGAATATTGATCATGTGCTGATTGTGACATTTTAGTCTAAAACAATCTGTCAGATAGCTGTTACTAAATTTCTTGTTTTCCTATGCTGTTCCTATGCCACAAGGATTTGTAACAAAGGAAGTTGAAATCAACCAGTTTGTAGAGAAGTATACTCACTGAGATGTTTGTACTGATCAAACTGTAACATTAAAGGACACCAAAGACATCTGCATCATGTTTCCTCGGGGCTTTATAACATGATAATAAATGTGAAGAAAGAGTGTTATTTGATGTTTCAGTTACTGTGTCTGACTTTTATAGTGAAACTGATGTCTCTTTGATCACAGGGTGCATGAAGTTTTTCAAACATTTATTGTGGAAGCACATTATGGTTCTGCTACAGCAGGTTTGATGCAATAAGAGAATTTAACTGAATCTGTTTCATTATAAAAGCAGCACATTTAATTGCAGAAATTCACTGCAGATTATTTAATTTAACACATTTGATGATATAGCAAAATACCAAAATCAGCATTTATAAAAGTTACACTTTAATTTGAAGATTAGTTGGAAATTATTTAAAAAGGTTAAACTTCATAAATGTGGTAATAACTACACTGTTAAATAAAAGAAAGCCAGTTCTCCATCATCATCTTCATCAAAATCATCATCAATCTGTTAAAATGTTTCATGCATCAGCCTTACCTGCTGAACAAACTGTGGACCAGCATGCATTAAAAAGGTAACTGTCATGCTCCTGGGTCATTGTTGGACCCAGTGTTTTGTATTAGTATTGTGTTATGTTTTGGGTTAATTCTTGTTTTCTTAGTTCCTCGGGTTTTGGTTCTTGTCTTTAGTGTTCTGTTATCCTTACTTGTGTCCTCTCCCGGTGTTCTCTTTGTGTCTCTGAGTTTTTTGGTAAAACAGTCTCTGAATTTCCTGTTTTATTTTGAAGGTCTGTGTCTCGTTATGCCCATTAGTTTCACCTGCATCCACCCCAACATGTCATTTCCTCATTACCTGGTGTATAGGGGTGGTAGCTCCTTTGTTGGAATGGATTCAATTCTTTTGCATCAGAGTTTAAATTAATCCAACCGAGGCTCACACAGTGATTTATATATTATTAAACATTTTAAAATGAGTTAAATCACAGAGAATATGTGAGTCGGGCTCAGTAGGTGCTGTCTTTCTGTCTCTCACTGACTGACGTTTTATGCAAAATGAAACTGTCGGGGTTCCCCCTGAAGTTGGACTTTTTTAAAAAGTATTATTACTTATTCATAACACTAACCAGTAAAATCCAGTTTCAGTTTATTTGGTCTCACTGTGTGTTGGCACACAGTCAGCATCCTGAAGCAACAACGAAAAGAAAAAACGGGGCCAACACATGTAAACACATGTAATGAAAATGAACATAGATGATGCAGATAAACAGCTGTACATCAAGCCTCCTTTACATGAACTGAGATAAAACCCAGCAGGAAGCCATGTTGATAAATGTTTCTCATGTTCATAGACATAATGTTGATCTTGTGTTTATTTCAAGGTAATAAAAATAGCGTCCCTCCTTAGCTTATCATCACAGTCACATGTTATTCTCAGAACTGCAACTCACAGGGAGATTTGACTCACGAGAAGAAAAAGTAACACAGGGGACTTTCAATGTGAGTCGGTTAGAGACAGAAGCAAGAGTTAATGTCTGTGTGATACATCTGTATCACACTAACTTCATTGTATTTGACATAAGATTAAAAGAGGTTATAACAGATTTTAAAAAGGAGCCTTGAACTTTAGTAAAAATCAGCTTGTACTCCCCAGAGAAGTATTTAGACTCCACCCACATCCTATAGTTCTTTAGTTATTGCCAAGTATGGTCTGTTTGGACACTGAGCGACAGAGGCGGATGTAAAGGGGCAGGAAGTATTTTGAGCATATGCACATTAAGTGTAACGGTTGCCCATTACACATGTTGTCATTGCAGACAGTTTGACATGTATGGGCTGAGACTTGACCAGAAAAAATAAATGTTTACGTATTCTGAAAATGTTAATTAAGCTCTCAGAGCTGTGAAAACAACAGTCAGAAAATAGTCTACATTGGACTTTCTGTTGTTAATAAAGAGTCTCTGTGTTCTGTACAGAAAGCAGCGTCCTGATTCAGGATGTGGTGTGGGGAACACTGCAAAGAAAGACAGCTTAACACCGCAAGCACTTTACTTTGAATAAAAGCCTCCATTTTGTTTGCTCAGCTGTCTGAGAGGGAGAACCGTTCAGTGGCCATTTGGAGCCAAACAATGCAATTTTTTTTTACATTTTTAGGCACATTGTTAAAAAAGGTTTTCACCCACTTTTCATGAATATCTAACTGTCTGTTCAATGAGTCAACAAATTACAGGCTACATGCCTGAGCTCAGTTGTTTATGATTCATTTCTATCTGCATATTTACAAAAGAGAAATTCCCGCAAAGTTTCGTCCCGCTGAGTCACAGAGAATTCAGTCTTTGTGATACTCTTACAGAACAATCCCAGACAGCAGAAACATCTATGTCACTTTTGGTACTTATGGCTAAATTATGGGTCTGCAAATGTTGTGTGGAACAAAATCCACAAGATGGGTCTAACATAGTTTAAATCAAGTGTTGTTTGGATTCAGTGTTTCTCACATTTCACAAAAAACCTCAGAAATGGCTAATATAATAAAGTGGAGCAGTAGCTAATTTAAACCTACCAGACACAGAATTAAGGCTGTCAGTACAGACTAAATGTGGGCCATGTTTATTATTATCAGAGAAAATCATGAAAACTTCCCCCCTCACATTCCACCTGCTTTGTGGTTCACATTTAGGAAGACTGTGAGCCAATAAAATAAACAGAAATATTTACATGTGGCTGATTTTGACCCACAGTTTTGCCTCCACATTTGAAATTTAAACAGTCCTATCAGGTTACTCAGCTGCCATCAAACAAACTCTGTTAATGAATCCCACAGAGTTTAAGATTACAGTTTTCTAAGCACTTATTGTTGCTAGGGTATGAAGCCCTTTTCTTCTCTGGCAGTGGTTCATTGCCCTCTTGTAAATGTTAAATAGTGCCCTTTGTGCAGTATGGAAAAAGCCGTGGGTGCAGTGTACATTCAGTTTCCTCACATTTCTAAAAAAAAAAAAAAAAGAAACAATCTACCATTTTACTTGAATACCAAAAACTGCAGCTCTGCTAATGTCACCTGAAGATACAGAATGAATCAGTTCTCATGTTAAAACGTCCAACTTTGCAGCAACCTGTTTGCACCCTGCTGTATTACACTCCTCCCACATATTTAACCTCCACAGTTTTCACACAGTACAACCATTTTTGGGCTGTCAGTAAACATGCATGTGCACCATGTTGTTGTTGTTATGGGTGTCATAGTGGTGGTGGTAATATTAGCACAAAGTGGGCATCTCTCACGGATACTTTGCTGCTGCATGAGCTGACCCTAAAACCACAAAACATAAAAACAGTAAATTATGCATCTCTTTAACAGAGACAAAATCACAAACACTGGAACACTGAAATAGTTAGAAGAAGGTAATCTGACTCTGTGCTCTGTAAACTTTTTGCACAGAGGACCATGCAAAACTTTGTTCATTGTTGCATAGAAAGCAATTTCCTGATTCAGGCTGTGGTTGGGGACGTGTTGCAGAGTGTAAAACGACTTCGAACCACAAATTCTTCACTCAGTATTATGCCCTCCATTTTGTTTTTTCTGCACTGTAAAAAAAAAGTATTTTACAGTTTTGTTCTGTTCTTCTAGAATATCATTAAATTTACATAAATAGACTGTGATTTCACATTTCAAATTTAAATTAATGTAAAATCACTGTAATGTAATAAAACATAATTTTCTTGTTTTTTAAATGTATTTGTCTGTACATATGCATATTTAGATTGTTAAAATACATTCACAAATGTATCATGATTTCACAAATATTTGTCCGTTATTTGAAAGATTGAACTGTTAAATTGAAATGTAATGCTATGGAAAAATATATAAAATGATTCTTATAAACTTTTTTTACATCAAATAATTATTATTATTATTGCTATTTAGGGCGATCGTGGCTCAAGAGTTGTCAGTTCGCCGGTTGCCGGTTCGAGCCCCGGCTCGGACACTCTCGGTCGTTGTGTCCTTGGGCAAGACACTTCACCTACCACCTACTGGTGATAGCCAGAGGGGCCAATTGTGCGATATGGCAGCCTTGCCTCTGTCAGTCTGTCCCAGGGCATGCAATCCATTATTATTTAACCCTTTAAGACCTACCATAGAACCAAGTCCGCCAGAGCTTATAGTATATTTTTACATGCTGTAGTGCCATTTTTGGGAGCATTTCAAGTTGCTATACATCAATACAACCATTATAGCCCAGATTTTAATAATATGTATGCATTAAGTGCATAGTAACTACATAAATTGCAAAAAAGTGCAATAAACTACAAAAACATTGAAAATCGTTTTTGCTTTTTTAACATATATTTCTAGTTAGAGAAATGTAAGAGGCTTATCCCTCAAAACTGTAAATACAAAAAAGTTGCACAAAATAGTTTCCAACAACAGGAAATTTATTTTGAGTGTCTTCATAGTTTTATTTTTGAAATACACCAATTTTTATATACTGCTGGAAAAATAAATATTATACTGCAAATTTGCAAAAAAACAGCATATGCATCAAAATAAACTATTTCCAGAAGTGCAATATGAGTCCTAAGCATCCCAGAAACGACACAGAAAGTCATAAAGTCAAACATAACTTTTAAAAACACCAGTATTGGCTCATGAGGCCCTGATGGTAAAAAAAAACCTACATTTCCGCGAAAATGACGTCACTTCCGGTTTCGGGCAGGTCATGGCGGACATGCAAAAGTTCGCGCTGACGTCTATTCCAATGTAGGAAGTGTTATGATCAGCTGATCGGATCGGCAAAGCGTGTTTCTGGAATATTATGTTTTTGTTGCTGCAAGTGCTTTTTATGCAGTTTTTGCAAAGCTATATGTGGAAGGAGACGGTGACCTAGGACAAGCTGATGGCATAAGATGTAAGTACAACTCCTCCGGTTTCATATGCAAAAAAAATTATTGCGCTAGCTTATGTGGTTGCAGAGCTACTGGGATTTAAAAATAGTTACGCAAAACAGAGCGTGCTCGCGCCGACCGGCTTTAAAGGGTTAAACCAACTGTTAACTGTATATTTCTGTACATTTAAGCATTATTATTCATATTGCCACATTCATTGACCTTGTTTATAGGTAAGATTTTCGTGGTGGACACAGACGAGGCCTCCCTTGCACAAATAATCGATCGATCGACTGTCTTGTTTTCTTCATGATGGATAAGTCTCCAGAATTAGCGGGGCTTGTGGAAACACAGACCCAACAAAAATCTTCTGCATGAACTGAGGGTCCTGTTCCAATTTTTGTTTTGCCCATTCTGCAAATTCTGTGGGCCGATCTGGGTCATCCTCGTTGAGATGCTGCAGTAGCTGGAGTTTGTAAGGGTGCCATTTGTGAGTAGCTAATATCCGCCGAAGGGATGTTCGAATAATGCCACTCTCCAGTGACATGCGGCGAGTGCTACACTGTGGACTCTTGCTGAATGAAGCTAGGACAGCCACTGATGTTTCTTCATTAGTGACAGTTTTCTTCCGTCCACATTTTGTCAAATCCAACACTGAACCAGTTTCACGAAACTTAGCAAGCAGTTTGCTAACTGTAGCATGGGAGATGGGTGGTCTCGTAGGGTGTCTTGCATTGAAATCTGCTGCAATGACCCTGTTACTGAGTTCACCAGATATCAACACAATTTCTATCCGCTCCTCACGTGTTAACCTCTTTGACATGTCAATGGCTGTGAACAAAGAGAAACTTGTAAATAACTCATGAAAGAATAAAGTTACGTTGAAACCAAGCACACCATTGTTTTTCTTGTGACATTACCAATAAGTTTGATGTGTCACATGACCCTCTTCCTATTGAAAAAACAAAAGTTGTATCCAAGATGGCCGACTTCTAAATGGCCACCATGGTCACCACCCATCTTGAAGAGTTTGCCCCCTCACATATACTGATGTGCCACAAACAGGACTTTTATATCACCAACCATTTCCATGTTATTACGGTGTATCCATATAAATGGCCCACCCTGTATAATGTCCATGTCGATTAGTTCATTGATCTTTTTCTCCACTGCATCCCTCAAATGATAATGTATGCCCCTCAGTAGCTGTGCTACTGGTTTCACATTTGGATCAACGTACAGGCTGATCTGTTTGGTGTTTAGCTTTCCTACTCCTTTGAACACTTTTGGATACTTTTCTTTAAGAGTGTGCTTTAAATCTGTGACAGCTGCCACATTTTCACCTATTTTCAACACTCCTAACTTTATAGCAGTCTTTTTTCCCTGGAGTGGTTCACCATTACCTCTAATCAAAATAAATTCGGCCTCTTCAGTCCTGTCACCAATCTTGATTTCACATCTGAATGCACAGTCTCACCTGGTGTTTGGGACAATTTGTGGAAAGTTTGGCGTGCGTATGCTGCATTCACTTGAGCAACAAAATAAGTGTTGAGCGCAGTCACCGCCGCGGTGTAATCCTTCGCCTCTCCCATCTGTGGCAGAGTGGAGAAAACGTTCTGCACGTCCTGTCCGTCCAAGTGCAGTAGAAGATCGCGTCTCTGCTGTCTGATCGCGTCTGTAGCATTATCCGTCAAAATAAGACCTTTCCCATCAGCAAACAACTCAAAGGATGTTAACCACCGCGTCCATCTCGGTCCGAGCGTAGCTGGATCAGTGTAGCAGGCGAACGGTTGAATGCCCGACTTTTCCCCATCCCAGATGGCCGAACTTCTCACCATATCTCTAAGGGAGAGGCCAGCCACCCTTCGGAGGAAGCTCATTTCTGCCGCTTGTATCTGCGATCACGTTCTTTCGGTCACTACCCATAGCTCGTGGCCATAGATGAGGGTAGGGACGTAGATCGACCAGTAAATTGAGAGCTTCGCTTTTACACTCAGCTCCCTCTTCACCACGACGGCATCCGCATCACTGCAGCCCCAATCCGTCTGTCGATCTCCGGCTCCCTTCTCCCATCACTCGCGAACAAGACCTCGAGATACTTGAACTCCTCCACTTGGGGCAGGAACTCATCCCCGACCTGGAGTGGGCACTCCACCCTATCCGGGCTGAGAACCATGGCCTCAGATTTGGAGGTGCTGATCCTCATTCCCGCTGCTTCACACTCGGCTGCGAACCGTTTCACTGCCCAAGTCGCATACCGCTTGGCCTGTCGATACCTGTCGGCTGCCTCCGGAGTCCCACAGGCTAACCAAGCCCGATAGGTCTCCTTCAGCCTGGTGGCCCCCTTCACCTCTGGTGTCCACCATTTGGTTCAGGGATTACCACCACGGCAGGCACCAATCAGCCCCTCTCTTTACCCGAGTGTCCAGAACATATGGCCGCAGGTCTGGTGATACGATTACAAAATCGATCATTGACCTGCGGCCTAGAGCGTCCTGGTGCCACGTGCACTTTTGGACACTCTTATGTTCGAACAAGGTGTTCGTTATGGCCAAACTGATATTTGCACAGAAGTCCAATAACAAAACACCGCTCGGTTTCAGATCAGGCAGGCCGTTCCTCCCAATCACGCCCCTCCAGGTCTTGCTGTCATTACCCACATGAGCATTGAAGTCTCCCAGCAGGACAACAGCACCCCCCCCCAGGGACTCTAAGAAGGCTGGGTCTACTTCTCACAAAAACAAATCCAGGTTCGTGTCATCCTCGTCGCCATTGTTGTGTGCCCACCTTTTTACTGAATTAGGCAGAGCACTCTGAATTAAATCAGGACAGAAAGCGCGGTCTTTCTCTTGCTTTACTGAATACTGTCGACCTGACAACTAGCCACTTAACGGGGCCTCCTTTGGACAACAACATCCGGTTCAAAAGTCATCACATTAACCCTCCTGCCATCCTTTAAAAAACTCACACCCATCACCCTAGGGACCATTCTCAGCCACGCCATAAAAAGACCATATATCCATATTTTATTCCACTTTAAATTAGCCAACCTTGTAAAACTACTTCTCCCTGAAATATTCATGTAAAGTTTTAATTATATTTTCGTTGTTTTAACCCTTCAAATCCCAGTGTTATTACATGAGCGCCCTGTGTTATAAGCCCCAAAAACCAAAAAACGAAACTAAATATTTCCACAAAAAACCAGTTGAAGTAATATGTGATTGTCATTATAAGTAGGCCTTTAGATGGACCAAAGATTGGCACCAACATACATTTTGACCTGCCATTATTTTTTTTGCATTTTTTTTGCAATTTAAAAATTAAAACTTCAAGGCCCTGAGTCTTCATTGACATCCAAGAAAAGAAGAAAAAATAAAATCATATGATGATAATTTGGGGTTGAAAAATAGCGTTTATAATGGAAGTCAATGGGCAGAAAATGGTCCCCAGGGTGATGGGTGTGGGGATTTCTGCTGCTCAGCCATTTTAGGCTGATTTAAGGAATTCACACTGGAATATTAACATTGACAGGTAAAAACTATCCTGTGGCAAGTTTGGTTATATTCCACTGAACACAGTGGAAATGGCAGCCATTTAACACATAGCAGTGGCACAAAAAGGTCCCAAGAAGGCAGGAGGGTTAAGACATAGCCAGATATCAATACATGACACATGGTATTAGCAAATTCATCAACCGAATAAAATGTATTGCAATCGGCATCAAAAGAGGCCAGAATTTATAAAAGCCGCAGAAAAATTAGCCGCAGTACCAGAGACAATAATGCACACAAGGCGCCGAGGGCCCTCAAATTTCAGTCCTGCGTTGCTTAGATCAGCATCAAATATCAGCATTGCTGATGTTCCTAAAAGTAATGTCCAGGCCATATGAAAAGACCAAGTCAAGAGTATGACCTTTAACGTGAGAAGAAACCATCGATGATTAATCAATCTGAAGGTGAGCTGGTCACGGGAAATAGAGGGAGATCACAGAACATCCATAATGGAGTAAGGGTTAACTGCATCCTGCACTTTAAGATGGCGGACTCAAATACCGCTCAGTTTTCCTCATGTCCTCTGTTGTTTTACTATATGGAGAAGAAAAAGGCAGGCGATATGTGCAGGTGGAAAAATCCATTCGCAGTGAGGTGGCATCTCCGATATTCCAACGCGGATCTGGCTCAAAACGGTGGGATGGTCAGAGGTTTAACAAAGTTTGCCGATTACAGATAATTAGTGCAATGGCATTTGGAGAACATATAGATGGAATAATAAAAAACAACATACAAATGTCAAATTTGGGTCAAGAGATGTCCCAAACGCAGGACCCATGGTGCGTATTAAAGGAGATTGTTATAGTGAGTGGATGAACAGAACAGGAATGAACGCTGGCTCTCTGGATTACTGAATGGCTGGCTAAACAGAAAACACACACAGGAACGACTGCAGTGACAACATCGATGACAAGACATTGAACTGATGAAACTGAGGGACTTAAATACACAGGCTGAATGATTATTGATTAGAGACTGGTGAGTGAACAGCTGAACTTAATCTGACTAATGACACATGGAAGAGGACCTAGAACGTAATGCACTGAGAGTGACAAAGGGCTGACATAATAGAACAGGATATGTGAACATATGGAAAGTAAAGAGAGAACATGACTAAACTGAAAACACTTGGTAAACGACCCAGGAACCCTTACAGCTCTACGCTGGCCAACCCACGAAATCATAAAGACCCCTGAGGAGAGTCACAGACTTTGTAATAAAGCACACAAATGGATGGTCACTGAATCAAGAATCTGTGAAACTGCAGTGTATATAAAGTTTTTCCTGTTGGATTGCAGGTACACACTGATAACAGTAGGTGGAGCAGTTTTCCCACTCAGTGCTCAGAGTTCAGTTTCACCCTGATCTAAAGTGTTCGACGTTTGTTCTGTGAGAGGCAGTGAAGTGTTTAGAGGGAGGACCCTGGAGCAGGTTATAAGTGAGAGCTGAAAGAGAAAGAAAGCGTCCAACAGCAGAGACACTGAAACAGACAAACATGGACAGCAGTGAGTAGATTTACATGTTTTATACTATGGTTTTCAAACATCTTTTGTGAAATTTATTGGATGTGCAGGTGCAGAGGATGTGCAGATATATTGTTTAAAGCAGCTGTAGACAGAAACCAGCTCTTACTGATCTCATGTCTCAATGTATTTGAGTGTCGTTGGTTTGGGATTCTTTACTTGTTCTTGCAGCAGTCAAGTTCAGTCAGCAGCACTGTTAGTGAATCTGATTGATGTATTATGTTTGATGTTGATTAATATACTGATTTTAGTTTTACCTGTGTGTGACGTTTAGAGTTAAAAGCACTGCATAATGCTTTTAATAGGTTATATTTGTACAGAATTAATAGCTAGCAACACATAATAATTTACCCAAGCCTTTAAACAAAACGTCTCATTTTACAAACATTACGAACATATTACATCTTTGTGCATTTTGTTTCTGAATTTTTCACATGTACACACACTCATTTACCTTTACAGTTTTGTTTTATGTACATTATTTATTTTCTTTTTAACCTTTATGTTTCTAACAGAATAATGAACTTTGGAACATATTTTTTATGTGTCTTTCCTAAAACTCGTGCCTTGTAATGATACTGCGTAAAGGAAGTAACTATAATTACAATTAGTTATACTGTTTCGATCACTCTGTATCTAATCCTTGAACTTCTGGCTAGCAAATAATACTTCTCCATTTGTTTGTGGAGCTTTGTATCTCTGATAGTGTTGGTTAGTGTAGAAGATTACTGCCATGAAAAGTAATCTACTGCTTCTCACTGTTGTTAAAGCCTCTGAGACTTTCAGCTTACAAAACAATCTATAACAATCTCAAAAGAGTTGATTCTGTTTATCTGGACGTAGCAATATCAGTAGGAGAAATGTTTTTTCAGTCATCCAAGTTGTTTCTTCAGTCTCTATGCAAATGTACTGTTTATAAGTTTGGGGGAACCTGGAGTCAGCTGAGACTGAAGGAGTCGCTTGAATGAGTGATAAAACATTTCTCTCACAAAAAACAACCAGATGAATAGAATCATTTTTTTTTGGAATTTCCTTACATGGATGATTGAGCATGCATCAAGACAGTCTATAATAATCATTAGTTTTCTGTTCAGACTTACTGTTCATGTTCCTGCATGAAAACTAGGAGTGGGTTTCAATTGTCTATTTTCCAATTCAAATAGATTTTAGCTTGTATAACGCAATATTGATTCATTAAATCCTGAATCAATTTTTAAATATAAATGTATTTTGGCAGAATGTCAGGTTAAAGCTTTCATTTCAACAACCTAAAACAGTAAATGAAAGCAGATAAACGGATTCCACACAAAGACATAAACACAAAGCGCTGACCTGACGCATCAGAATCTGTGAGATGTCGGAATCTTACCCTATGTACACAGACACGCCATCGGGGCTGAAGGCCAACATATCACAGATTCTAAAGCTGCAGGTTTTGCCCCTCTCCAACCAAAATTAACTGAACGCGCAGCAAAAGAGGATGAAAACTACACTGTAAAAAAGAAATATAATATAAAAGTATTTTACTGTGTATTTTACAGTTTTGTACTGTTTTTCTAGAATATCATTTAATTTACATATATAGACTGTAATTTTACATTTCAAATGTAAAATAACATAAAATCACTGTAAATGTAATAAGACATCATTTTCTTGTTTGTTAAATATATTTGTCTGTACATATGCATATTTAGATTGTTAAAATACATTCACAAATGTATCATAATTTCACAAATATTTGTCCGTTATTTGAAAGATTGAACTGTTAAATTCAAATGTAATACTATGGAAAAATATATAAAAATATATAAAATGATTCTTATAAACTTTTTTTTACATCAAATAATGTTATTTAGGGCGATCACGGCTCAAGAGTTGGCAGTTCGTCTTGTAATCAGAAGGTTGCAGGTTCGAGCCCCGGCTCGGACAGTCTCAGTCGTTGTGTCTTTGGGCAAGACACTTCACCTACCGCCTACTGGTGATGGCCAGAGGGGCCGATGGCGCGATATGGCAGCCTCGCTTCTGTCAGTCTGCCCCAGGGCAGCTGTGGCTACAACTGTAGCTTGCCTCCACCAGTGTGTGAATGTGAGAGTGAATGAATAGTGGAATTGTAAAGCACTTTGAGGATCTCGAAAAGCGCTGTATAAATGCAATCCATTATTATTTAAATACTGTTAACTGTATGTTTCTGTACATTTAAGTATTATTATTCATATTGCCGCATTCATTGACCTTGTTTATAGGTAATTTGATTGTTTAATCACATTAAAATGATCCTGATTTAATGCTTTTAAAGTCACTTGAAAAAGACAAAATCCCATGTAAAATTAGGGCAACAAAGTGTATTGTCATTACTGAAAATAACCGTATTTTTATGAGAAAGTTATTTTCTGTTTTTTTTATGGTATTATTTTGTTTTCCGCATTGTGTTATTAATAATAATAATGGATTTGATTTATATAGCGCTTTTCGAGATCCTCAAAGTGCTTTACAATTCCACTGTTCATTCACTCTCACATTCACACACTGGTGGAGGCAAGCTACAGTTGTAGCAGTTGCCCTGGGGCAGACTGACAGAAGCGAGGCTGCCATATTGCACCATCGGCCATTCTGGCCAACACCAGGTCACCCGCCCACCAGACAGTACAGCGCTGTCAGACACCATTTTATTTTATTTTTTCAAAAATGACCTCCGACAAGAAAGCCTAATTTCTGCTGTTCAATACCAAAGAAATGCAAACTTTTTAAAATTATGCCAAATTGCAAAAATAATTAGCTGTATCTCTAATCAAAAATCTGTGACTTTGCTCTGCTTCACTTCAGCAGCATCAGGTAATTTTCATAAGCTGATTCATGGTTTTCTTCAGTTTTTGACCTACTGCAGAATATTTTTAAGGTTATCTGCTATAAAAAGCCAGGCCAGGCCTGCTTCCTGTTTTTCAGCTTTATCCTGAGTAACTTTGACACAAAGGCATCTGCTGTGATGCTGATGAAGTCTCACAGTGTCAGTACTGTTAAATGATCAGAATTATAATATTTCTGACTGTGGCAAAATTTCCCCAATATAAATCAAATCGAACCAGGACCTTCTGAAGTGAAGTAGAATTGAGTAGAATCCAAAATTTTCTACCTGCTCTTTCTTTTTTGTTGTTTTTCTGTCTGAAAATTGATCATTCATCTTTAAACTGTAATTTTTTTTTTTTTGGGGGGGGGGGGGGGGGGTGGTTCAGGTGCAGAACTATTGTCTTTTAGACAACAGCTGGAGTTCATCACGTCATCATTAATGTCTTTGTTATCTTCCCCGACAGCATACGTCAGGATTGTTCTTCTTGGAAAAACTGGAGCTGGAAAGAGTTCAGCAGGAAATGCCATCTTAAGAAAAAATGCTTTTCTTGTGTCTCCCACCAAATGTTGTCAGGAAGAAAGAGCAGTGTTTGAAGGTCAGACCCTGACTGTAGTTGATACTCCAGGTCTGTTAAACAACAGGCTATCTGAAGAGCAGGTGAAGAAAGAGCTCAGAAGTAGATACATCTCCTCTGCTGCTCCTGGTCCGCATGTGTTCCTGATCGTGATCCATGCTGGCAGATTCACCAAAGAAGAACATAATGCTGTGAAAATCATTCAGCAGATGTTTGGAGAAGAAGCAGCAAATTACACGATGGTGTTGTTCACCCGTGGAGACGATGTAGAGGCAGATGGAACCAATATTAATAAAATCATCAGGGATAATGATGCTCTCAGTGAGTTCATCTATCAATGTGGTGGAAGATATCATGTTTTTAACAACAGAAACAAGGATCCCTCTCAGGTCAGAGAGCTGCTGGAGAAGATCAACATAATGGTTAAGAATAAAGAAAGCACAAACTACACTGATGAAATGGTCAGAGAGAAAGACAGAAGAGAGGATATGAAAAGATCTCAGAGGGAAACTCCAGGGATGGTGCTTGATGATGGAAAAAGATGGGCTCAGGGAGATAATTCATTTAATCAGATTAATCAGGATTCTGATGGAGCTGCTGTTTTTTGCAGTACTCAAGGTAGGTACAGTTGACCTTGTATTTATATTTTCCTTTCCTTCTTTTTCTCTGACATGTAGTGTTTTTCTTGTTTTTTGTCAGAGGAGAAGAAAATTACATGTGTTGCTCAAAACACGACAGACGTAATTTTTAATTACTTACTAATCAGTATTAATTAAATAACAAAAATACCTACAAAAAAAACCAATCTATTTCCAGAAACAATTTCCCAGTTAATCCCCAAACCCCACCATCACCAGTTGAGCTCTCTTGTTAGCTAGCTGCATGGTTTTCATCTTTTGCCGATGTAGAGAGAAAGCTAGACAAACTGACACACTAGGAGAGCGCAAAAAGGGGAAAATGAAGACAGGGAAACACAGGAGATAGAGGGTAATGATAAATAAAGAAATAAGGATGTTAAATCCACTGACAAAAGCACCCATAACTCCACAAAATATAAAAGCATGGCACATCACAATTTAAAAAAGCTCACATGTGTAAACTGTTTCTAAAGTGCCAGTGACTGAAAATGAATTTAGAGTTATTTACACCATCAGCACGGTGGCACGGTGGTTAGCACTGTTGCCGCACAGCAAGAAGGTCCCGAGTTCAATTCCACCATCAGGCCGGGGTCTTTCTGTGTGGAGTTTGCATGTTCTCCCCGTGTTTGCGTGGGTTCTCTCCGGGTACTCCGGCTTCCTCCCACCGTCCAAAGACATGCAGCTTGTGGGGATAGGTTAATTGGATAATCGAAATTGCCACTAGGTGTGAATGTGTGAATGAATGTGAGTGTGAATGGTTGTCTGTCCTTGTATGTTAGCCCTGCGACAGACTGGCGAACTGTCCAGGGTGTACCTCGCCTCTCGCCCTATGACAGCTGGGATAGGCTCCAGTGCCCCCCGCGACCCTGAAAAGGATAAGCGGAAGTGAATGGATGGATGGATGGATTACACCATCAGTCATCTTTGTGTATTACTATCCAACAGGTGGAGGAAAAGCAAGGGAAGAAGATCTCCGGATTGTTCTTGTTGGGAAAACTGGAGTTGGGAAGACAGCTTCAGGAAACACAATCTTAAGTAGAAAAGCTTTTCAGTCCAACTTGTCTGCAACCACAGAAAGTCAGAAGGAAACAGGACAGTTTGAAGGGCAGACCCTGGCTGTAGTTGATACTCCAGGTCTGTTAAACACTAGGCTGAGTGAAGAGCAGGTGATGACAGAAATCAGTAGATGCATCTCATTGGCTGATCCTGGTCCTCATGTGATCCTGGTTGTACTCCAGGGGGGCAGATTCACAGAAGAAGACCAAGAAATTGTTAGAAACATTCAGAAGATGCTTGGAGAAGAAGCAGCACGTTTCACTATGGTGTTGTTTACCTGTGGAGGTGATGTGAAAGCAGATGGAGACACCATAGAAGATATAATAAGTAAAGATAAAGCTCTGTGCAGCTTCATCAGTCTCTGTCATCAAGAATATTATCTTCTTGAAAACAGAGATAAGGATCCCTCTCAGGTCAAAGAGCTGCTGAACAAGATCAAAGAAATAGTTGACAGAAATCTAGGGAAATACTACACCACCGAAATGTTCAAAAAGGCTGAGAGAGCCATGAGAGAAGAGATGAGACTTCATAGAAAAAATCAATCTTTGATGTATCAAGAGCTCAGACATCAGGCTCCTAGAAATCAGTTCAATCAACCCTGCAGCATAATCTAATACTCAATGTTTTTGATCTCTGAGCTGCAGATTATAAAAATCTCATTAAATATGAGACAATGAGAGTGTGAAACTATTTTGCTGAATGTATCATGTTTACTTAAATATTTCTCTCGGGATTTTACAGAAAATGAGGCTTATGATGAATGATTAATAACTATCTAACTGTCGGTGTATTCATGAACTCTTTGCTGTAAACCAGTAACTTTATGTCAGATTTTGCAAAATGTAATTTGAAGCTAAGAGTTGTCAGCTTACTGAACGATGCATCGTGAAGCAATCTGATGAAGTTTTGATGAAGCATGTTTTCTTGTAACTAGCAAGTTAGTGCAGACAAATATTCACTGACACTGATAACAGTTCATAAATACAATAGAGGAAACCCAACGGGCTGACACAACATACTGTAATGCTGTTAGAGGTCAGATTTAAAGCTATAAACTCTGTGATGTCAAACGAGAATGCACCAATGAATGATTATAAAGAAATAAAGTGATGATTTTCTTATCAAATAAAGACAAACACAAATCTGTGTGTCTGTTAAATTTACTCCACATGCACATGCATGTTTTCATGTGACTTAAATTCATATGCTTTATAAATTTTAATCCCTCACAGCTTTTATCATGTCTACATATACTGATGAGGACAGAATTTTCACACGCCCAAGAAAAATATGTTTCCTTTAAATATTTCCCAAGTGCTGTTAAGCAGAGCAAGGAGGTTTTTAACACAATTTTTTTCATCCTAGTTTTATTTTGGATGCTGTCATTATTTTACTTTGAAAAAGGAAAGATTTTTTTTTTAAATATTAGGGTCAAAGTTATTTTCCCCCTGAAGCAAAGAGCCAGATATGTGTTATTTTTGCTCGATAACAGCCTGCAGTTGCTTGTTGTTGTTGTTGTTGTTTTTTCAAACAAGTCTCACACTTGTCTCCTGAGAAATCCAGGCCCATTCTTCTTTGGAGAATCTCTCAAGCTCCCCGAGATTTGATGGTCTCCTGGCATGGACCTTGATGTTTTTGGTGGTTGTCCCGTTTTGCTAGTGACTACAGTTTTCTTTCAAAATCTTCACAAATATTTTCTCCATGATTTCTTCCAGCTTGATGAGAGTCCCAGATAGAGACACACGGAAGTGTCCTCACAGCATAATACTTATCCCACCGTGCTTAACTGTGGGGACATGGTCTCTGCTTTCTTCCTCCAACCATGAGCAACGTCTCTGTGAACAAAGAGCTGACCAAAGGATGCTTTAGTCTACAGTATCTTTCTCGAGGTCGCCCTTAGTGTACTTTAGTCTGGATTAAGTGTTAATCTCACAGTGCATTCCTGTGCAGAGTTCTTTAAATCTGTCGAATTAAAGAAATTATTTTACTGCTACAATATATCCTGCAGCATTAACATTGCATCAATAATATAATCTACAGCACTGATACTGCATTAAGATGTTTAAACATACTGGCACCATATTAACCTTTTATTACAGGTGCAGCCATAATCATTGTATACACACATTGCATTTTGTGCTTATTAAAGAGTTAAAGCTCAGTCAAATAAGGAAAGGTCATAAGCCTCGTTCAGCGCGATGTCCGGACAATCTATTGTGTAAGTGACTTGGAGCTATAGAAGGTTAAAACTGCATACATGCTTACAAAACACATATAGTGCATATAATCTAGAAACAGGCCATCAGCAAAGGCCTGAATGTATTCAGTTTCTTGTTGCAACTTGTTGCGTTTGAGTTTGCTTAGTAACAGGTGACAGAAAATGTGCTAAAGAGGATGTCGAGTCCATGGGGACCTCAAAGGCCTGAGATCATCACCATATTTGGAAGAAGATGTTAGAGAGGGGAACTTCTGTGTTTGCATTTAGCTTTAAAAATGATCATTGTCTGTAAAAGATGCAAATAATGTTCTTAAAATACAAATTATGTTCTTGTAAATGCGAGAATTGGTGTTAACCCTGACATTATAAAAGCCATTGTCTGTGTATTTTTGGGCGGAGATCTACATCTGATGTGTTGCAGTGTACATCTTCCCGCGTGTGTGTTCAATAAACTCATCTGTTAGATTGCATCCTTCTGGGCCTCTGGTATTTTGTTTTGGTTCTCAATATCTCGAATCAGGACAAATCTTATCTACATACTGTGGATTCAGAAAGCATGCAGACTTACTTCACTTTTTTCAGTTGTTTTATTTTAATTCTCCTTCATTTAAATTATTTTTCCCCTCAATAATATACACTCAGTACACCATAAAGACAAATCAAAAATATAATTTTTGATTTCTCTGTCAAATTATTTAAAGTAAAAAAAACACACACTCAAATATCACATTTACGTAAGTTTTCAGAAATTTTGCAAAAAAACTTGAAATTTAGTTAGTAAGTAGTAAGTAAGTAAGTAATTAGGGTTAGGGTTAGGGTTCACATTTCTCATGATCAATGACATCAGAAACATTGAGATGTTCTCTTGATTACAGTTCAACTGTGGTAATTCTGCTGTACTGACATGATAAACAAAGACACACACGTCTGTACAAGGCCATACAGCTGACAATGCATATCAGAGCAATAATAAGACAAGAAGTAAAATGAGAAAAACTTCTGAAAGTTTCCAAGAGCACAGATGGAAAAGATTTGTCACAAGCAGTGCTCTTCTAAGAGCTTGTAACCAGGTTAACCTGAGAATGTGAGCATGTGAGAGAGAATGGCTTTAGTGGTGAGCCCGTTCTCTTTCTGGACGCGTAACATACACACGATTTGTCACGTCCCTTGGCATCACATGGCAATGCGAAGGGTAACCGTCTGCGTTCCTATGATACGTGCCAGATTGTGGATGAAATCCAATAGAATGACGTTCCAATAGAACGGTAACACACGTTCCAGCCGTGTATTCCAGGCCTAACCCTAGCCTTAATCCTAACCATAACCCTATCCCTAACCTTAACCACAACCTTAATGGTCTTAGCGATTAAAGTAAAATAAACGTACATGTGCCTATTCAGTCAAAGCGGTTCTCATGTTTCCTCCAATTTGCTCCCGTTTCCGATTGCGTAACATAGAGACGTGTTGGGTGGCCGAAAGCATAACATACCGATGATTTGTCACATAGCATAATATGCTTTGGGAGTGAGAACGTGCTGTAGTGGTAGAGGTGACAAAGAGAGCTCCTGTGTGGAGACAGTATTATGGTTTTAAATTTTTTCTTTTAAATTAAATTACAAATAAATACTAAAATTCTGTTTTCAATTTAAGGCTAAGTGTTTAAGATTAATGTGAAAAATAATTTTTTAAAAATAATTTAACAATGATAGCATCAGACTGCAATGTCAGCTTTTGTGCACACATACACTTTCAGTGTGTATCCTAAACTTTGGTCAAAATATGAGGCTGCTCTTGACTGGACTAAAACTCTTCAGCTGGTGTAACTTGTTAAAGTTTAGGCTTCAGATTTACAGATTAGAGCTTATTTCCTTCTCTGCAATGCATCCAAAAAACAGCCTGACTGTTGCAAACCTGACTGTGGTTTGTTTCTTCTTGGCCTCTTTTAGTTACAGGGCTTGGCACTATAAGATGTGATGTGACATGATGTGTTTAGAGGGAGGAGCTTGAAACTCAATAAAATACTGAACTGAAGGAGAAAGTACGCATTCAGCAGCAGAACATTGACAGAAACACTGCACAGAACAACTGCCTGAAAGACACAAAGATGGCCAGAAGTAAGTGCACGTATAACATATATACTCACTCAGTGTTTGTATACACTTCTCTATAACATATACATTTTTATATGAATTTGGATGAATGGTAAAAAAAGTTCAAAAACTCCCTGTTTCAGTGATTTTTATTTTTGGATCTATATTTAACGTATTGTCTAAGTATTTTGTTAAAATGGTAAATGACTGTCTGAAATTATTTTCTACTGAGTTGTTCTGTCAGGAGATGATGAACTGATCTCCAGAGGCAGCAAGTTAAAAAAAATATTATTTTTATATACACAGCAGACCACTGTGTTATCTTTGTTTTGCACGATCTTGGAGTGATTAAAGGGAAAAGAGTGCCATGCTTAAGTTTGGACACGTCCAGAGATCTGATCTTTTTGATAACTTTAACCAAAAACCCAGCTGTTCATATTCATCATGAAATGAAGGTCAGATGATGCACATTTCAAATCCTTCTAGAACCTCTAACTCCTCACAGCTCATCCTAACTTGCAGCAGCCAGGGCACCAGTTTAGCTCAGTCAGTGAGCAGACAACCACATGTCTGCAGAAGAGAAGCCCATGTTTGAATCTGACCAATAGCTCTTTGCTGTGTGTCTTCGAATCCTCTCTCTCCACTAGTGATGTGTCGGTCACGAACGAAACGGCTCTTAGAACCGACTCTTTGAAGTGAACGACCTAAGCCGGCTCCTTATCTGGTCTTTAAGTCTGACGTCACTAGCCGTGTCTGGGCTCAAACTCCGCTGCAGGTCCCTAAGTCAAACGATCACTGTGTGGCATCACTGAGAGTTGTCGAAAGTCTTTCATCTGTAATAAAATGATCAGCGTTCTGCTCTACTAGGTGTAACAATTGAGTTTAACATCCAGGCATCCGTGAAAATGGAATTTATGACATTTAACGGAGTTAGAAGTTAGCAGGAAATTAGCTCGCTAGCTTCCATCTAAATACAATATAGCATGTCCTGACTAAGGGATTTTGTTTTTTTTCTTCCTCTCACCCTCTCTCTCGCACTTTTTTTCCCGGTACACTCTGCACGCGAGCCTTGTGCTTTGCGCTGGGAAGAGGGGGGAGGGGCGGTAGTTACACTCGCAGTAGCACAGGAACAGAGACAGAGAGAAAGAGAGAGAAAGAGAGCCAGGGACAACAACGTCACATGAGAATGGTATAGTCATCATCCACTACTAAAGTATTCAGAAAGTTTATTCATGCAGGCCCATATGACAGAGAATATGCATCTTCTCTTAGTTTTCATATTTTAATTTATATTTAATTGTGTTGTGGTTGGCAGTGTTTTGTGTTGTTTCACTTTAAATTTGTTTAAAATGAAAAAGCTAAAAATAGAAATAGTTAAAGGTTGAAATGTAAATAGTTGTTTTTTGTATTATATAATTTATTTATTAAATTTTATATGGAGTGAATAAATAAAAGTATATTTACAGTGGCCCCCAGAGACGCACGTACAAACTCCAAAATATGTACGAACCCTGAAGCACGTACAAACTCCAAAACACATAAAAATTCCATAGGACGTACAAACTCCAAAACATGTAAACCTAGTGGCTACACAAGCCAGGAGGTACCAATGACCGGATTTGGTGTGTGGTAGTAACAGGTAAGTGAACATTTTTTTAAATTATTTGAATATATATAATTGCTTGTGTATAAATACACAAACAATACACATGTGCTTTCAATCTAAGTGACCGAGGTAGCTCTGGTTTGGAAGTTCAGTTAACACTAGAAATGTGTTTTGGGATTTGTACGTCCTTTGTCTCTCTAGGGACGACCTTATATATTTATATATAAACATATATAAATAAAACCACAGTTTTTTTTTTTTACATTACTAATTTCTTTTTGTGCATAATTTTATATTGTTGTTAGTAATAAATTAATTAAAGCAAAACCAACCTGATGAGCCAGTTGGGAGCCGAAAGAACCGGCTCTTTTTATTGAGCCAAGCCGGAAATTCCATCACTACTCTCCACAATTTCCTGTCTATCTTCATTGCACCACTATCTAATAAAGACAAAAGATTATCTTTATTTAAAAAAAACCCAAAAAAACAGGAGCAGCTGTGGGTCAGTTTGACAATGTGTAGCACTCTACACATTAAAATAACTGACATGGAGAAGTAGAAGAGGCGGCACGGTGGTTAGCACAGTTGCCGCACAGCAAGAAGTTCCTGAGTTCAATTCCAACATCAGGCCGGGGTCTTTCTGTGTGGAGTTTGCATGTTCTCTCCGTGTTTGCGTGGGTTCCCTCTGGGTACTCTGGCTTCCTCCCACCGTCCAAAGACATGCAGCTTGTGGGGATAGGTTAATTGGATAATCCAAATTGTCACTAGGTGTGAATGTGAGTGCGAATGGTTGTCTGTCCCTGTGTGTTAGCCCTGCGACAGACTGGCGACCTGTCCGGGGTGTACCCCGCCTCTCGCCCTATGACAGCTGGGATAGGCTCCAGCGCCCCCCGCGACCCTGAAAAGGATAAGCGGAAGCGAATGGATGGATGTAGAAGTTTTAGAAAGAGATGTCTTACTGTACCAAGTTTTATTAAAGAACACATCTCCTCATGTAAAGAACAGTGAAAATAAAATCCCAAAATGTGCAAGTTTCAGTCAGGTCCTGATTTTGGACTCAGGCACAGTCTCCTGTGTGGAGTCTGTATGTTCTCTGTGTTCACATAGATTTTCTTATGTTAAGTTAATGCCGCCTTTCTTTGCCCATTAAAGTCTTGAAAAAGAGTTTTTTTTTAATCTCACGTGTGTGGCTTATTAATTAAATATTAATTTTAATTCCCCACAGCTTTTATCACATGTAGGTATACTGATGAGGACAGAAGCTTTTGTAATATTAACATTTTTAAATAAATATTACACTGTAAAATGCATAACAAAAATATAAAAAAATGAAAAATTGATTTTTTTTAATTCAGTTTTTTTTAAAGGAAGTTGGTTAAATTCAATTTCTAATATGGAAAATTACTTACTTTTATAATAAATTGTACATCGTACTGTCTCTTTGCAGGTCTTTATACCATGTATATTTCATTTATAATAATGTTTTCATATCTGCTCTCTAAGCTCCCACACCCGAGTTTTTGCTTCTGCCATTGTACAAGACGCGTTCACAGAGGCTAACCAACCTTTTTCAGCCTGGCAGCTCTCTTCACCTCTGGTGTCGACCACTTTGTTAGGGGGTTACCACCAGGACAGGCACTGACCTAAAACCTAAAATTTATTTATTTAAATGTCTCATCCATGCACAACTGGACTGGCCATCAGGCATACCGGGCATTTGCCCGGTGGGCCAATGGTAATTTTTCGTTTTTATGGGACGATAATTTTTTTTGTCTTTTCCATGGCCTCTCCGAACTCCTCCCACACCCGAGTTTTTGCTTCAGCCACTGCCCGAGCCGCATTCCGCTTGGCCTGTCGATACCTGTCGGCTGCCTCCGGAGTCCCACAGGCTAACCAAGCCCGATAGGACTCCTTCTTCAGCCTGGTGGCTCCCTTCACCTCTGGTGTCCACCATTTGGTTCGGGGATTACCACCGCGGCAGGCACCAACCACCTTGCGGCCGCAGCTCAATGCAGCAGCTTCGGCAATGGAGACGCTGAACATGGTCCCCATCTTTAAGAAGGGGGACCGGAGGGTGTGTTCCAACTACAGGGGGATCACACTCCTCAGCCTCCCTGGGAAAGTCTATGCCAGGGTGCTGGAAAGGAGAGTTCGTCCGCTAGTCGAACCTCGGATACAGGAGGAACAATGCGGTTTTCGTTCTGGTCGCGGAACACTGGACCAGCTCTTTATCCTCTCCAGGATACTTGAGGGTGCATGGGAGTTTGCCCAACCAGTCTACATGTGTTTTGTGGACTTGGAGAAGGCATTCGACCGTGTCCCTCGGGGTGTCCTGTGGGAGGTGTTGTGGGAGTATGGGGTGTCTGGCCCATTGCTACGGGCCATTCGATCCCTATACAACTGTTGCAAGAGCTTGGTTCGCATTGCCGGCAATAAGTCGGACTCGTTCCCGGTGGGTGATGGGCTCCGCCAGGGCTGCCCTTTGTCTCCGGTTCTGTTCATAATTTTTATGGACAGGATTTCTAGGCGCAGCCAAGTGGCGGAGGGCTTTCGCTTTGGTGGCCTCAGAATCTCATCTCTGATTTTTGCAGATGATGTGGTTCTGTTGGCTCCATCGGGTGAGGGCCTCCAGCTCGCACTGGAACGGTTCGCAGCCGAGTGTGAAGCAGCGGGAATGAGGATCAGCACCTCCAAATCTGAGGCCATGGTTCTCAGCCGGAAAAGGGTGGAGTGCCCACTCCGGGTCGGGGATGAGTTCCTGCCCCAAGTGGAGGAGTTCAAGTATCTCGGGGTCTTGTTCGCGAGTGATGGGAGAAGGGAGCCAGAGATCGACAGACGGATTGGGGCTGCGGCTGCAGTAATGCGGACGCTGCACCGGTCCGTCGTGGTGAAGAGGGAGCTGAGTGTAAAAGCGAAGCTCTCAATTTACCGGTCGATCTACGTCCCTACCCTCACCTATGGCCACGAGCTGTGGGTAGTGACCGAAAGAACGAGATCGCGGATACAAGCGGCAGAAATGAGCTTCCTCCGAAGGGTGGCTGGCCTCTCCCTTAGAGATAGGGTGAGAAGTTCGGCCATCCGGGAGGGGCTCAGAGTAGAGCAGCTGCTGCTCCACATCGAAAGGAGCCAGCTGAGGTGGTTCGGGCATCTGACAAGGATGCCCCCTGGGCGCCTCCTGGGTGAGGTGTTCCAGGCATGTCCCACCGGGAGGAGGCCCCGGGGCAGACCCAGGACACGCTGGAGAGATTATATCTCTCGGCTGGCCTGGGAACGCCTTGGTGTTCCCCCGGATAAGCTGGAGGAGGTGGATGGGGAGAGGGAGGTCTGGGCCTCTTTGCTTAGGCTGCTGCCCCCGCGACCCGGCCCCGGATAAAGCGGATGAAGATGGATGGATGGATTTTTTTTGTTTTTTTGGTAACGGTATAAACAATGAAAGGTGGTGGATTGGCCAGCTGGATGCTGACCAGTGTGTAAAAATAACTCAGTTGTATTGTGGTGGCTATGGCGGAGCTTCCACATGCATGCATGACAATGGAAACATGAAGATGAAACCAGGAGATGTCCTTACTGAATCATCAGAGCTGAACAGGTGATGGAGAAACAGGTTTACCTTTTAGGTGACATGAATGAGTTGAAGTTATGAACTGTTTCTGAGAGACATATAACACCAGGATCCTTTTCTGTGTAGCTGACAGCTGGTAACTGTGCAGGGGCGGGTCTAGAAAAGTTTTGCCAGGGGGGCAGGTAGGGCATTAACAGGGAAAGGGAGCACAAAGAAATACTTTCTTATTCTCATTTAAAATGTCTGGCTGTTATTGAATAATTATCTGAATCTTACACCCAATGTTTTCATCTGATGTAAAATGTATAGAAATCATATATATACCAACAAGACAGTGTACATCACTGTCACCACAGCGTTTGTTTTCATTCAAAGGCTTTATGGCTTTTCCTGTAATACCTGGTGGGCCGGTCTCTACTCAAAATGCCTGGGCCGATTTTTTGTCCCAGTCCAGCCCTGCATCCATGCATAATGTTCCTATGTGGAACAACCTTTAATGCAAGTTTATCACATGTGGTAGGCATAAATCAACTTTGTCCCAAATTGTGATGTTGATGCAAATATCCAGATAACTATCAGGCTGGTTTGTCTTTGTTTTATTATGAAATAATGAATATATCTACATCAGAAATATTTCAAATGTGCTCTTTGTAGAAATGATAATCAATGTGAATGAGATGTACAATTACCATGTGTAATTGTTAAACAGATCAAGGGGAACGACTGGAGATGGTGCTTGTTGGGAAGACTGGAGTGGGAAAGAGTGCAACAGGAAACACCATCTTAGGAAGAAAGGCTTTTACATCTACATCATCTTCTGGCTCAGTGACATCAGAGTGTGAGAATGTCTCAGAAGACTTTGATGGTCAAACACTGTCTTTAGTTGATACTCCAGGTCTGTTTGACACTAAAGATGAAGAGAAGGTTGTGGGAGAGCTCATTAAGTGCATCATGTATACTGCTCCTGGTCCTCATGTGTTCCTAGTTGTGATCCAGGCCGGCAGGTTTACAAGTGAAGAACAAGAAACAGTGAAAATGATTCAGAAGATTTTTGGAGAAAAAGCAGCAGGTTACACCATGGCCTTGTTCACCCGTGGAGATGACCTGGAGGCAGATGGAGTCACTGTAGAAAAATTTATCTGTGATAGTCCAGCTCTTTGCCGCTTCATTGGTGAGTGTGGTGGAGGATATCATGTTTTGAACAACAGAAGCCAGGATCGCTGTCAAGTTAGAGAGCTGCTGAAGAAGATCAATGAAATGGTTCAGAGAAATGGAGGAAGCTACTACACCAGTGAAATGTTACAAGAGGCTGAGAAGGCCATCAGCGAAGAGACACAACATCTTCAAAGAGGAAATCCAAGTCTGACATATAAAGAAGCAAAACGACAGGCTCTTAGAAACCCATACTTTCACCCACCTACAATCATTGTCCAAAAAGTGACACATGTGGTGGAAAAGAGTGTCTGTGTTATACTGTAATATTAGGTATTTCTACAGCTCATTAGAAATTAATGAATGTAAATAGAAGTAACAGTGTGAAGTTATTGAATACTTACTTAATATTTCACAATTACCTAAATGTTACTCATATTTTACAGAAAGAGGGGCCTATTCATTGATGATTATTGATTACTGACTATATAACTCTCAGTGTATTCATGAACTATTTGCTGTAAACCAATAAAGTTATGGTGATTTGAAGCTCAGAGTTGTCTACTTACTGAACAATGTATCATGAATCGGTCTGATGCAATCTGAAGCATGTTTTCTTGTAACCAGCCAGTTAGTGCAGAAAAATATTCACTGACACTGATAACAGTTTAGAAATATAATAGAAAATGAATGGGCTGACACAACATACTGTAATGATGTTAGAGATCACATTTAAAGCTATGAACTCTGTGATGTCAAAAGAGACTGCACCAAGGAATGATTATAAAGAAATAAAGTGATGATTTTTATCAAGTAAAGACAAAATTATTAAAGACAAATCTGTGTGTCTGTTAAACTTACTCCACATGCAGGAACCTCATGAATCAGAAAATCAGCAGTTTATTCTGGATTCACCTGCATCTGAATGCAGTTTCCTCCTATAAAATACCAAAAGAGTCACAAGGATCAAAATAAAGACTTTGGCGCTTCAATAATGAAATGTCCAATAAAATAAAATGTGTGGACAGCCTGACCACCTGTTGAAGGTAACATGTTAACATGGGTAACAGTAGTATCACTGCATCTCTCCACTTGCTGTGAATCTGAGAACAAGGCACAATTTGGTTTTTCAATAATCTATTATTGTTGGGTCTAAACTCAGACCCCGCTGTATCCAGGACTTATTCCCATGAAAGAAAAACAAGGCAACAGTGTTCGATCGATTTCTTGCGCAAGGGAGGCCTTTTCATCTGTGACCAGCACGTCGAAATGACCACGATGGTGGCCTCCTCTCGCTGCCTTTTATTGACAAACTTCAAACAATAGTTTACAAAACACCTCCCCTTGCAACCCCCTTTGGTTACATAGACAAGGACTGTATGTAAATGTGTGTGTGTGTGTGTGTGTGTGTGTGTGTGTGTGTGTGTGTGTGTGTGTGTGTGCGTGCGTGTGTGTGTGTGTGTGTGTGTGTGTGTGTGTGTGTGTGTGTGTGTGTTTGTTCCTGCTGATCAAAGGGTCATAAAACCTAAAAGCAGGAACAACATCCTTGGTCATCAAGAGGGTAGTGGTAGTCTCCCCCACACCCAATGTATGGTTTACCATAGATAACACAGTGAAACCATACAAAGGGTAGGAAGTTCTACCAAACATCAAACAGACCTTCAAAAGGACGTTCCTGTAATAAAACACTTCAACCTCGCACCCAGAACCTCGAGAATCTGGGGATGGGAGGAAAGAAAGAATTCCTTTCACAGAGTTAAAAACAATGGACAAATGGTAAATATAAAAATGACAAATGTTTAACTATTTACTCTAACAATTATTTACTTAGAAAATGCATTTTCTGAAGAAACTGTATTCGGGAATGCTGATAGCTGAATATTTTGAGCTGAAATGAAATAATTGCTGAATGTCAAGTTAAAAATGTTGAATGATATGAAAAATACAGAATTGTTCACCTGAAAAAAAGTGCAGAACTGTTGAAAGCTGATGTTCACACAGAAGAAGTTGAAAAGTAGCTGAACACAATTAAAATTAGAAAAAGCTGAGTAATGGCAAAAGAAATTTTAGAGTCAGATAACACCTGAATGCATATTAAAAGTTCATATTCTTTTATACAATGAATCACTGAAATTTGTGAGAATACACTAAAGACAGCTAAATGATGTAAGTTTTAATCATCTAATCAGAAAAGATAATTCTAAAAGTCATCAACTGACTCAAAATGCCCAAATCTAAACCAACTGCATGCAGAAGAGAAGTCCACCAATGAACAACAAGGTTGACCTTAAAGGGCCAATCGGAATACTCTATCCAGTTGGCCTACACTACCCTACTGACATACTATGGCTGTGTCCCAATTAAGAGACTGCACGCTTGAAGTACGCATTTTGAGTGCGATTAAGTCACTGTCACGTGACGGCTGCTGTCCCAATTCGAAGCGTACTCGTGGTCTCATATATCCCACAATTCATACGTGTGTTTGAACGAGCTGACGGTTCACTCGTTAAGCTGAAAGAAAGATGCTTTAATCACAGGAGTCACACATGTGTCCACTGTACCATCTGGAACTCTTCTTGTTTACACTCGTAATAACACAAACACTAAATCCTGCTTCTCTGGTGCTGTTGTGTAGCAGTGTGTACACCTGAGACTGTCACCTGTCTGTCTTTCCTGCACTCTCTCTCTGTTTCTTTCTCTCTGATTGTGGAATAAAAGTATGAACATGTGTTTATAAGTTACACTTGTGTTTGAATCCTGCAGCTTATCACACATTTGATTTCCATGTGTGACAACTGCAAGTGTCCAGAGTGAGGACAGATTGAGGGACCCACTGCTGCACATCATCTGTGAGGCTTTGCACCCCTGATGATCCACCAGGACAAACTCAGCAGTGTGTGAGGAAGAGGAGGAGGAAGAGCCAGCAGCAGCTGACAGATGGAGAGAATAGACAGACTGTTCCCTGTTTGTGAAGGACTGCTGGTGAAGTTTAACATAACTGTCTGTCCTGAATCAGTCTTATTAGGTAATGTTCAAATAATGTGATCATCCCAGTGTTTTCAGTGTGGGAGAAAGTACTCAGGGCCTTCAAGTTACACACTATGAAAGGCAGCAACAAGTGTAATGTTCAGAAACCTAAAGTCTGTATCAGCAGCAGAATGGAGCTAAAAATAAATGTTTGTTTCAGTTCTATGAAGCTTTGAGTATTTTGGATCAGTAGCACTGCTGTGTTTGTTGCATCATATTGCTGTGATTGTTTATATGCTTTATATATTCTGAGCTAAGTTGATCTATAGTGTTACATCATATTCTATAAGGATGTTATGTGTTTGTTTACTTTCTGCCCAGTTTGACCCATTTAGCAGAAGTCAGCCTGTTTAAGGCTCTGATATCTATTCTGTATGACTTAAAGCAGTTATGACATGGTCTGATTTTCTCACCCAATAAAGGAATATTTCATATATCAGTCGACTCTTCATTCTATCAGAAACAGTTTTCACAGCTCGGACATTTTCTTTTTACACATGTATGTAAGCATTGAGCCAAATGTAATAATGCCAACATACTGAAGGAACAATATTTGTCTCATATATAATACATCTGTATATACACTGTCAAAGATACTTGTCTTTGAGTGAAGATTTTTCCAGGGAGGAATGGGCAAGAATTTCAGTCTCTAGATGTGCAAAGCTGGTAGGGTCTTTTAGGGTCTGTCTTTTAGACAGACCCTAAAAGATTGGCAGCTGTAATTGCAGCAAAAGGTGGTTCTACAAAGTATTGACTCAGGGGGCTGAATAATTACACACACCCCACTTTTCAGAGCCAAATACTTTTGCAAGCCATTGTATGTGATTTCCTACATGCTGGCAGAGCGGCGGTTTGTGCTCACAGATGGTGACGGTGTGGAGAGATGGTGATGTATCCTCAGAAGAACCAGCAGAGTCACAAAGGGCACGAGTCTGTCTCACCCCCTTGACTTGCTGACTGATGCTCCTCTGCACTGCACAGAGGAAATCAACTGACCGAGGTTTGTCCAGTGTGTGTTATGAAATGTATATTTTACATTTTCTATGCTTTGTTAAATTCTCCAAATTCTTTTAATCTTTGGGCTGAAGGAAGGACAAAACTCGGTGTATAAATGCTCAATCAACAATTCTTTTAGTCCATACAATTCAACACTTTATGAGCATAAACCATCCGGATGGGGAGACATGCATGAAGAGGGTCACAGGAAATCTCAAAATGGTGGAGCGTTACTCAAACTCTTATAGCCTCTAGTGAACCCCACCTAGTCGTAAAAACCTAAGCATTCACATTCTTTCTCTCTTACGGCACCTAAGTGACGGCCTTGGCTCCCTTTTTTATCTCCTCCTGATGAGGTGGGGCAGAAAACCTCTCCGGTATGCTCTGTTAGAATAGAATAGAATAGAATAGAATTCAACTTTATTGTCATTGCACATGCACAGGTACAGGGCAACGAAATGCAGTTTGCATCCATCCAGAAGTGCTTTAGTGATATAGATATATTACAATATATATTAGCAATAATATAGATATGTGATTATATTACAGAAATGGGTCTATTATGGTATGTTATAATGTACACGGTATGAAGTATGTTGTGAATATTCTATAACTATAAGTATGTACAGGCTGTAGTGAGTACAAGCTACGTACAGGCTATGAACAGGATATAAATATGAAAAACTATACAGAATATGAAATAAATAACTTTACAGAAATCTGTGATATACAGCTATACAGAAATGGGAACTATGCAAGTTGTAAACAGTTGTAGGATTAAAGATTATCGAATGTACAGAATGATTATTTACACAGAGCTATACAGTAGTGCAGTTAAGATAAGTGAGGGTGTAGATAGTTTCTAGAAGAGAACTCTGTTCTCTTCTAATCAGACAAATAAGGCCATGACTGTCTGAAAACAGTATTTCTTATAACTCAGCAGTATAATGCGTCATAAAACAATATAATTCATTCACAATAAATCAGCAGTCTAATGTAATACAAATCAGTTTAATGAATCTAATAGTTATCGCCTCTTCAGGAGAATAATGCAAACTAAAACTACATAATAGTTTCACAATCTTTAATTAGGAGTATAACGTGCCATAAGACAATATAATAATCTCACAGCTTACAGATATGTTTTTCTTGACAGAGGCTCTGCAGAGGTTAGACAAAGCAGAGAAAATTACAATTCTGATCTTTCTTCAGAGGGTGCAGATAAACCATACACAGCTAAAATAGAAATAGTTGTACAGGCACAACTATGTGCTTTACATTTTACTTTGATTTTCTGGGATATTTGTTGCCTGATGTTCTGCAGGAATGGAGAAATGGAATCAAAGGGAGATGTTTTTGCTGATTTTGTAATGGTGTAAGTAAATCTTCAATATTATTTATTTGCTTGGTTATTTTAGGAGTGTTTCTGAGTGAGGGAGAGAGAAGTCAACATCCAGGTGGCGTGACGTGGATCAGTGGGTAAACTTGTCTCTGCTTTCAAAGGAGATACTCTTAGAGAGAGACGATCCAACTCATCCTTAAGTGACAGTGCTTTCAAATACACAAACATTTTAAAGGACAAAAATGAACATCCCACTTTGACTGTAATACAATTAAATATTTGCATGTGTGTTTTCAAACTCTCATATGAGCAGGATATCACTATTGGACTGTCTAACCTACCACAGCAGCATTGCATGACCATGTTTCTGCAACATTCAGCATCTAATCCTTGTTCATCTGTGTGCTGCTGCTTTTGGTAAGTAGATTTACCTAACTAGAGTAACTATAAACACATGTCATCCGTTTATAATGGCCTGTCAGTAATTTTAGAAACCATGTGATCACCTGACCTAACACTGTTTCTTCTTCTTCCCCTTAACGTTGAAGTGTCAAATGTCAAACAGCTGGAGAGGAAACTACACCAGTGTACTGGGAGGTTTCACCAACACGTGCCAGATGCTGTTCCTTCATGGTGACATCACCAGAGACAGCCCCGCCCACCTCAGGACCTTGCCATTGATCATGATGATTATAATGATGACAGCGAGCTGAACTAAGACTGTAAAAATCCACGACAAGAATGTTTAGATGCTTTCTAGTTATTAATGAATACTGAGAGCTTCTTTCTGTGTTTTGTCTGTTTTTTTATTTTTTTATTTTTACCTCATTTGTTACTAACAAAGACCGGGGTGGTGGTCCCCATCTTTAAAAAGGGGGACCGGAGGGTGTGTTCCAACTACAGGGGGATCACTCTCCTCAGCCTCCCTGAGAAAGTCTATACCAGGGTGCTGGAGAGGACAGTTTGTCCGCTAGTCGAACTTCGGATACAGGAGGAACAATGCGGTTTTCGTCCTGGTTGCGGAACACTGGAGCAGCTCTTTTTCCTCTCAAGGATACTAGAGGGCACATGGGAGTTTGCCCAACCAGTCTACATGTGTTTTCTGGACTTGGAGAAGGCATTCAACCGTGTCCCTGGAAGTGTCCTGTGGGAAGTGCTGCAGGAGTATGGGGTGTCTGGCCCATTGCTACGGGCCCTTCGATCCCTATACAACCGTTGCAAGTGGTTTAAGGTGATACTGTGATACTGTGCAAATGAGGTAATACCTCGAATCCGATGAAACACCTGGCGATGCATAGCAGTTTTTTTTAAAGCCGAGAAAAGCACCGTATTTGATAGCTTGCTGCGAGACCTCACACCGGGCACATCTACTGCAGGTGTGGTGCCTGTTATCGGACAGCATCACCCAAGAACCCGAAGAGTAGAGTCCTGGCCCCTAGCCCCGCCAGTGTAGCAGAAATGATGACGGATGATGATGGCAGCAGCAGCCGTTCTTCTCTACGTGGTTCTCTTTGCTCTTGCTCTTGACGAAGGCGGTCACACTTTTCTCCTCTCCTCCCCTCCCTTAGCTTCCCTGCTTAGCCTCTTTTGTCCTTGTCTAGTCTCATGTTTTTTGTATTACTTTTCCGTGGAACACTCTCTCACAGTCTGTTCTCTAAAACCTAAAAGAGAATTATGGATTTGATCAACTGGTTCCTAAATGCAATTGACACCCCTTTCTCAACGAGAAGTCTGGGCTTGGGTGAGCCTGAGTGCTGAAGATATCTACCTATTCGGAACCATGATAACAGGGTTCTTGCTGATCGGAGCTGGCTTGGCCCTGACTTATCGAAGAATTAAGAAAGCGGAACTGGCTGTTCAAACCCCCACAAGGCTGCCCGCTGGGATTGAAACGATGGGACGAGGCGTGAGTTTCCCAAAATGGGCTCATTGAGTGCAGCATGGATAATATCTTGGAGAAGCTTACGGCAGCCGTGAATACTCCGAATAACACCTCTGAGCGTGAATTGGATCACATCTTGGAGAAGCTCACTGTGGTCGTGAGTTCTCAGAATCGGCTCTTTGAGCACAAGAATGACAACATCACGGAGCGTAAGTTTGATAACATCATGGAGAAGCTCACGGCTCTCCAACGGGAGATCGAGAGACCAGTGTCTGTTAGAACAGCTTTGAAATTCATGTTGAAATTCATGTTGTTCGCACTAAAGTAAAAACCACCATCACTTCATGCGGAGACCCTCTCGGTGCCAGCTGCGGTCTCAAGGCTGGAGCTGAACAACAATACCCTGATAATGGACTGTGTTTAGACTGTTCTTCCCATTCTATGCAAGGCAACCTGGGTTGACTGTTTACTTAGCCTAGCAGGGCGAAGGACAGTGTCTCAGCTGAACTCTGGACACACACACACACATACACTGATATGCACACACTGATCCGCCCTCCCTTTCCAAACGCCTTCGATGCTTGTCCCCTCCCGGGGAAGATGGCAGTCGACTGGACCAGCGCAGACATGCTGCAGGACTGGATGCGCTGTCTACACCGGCTCTCTCTTACCCTTTACCTGCCCCTGTTGCTTGTCTTGTGTTTCTATGGTGTGTTGATAGTCATGTGCTTTTTGTGCTGAGGTGTTTTTTTCTGTTATCAAACTGTTTTCCCAGTAGGAGCTCAGTCTGAGTGGAGTTTTTTTTTCTCCTCCTCTCACCTCATGTTATGTATTTTCGTTGTTTTTTTCCTATCAGCCTACCTCTCTGACATGTCTCCCCAATATGTTGTTTGTGTAAGTTTGGTCAGAAGGTTCCTTTGTAAGTGTGCATGCGCCATTAGCGTGCTGCCTGCTGTAACCCTAATTTCCTTCGGGATTAATAAAGTATTCTGATTCTGATTCTGAGTAGCTTAATGTTTTTCGTGTGTTATTTATGTTTGATTGATTGATTGAATCTTTATTTTGAACATGTTGAAAAAGTATAAAAAAAAAAATAGAATTAAAAGAGACAAATGAACAAAGCAAACAAAAGGAAAACGAGCAACCACAACTCCAAATAACGTCCATGTTCAAAAAGGAGCAGGAAGAAGCATAAGCTTATTTAATCCCACCCCTTTTCCACTATCTAGTATCAATAGACTACAGAAATACCTCCTTGTAATTACATTATATGTTATGTGTAATTTTTTTTTTTTTTTTTTAAATATATACACATATATGTTTCTATCTATCCATACCTACGTATATACACACATATACACATTTTCAATAACCCCATTAACACCTGAAGGATACACAACCTACAATTTTATATATATTTAATATATATATATATATATATATATATATATATATATATATATATATATATATATATATATATACATACACACACATATATATACATATACATATACATATATATATATATATACATACATATACACATACATATATACCCATACCAACAAACCCGTGCATGCTCACACACATGAAAATATTAGACAAGAACACCCTATCAAATCTCTACCTTTTCCCTGTACCCTGTAAAAACCATATCCTTAAACCGCTTTTTAAACTGCGCCATGCTTGGACATTGCTTCATATCTTTACTTAGTCTGTTCCACAGCTTCACTCCACACACAGAGATGCAAAAACTTTTTAATGTTGTACGGATACGAGGATGTTTTAAATTTAATTCCCCCCTCAAATTGTATCCCCGTTCCCTTTTAGAAAACATTTTTAGAATATTGTCAGGAAGCAGGTTATTTATTGCTTTATATATAATTTGTGCTGTGAGAAAATGAACCAGATCTGTGAATTTTAGAATTTTTGATTTTAAGAATAGTGGATTTGTATGATCTCTGTAACCAGTTTTATGGATTATCCTTATGGCCCTTTTTTGTAATATAAAGATTGATGATAGCGAACATTTGTAAGTATTGCCCCAAACCTCTGCACAGTAATTCAAATACGGTGCAATCAGGGAACAATAGAGAATGTGGAGTGATTTGTGGTCCAGAATGTGTTTTACTTTACTCAAGATTGAGACACTTCTTGAAATTTTGTTATGTATATGATTTATATGAGACTTCCAGTTTAATTTATCATCTATAATCACACCAAGAAACTTATGTTCAAGTACTCTTTCAATTTCCACACCATCTACATGAATCTGCACTTGTGCATTTCTAAGGGAATTCCCAAATAAGATAATTTTAGTTTTACTTAGATTTAGCGATAGTTTGTTCCTGTTAAACCATTTTTTAATTTTGCACATTTCTGAAGTAATTGTATCCAGCAGCTCCTTTAGATTCCCCCCAGAACAAAAAATATTTGTGTCATCTGCAAATAATACTAATTTTAATATATCAGATGCCTTACAAATATCATTTATATAAATAATAAATAATTTTGGACCCAGTACAGAGCCTTGTGGAACACCACAAGCAATGTCCAAGCATGATGAGGAATGGACACCCAGCTTCACAAATTGTTTCCGGTCACTTAAATAATTTTTCACCCATTGCAGTACAACCCCCCTAATCCCATACCGTTCCAGTTTATTAATTAATATGTCATGATTGATTGTGTCGAATGCTTTCTTGAGATCCAGAAATACTCCAGCTGCATACTGTTTCTGATCTATAGCATTCGTAATCTCCTCAATTGATTCGATTAATGCCAGAGATGTTGATCTTTTTGATCTGAATCCATATTGACTGTCAGAGAGTAATTTATATTTATCTAAGAATTTGTCTAATCGTTTATTAAACAGGTTTTCTAGGATTTTGGAGAATTGTGGTAGTAAAGAAACAGGCCTGTAATTTGTGAAGTGGCGTCTATCCCCGGTTTTATACAGCGGCACAACTTTAGCTATTTTCATTTTGTTTGGCACTTTTCCCGTCTGAAATGATAAGTTGCAAATATATGTTAGAGGTCCTACAATTCCTTCAATCACCTTCTTGACGATTTTCATGTCAATATCATTACAATCAGTGGATGTTTTATATTTACACATGTGTACAATGTCAATTATTTCTTTTTCCTCCACTGATGTGAGGAACATTGAGTTAGGGTTCCTATCAATCAGGTTTTCACTACATTCTACTGATGGCAGTGACTCAGGAATTTGTTCTGCCAGTTTTGGTCCAATATTTACAAAATAATGATTAAAGCTGTTGACCTTATCAGCAGTGTTTTCCATAATATTGCCATTATCGATAAAGTATTGTGGATAACTTTGTTGTCCAGAATTATTTTTAATGATACCGTTTAAAACATCCCATATTCCTTTCATATTATGTTTATTGTTGTTCAATATTTTACTATAATACTCCTTTCTACATACACGTATAATATTGGTCAACTTATTTTTGTATTTTTTATATTTATTTTCAGCTTCTTTTGTTCTTTGTTTTAGGTATTCCCTATAGAGTGTATTTTTCTTTTTACATGCATTTTGTAAACCCTTAGTGAGCCATGGTCTATCTGAATATTTGTGCTTTCTGTTGTATTTTATTGTTGTTGATTTGTCAACTCATTTAGATATTCCTTTATATTGTTGAAGTTGGCATACAGACTTCTGCTATTAAAATGGATTATTGATAATTTATTTTCCGTGTTGATGGTGTGCTTAAACTGTTCATCAGTGAAGTAGCAGCAGTTACAGCTGATGTTGTAGAAGAAATTATTTTCCGGGTCTATATCCTTTTCTAAGTCTAGAACATTATGGTCTGTGTATCGAAATGTTCTCAGTTCCAGATTATCATAAAGAGAATTCCAATGAGTCATGTTGATATTGTTGCCGGATGCAGATGAAGTTCTTTTGGACTGTGCCATGTGTTGTGTTGTGTGTCACGTCACATGTGTATTCATACCTCCAGAGTAAGTTGACCTCAGTATTTGTCCAGCTCTTCCATATTTCTGATGACCAACACTTTGGCTTGTTCCGGTGTTCCATTGAGTTTAATGAATACTTTGCAGTTGGTGGTCCATGTATTTTGAATTTTTCCCTGTTTCTTCAAGTAACGTGCTTTCCTGGCAATGTCCGCATTTCTTTTTATCAGATGTTCGTTCATGAAGACATCGGATCCTTTCAGTTTCCTTCCTTGTTTTAACAGTGCTGTTTTCTGTTTTCTGTTTGCAAATCTCACAATGATGGCTGGTTTGTTACTGTCATTTTTTCGGGGTAGAGGGTGGCAAGCCTCAATGTTGTTATAATCCACTTCCACACCTTTGGACCGTAGAAAGGTAACCACTTGATGCTCCGTGGAGTTGACATCTTCCTCTCCTGGCCCTCCTACATTGTCAGTGGCGACCGCCCGGGCGTATGACCGGGGTTTGATGCGAAGCCCCGTGATGATAACATCGTTCATCCGGGTGTACTGCTCCAAATCCGCCACTCTGTTCTCCAGGTACGCCAGCCGCCGATCCTTCTCGGCGTTCTGGATGCGGAGAGCCTTAACTTCCTCGACCAGGTCCAGGATGGCTTTCTGCTGCAGTTTGACAGTAGAAATCTCCTCTGTCATAAACTCCAGCGACTTCTTAATATCGTCTCCTTCCTCGGCTGACAGAACTTTTTTCGGGCCCATGCTGAGAGACGCTCTCGTAGCTTTGCCGTGACGACCGGCTAGCTACTTCCCAGAATCCTTTGCTACTTCCCAGAATAAGGGAAGTAGCAAAGGCTAACCACGTTATTTAATTAATGCATGTAAGGTGAACTAGCAAACACTGTCGTAGTTACATGCGGCTGTCTTCTTGTTTGATGGCAGATACTCCCTTCACTCTGGCCAAAAAGGCTAAAATGACCAAAGAAAAAGTGGAAAACAGCTAAACATGAGAGGTTTTTGGACAAAGTTTGTGTTTTTTCCATTGTTTAAGCACTGCTTCCAGCCAAGAGTGATACCATATATGCCCTATAGCTGCAGAAAAGGCTAACATTGTTATCTTTTTACCCAAAAAAAACAGCCTAACATGAGAGGTTTTTAGACAAAGTTTGTGTTCTCCATTCTTTAAGCACCGGTTCGAGCACCGTTTAAGCACCGGCACTGTTTCAAAAGTACCGGTTTGGCACCGGTATCGGATACAACCTAAACGATACCCATCCCTACTCCTGGACGCATCCTGGGTGAGGTGTTCTGGGCATGTCCCACTGGGAGGAGGCCCCGGGGCAGACCCAGGACACGCTGGAGAGATTATATCTCTCGGCTTCCCTGGGAATGCCTAGTTGTTCCCCCGGATAAGCTGGAGGACATGGCTGGGGAGAGGGAGGTCTGGGCTTCTCTGCTTAGGCTGCTGCCCCCACAACCCGGCCCCGGATAATGGATGGTTGGATGTTACTAACAAAGTTCACCAAACTCACACAGTTTACATTCTGTATGTTTCCATCTTTATCTAACTGCATTTAAGAAAATAAACCTTAGAAATCGTCGTTTTTCTCTCTTTGTAATTGCTTTAAGTTTTTCAGTGTCCAGTTATTTTTTACTACTGTTTGAATTCGGTGTATGTTTGACCCTGTAGACTGTTTGATGGACTGCTTGTCTTCCTGTTTGTAACCGCCGCCTGTTTTTGACTAAAGATTTGGATTTCTGACTTTAACACAGCCTCTGCGTGTCCTCCCTTTGTGTCCTCTTCCTCTGTGAATGTGTTGCATGTGTCACAGATTCATTTTATTAACAGCTTTCCCACAGTGAGTTGCATCAGCATTCATTCACAGCACATTTCAGAAGGAAATTATCTTCCATGAGGTAAATTTTAAAGTTCAGTATTTCAAAGCAGGAGTTATTAAGAATCTTATTGGCATTAGGACTGTAACAATATGTACTTACAAAGTCAAATTTTTCTAATTATGTTAGAATATTGGAAGAAAATCAACTTTTTGTGTTTTCTGCATATTAATTATACTGAAATAGAGATGGTGACCATGACTGTACACAAGCATACTAAACAACTGACCATCTAAAAAACATTACTGGCCCGAGCCGTCATGCACAGTGAGTCTGATCCTTTGCTGTGAGAGTATGACAAGCATGTTTCTGGTCAGTTTGGAAGAAATAATATCACAATGTTGATCTTTTTTTTATATTCCTTCTCTTTTACAAAAAAAACTACTGACAGTCCAGGGCATTGTGGTCTGTCGAGCTAGGGTTAGGGTTAGCAATTCAGACATATGTAATCAATATTACTCTCGCTGGATATAACAAACACCTAGGAATTTGTATTATAATTCGATTTTCATGAAATATTCATATTCAGTATCTGTCCTTTTATATTATAACCACGTATCCACCCAGGCTCATGGTGGAGCAGGGCTCTGTCCTGAGATGCTTGAGTGAAAGGTAATGTACACCCGGCCAGGTATCCAGTCTATCAGAGTTGTTTTCAATATTTGGTTAAAAAACTACAAGTGATAACAAAAATCCAACTAGGATTCTTGCATGTGATGAATGAAGTTTGTCTTTGACTATATTATCCAGTTGATCCATCAAACCCCTAGCAGGTAAACCTTATTCATGATGTAAAAAATTAAACAGCAACAGTCTAAATGTAAAGTGCATTCTAAACTCCACTTCAATAAATTATATGGATGTGCAGAGAGTCATTCAGGACTGTAAAACGTGAACTACAGAACCCAGAGTCTTCATCATTTAATCTCTGGTTGCTTCAGTTTTCTATCCTATATCAGATTCTTTAAACAGTCCAAGATGGCGCCACATATGGATGCCCTGGTACTTCAGTGCATTACTTCTGTTTTGTTTTTGTGCATAACTTGTGTGTCTGGGCACTCCTCTGGATATTCTTACACCAGAGAAGAGCTTCTTAACTACAGGACTACAACACCTGTGGATTTACTTCCAATATTTGTCGCATCTGCGGCAGATTTACTGCAGATTTGATCAGGAAAGTGAGACGCCGAAGGAGAGGAAAGCGAGCCAGCGCACTCGTGCATCTGAGGAGACGCGGACTGCGAACTGCTCTTCCTGGGATCTTCCTTTCCAACGTACGCTCACTCCGGAAAGATGGACGAGCTGGCCCTGATGAGAACCATGAACAGAGACTTTGCCTCCTCCTGTGTCTTATGTTTTACGGAGTTGTGGCTCTGTGAGGACATCCCGGACTGCGCACTCAAGTTGGAGGGTTTTCATCTGTGCACGGACCGGCAGGCCTCTCTCTCTGGTAAGACCACAGGTGAAGGTGTCTGCTTCTACATTATTAGTGGCTGGTGCACAGATGTAACAGTGATTGCTCAGCACTGCTCTTCGTCTCTGGAATACCTTTTTATTCACTGCAAACCCTTTTATACAGATATACAGATGGCGCCGGTGAGGTCGGCTGCCGTCACGACTGCTCCGACCACTTTTTCTTTGTCTTTGTTTTTTAAGTTAGTTTTCAGCGTTTCTAAATCGGCAAAATCATCACCATTGGGTACATTAGGTATGACAGTGACACTCTTGTTTCTATTGGTATACAATGTACTCACAATTCGAAGTTTTTAACTCCGGCCGAGTGAGATCTTGAGGGAGAACAAAGGGAAGCGGCGGCGGCCTAGAGGGAAGCGAGCCGGCGTCAGGAACAGGCTGAGAGCTCGTGCACACCGCACACCTCTGCCTAGCATCCTGCTCGCCAACGTCCAGTCACTGGAGAACAAGCTTGACGACCTCAGGGCCAGGGTAAAGTTCCAGAGAGACATTCGGGACTGCAATCTCCTCTGCTTCACCGAGACATGGCTGAACCCAGCGGTGCCGGACCACGCCATCCAGCCGGCCGAGTTCTTCTCGGTTCACCGCATGGACAGGACACGGGACTCGGGGAAGTCAAGGGGAGGCGGCGTGTGTTTAATGGTGAACAACAACTGGTGCAACAGTGCGAACGTTGTTCCTCGCACACGCTCCTGCACACCAAATCTGGAACTACTGTCCATCATGTGTCGTCCTTTTTATCTACCTCGGGAATTTACATCGGTCATTGTAAGTGCCGTTTATATTCCACCACAAGCGGACACGGTCACCGCCTCATGCGAGCTGCATGAGGCACTCACACAGCACCAGACACAACACCGGGACGCTGCGCTTATTGTGACGGGGGACTTTAATAGCGCCAACCTCAAACGCGCAGCGCCGAACTTTTATCAACACATCACCTGCCCCACCAGAGGTGAAAGGTCACTGGACCACTGCTACACTACGGTCAAGGACGGCTACAAGGCACAATCCCGCCCTCCGTTTGGCAAATCTGATCACGCCGCCATCTTCCTCATGCCAAAATACAAACAAAGGCTGAAACAGGAAGTTCCGGTTCAGAGGAAGGTCACGCGCTGGACGGATCAATCGGTGGCCGCGTTACAGGACGCACTCGATGACGCAGACTGGGGCATGTTCAGAAACAGCTCCGATGATGATGTCAACGTGTTTACGGAAGCGGTTGTGGGATTCATCAGGAAACTAGCGGATGATACCGTGGAGACAAAGACTATCACAACGTTTCCCAACCAGAAGCCGTGGGTGGATAAAACCATCCGCGACGCTCTGAGATCCCGCACCGCTGCCTACAACACGGGACTCACGACGGGGGACATGGACCCGTACAAAGCCGCGTCATATAACGTGCGGAGGGCGGTGAAAGAGGCGAAGCAGCGCTACGGGAGGAAACTAGAGTCACAACTCCAACAGAGTGACTCTAGGAGCCTGTGGCGGGGACTAAGGACAATAACGGACTATAAAGCACCAACAACCGGTATGACGAACGCGGCCGTGACTCTGGCAGACGAGCTGAACACTTTCTATGCTCGCTTCGAGGCTGCCGCTAAGGACTCCAACAATGCTAGTGCTGCTAGCGGCGCTAACGGCTGCAGACAGGAAGATACTGCCAGCACCGGAAACGTGCTCGTCATCTCCAAGCATGAAGTAAGGAGAGCCTTCAAGAGAGTGAACACCAGGAAAGCAGCAGGACCAGACGGCATCCCAGGTCGTATCCTCAGAGACTGCGCATACCAGCTAGCTCCTGTGTTCACTGAGATATTCAACATCTCTTTATCTCAGTCGGTGATCCCCACATGCTTCAAAGAGTCCATCATTGTTCCTGTCCCGAAGAAACCCCACCCTGCTTCTCTCAATGACTATCGCCCTGTAGCCCTCACCTCAGTAGTGATGAAGTGCTTTGAACGCCTGGTCAGAGACTTCATCATTTCTTCACTACCAGACACACTGGACCCACTACAGTTCGCTTACCGTCCAAATCGTTCCACAGACGATGCCATCTCTCATCTCCTCCACACATCACTCACTCACTTGGACACTAGAAGGGGGAATTATGTTAAAATGCTCTTCATAGACTACAGCTCTGCATTTAACACCATAATTCCCTCCACACTCACCACCAAGCTGGAGCATCTGGGACTCAGCTCATCTATGTGTCAGTGGATCTCCAACTTCCTAACTGGCAGACCACAGGCAGTAAGGATGGGCGGACATGTCTCAGCCTCCACCACTCTCAGCACTGGAGCCCCCCAGGGGTGTGTTCTGAGCCCCCTGCTGTACTCTTTGTACACATATAAATCCTTCAGCACTAAGCAGGAGAGGAACTACCAGACCCCCGTCATCAACGAGTGCCCAGTGGAGAGAGTGGACAGCTTCAAATACCTCGGAGTTCACATCACGCAGGACCTGTCATGGTCCTGTCACATCAACACCGTGGTGAAAAAGGCCCGTCAGCGTCTCTACCACCTCAGACACTTGAGAGACTTCCAACTGCCCTCCAAGGTGCTCAGGAACTTTTACTCGTGCACCATAGAGAGCATCCTGACGGGAAACATCTTAACCTGGTTCGGGAACAGGACCATGCAGGACAGACGAGCTCTACAGAGGGTTGTGCGGTCAGCCGAGCGCACCATCCGCTCCGAGCTCCCTGACCTGCACTCAATCTACAGCAGGCGGTGCTGGACCAAGGCCAGGAAGATCGTGAAGGACCTCAGCCATCCCAACAACAGACTGTTCTCTCTGTTGAGGTCAGGAAAGCGATTCCGCTCCCTGAAGACCAACACAGAGAGACTGAGGAGGAGCTTCTTCCCGCAGGCGATACGGTCTCTCAATCACAATCACACCACCACACAGTACTGACCCACACATATAGTTCTTACACACACTGGACATTCTGGACATTGTCTTCACTTCATCACTTAAATCACTTTAAGCATATTTGCACTGCAAAAGACATAATGTGGATTGCACAACACTGGACATTATATTCTTCATTTCCAGTTAATACTTGTACAGCTGCTGTTATTGTGTATATATTTATTTATATTTCTTCATACATTCTTATATAGTTCTATATTGTGTATTTTGTTGTACAGTTATTTTATTTTCAACTTTAATTTATATATTTTATCTTATTCTTTCCCAGTTAAATTTACCCTTCATTCTAATTTGTGTTGTACAGTTATTTCATTTTTAACCTTAATTTATATTTTATTCCTTCCTAGTTAAATTTACCCTTTTTAATTTTTCATATTTATTTCCTATCTTATTCATAGCCTTTTCCTTTTTTGTTTTCTTTAGGTCACGAGCAGTTGTCCAAGCATTTCACTACATATCGTACTGTGTATGACTGTGTACGTGACAAATAAAATTTGAATTTGAATTTGAATTTGATTTGATTTATTCTCCGCGGGAGTTTGCTTCATTCATCTTGGCCGCTGTTTACATCCTGCCAGATGCGGATGTGCAGGCAGATCAGTGCGCCCTCGCGGAGCAGATACTGCACATGGAGCGGACATTCTCGGACTCTCTCATTATTGCTCTTGGGGATTTTAACAAAGCCAATCTGAGCCAAGGGCTTCCCAAATACAAGCAGTATATTAAATGCCCGACCAAAGAGGAGAGGACATTGGACCACTGTTACAGCATGATCAGCGGGGCCTATTGTGCTTCACTCGGACTTTCTGACCACGTCACGATCCACCTGATCCCTGCGTACAGACAGAGGCTGAAACTCTCCAAACCTGTCCTGAGGACTAAAAAACTGTGGAGCAACGAGGCTGTGGAGGAGCTTCGCACGTGTTTGGAGTCTACAGACTGGGACACAATGAAGGCTGCTTCTAACAGCTTGGACGAGTTTACGGACACTGTCACCTCCTATATCCACTTCTGTGAGGACAGCATTGTGCCATCACGCACCAGGGTGAGTTATAACAATGACAAACCCTGGTTTACTCCTAAACTCAAAAAGCTGTGGCTGGAAAAGAGAAAGGCGTTCAGAAGCGGAGACAGGGACTGCTACAGAGAGGCCAAGTACAGGTTCACTAAAGAAGTGGACATTGTTAAACATCAGCACTCTGAGAAGATGCAGCAGCAGATCTCAGAGAATGACTCGGCCTCTGTGTGGAAACGTTTTAGGAATATCACCAACTACAAGCCTAAAACCCCCCACTGATGACTTGCTCTTAGCCAACACTCTTAACGTCTTTTACTGCCGTTTTAACAAGCCATCAAGCAGCCTTCACACCTCCAACAGCCCCAACAATAGAGACACTGTGGACACTCATTCCCCCACCTCTCCCCCCTCCATAGAGCCATCACCACCATCAAACACTTTACCTACAACACCCCCCTCCACACCCCACACCAAGGAGGATTTCACACCACCTTCTCCCACTACAACCCTTCATATTCATGAAGCAGATGTGAGGAAGCAGTTTAAGACCCTGAATGCTCAAAAAGCTCCTGGCCCAGACGTTGGGTCTCCTGCCACCCTCAAACTCTGTGCAAACGAGCTGGCTCCAGTGTTTTCTGGCATTTTCAACTCCTCACTGCAGGCATGTCATGTGCCTGCCTGCTTCAAGTACCATAATCCCTGTCCCCAAGAAACCAAGGATCACTGGACTAAATGACTACAGACCTGTGGCTCTGACATCTGTGCTCATGAAGTCATTTGAGCGCCTGGTTCTCTCCTACCTCAAGACCCTCACGGCCCCCCTCCTGGACCCCCTGCAGTTTGCATACAGAACCAACAGGTCTGTAGACGATGCTATCAACATCAACATATCCCAACACTCTACACTTCATCCTGCAGCATCTGGACTCCCCAGGAACCTACGCCAGGATCCTGTTTGTGGACTTCAGCTCTGCCTTGAACACCATCCTTCCAGACCATCTCCGAGGCAAGCTTTCCCAGATGAATGTGCCTGATCCCATCTGCTGGTGGATCACTGACTTCCTGACAGACAAGAAGCAGCACGTGAGGCTGGGAAAGAATGTCTCGGACTCCCGGACCATCAGCACCGGCTCCCCTCAGGGCTATGTTCTTTCTCCTCTGCTCTTCTTCCTGTACATTAACTGCTGCACTTCCACCCACCAGTCTGTCAAGCTAATCAAGTTTGCAGATGACACCACCATTATTGGACTCATCTCGGATGGGGATGAGTCTGCCTACAGGAGGGAGGTTGAATGTCTGGTGTCCTGGTGCAGCCACAACAACCTGGTGCTGAATGCCCAGAAGACAGTGGAGATTGTTGTGGACTTCAGGAAGCACACAGCCACCCCCCCCCCCCCCATCATCCTGACTGACACCCTCATCACCTCTGTGGACTCATTCCGCTTCCTGGGTACCACCATCACCCAGGACCTGAAGTGGGAGCCCACCATCACCTCCGTCATAAAGAGAGCCCAGTAGAGGATGTACTTCCTGAGGAAGCTGAAGAAATTCTACCTGCCAACACGGACGATGATGCAGTTCTACACTGCAGTCATCGAGTCCATCCTCACCTCCTCCATCACCGTGTGGTACGCTCGAGCCACTATAAGGGACAAACAGAGACTGCAGCGTGTTCTGCGCTCTGCTGAGAAGGTGATTGGCTGCAGACTCCCATCTCTGCAGGACCTGTACACCTCCAGGACACCGGGGCGTGCAGCTCGGATCACAGCTGATCCTCCTCATCCTGGACACAGTCTGTTTGACCTGCTCCCCTCAGGCAGGAGGCTCCGGTCCATTCGCACCAGAACCTCTCGCCATAAGAACAGTTTCTTCCCCTCTGCTGTTGGACACATGAACAATAACCATATGACTGTTCCCACCACTAACACATGACCCTACGCTGTGTTCACTGCATCATTACATGTTGGCACTGATCACCACCTGCACTCATGTATATATCTATCTACTTAGCACTTTTAATTCTTATTTTTATGTTTATTTAAGCATTGTCTGACAGTATGTTTGCACTAAGTACCTCAGCAATTTCCTAATGTTGTAAACCTGCTCAACATTTGGCAATAAAACCCTTTCTGATTCTGATTCTGATTAAAGGTTTTGGTAAAGTTGCCTTGTCATGGTGAGGCAAAGTGTTTTATGTGTGTGTGTGTGTGTGTGTGTGTGTGTGTGTGTGTGTGTGTGTGTGTGTGTGTGTGTGCGTGTGTGTCATAAACGGCTATAAAAGGCCTTTAATTAAAGAACAAAGCAGGGTTTGAGTTCAAGTTACGGCAGACTGGCGCTACTTCTAGATCAGCGGTCCCCAATCTTTTTTGCGCCACATACCGGTTTATGCCCGACAATATTTTCACAGAACGGTCTTTAAGGTGTCGCGGATAAATACAAAAAATAAAACTAGTACCGGTACCGAAAAAAATAATATTTATTCATAACACACGTGAAAAGACCCAGGAAAACTGAGTTAACGATAAAAACAATAACAAAATAACGCTGAAAACCGATAAAAACCCTGAAAACCATACATTTCACACCTGAGCCTCAACTCTCGCGGCCCGGTACCAAATGACTCATGGACCGGTACCGGTCCGAGGCCCGGGGGTTGGGGACTGCTGTTCTAGATGGAACGCAGCCTTCCTACGGTGGACAGCTAATAACAGGAATCGGATGCGCGGTCCACCCTAGTCCACAGCAACCACCATGGCAACCACCTGGCATGACCTTAAAAACATATTGTTTCTTCATAACTATCAAAAACGTGACATGATTTTCAAAGTGTGAAAGTGTTACAGCTGCAGAGAGCTATGGTGTTATCTTTGGAAGCTGTTTACATAGCTAATAATATATGATGTAACCATGTAGAAAGAGTCAGTCATGTGAGCTAGTGGCGCATGTAGTGATAAGGTGATTGCTTGCACAGCGTCCACATGCTTCACAGGCTAAAGACATTAATTCAATATTGTTTATATTTATATTTATTTACTTTCTGTTGACCATCACCTCAGGTTTACCATTACAGTTTCAGCATACAAATGCACACTGTCTAAACATGAACACATTAAAAAAATTAAGTTGTTTACAAACATTCAAGCACAGCTTTTCATGTTTGTCATTGTAGTTTTATTTGTAAGAAAATTATGAACTTCATATTATATATCTAATCAAATAACATTTGACAAGTCTGAGTCATTCTTTTGCACTATGAGAGCTGGAATAAATATATATCCTGACAATTACAGTTGAAACAGTAGAGACAGGCAGAAATGGGATCAGATTAATCTTTGCTTAGTCAGATACCTCCTGTGTTCAGTCCATCATATTAAACAACAAATGATAGCACGCTCCGTGTGATTTTGCATCCACTTCCAAATCGTAGTGAAGCAGCCCAGTCTCATAAATAGGTAATAGAAATGTCTCTAATGTAGATGTGCACAGTGTAGTGTAAACATTAAAAGACCATAAATCACATTTTAATTAAAAAAATGAGCAGGCACTTTATATATTTATAAAGAAAGAATTTGAAAACAACACTTTTTTGGTCTAAGTGGTCAAAGTAGAAAACAGAACTGATGTTCAAGAAAAAATCGTAGCATGCACTAATATTACACATCTACACATTTACAGACATGTTGCTTTTAAAACCACGTGCCTTGTGTGACCATGATCGGCACAGTGTTCACTGAGACCTGAGACATCTGAGCTGAAACCAGTCAGCTGAAATCATTAAATAGAAACAATAATCCAATGCAGTGTCACGGGTAGCTTAGCCTGTTACAACTGTTGATACAAGCTAAATACAATTACCCACAGTTTCAGGGAACTCCAGTGTGGGAGCTAGTCGCTTTAGGTTTGTAGTCATTTAACTGTCCCCTGTTAGACTTAGAAAGTTTCTCCAAGGGTTTATCCATAAGCAGAGCTTCTAGCTCTTATAGCACATTTGTAGCTGTACAGGCGGACAGGTTTTTGGTGGCTATTTTTACCCCACTGGTTGTGGGTGTGTAGATACCCCGACTAGTTCTTTTGGGCTGCAGTTAACTTGGGAGGAAGGGGTCGGTCTCCCATGACTAGATGAATAACAATTATCTGGGATACATAAATTTCATAAAGCACAGTCAGAATTCATAAAAACTATGATTGCAAATAAATTCAAACAAGTGAGCTTTTCTCTTTGTGTTGAATATCAACACTGTGACTTCTTAGACTGTAAGCTTTACTTCAGCACAACCACAAACTGAGTTGTAGAAGTCGTCACTTCAAATGTCTTTTGATAACAACAAAAAATACCTTTTCACTACACGGCCTGAAGTTCTTCTCCGACATCTTCTGCCATCGCCTTTGTCTGCTGGTTTAAAGAGAATATACCAAAAAAAAAGATGATTTAGTCACTTTGCATCATGCCGCTCAAATGTGTCGTGCAACGATGTTGAATAGCCGTTGTTATCCCTCTGCTGTGTCAGTAGGATTGTACTGTACAGCATCTTATTGATATGTGAGGAATGCGATAACAAACGTCTGGTCTTACATCATTAAAATATAAACTGCAGGAGATATTTAGACATTTTTATATTTATATTATATGTAATAGCTGACAGATATTACTAAATAGATAGAATTTACTAAATAGCTGGATGAACATGAAAAATATGTCCATCATTACAAATGACCATGAGAGTCACCAGAATAAATTCAACTGGACACTCAAAAGACATCCTTAAATGTCTTTTAAGTGGCAGAACAAATGAACAAACAGGTAATCGCTTACTTGAGATGAAATCTGCTCAGGTACTTTGAAAACAGCTTCTAACTGGTTCCTCCTTTCACAGGATGACTTCTCAGGGGTAAGGCCATCATGCAGTCCAGCAACCTTTATGGTTCTGCTTTGATTCACCAGGAACTATTAGGGAAACCTTCCAGCAGGGCTAACACAATACGTGTGTCAGAAAATCCATTTAAATGTCTGATATTTCTAATTAATAATAACAATTATGACTATTATTTAAAAATATTATTTAAAGGTTTCTTTATGAATATATTTAGATTTTTTTATAACCCCTAGAATATAAACCTGAGCTGTTTCAGATTCTGAGCTCTGACCTCAGTGACCAGGCTGTGTCTGCAGCTCCCTCTTGGAAGTACGTCTGCTTCTTGTCTTCCCCCAGTGTTGACCGCCTGCCCTTAATATCACGTACAGTACCTGAGGAACAAAAAAGGACAAACAGTTGCCTTCATTTAAGAAAGTACATTCATACAGAGGTAATCTATGGAAACACAATAGTTCACCGTGTGGGAGAAACCAGTTCCTGTGAAACATTTCTGTAAATGCACATCGTTTGGAGAATGAATGAACTCATATGGAAAAGATATATATAAATCTTGTAAAGTTTCTATTTGTCTTGTTTGGAACTTGTATGAAAAGCATACAAGATTGAAAACAGATATAAGATCCCTTGAAAAATTATATAAATGAAACTTGTATGTTTTGGATACTTACTAAAACAATATATGCAAGCGGCCACTTTCATGAGTAAATCATGCAAGCCTTATATGATTCACTATATGAAGTAGGCCACATCTGATGCAAGTCTTTTATAAGTTTTTTTCTGTTTCTTTTCCATATGGGAAATGAGTTCTTCAGGTGACTAGCAGTCCCACACTGACAAATGAAACTTCTGTGGAAGAAGAATTTGGATTTTTGGATTTCTAGCCCAGTCCTGGTGTAAAACTATTACTGTTTAAAGTTTTATGTCAACCTGAGTCATTGATCATTTACAGTATTACAGAGTCTGGCAGTTGATGTACACAGTACTGTAAGTTTCTAGCTGACTCTCAGGTGTGACAGGTGTGCCAGCAGGAAAGAGGCACAATAAACCTGCATCCTGAGGTTTGTCATGCAGGATTAAAGGAGCCAGACTTTGTTCACACAGCTAGGATTGTATTTTACACTGACCCTGGGTCAGTATAAGTATCATACAGTTTAAACGAAGCACTGAAACTTATTACACATATTTATTACAGATGCACTAAAAAAAACGGGATATTTACCGTCAACCTGTGGCTGCGATTAATCACTTTACTGGAAACTTTATTAACTAGTAACTTCATCAGTCATGACAGAAGCTAATATTTCTGTGCTAACATCATTTAAACAGTAACAGCTTTACTACAATATAAGCTAACGTTTACACCGTAACTTTAAGCTAGCACTATAAAGACGGTAAAACACGTAATAATATCTACAAATGCATCTTAAAGCTGTTATAGTAGCACCCGTTGTATTACTAACATAACCACATTAACATTATTGACACTCGCTGACTTTTAATAGTCATTCTATAAATGCTGTCCGTTTAAATGGCCTTACCTGTAAACACTGCTGTATTCACCCGATTCCAGCCAGAGTGGATTCTGGAGTCTTCCCACGTGATAATATTTATTCATAACACACGTGAAAAGACCCAGGAAAACTGAGTTAACGATAAAAACAATAACAAAATAACGCTGAAAACCGATAAAAACCCTGAAAACCATACATTTCACACCTGAGCCTCAACTCTCGCGGCCCGGTACCGCGAGAGTTGTATGTGATATGTGATCCTCCATCTCGATGGATGATAACAACCTTCTGAACAATCTAGCAGGTGGAGATGGCCCATATCTATGGGACTGATTTCTGCTAATAACGCCCATTGTATGGATTGATAACAGCCGAAGCGGGTGAATAAAGTTGCCCAGTCGCTAGCTATTCCATTACCCAGCATACATCACTCCCTCCATAAATGCAAAAAATGATACAAAAGTAATAGCTGTATTTAATGTATCTGTTGTTTCTCAGGTAGTTGTTTACATTATATAATGTATTGTGTTCAGTATATGTCACTACCAGTGATGGGAATAACGGTGTTACAAGTAACGGCGTTACTAATGGCATTACTTTTTTCAGTAACGAGTAATCTAAGTAATTACCAATCCTATCGTTACTGCGCCGTTACAGTTACTAACAAGAAAATGCGGTCCATTACTATTTTTCAACAAACAGACGGTTGAAGCTTTGTTCAGCTTACCGCATCTTATATCAGTTGCACGGAAGTAGCTGACTACGTAGGTAATCTGGACGCTACAGCTTTAAGCAGCTGCGCGCGCTCCCACGGACGGTAATCACGATCACTGTCTAGCACAACACCTGGAGCTAAGGGGGCAAAACAATCACATGAGTGCTGCTGTTTAACTTAGGAAGAATAAAGTAGTTGTGGTAAGCCAATCACATAACCACTTAAAGACAAAGCAACAAGGTGATATATACCAGTTTTTAAATTGTGTTGATAGGCCATGTAAAACCAGAGTCATGATAAACACGTGCAACACGTAAGCCCTAACCACTACAGTCTAATCTTCCAGCTATGATTCACTAGACTGCCACTGACTGCCTGTCTCTTCTCATTATAGTGACTGTGTACCTCCACCCAAGCCGCTGCCCCTTTTTCCATTCCCAGGATCCGTCTATGAAATCTTGCACCTAGTCATAGCACTCTGAGTCTGAGTTTTGTGATCATAGTTTGGCCTCATAGTTCTCAGTTCATAGCTTTCACAGTTCACAGTTCATAGCATTCTCCGTTCATAGCATTCATAGTTTCCTGCTTTGTAATTTAACTAGGCACTGTAAATAAAGCACTGTGTTCATGCCCGTTTTGCCTCCCTCTGTGTCACCCACAGCCTGGCCCTTTCAGCCCTAACAGTTAGATCTGGCCACAATATGGACTCAGCAGACTCAGAGCGGACAACCATCCAAAAACAAGGTGCCATCCTATTTAGTCTTTGCAAAACAATAAGGCTGGCTAAAAGAATGATAAACATGAAATCTCTATTCTCTATCATCATCATCATCATCTCAGCTTGTGTCATGTTTTCATGCAGCAGCTTGAGTTTAAAAACTTTCCCATGTATTGATGATGGTTTGTGACCAAATGTGAAAGGTAGATAGGAGAATCTGACACAGAGCAGAGTTTGAGGTATAAACAGGAAACACAAGAGTAAAAACAGGATAACAGGAGAGGCTCTGTGGTTACTGCAAAGCTGAGAAGCAGCCTTCATCTGTAAAACAGCGAGAAACAAAAGAAAAACACCTCTCCAGCTCCACATCAGTGAGCAGTAAACCAACATATCTGCACAATTTGAAGCCATAAACTAATGTGCTGTACAATAATGGTCCTTTAGTATTTGTATGAATTCCATCCTACGTAAGATTCCTTACGTATCATGGTATAACAAACATGAGCCTTCCCTGGTACTGAGATTTTTCATTTCCTAATTTTTTGGTTCACCTCAGTCTTTCAAAAACATATTTTAAATGAATGCATTGTCTTCTATTTTCTGCAACATCCATTTTTTCTAAATTTGTCATTGCTCTTCCCTTTAAACATTCTTCACTAATATTAACAAAACAGTAAGCCAACTTACATGCTTTTGTTATAAAATATAATCCAAGTGCCTATTTGCTATGTTTTCTGTTTTATGCATTCAATAACAGGCCATTACATTAAAAGCCAGTTTTGAAAGGTTATACACTGTGCCATAGGTCATTAAAGCTGTCAGCAACAGCAGACTGTGAAGAACAGCATGTTTAGTGTAGAATGTGCAGACTTTGCAGAAGAACATTGCCTTCGCTTGTGCTAGTAAGTGAGAATAACAGGAAATGACCTTTGGGTCATAGAAACTAGACAGGAGGAACTAAAACGTAGATGGTTTGCAGTTATGTGTCACACGTTTCTTTCCAGCTCCTTAGACCACACGTGTAGAATTAAAATAGAAAGTGACGGTTGTGACGGTGACTGCGGAAGGGAGGTGCACAGAATATATCCCGCATTCTGTCTGTAAGGCTTTCACTTTCTATTACTCTTTCACTGCTGTTGCTTCCCTGCTGTTAAGTACTGGATATCCACACTCTAAGTTCACCTTTCTAATCATTAATCATACCTTAAGAATTCCTTTCTCTCTATTACCAGAATTACAAAAACCCCTTCAGCAGTTCCTCTTTTGCATTTTAATGGTTCTTCTTACATTTGCTTGTGACATTTTTATATTCAATAAGAATCTGAGTACTGTGAGATTATTATGCTATCATATGTTACCTTATATCTGTAATCAAAGTAGCTGAATTATGATACTGCTGTAGGTCATATTGTCTGTGAAGGTTCTCAGTCATCCAGGTAATCGTAGTCTAAGGAGCTTGGAAAGAAGCGTCTGGACTTCTTTAAGTTGCTTGAAGACGTTTCACCTCTCATCCGAGAAGCTTCTTCAGTTCTAAGGGTCAATGGTGGAGAGTCCCAGATTTAAACCCAGTGGGAGTAACCCCCCACAGAGGGACAAAAGGACCCCCTGATGATCCTCTACCTACTCACATGAGCCAAGGTGTGAAACTGGGTGTGGGTCCCAATCAGCCAGGGTTTCGGGTGAGCTCATTGTGAAACCTGGCCCCACCCTTTCATGTGATTTCCTGAGGTCAGATGGCCCAAGATGTGAGTGGGCGTTAAGGCGTCTGGGGAGGGATCTCAAAACTGGATTATAGATGGCAGACAGTTGGTGTCGTAAACCACCGCCTCTGTTCAAAGATGGCCACTCACAGTGGACATAGATGCTTCTTTCACTCCTCTTTCAAACCATCTGTCCTCTCTGTCCAAAATGTGAACATTGGCATCCTCAAAGAGTGACCTTTGTCCTTTAGATGCAGATGGACTGCTGAGTCTTGTCCTGTGGAGGTGGCTCTTCTATGTTGTACCATGCGCTTGTGAAGTGGCTGTTCGGTCTCTCTGATGTAGAGGTCTGGGCATTCCTCGCTGCACTGTACAGCAAACACCACATTGTTAAGTTTGTGTTTAGGAGTTTTGTCTTTCGGGTGAACCAGTTTCTGTCTGAGTGTGTTGCTGGGTCTGAAGTACACTGGGATGTCATGCTTGGAGAAAACTCTCCTGAGTTTTTCTGATACACCGGCTACATAGGGGATGACAATGTTGTTGCATCTGTCTTTCTTATCCTCCCTCGCTGGTGTCTGGTCTTCTTTTCTGTGCATCTTTGCTGACTTTATAAACGCCCATTTAGGATAGCCGCACGTTTTGAGTGCTTCCTTTACATGTGTGTGTTCCTTCTTTTTCCCTTCAGGCTTAGAGGGAACATGTTCTGCCCGGTGGTGTAGGGTCCTAATTACTCCAAGTTTGTGTTCCAGAGGGTGATGGGAGTCAAAGAGGAGGTACTGGTCCGCGTGTGGGGGCTTCCGGTAAACTTCAATGTTGAGGTTGTAGGTCATATTATACCCCTTAGTCTAGATTGTGTGATGTGTATGTAGTTTAGTTTGCATTATACTTCTGAGTTAAAAGAATGTGAAAATCATTAGATTTGTTAGACAGGTTTGTATTATCCTGTACTGTTGATCTGCTGTGAATGTGTTACACTGTTTCTTGACATTTCATACTGCTGAATCATGAAGAGAATGTTGGGTGCAGAGGACCTTGTTGTTCTGATAGTAGAAGAGACAGACCACATTCCACACCCCCACCTTTTTTGGAAGGAGATAAAACAGGGAGCCAAGGCCGTCACTTAGGCGCCGTAAGAGAGAAAGAATGTTTAGGTTTTTACGACTAGGTGGGGGCCACTAGAGGCTTTAAGAGTCTGAGTAACCCTCCACCATTTTGAGATTTCCTGTGACCCTCTTCATGCATGTCTCCCCATCCGGATGGTCTATGCTCATAAAGTGTTGAATTGTATGGAATAAAATAATTGTTGATTGAGCATTTATACACCGAGTATTGTCCTTCCTTCAGCCCAAAGATTGAAAGAATTGGGAGATTTTAACAGTACTTTAATTCCTTTTTAACCTTTAAAAGGTTATCTTCTGCTCAAGTTGCTTCACAAAACAAGAAGCAGACTGAAAATGATGAAGATGACGGTGGAGAATATAGCATATCATGTTTGAATGTTTTTCACTCTTTTAAAAAGATTAACATGAATTTACTGTTCAAATTACTGATTCATAAACTTAGTATGAATACAAACAGTTAATTTCATAAAGCTTTTATACTAGACAATTATTCATGCCATTAAATGTTGTACTTCCATTTAAACTCTGAGAGAGAGAAACCATTTTCTACAGTCTCTCACTCACGTTGGGTAAAATGGCCGACAGCAGTAAGTGATTTCCCGTAAATGACATTTCTTAATAGAAACAACGTGACAGTGAGAGAATAGCTCAGTGACGTCTGACATGAAGCCGTCCTCAGAGCTCATGAATCAAAGAAAACAGTGAGCAGATCAAACTGAACATGAACCTAGAGGATGTTTGTGTGAGACCATGAGGAAGACTTTACACTGAGTGGCAGTCTGAAAACTTTTATATATCTGACTTTTGAAAAGAAACACACAAGGTATTTAGATTTTTTTATAGAGCGCCAAATCCTCAAAGCACTTTATAGTATAATATAAAGACCCTACACTAAAACAAAGAAAACGGAGAAAACCCCAATAATCAGATGAACGCCTTTCACTTTCTCCCTTTCTTTGACAGTTATAGTGCAGCTAGTATATCTTTACACACCAAGGCTTTTGCAAGGTTTTCTCAGACCAGACACAGTAACTAAATGCTTCAGAGTAATCCCGGTGCCAAACAAAGTAGTGAGGCTAATAAGACAAACAGTCAAAGCTAAAAAAGAAACACTGCAATGTGTGGTATGAAACAAGCTCACAGAACTTTTGCATATTAATGATCCATAACCTGACCCCACTGCCCATTATTAGTCAGTGGGCTGGTTTCAGTCATTATGTAAATGTGCTGTTTATAATCCATACTATCATCCACACCTTTGTTAGCACTCAGCTGGATTACTGTAATGCAATTTATATGGGGCTCAGTGTTTCATCCATTACTCATCTACAGAGGTGCTGCACCTCGTCTTTTAACTGGCACTCGAAAGTATGAGCACATTTCCTCTATTTTAGCTTCACTTAACTGGCTGCCCGTTTCGTTCAGGATTCATTTTAAAATTCCTTTATTTGCTTTTAAAGCCCTCCATGTCCTAGCCCCATCTTTTTGACTAGGATATGTTCCACTTGGCCTGTCGGCACCTACAGTGTCATTTTATTGATTCCAAAACCTTTAGAACTAATTATTGGAACTCAAATTGGCTAGGGAAGCTCAGTGACCCCTGACCTACCTACCGACATACACAGGTGAATCCAATAATGAGAAAGAATATTTTAGGGGGTCAACTGTAATTTTCCCTCATCTTTTAATTTTGATCCAGCACTAACTATATGCTTTAGCAAAAAGGAAAGTTTGAAGCCTGATCTTAAAAGTAGAGATAGTGTCTGTCTCCCGAATCCAAACTGGAATCTGGTTCCACAGAAGAGGGGCCTGAAAACTGAAGGCTCTGCCTCCCATTCTACTTTTAAATACTCTAGGAACAACAAGTAGGCCTGCAGTGCGAGAGCGAAGTGCTCTAATAGGGTGATATGGTACTACAAGGTCATTGAGATAAGATGGGGCCTGATTATTTAAGACCTTGAATATGAGGAGCAGGATTTTGAATTCAATTCTGGATTTAACAGGGAGCCAATGAAGGGAAGCCAAAGCAGGAGAAATCTGCTCTCTCTTTCTAGTCCCTGTCAGGACTCTTTTTTTTTTTTTTTTTTTTTTTTTGCCTGTCCCGTTTGGCTCCTTTGCATCAGAATTATTGTCTAAAGGCAAAGAAAGATGCCCAACGGATTTACTTTACCAAATTGACCATCCCAGCCTCGCCGTAATGGTCCATTTGATTCACCTTTTATTGTTTATTTTATTTTCACTTGCTGAATACGGGACAGACTTGACTGAGGAAAAGAAAGGGGAGAAAGAAAGAGGGAAAGAAAAACAGCGGAGAAGAGGGACGGGGATAAAGGGCAAAAAACAAAAAATAACAAAATAAGCAGACAAAAAATACATATATCAATCACCTGGATCACCTGTTGAGAAAGAAAAAAGAGAGAACAAGCAGAAGAAAAAGAGAGCACTATAATAAACAACATCATGATGATCTATGGGAATATAACAGTAAATAATAAATATTAAACATTATTGTGCAGCACGTAAGATCGACAGCGCACAGTGTGCTTTGAGGTAGGAGCCAAAAAGGGTGTAGTTTGTGTGTGTGAGCACCCGTGTGTACACCTGTGAGCATGGACGCGCTTGTTTTCAAAAGGTTCCTTCATGTAATGATCTGCTAGAGGGTGTAGTTGGGGCCACAGCCCCAACCACATGGGCATGAAGCAGGTATGGAGGAGATCAAAACTCCAGACATCCAGAGGCCCTCAGAGCACAAGAGACCAAGGAAGACCAACAGAGGGGCAGCCGCGCCACTGTCCCAGAAAGAGCTGAGGAGAGTCCCAGATGAGGGCTCACTCAGCAGCCGCGGAGCAGAAGCCAGGGGGGGTTGCAGTGACGTGTCCGTGAGCTCCGCCGGCAGCCAGCTGTGCCTGAGTGACCGAGCCCCAGGCCGAGAGGCCGAGGGCACCCCACCCCTGAAGTGGCCCGAGCGAGCCCCAGGCTCCAGGCCCCGATAAGCAGCAGCCAAGGAGTGAGCCGGTGTGTACCTGGACGCCCATCCCCAGACACAAAAAACCACCAATGCACCGAAGTCTGAGGGCGTTTGCCACCGGCAGGGGAAGTGGTGGGGGGAGATAGACCTCCATACCTTAGAGGACCTGAGATGTCCCCAGAGAGGTGGCGTCTGATACCCAACCTGACATATAGACACAGACATACAGGCACACACAGACACAAACATCCATTCCCATCCTCATGCTCTCATATGCACTTACTCCACACTCAACCAACGTGGAGACAGACATAAAGAGACACTGTACACACAATAGTAGGGTGGCTGTAGCTCAGGTGGCAGAGCAGGTCATCCACTAATCAGAAGGTCGGTGGTTCGATCCCAAGCTGCCTCCTGTCTGCATGCCAAATGTCCTTGGTCAAGATACTAACCCCATGTTTGTCTACTGGTGGTGGCTCGGTGGCGCCAGTGTCTGGCAGCCTCGCCTCTGTCAGTGCGCCCCAGGGCAGCTGTGGCTACAACGTAGCTTGCCATCACCAGTGTGTGAATGGGTGAATGACTGAATGTAGTGTGAAGCGTTGTTAGGGACTGAGTAAAGCGCTATACAAATGCAGGCCATTTACCATTACAATCACACGCTAAACTCACAAGCGTACTCTAAGCCCCAGGTCTAGGTACCCTTGCCCCTGGAGGGGGAAACTGCACCCAGACCCAGGTGGTGTTACCCTTTTCCCTGGGGTGGAGAGAAGCAGACTGCCCCAACTCAAATTCAAATTCAAATTCAAATTTTATTTGTCACGTACACAGTCATACACAGTACGATATGTAGTGAAATGCTTGGACAACTACTCATGACCTAAAGAAAACAAAAAAAGGAAAGGCTATGAATAAGATAGGAAATAAATATGCAAAATTAAAAAGGGTAAATTTAACTAGGAAGGAATAGAATATAAATTAAGGTTAAAAATGAAATAACTGTACAACACAAATTAGAATGAAGGGTAAATTTAACTGGGAAGAATAAGATAAAATATATAAATTAAAGTTGAAAATAAAATAACTGTACAACAAAATACACAATACACAATATAGAACTATATAAGAATGTATGAAGAAATCTAAATCTAAATAAATATATACACAATAACAGCAGCTGTACAAGTATTAACTGGAAATGAAGAATATAGTGACCAGTGTTGTGCAAAACCAAAGTCCAGAAAGTCCAGTGTGTGTGTAAGAACTGTATGTGTGGGTCAGTACTGTGTGGTGGTGTGATTGAGAGACCGTATCGCCTGCGGGAAGAAGCTCCTCCTCAGTCTCTCTGTGTTGGTCTTCAGGGAGCGGAATCGCTTTCCTGACCTCAACAGAGAGAACAGTCTGTTGTTGGGATGGCTGAGGTCCTTCACCATCTTCCTGGCCTTGGTCCAGCACCGCCTGCTGTAGATTGAGTGCAGGTCAGGGAGCTCGGAGCGGATGGTGCGCTCAGCTGACCGCACAACCCTCTGTAGAGCTCGTCTGTCCTGCATGGTGCTGTTCCCAAACCAGGTTAAGATGTTTCCCGCCAGGATGCTCTCTATGGTGCACGAGTAAAAGTTCCTGAGCACCTTGGAGGGCAGTTGGAAGTCTCTCAAGCGTCTGAGGTGGTAGAGACGCTGTCGGGCCTTTTTCACCACGGTGTTGATGTGACAGGACCATGACAGGTCCTGCGTGATGTGAACTCCGAGGTATTTGAAGCTGTCCACTCTCTCCACTGGGCACTCGTTGATGACGGGGGTCTGGTAGTTCCTCTCCTGCTTAGTGCTGAAGTCCACTATCAGCTCCTTTGTCTTACTGACGTTTAGAAGGAGGTTGTTCCTCTGGCAACTCGGCAGCAGCAGGGAGGCCCCACATTCCAGACCCCAATCAGACGACCAACTCCTCCTCCTGACCCCCCGCTCCAGCAGGCCGCAGAGAATGGCGGTGTTCTTAGCACTTATATTCTAATTTATTCTACTGTATATATTATTTTGTTTTATTCTATTCTATTGTGTACAGTTGTGTGCGGTATTTTGTTCTTATCTTATTCCAGTGTCCTAATTTTTGCTTTGTAACTTTGCACTGTCCACGTTCTGCTGTAACAAAACAAATTTCCCATGTGTGGGACTAATAAAGGTTATCTTATCTTATCTTATGTTTCTGGGCCTCATTTAAAATTACAGTGAAAAGCTATGCCAAAGAAAGCTATGCCAAACAAATTCTACACTTTCTGTCAATTTCACACAATTTCTGTTTTGTTTGACATAGAATACAACTCAACAAATCAACAATGAACAATGAAATTACCTATAAACAAGGTCAATGAATGTGGCAATATGAATAATAATGCTTAAATGTACAGAAATATACAGTTAACAGTTGGTTTAACCCTTTAAAGCCGGTCGGCGCGGGCACGCTCTGTTTTGCGTAACTATTTTTAAATCCCGGTAGCTCTGCAACCACATAAGCTAGCGCAATAATTTTTTTTGCATATCAAAACGGAGGAGTTGTACTTACATCTTGTGCCATCAGCTTGTCCTAGGTCACCGTCTCCTTCCACATATAGCTTTGCAAAAACTGCATAAAAAGCACTTGCAGCAACAAAAACATAATATTCCAGAAACACGCTTTGCCGATCCGATCAGCTGATCATAACACTTCCTACGTTGGAATAGACGTCAGCGCGAACTTTTGCATGTCCGCCATGACCTGCCCGAAACCGGAAGTGACGTCATTTTCGCGGAAATGTAGGTTTTTTTTACCATCAGGGCCTCATGAGCCTATACTGGTGTTTTTAAAAGTTATGTTTGACTTCATGACTTTCTGTGTCGTTTCTGGGATGCTTAGGACTCATATTGCACTTCTGGAAATAGTTTATTTTGATGCATATGCTGTTTTTTTGCAAATTTGCAGTATAATATTTATTTTTCCAGCAGTATATAAAAATTGGTGTATTTCAAAAATAAAACTATGAAGACACTCAAAATAAATTTCCTGTTGTTGGAAACTATTTTGTGCAACTTTTTTGTATTTACAGTTTTGAGGGATAAGCCTCTTACATTTCTCTAACTAGAAATATATGTTAAAAAAAGCAAAAACGATTTTCAATGTTTTTGTAGTTTATTGCACTTTTTTGCAATTTATGTAGTTACTATGCACTTAATGCATACATATTATTAAAATCTGGGCTATAATGGTTGTATTGATGTATAGCAACTTGAAATGCTCCCAAAAATGGCACTACAGCATGTAAAAATATACTATAAGCTCTGGCGGACTTGGTTCTATGGTAGGTCTTAAAGGGTTAAATAATAATGGATTGCATGCCCTGGGACAGACTGACAGAGGCAAGGCTGCCATATCGCACAATTGGCCCCTCTGGCTATCACCAGTAGGTGGTAGGTGAAGTGTCTTGCCCAAGGACACAATGACCGAGAGTGTCCGAGCCGGGGCTCGAACCGGCAACCGGCGAACTGACAACTCTTGAGCCACGATCGCCCTAAATAGCAATAATAATAATAATTATTTGATGTAAAAAAAGTTTATAAGAATCATTTTATATATTTTTCCATAGCATTACATTTCAATTTAACAGTTCAATCTTTCAAATAACGGACAAATATTTGTGAAATCATGATACATTTGTGAATGTATTTTAACAATCTAAATATGCATATGTACAGACAAATACATTTAAAAAACAAGAAAATTATGTTTTATTACATTACAGTGATTTTACATTAATTTAAATTTGAAATGTGAAATCACAGTCTATTTATGTAAATTTAATGATATTCTAGAAGAACAGAACAAAACTGTAAAATACTTTTTTTTTACAGTGCAGAAAAAACAAAATGTAGGGCATAATACTGAGTGAAGAATTTGTGGTTCGAAGTCGTTTTACACTCTGCAACACGTCCCCAACCACAGCCTGAATCAGGAAATTGCTTTCTATGCAACAATGAACAAAGTTTTGCATGGTCCTCTGTGCAAAAAGTTTACAGAGCACAGAGTCAGATTACCTTCTTCTAACTATTTCAGTGTTCCAGTGTTTGTGATTTTGTCTCTGTTAAAGAGATGCATAATTTACTGTTTTTATGTTTTGTGGTTTTAGGGTCAGCTCATGCAGCAGCAAAGTATCCGTGAGAGATGCCCACTTTGTGCTAATATTACCACCACCACTATGACACCCATAACAACAACAACATGGTGCACATGCATGTTTACTGACAGCCCAAAAATGGTTGTACTGTGTGAAAACTGTGGAGGTTAAATATGTGGGAGGAGTGTAATACAGCAGGGTGCAAACAGGTTGCTGCAAAGTTGGACGTTTTAACATGAGAACTGATTCATTCTGTATCTTCAGGTGACATTAGCAGAGCTGCAGTTTTTGGTATTCAAGTAAAATGGTAGATTGTTTCTTTTTTTTTTTTTTTTTTAGAAATGTGAGGAAACTGAATGTACACTGCACCCACGGCTTTTTCCATACTGCACAAAGGGCACTATTTAACATTTACAAGAGGGCAATGAACCACTGCCAGAGAAGAAAAGGGCTTCATACCCTAGCAACAATAAGTGCTTAGAAAACTGTAATCTTAAACTCTGTGGGATTCATTAACAGAGTTTGTTTGATGGCAGCTGAGTAACCTGATAAGACTGTTTAAATTTCAAATGTGGAGGCAAAACTGTGGGTCAAAATCAGCCACATGTAAATATTTCTGTTTATTTTATTGGCTCACAGTCTTCCTAAATGTGAACCACAAAGCAGGTGGAATGTGAGGGGGGAAGTTTTCATGATTTTCTCTGATAATAATAAACATGGCCCACATTTAGTCTGTACTGACAGCCTTAATTCTGTGTCTGGTAGGTTTAAATTAGCTACTGCTCCACTTTATTATATTAGCCATTTCTGAGGTTTTTTGTGAAATGTGAGAAACACTGAATCCAAACAACACTTGATTTAAACTATGTTAGACCCATCTTGTGGATTTTGTTCCACACAACATTTGCAGACCCATAATTTAGCCATAAGTACCAAAAGTGACATAGATGTTTCTGCTGTCTGGGATTGTTCTGTAAGAGAATCACAAAGACTGAATTCTCTGTGACTCAGCGGGACGAAACTTTGCGGGAATTTCTCTTTTGTAAATATGCAGATAGAAATGAATCATAAACAACTGAGCTCAGGCATGTAGCCTGTAATTTGTTGACTCATTGAACAGACAGTTAGATATTCATGAAAAGTGGGTGAAAACCTTTTTTAACAATGTGCCTAAAAATGTAAAAAAAATTGCATTGTTTGGCTCCAAATGGCCACTGAACGGTTCTCCCTCTCAGACAGCTGAGCAAACAAAATGGAGGCTTTTATTCAAAGTAAAGTGCTTGCGGTGTTAAGCTGTCTTTCTTTGCAGTGTTCCCCACACCACATCCTGAATCAGGACGCTGCTTTCTGTACAGAACACAGAGACTCTTTATTAACAACAGAAAGTCCAATGTAGACTATTTTCTGACTGTTGTTTTCACAGCTCTGAGAGCTTAATTAACATTTTCAGAATACGTAAACATTTATTTTTTCTGGTCAAGTCTCAGCCCATACATGTCAAACTGTCTGCAATGGCAACATGTGTAATGGGCAACCGTTACACTTAATGTGCATATGCTCAAAATACTTCCTGCCCCTTTACATCCGCCTCTGTCGCTCAGTGTCCAAACAGACCATACTTGGCAATAACTAAAGAACTATAGGATGTGGGTGGAGTCTAAATACTTCTCTGGGGAGTACAAGCTGATTTTTACTAAAGTTCAAGGCTCCTTTTTAAAATCTGTTATAACCTCTTTTATTCTTATGTCAAATACAATGAAGTTAGTGTGATACAGATGTATCACACAGACATTAACTCTTGCTTCTGTCTCTAACCGACTCACATTGAAAGTCCCCTGTGTTACTTTTTCTTCTCGTGAGTCAAATCTCCCTGTGAGTTGCAGTTCTGAGAATAACATGTGACTGTGATGATAAGCTAAGGAGGGACGCTATTTTTATTACCTTGAAATAAACACAAGATCAACATTATGTCTATGAACATGAGAAACATTTATCAACATGGCTTCCTGCTGGGTTTTATCTCAGTTCATGTAAAGGAGGCTTGATGTACAGCTGTTTATCTGCATCATCTATGTTCATTTTCATTACATGTGTTTACATGTGTTGGCCCCGTTTTTTCTTTTCGTTGTTGCTTCAGGATGCTGACTGTGTGCCAACACACAGTGAGACCAAATAAACTGAAACTGGATTTTACTGGTTAGTGTTATGAATAAGTAATAATACTTTTTTAAAAAGTCCAACTTCAGGGGGAACCCCGACAGTTTCATTTTGCATAAAACGTCAGTCAGTGAGAGACAGAAAGACAGCACCTACTGAGCCCGACTCACATATTCTCTGTGATTTAACTCATTTTAAAATGTTTAATAATATATAAATCACTGTGTGAGCCTCGGTTGGATTAATTTAAACTCTGATGCAAAAGAATTGAATCCATTCCAACAAAGGAGCTACCACCCCTATACACCAGGTAATGAGGAAATGACATGTTGGGGTGGACGCAAGTGAAACTAATGGGCATAACGAGACACAGACCTTCAAAATAAAACAGGAAATTCAGAGACTGTTTTACCAAAAAACTCAGAGACACAAAGAGAACACCGGGAGAGGACACAAGTAAGGATAACTGTCACGGCGACGGATGGCCGGTACTGAATAGGACCCAGGTGCAGGAACCCAGAACGGAGACGGTAGATGATTTAATAGTTTATTACAGTTAAGTGCAAGGGGAACAAAAAAAAGGGAAACGTGGCAAAGACAGAAAATGACGAGACGTGGAGCCTTGGTGTGGCGTGCCCAGGGGAACGTGGCTAGGGCGAGGGAACGAGGCCTGAGAAGTGGAACGGAGCTGAGTGGGGAACAGTCACACTGAGGGGAGAGGATATAGAAGTTAGGCAGGTAGTGAAGGCAGCTCAGAAGTGGCCAGTATAAGAGCAGCAATTCTTACTTTGCAGTTAGGGACCTGGAGTGTTTGAGAGGGGGATGATGAAGATCCAGGGGAGGCTGAGTGGCGTGGAAAGGCTGACCTGAGATCCGGGGCTCCAGATGGAGTGTGATGGCAGGAGGGCAGGCAGGTGAGGCACAGAGGGATTTCCAAAATGATCACTAGGTATTCCGAGTCCGGAGGTGGAGTGAGCCAGGGTGGGTACAGCGACTGTAGCACAAAAGAGTCTTAGTTAGTAAGATGAATTACAGCGAGAACTTGAAACACAAGACCTGTTACCAACATGGGTTGATGACGAACTGGCAGTGAGTGAACATCGATGTGTGGTTTAAATCCCTCTGGCTTGATAGCCTGCAATAGGCTCCAGGTGTGCAGGAGCTGGAGTTGGCCCTGCCCAGGGGCGGATCCCAGGTCAGTTCAGGAGCCTAATGGAAACTCCAGCCACCCACCGTAGACCATGACAATAACAGAACACTAAAGACAAGAACCAAAACCCGAGGAACTAAGAAAACAAGAATTAACCCAAAACATAACACAATACTAATACAAAACACTGGGTCCAACTGTCATGGTCCTGGGTCGGTGACCCAGTGTTTTTGGTTATGTACTTTTACTTTTGATAGTTTTGTATTTTCTAGCATTTAGTGGTGTTCCCTCTGGTTGATGTCTTCCCTGCTTGTGCATTTCCTTAGTGTAGTAAGTCTCTGTGTTTAGTCCGCGTCTCTGAGTCTGTGTCATTACGTGTATGTGTTTCCTGTTTTACTTTGAAGGGCTCTGTCTTATGTCAGTGTGTTCTGTTTACGTTTCCCCTGCCTTGTCAGTTATCGTGTATTCCAGGTGTGTTCCCCTCCTGTTTCCCATCCCCTGATTCCTGGCATGTGTATTTATAGTGTGTGTTACCGTGTCCTCGTTGCTGGTTCGTCTGTGTTGTTTCCCCTCGGTCTCCCTGTATGTATTTCCCCGGACCTCCCTGCACCGTCATTCTTGGTTTGTGTTGTTAGTTTACCCAGTTTAGGTTTCAGTTTCATGTTCCTAGCACCTTTGTTGTTTGCATTTTTGTTGTTAATAAACCCTCACCTGCACCAGAGCTGCCGCCTTTTGGTCCTATATATATTCCACACGGCTTGCCCCTGCAAACCGTGACAGAACGAACCAGCCACCATGGACCCAGCGGCTGTAAATCCGTCCGAGGAGCTCCAGGACGACATCACGTACAATGTGGAGATCCTTCTCAGCCTATGGCTGGAACATCCCCCGGAAGAGCTTCGCCGCGCAACAGAAGACCGGCTGCAACGGCTCTTTTCCGGCCTGCCATGGCTATTGAACTCGCTTCCTCCGACTATGCAGGCTTTTCTCCGGCTCACACCGCACCTTCTCTCGGCCACTCCTGCCTCGCTGCCCGACTCGCCGGATGTGATCTTGCCCGGCCCGTCGGAGCCGTCTGCGGGGAGGAGACGCCAATCGCGCCGCAAGCGCGCCACCCCACAGCTGGACGTTCGGACTTCTAATTCGCCGGCTGTGCCACTCTCAGCCACTCCTGCCTCGCTGCCCGACTCGCCGGATGTGATCTTGCCCGGCCCGTCGGAGCCGTCTGCGGGGAGGAGACGCCAATCGCGCCGCAAGCGCGCCACACCACAGCTGGACGTTTGGACTTCTAATTCGCCGGCTGTGGTGAGTGAGGACTGTTTTCCATTTGCGGACTGTATGACGGTTCATTCAGGGGCGGTGTTCTGTGCGGCAGATGACTTTGTGAACAGCATATCACCTCCCGCGCAGCCACTCTCAGCCCAGTTAGCTCCCCCGCAGCCTGTGCCACCCTCAGTTCAGTCTCCAGTGCCACCCTCAGTTCAGTCTCCAGTGCCACCCTCAGTTCAGTCTCCAGTGCCACCCTCAGTTCAGTCTCCAGTGCCACCCTCAGTTCAGTCTCCAGTGCCACCCTCAGTTCAGTCTCCTGTGCCACCCTCAGTTCAGTCTCCTGTGCCACCCTCAGTTCAGTCTCCTGTGCCACCCTCAGTTCAGTCTCCTGTGCCACCCTCAGTTCAGTCTCCTGTGCCGCCTGTAGCGCAGGCCCCAGTAGCTCCTGTGCCGCCTGTAGCGCAGGCCCCAGTAGCTCCAGTGCCGCCTGTAGCGCAGGCCCCAGTAGCTCCAGTGCCGCCTGTAGCGCAGGCCCCAGTAGCTCCAGTGCCGCCTGTAGCGCAGGCCCCAGTAGCTCCAGTGCCGCCTGTAGCGCAGGCCCCAGTAGCTCCAGTGCCGCCTGTAGCGCAGGCCCCAGTAGCTCCAGTGCCGCCTGTAGCGCAGGCCCCAGTAGCTCCAGTGCCGCCTGTAGCGCAGGCCCCAGTAGCTCCAGTGCCGCCTGTAGCGCAGGCCCCAGTAGCTCCAGTGCCGCCTGTAGCGCAGGCCCCAGTAGCTCCAGTGCCGCCTGTAGCGCAGGCCCCAGTAGCTCCAGTGCCGCCTGTAGCGCAGGCCCCAGTAGCTCCAGTGCCGCCTGTAGCGCAGGCCCCAGTAGCTCCAGTGCCGCCTGTAGCGCAGGCCCCAGTAGCTCTGGCTCCAGTATCATTGGCTTCACTCATTCACTCCGTGCAGGGAGAAAGTTTAATTTCACCTCAAGGTGCTTTTCCTGGTTCAGCCGCCATTGGCACTGTTTGCCGCTCCAGGGCTTCCCCAGAGGCTAGGTCCCAGTCCTCAGCTGATTCTGGACCCCTGGAGTTTAAGCAGCCACCTGGGAAGTGCCCCGTGTCAGTGCTGTCTGAGCAGGGCCAGTGCTCAGCACAGCACCCATTTCCTTCATGTCTGCCAGTGGACTCCATGCCTGCGGGCTTTGTGATGGCTTCTGCTGGAGGGTCCAAGGGGCCCGTCCAGCCTTCGTCTCGTGTCTCCGCTGGAGGGTCCGACGGACCGCTCCGGCCTTTGTTTCCTGTTTCCGCTGGAGGGTCCGAGGGACCGCTCCGGCCTTTGTCTCCTGTTTCAGCTGGGGGGCCCGAGGAGCCCGTCCAGCAGCCTTCCTCGTCAGCTGGTGGTTCCGGAGAACCACACCAGCCTCATGCCTCGTCGGCTGGAGGGTCCGAGGGGCCCGTTCAGCCTCCTGTCTCCGCTGGAGGGTCCGAGGGGCCCGTTCAGCAACCTTCCTCGTCAGCTGGGCACCAGCACCATGCTACATCAGCTGGGGGGCCCGAGGAGCCCGTCCAGCAGCCTTCCTCGTCAGCTGGTGGTTCCGGAGAACCACACCAGCCTCATGCCTCGTCGGCTGGAGGGTCCGAGGGGCCCGTTCAGCCTCCTGTCTCCGCTGGAGGGTCCGAGGGGCCCGTTCAGCAACCTTCCTCGTCAGCTGCAGCTCCAGCCTGTGCTTCGTCAGCTGCAGCTCCAGCCTGTGCTTCGTCAGCTGCAGCTCCAGCCTGTGCTTCGTCAGCTGCAGCTCCAGCCTGTGCTTCGTCAGCTCCGGCCTCAGAGTCTTCGTCCTCGTCTGGTCCGGCCTCATCAGAGTCTTCGTCCTCGTCTGGTCCGGCCTCATCAGAGTCTTCGTCCTCGTCTGGTCCGGCCTCATCAGAGTCTTCGTCCTCGTCTGGTCCGGCCTCATCAGAGTCTTCGTCCTCGTCTGGTCCGGCCTCATCAGAGTCTTCGTCCTCGTCTGGTCCAGCTGCCTGTGCTTCTGCTACGTCTGGTCCAGCCTCTGCTTCAGCGTCGCCTGGTCCTGTGCCCTCCAAGCCTCGGCCGGTGCGCCTGACACTTGGGCGCCGCTGCTGCCTTCCGCACGGCCGGCCCCCGGACCGCCATCGCCTGAGTGGCCGCCGCTGCCTTCCGCACGGCCGGCCCCCGGACCGCCATCGCCTGAGTGGCCGCCGCTGCCTTCCGCACGGCCGGCCCCCGGACCGCCATCGCCTGAGTGGCCGCCGCTGCCTTCCGCACGGCCGGCCCCCGGACCGCCATCGCCTGAGTGGCCGCCGTTGCCGTCCGCACGGTCGGCCCCCCGAACTGTTTTGGACTCCTGTGCTGTCGGCCCCCTGAACTGTTTTGGACTCCTGTGCTGTCGGCCCCCTGGACTCTTCTGTTTTGGACTGTTTTTTTTTTTCCTGTGTTTTGGTGTGCTTCGTTTCTTTTGGTTTTGGGCTCGTTTTTTGTTTTTGGTCTTTTGGCCTTCTGGTGCTCCGGTTTTGTTTTGCTTCGGGCCCTCCTTCCTGGGCCCCCGCCGCCCGCCCTGGTCGGGTTGTTTTCTGTTTTTTCTGGCTGTTTTTGTTTCTTGTTGGGCTGTCTGGAGCCAGCCTTTGAGGGGGGGGTACTGTCATGGTCCTGGGTCGGTGACCCAGTGTTTTTGGTTATGTACTTTTACTTTTGATAGTTTTGTATTTTCTAGCATTTAGTGGTGTTCCCTCTGGTTGATGTCTTCCCTGCTTGTGCATTTCCTTAGTGTAGTAAGTCTCTGTGTTTAGTCCGCGTCTCTGAGTCTGTGTCATTACGTGTATGTGTTTCCTGTTTTACTTTGAAGGGCTCTGTCTTATGTCAGTGTGTTCTGTTTACGTTTCCCCTGCCTTGTCAGTTATCGTGTATTCCAGGTGTGTTCCCCTCCTGTTTCCCATCCCCTGATTCCTGGCATGTGTATTTATAGTGTGTGTTACCGTGTCCTCGTTGCTGGTTCGTCTGTGTTGTTTCCCCTCGGTCTCCCTGTATGTATTTCCCCGGACCTCCCTGCACCGTCATTCTTGGTTTGTGTTGTTAGTTTACCCAGTTTAGGTTTCAGTTTCATGTTCCTAGCACCTTTGTTGTTTGCATTTTTGTTGTTAATAAACCCTCACCTGCACCAGAGCTGCCGCCTTTTGGTCCTATATATATTCCACACGGCTTGCCCCTGCAAACCGTGACACCAACAATGACCCAGGAGCATGACAGTTACCTTTTTAATGCATGCTGGTCCACAGTTTGTTCAGCAGGTAAGGCTGATGCATGAAACATTTTAACAGATTGATGATGATTTTGATGAAGATGATGATGGAGAACTGGCTTTCTTTTATTTAACAGTGTAGTTATTACCACATTTATGAAGTTTAACCTTTTTAAATAATTTCCAACTAATCTTCAAATTAAAGTGTAACTTTTATAAATGCTGATTTTGGTATTTTGCTATATCATCAAATGTGTTAAATTAAATAATCTGCAGTGAATTTCTGCAATTAAATGTGCTGCTTTTATAATGAAACAGATTCAGTTAAATTCTCTTATTGCATCAAACCTGCTGTAGCAGAACCATAATGTGCTTCCACAATAAATGTTTGAAAAACTTCATGCACCCTGTGATCAAAGAGACATCAGTTTCACTATAAAAGTCAGACACAGTAACTGAAACATCAAATAACACTCTTTCTTCACATTTATTATCATGTTATAAAGCCCCGAGGAAACATGATGCAGATGTCTTTGGTGTCCTTTAATGTTACAGTTTGATCAGTACAAACATCTCAGTGAGTATACTTCTCTACAAACTGGTTGATTTCAACTTCCTTTGTTACAAATCCTTGTGGCATAGGAACAGCATAGGAAAACAAGAAATTTAGTAACAGCTATCTGACAGATTGTTTTAGACTAAAATGTCACAATCAGCACATGATCAATATTCAATAAAGACTAGAAAAGTGAAAATGAACCTAATTAGACAGATTAATTACAGAGATTTCTAATGCTGGAATTGAATGAAAATAATACTTAATGAAAGTGATACTGTTCATGTGGCCCTGTGAGCAGCTGCTGCATGAGAGAAACTACATATTACTGTATACTGCATTCATTTTTAATTGCAGTTACAAGACCAATTGCAAAACCAAGTCCAGCTCCCACTGCAGCTCCCATTGGCCCTGCCATGCTACCAATTGAGGCTCCAGAAGCAGAAGCTCCAGCAATTGTCTGAATAAACTCATTGTTCTTCTCAGCATCTGCTCTTGCTTTTGTTGCTGTGATATTTGGATTTTGTCTCCGAAGTTTTTCTTCTTCTTCTCTTATGGCTCTCTCAGCTTCTTGTAGCATTTCATTGGTGTAGTATCTTCCTCCATTTCTCTTAACCATTGCATTGATCTTCTTCAGCAGCTCTCTGACCTGGGAGGGATCCTTGTTTCTGTTGTTAAAAACATGATATCCTCCTTTACACTGACTGATGAAGTCAGGGAGAGCTGGATTTTTATGAATAAAGTCTTCTATTTGGACTCCATCTTCCTCCAGGTCATCTCCACGGGTAAATAAGGCCATCGTGTAACATCCTGCTTTTTCTCCAAAAATCTTCTGAATGAGTTTCACTGTTTTTTGTTCTTCTTCTGTGAATCTTCCAGCCTGGACGACAACCAGGAACACATGAGGACCAGGAGCAGCAAAAGAGATGCACTTAGCAATCTCTCTCTTTACTTTCTCTTGATCTTTAGTATCAAACAAGCCTGGAGTGTCAACCACAAAAAGTGTTTGACCTTCAAACTGAGCTGAGACTTTTTCACACTGTGATGTTACGGAGGCAGAAGATGATGTAGAGTCAAAAGCCTTTCTTCTTATGATAGTGTTTCCTGCTGCACTTTTCCCAACTCCAGTTTTCCCAACAAGCACCATCCTCACAAGTTCCTGTGCATCTGTTGGACATTAACATTTCATTTATATTGATAATGATGATGTTATGAGATAAACAGCACATTTAAAACATTTAAACTGTTTTTTTCCCAATAGATCAAACAAAGCAGCCCAATCATATTTGGATATTTGCATTCTGAACTGGACATTATATTATTGAAAAGAAACAGAATAGCAGACAAAAGTGAAACAAAAACAAAAAGAAAAACAACAAAACAATATTTTCCTACCAATGCGAAAAATTTTCTAGCTTATACCATTAGAGAACGATCTAAAAAAAGATTCTTCAAACTGACAGCTGTGCTATCATGAAACCACATATATGTACAAATTAATCACATCATTTTCATGATTTGCCACAATTTAACATGGTGTGTATTAAAATATTCATTATAACAGCTTACTGGGTTGGATGAAAAATAAGCCATTTTTAAAACTAGGGGGATTATCATTGACAAAAACAAAAATATAAAACATGTATATTCATAATAGACAACTTAAGATTTAGATTTAAATTAGATGCAATACTAAAAAAATCAGAAGATGTTGTGGTGTGTAAACTCAGCAGCTTGGTGCTCTCAGGTTTTTGTTTGCTGTGATTGTTTTGTGTGTTAGTTCAGTTACGTGAGGCTCAAAATTAAATACAGAAGGACCGAATACTTAGATTTTAGGAGAGAATACAATATATATATATATATATATATATATATATATATACGGCAGCAAAACTGGACTGTATTCCTGCAGTAATACAGCAGACCACGTACGTCACCATTCCACCTTTGCAGCAAAGACAAAAGCAGGGGAAGAAAAAAATCATAATCTCTTTTTTTTTGCCTTTTTTTTTGTTCAGGTACAGGAATTCGGCAGCCAAATGTGTTTTTCTTCCTGTGCTCTGTCTCCTTTTTATATTTCTCCTATTTTGTCCCTCTATCTTCTCCTTTTTTCCTGCTTGTTGACTCTGTCATTTTTATTTCACATGCAATTTTAATGACGATAGAAATAAGAAGAAAAGGAAGAAGAAGAAATTAATAAATAGATATAAATGTTATTTTAAAAAACAAGAGGAGCCTAAAGAGTTTATCGAGCTCTTCTATACCAAATACATTTGCACAACACTACTTTCAAATCAAAATTCTGATTTAAAAAGCTGCCAGTAAAGAAAAAAAATGTAAACAAACAAACAAACAAAGAAAAACCCTCATCTTTTCTTAGACTCTTGGGCAAACTCCTGGGCCATTTCTCAATATGTACTTCTGTTCTTGGTAATCAACTGTTCTGATTCAAAATACACATTCGTTTAAATCCTCTCTGCCATCTTTTTATACATGGTTCAGTTTTAAAGTATTTACATTTATACATGTTAACCAATGAAAGTCAGACATTGCTTTTCAACCATGCGTCAACGGAATTATTTTAAAAATAAATGCATGAAACAGGCCTTAAAAGGATGGCCCTTTACTTGTTTTTAAAAAAAAAAAAAAAAGTTTTTATCAAAAGTTAATAGAAAGAAATTGGCAAAGAGAACTGTGTTTAAACATTCAAGAGTATGACTAAGTTATAAATATAATTACCACTGGCCATGTTTGCTTCTTTCAGACACCTGAACTGTGAAGTCTCCCTGTTGATGCGCTCCTGGTAAATGTTTTCTTTCCCTGTCAGCTCTGTGTTATAACCTGCTTCTTGCTCCTCCCTCTAAACACATCATATCCTCATACAGAGGCGGAGCCAGACATTTGAAACACCCGGGGCTTAGCCCTAAAGGGTAGTATGCATGTGGGTTTTTTTTTTTGTTTTTTTTTTTTGGGGGGGGGGGGGGGGGGGTGTTAGAAATGACTGAAAGATTAATAGGCTCTGTTTTGAGTTTTGTTCAAAAAAGAATGACTTCATATAGGGAAAAATATATATCACACATGCAGGACACCTTAAACTAGTTTTTTAATTAAGCAGCAAGGCAGAACAAAGTCGGGGCTGTATCAAGACACGAGGACTAAACCCCAATTCAACCAGACCCAGAACTGATCCGGAATTAAAACAGGACTGCAACAGTTCAAAATCAGGAATACTTAGGATTTAACCAAGACAGAACCACAATCAGAACTAGATGATAGTAGCACTAAAAATCATCATAGACCTGCACTACACTTATTTTTTTAATTCTACCAAAGTACACTATTTAGATTGAGAAAAGTTTATATAATTATTTAGCCTTGTTGTGCAAACAAGCCTGCATAACTTAATAAATATAGAATTTGAAAAATAGCAAACCTAAAAAGAAACACTAGGTACGAGATACATGAGTACCTATGATACGGTGATACTTTTGGTAAACAACCATTTGACTAACATGTGTGTCTCACCTGCTCTTGTTCCATCTCTGTTCTGTCCTCATTCTCCATCTCCCTCTCTCTCCCTCTCTGTTCCTCTCTCTCCCTCTCTGTTCCTCTCTCTCCCTCTTTGTGCTGACAATCATCAAATATACAGTTGAAACCACATATTTATGTACTCTTCAGATCAAAACACAAACACTTTTTAATTGTAACATCAAATCAGACTAAATGTTTATTTTTTTAGATTGATAAATATAAAAAACATATTTGTTAACTTTAAGAGTAAAGAGAGAAACTATCTGTATTTCTTAATTGCAAATGGCACCAAATTGTATGCAAAATTGAGCCACACTTATGGAGCTCCACAGTTCTTTTCCTGGTGTTTTGGTTGACATCTCTTGATTTTCCCATGTCAAAGAAACAGGCTCTGTGTTTTGCCTTATATGTATCCACAGCTGTGCCACCAATTTACTTACATGGACTCTACTAACCTATCAGAAGCTTCTTCAGCTCAGAATGGAATCGTCTGGAGTTTCTTATTAATTAACAAACTTAGTGTATATGTGCTCCTAAATTTGATCAAAGTGATAAAAAATAGACAGCTCTGTCTCTCTTTATTCTGACATTTAACTAATTCAAAAGATATTTCAATATTTATCTAAAACAAAAGTTTACTCTAAATTGATGTTGTACAGTAAAAATGTTTTATGTTTTCTCCCTAAAGTGTATGTAACTATCTGGTTACAAATGTGAATATCCTGCTGTGTACTGAAATCCCTCGTTTTGCATAGAAATATACTGAACAACATACAAAGCATAATATATAAAATAACATTTACCTGAGTTTTTTCTTTGAAAGAACCCTCTAATGTCCATTCTTATATTTCAGTACATAACTGAAACCGATTTAGTCGGGGAGGGTAAGAACTGAAAATATGAAATAAACACACGTAAGCTAAGACTCTCTAAAAAAAATAGCATTTGTTCGGCTTTTCATTTCGCCATTTGTTGATTCACTTGAAGAGCAAGTAACGTAATATTGGTCAAGTGATCAGTTTGATATCAATCTTTCGTGATACACCGTCATATTTACATTATTTGTACGGTACGAATGATTTTCTTTGGTACCTGGTCAAACTTAAGCTCTCCTTAGTATGGCTGGCTCCGTTTCTCCAACAGCGAACTCACAGGCAGCAGCTGCCCCGCCCCCTCGCTCAGTCGCTTAGTGCCTGAGCTCGGATCATACCAATATCAGGGGGGATTCACGCACAGTCGTAAATTCCCACAGTGTGCACTATGTGCTTCGAATATTGTGTGTACTTTTTGTTTTATACAGTTGTCAGCCAGGCATCTAACTATGAAAAAATTACACTCCAAAAGACCCCGGGCTTCTGACAAAACAACCCGGGCTTAAGCCCAGTAAGCCACCCCCACGCTCCGCCCCTGTCCTCATACTGTCAAGCCCCCGTCACTGGGATCAAGAAAAAACACACTAACAACAGTCAACTGTGCATACATCGAGGCCCAAGGTACTGGATATTTAGAATCCCCATATATCATGCCTTTAATTCAGTTTAAAATTACTTACAAGTATGTGGAGTTATACATTTATATAAACTAATTTATTTGTAGAAGAGGTACCGTATTTTCACGACCATAAGGCGCACTGTGCTAAAAGGCGCAGTCTCAGTTATGTGTGCCCTTACTGTATTTAACACACACATAAGGCGCACTGGACCATAGGGCGCATACAAGTACCGTATGCGTATTTAAAAATAAAGCGGGAGCAAACCTGAGTTCGGTACCTTACTCACATTTTTATTACCAGTAATCGTCATCATCAACAACACACAAGCATACAAGTGTGCGTATTTAAAAATAAAGCAGGAGCAAAACAAAGTTTGGTACTCACATTTTTATCATCAATCAAACCCATCGAAGTCCTCATCCTCTGTGTCTGAATTGAACAGCTGCGCTAAATCTCCATCAAACATGCCAGGTTCACTTTCTTCACTGTCAGAGTCACTTTCCGTGCCGTGCGGCTCCTCGGAAATGATGCCGGCTTTTGCGAAAGCTCGAACAACAGTGCCAGCAGCCATGTTAGCCCAAGCATCTACAATCCATTGGCAAATTGTGGCGTAACTCGCCCGGCACTGCCTTCCACTCTTGGTGAAACTGTGGTCTCCATCGGTCATCCATCGCTGGATGTGTTTGTCGCCGATGTGTTTGCTGCAGTAGGAGCGGAAGATGGCCAGCTTTTCCTTATAATCCGCTGAAAGTTGCTGCGCTACCGTAGTCCTGGTCCGGATGGAAAAATGGCACCGTTTCATAAAAAGTGAAAGTGAAACTGCTTTTAGCCGAATGGTGACCGTCGAAACGCTTCTTCGTTCTTTGCTCGATGATCGCCATATGTCCGCGGAAACTCAGCTGCGTATTCTTGACCTGTCGGAGCTTGTTTTCCAGCTTCCTCCACTTGCGAACCATCGATTCATTAATCTTAAATTCTCTCGCCGCTGCTCGATTTCCATGTTCCTCCGCATAGCTGATGGCCTTCAGTTTAAACGGTGCTTCGTAAGCGTGTCTCTTTGCCATTTTCAGGGTTGTTAAAACAACGGTGTCCTGCATAACGCACATACCTGTTCTTTTATACAGGTATGTGCAATAAAGTCAACGCACACACTTCACCCTTTAGCGTTCTCATGGTGTTCTCTACTACGTCCTCCTTACAACACAAAGGGCGCACTGCGCTATAGGGCGCGCCGTACTTTTTGAAGAAAATCTAAGACTTTTAAGTGCGCCTTATGGTCGTGAAAATAGGGTACATTGAAATTGGTAATAGGATATAACAGATGAACTCTGGCAATCTTTTCTCCATAGGGTACACTCCTTTTCTATATGTGCCAGGCATAGGCGCCTCTAATTCAAGGCCCTACACCTACATATCTCCAAGGCAAAGTTAGCCAAGTCCTATCCGGGAGCTGACCCCCTTTATAATAGGTATAAAGCAGAAACTGTGTCAGTCTTTCATACTTTCTGGACATGACCAAATCTTCATAACTATTGGGTGTCTGCATTTAATACCTTTTCAGAGATGTAATGTTAAATATGATTCTTCTGCTCTAACGGCTAATTTTGGAGTCATACCTCAAAACGTCACTGTCTTAAAATACTTCTCGAATTCTATTGGGTTTGCTTCTCTCATTGCAAGGCGCTGTTAGGAAAATATATTTTCTATCGCTTATTTGCTGTGTATTTTGTTTTATGCATTTAATAACAGATCAGTATATTAAAGGCCACCTTTGGGTTATAAACTGTATCATAGGTCATTAGATTGTTTAGCAAGACTGAAAACTGTGCGGAACAGGAAGCTTTGAGCAGAGTTGCAGAGAACATTGCCTAGTTTTATGCTTACCCTGTAGAAGTGCATGCAGGTGCAAAATCAGTGCCGTTCTTCAATGAGGCTTCAACTGAGGTTGTCTGGCAGGGCTGGGCTTAACTAGAGTTACAATTGAACTCTATACAGAGTTAAAGTTATTAAATTAACTGATGACAGAGTTAAAATTTTAACCAGCCTGCAGAGTTACAGTAATTAGAATTTTCTCTATTAAGAGTTAAATCAACACTGATGGAATACATTTTGTCAAATAACTCCAACATTGAGATTTAAATCAGAAAGTGTTTCTGTAAGTGTAGCTTACGGCCTTACCACCCTGAGCACGCCCGACCTCGTCTGATCTCGGAAGCTAAGCAGGGCTGGGCTTGGTTAGTACTTGGATGGGAGGCTGCCTGGGAATACCTGGTGCTGTAAGCCTCTCCTCCTTGAATCGCTACCTTATCGTGGTGGAGGGGTTTGTGTGTCCCAGGGATCCTAGGGGCTATGTTGTCTGGGGGCTTTTGCCCCCTGGTAGGGTCTCCCATGGCAAATTGGTCCTGGGTGAAGGACCAGACAAAGAGCGATTCAGAAGACCCCTATGAAAAGAACATCAAGGGAACAGTTTACCCTGCCCTGGAGCCAGGCCCGGGGAGGGTGCCCGAGGGCAAGCGTCTGGTTGCCAGGCCTTAGTCCATGGGGCCCGGCCGGGCACAGCCCGAAGAGGAGACATGGGCCAATCCTCCCGCAGGCCCACCACCCGCAAGAGGCGCCATAGGGGTTGGGTGCATTGTGTGCCGGGTGGCGGCCAGGAGCGGAGGCCCTGGCGGACTGACCCTGGCTGCCAAGACTGGCAATAGGGACATGGAATGTCACCTCTCTGGTGGGAAAGGAGCCTGAGTTAGTGCGTGAGGTTGAGAGGTAGCGGCTAGATATAGTCGGGCTCACCTCTACGCATGGCTTGGGCTCTGGAACCAGTCTCCTGGAGAGGGGCTGGACTCTGTCTCAGTCTGGAGTTGCCCCTGGTGAGAGGCGGCGGGCTGGGGTGGGTATTCTAATATCCCCTCGGCTTGCTGCCGGTACGTTGGGGTTTTTCCCGGTGGATGAGAGGGTTTGTTCCCTGCGCCTTAGGGTCGGGGAACGGGTCCTGACTGTCATCTGCGCTTATGCGCCGAGTGGCAGTTCAGAGTACCCAGCCTTCTTAGAGTCCCTGGGGGGGGGGGGGGGGGGGGTGCTGGAGGGTGCTCAACCTGGAGACTCTGTTGTCCTGCTGGGAGACTTCAATGCTCACGTGGGTAACGACAGCGAGACCTGGAGGGGCGTGATTGGGAGGAACGGCCTCCCTGATCTGAACCCGAGCGGTGCTTTGTTATTGGACTTCTGTGCTAATCACAGTTTGGCCATAACGAACACCCTGTTCGAACATAAGAGTGTCCATAAGTGCACGTGGCACCAGGACGCTCTAGGCCGTAGGTCGATGATCGATTTTGTAATCGTATCAGCAGACCTGCGACCATATGTTCTGGACACTCGGGTAAAGAGAGGGGCTGAGCTGTCAACTGATCACCGCCTGGTGGTGAGTTGGATCAGGTGGCGGGGGAGGACGCTGGACAGACCTGGTGCACCTAAACGCGTAGTGAGGGTGTGCTGGGAACGTCTAGCAGAGGCCCCAGTCCGCGAGATCTTCAACGCACACCTCCGGCAGAGCTTCAACAGCATTCCGAGGGAGACTGGGGACATTGAGTCCGAATGGACCATGTTCAGCGTCTCCATTGCCGAAGCTGCTGCATTGAGCTGCGGCCGCAAGGTGGTTGGTGCCTGCCGCGGTGGTAATCCCCGAACCAAATGGTGGACACCAGAGGTGAAGGGAGCCACCAGGCTGAAGAAGGAGTCCTATCGGGCTTGGTTGGCCTGTGGGACTCCGGAGGCAGCCGACAGGTATCGACAGGCCAAGCGGAATGCGGCTCGGGCAGTGGCTGAAGCAAAAACTCGGGTGTGGGAGGAGTTCGGAGAGGCCATGGAAAAAGACTTTCGGACTGCCTCGAAGAGATTCTGGCAAACCGTCAGGCGTCTCAGGAGGGGAAAGCGGTTCTCTACCTGCACTGTGTATAGTGCTGGCGGAGCGCTACTGACGTCGACTGAGAAAATTGTCAGGCGGTGGAAGGAATACTTCGAGGACCTCCTTAATCCTACTGACACGTCTTCCGAGGAGGAAGCAGAGTCTGGGGATGAGGGGAATGACCCGCCAATTTCCGGGGGCGAGGTCACTGAGGCAGTTAAACAACTCCTTGGTGGCAGAGCCCCTGGTGTTGATGAGGTCCGCCCCGAGTTCCTGAAGGCTCTGGACGTTGTAGGGCTGTCCTGGTTGACACGCCTCTGCAATGTTGCGTGGAGATCAGGGGCAGTACCTGTGGACTGGCAGACCGGGGTGGTGGTCCCCATCTTTAAGAAGGGGGACCGGAGGGTGTGTTCCAACTACAGGGGGATCACACTCCTCAGCCTCCCTGGGAAAGTCTATGCCAGGGTGCTGGAAAGGAGAGTTCATCCGCTAGTCGAACCTCGGATATAGGAGGAACAATGCGGTTTTCGTCCTGGTCGCGGAACACTGGACCAGCTCTTTATCCTCTCCAGGATACTTGAGGGTGCATGGGAGTTTGCCCAACCAGTCTACATGTGTTTTGTGGACTTGGAGAAGGCATTCGACCGTGTCCCTCGGGGTGTCCTGTGGGAGGTGTTGCAGGAGTATGGGGTGTCTGGCCCATTGCTACGGGCCATTCGATCCCTATACAACCGTTGCAAGAGCTTGGTTCGCATTGCCGGCAATAAGTCGGACTCGTTCCCGGTGGGTGATGGGCTCCGCCAGGGCTGCCCTTTGTCTCCGGTTCTGTTCATAATTTTTACGGACAGGATTTCTAGGCGCAGCCAAGTGGCGGAGGGCTTTCGCTTTGGTGGCCTCAGAATCTCATCTCTGATTTTTGCAGATGATGTGGTTCTGTTGGCTCCATCGGGTGAGGGCCTCCAGCTCGCACTGGAATGGTTCACAGCCGAGTGTGAAGCAGCGGGAATGAGGATCAGCACCTCCAAATCTGAGGCCATGGTTCTCAGCCGGAAAAGGGTGGAGTGCCCACTCCGGGTCGGGGATGAGTTCCTGCCCCAAGTGGAGGAGTTCAAGTATCTCGGGGTCTTGTTCGCGAGTGATGGGAGAAGGGAGCCAGAGATCGACAGACGGATTGGGGCTGCGGCTGCAGTAATGCGGACGCTGCACCGGTCCGTCGTGGTGAAGAGGGAGCTGAGTGTAAAAGCGAAGCTCTCAATTTACCGGTCGATCTACGTCCCTACCCTCACCTATGGCCACGAGCTGTGGGTAGTGACCGAAAGAACGAGATCGCGGATACAAGCGGCAGAAATGAGCTTCCTCCGAAGGGTGGCTGGCCTCTCCCTTAGAGATAGGGTGAGAAGTTCGGCCATCCGGGAGGGGCTCAGAGTAGAGCAGCTGCTGCTCCACATCGAAAGGAGCCAGCTGAGGTGGTTCGGGCATCTGACAAGGATGCCCCCTGGGCGCCTCCTGGGTGAGGTGTTCCAGGCATGTCCCACCGGGAGGAGGCCCCGGGGCAGACCCAGGACACGCTGGAGAGATTATATCTCTCGGCTGGCCTGGGAACGCCTTGGTGTTCCCCCGGATTAGCTGGAGGAGGTGGCTGGGGAGAGGGAGGTCTGGGCCTCTTTGCTTAGGCTGCTGCCCCCGCGACCCGGCTCCGGATAAAGCGGATGAAGATGGATGGATGGATGGATGGGATGTCACATTCTACAGTATTTGTTTTATGAGTTAGGGTAAACTCATCTGCCAGTATGGCAGCCTGCTGTAAAGTGGAAACCCTTTGCTCACTTAAATAACAAGAAATAGACTCAGGAACAGAGTTTTTAAAATCCTCCACCAGCATAAGCTCACGTATGGACCCCACATCGTTAACCTGGCTTGCAGAACACCACCTATCAAAGAGCTTTGCCTTCTCCCTAGCAAAGTCAAGGTAGGACTGGCCCTGTGCCAACTCCAAACCTCTAAAGTTCTGCCTATAGGCTTCAGGTATGAGTTCGTGGGCTTGGAGGACAGCACTTTTAAGCTTTTCATAAACTAAGCAGTCCTCCATCGACAAAGCAGAACAAACCTCCTGAGCCTTACCTGTCAATTTACATAGTAACATCACGCACCACATGTCTTGAGGCCATTGCAGTGCAGTCGCTATGCATTCAAATGCAATAAAGAAGCTATGAACACTGGACTCACAGAAAACTGGAACCAGGTGGATGTTATTGCTCATAAACGAGCCTCTGGACACCTGTTCACCAACAGATGTAGGCCCAGTGCTCGTCAGCTCCAGCTGATTCAACTGGAACGCCATTTCAGCCTGAAGAAAACCACCACACACACCTGTGCCAATTCTCACAGGCTAGCGAACAATCAATGGTAACCGAACAACTTACTCTTCTTGACCAACTTACCTTTTGCTACACACACATTAACAAATACAACCTACCCAGTTCCTAAGCACAACAAACTTTACCTATCTATCTTCTGGAGCGTGCTGGGCTCGAGGCAACTTGAAAGGCAGAACTTCAGCGACCGGAGCCCTGAATTGCCTACCCCCAACAGGGAACTAATCCCCGCCCAGGATTACTCCAAAAATAAAAAAGGCAAAATAACAAAAGAGTGCCCGAAGGAAGAACTTAAAACAAAGCCCAGCTGGACACTCACCTAACTAAACTGGGAATTTGAATCTCTAAAGGTGAAAAAAAAACAACAACAAGATAATCAAAAACCAATTCCAACTCAAAACTCCCTTTTCAACGATCCCGGACGAGCCCCCACTTGTTACGTTCCCCTGAGGGGTCTAGGCGGGGAGGGGGAAGTAACAAAAGTGACCGGGTCAGAAAAAGGAGTCCAGGAGGCAAAAGGGTTAAATTAAAGAGTTTTATTAAAATTTCAATTTATACTAACTAAAAGAGACGGACAAGCCGCTATCACCATTTAAGAAAACAAACAAAACTCAGGCATTGGTCAATAAAGTAAAACGTAAGCCAAAAAGAAAGAGCAGCTCACTAGCTGAAAACCACCAAAAACACAGCTCACTAGCTGCAAACACAACCACTCAGCTCACAAGCTATAACCACACTACTGGCACTCTGGCCCAGAGCTCACCTTTCCCTGGCTTAAATACTTTTAATTACTGATGTGAGTCAGCTGTGTAACAGGGAAAGGTGGCACCTCAGGCAGAAGAGGTGGTGGGACACGCCCACACAGGCACCTTCAGGAGGAGGCCCTGCTAGGGCCGTAACACTTTCCTTTCCAAACCCAATTTGGAAACTCTTATTCATGCTTTTATCACCTCACGTCTGGACCATTGTAATTCCCTTTTAATAGGGGTCGGGTCGGGCACTTTGTCACGCCTGCAGTTAGTGCAAAATGCGGCGGCGCGATTTTTAACCGGTAGTAGGAAATTCAATCAAATCACTCCGGTTCTGGCTTCCTTGCATTGGCTTCCCATTGAATTTAGGATTTGTTTTAAAGTCCTTTTGTTGGTTTTTAAATCTTTAAATTGTCTGGCTCCTGTCTATTTATCTGATTTGCTGAAGCCACATGTTCCTCCTCACTCGCTCCGTTCAGCTGAGCAGCTTCTGCTGTCGGTCCCTAAGTCGCGGCTGAAATGCAGAGGAGACCGTGCCTTTTCAATTGCGGCTCTGATGCTCTGGAATAACCTTCCCCTCCAAATTAGACAAGCGTCATCAGTGCAGGTCTTTAAGTCCAGATTGAAAACCTATTTTTATTCCCTGGCTTTTAACTCTGTAGGAAACTGACACCTTCTTATTTATTTTATTGTATGTAATGATTTTATGGTATTTTTAATTTGGTTGTTGTTTTGATCTGTGTTGTTCAGCACTTTGGTCTGCCTGGTGTGTTCGTAAAGTGCTATACAAATAAACGATGATGATGATGATGATGATATGACGACTAAAGTGCACCTTAATGCTGCCAATGAATACACATGTTCTTTGTGAAAGCAGGTGTGAGCACAGCTGACATGCACCACACTGACCCCACTCGCCCCATTTCTTCATCCACTTCTTGCTCTTGTGCTTGAAATGAGACGCAGACGCAGCAAAAGTCAGAGGCTCTAAAATCCACAAAAAGGGGGCTCGTTAGATCAGGATACTGGATGTGATCCATAGAAAACATGGATAATACTCCACTTTATTTGAAGACATCTGTAGCACTGCCTCAGTTCTGGATGTTTCCACAGACTCCTCTGTGCACCTAAAGAAAAGGTCAAAGGTCAGCAGCACATGTAGTTGGGACAATTCTTCATTTACAAACAACAGTCGCACAAACTAGACAATTATTTTCACCTGGCCAGAGAATCTTAATGGCTCCAACATCAACACATCCACAATGTTGGATCCAGTTCTACCTCACAGAGTTACTAAGACACACCCTCTGCCAGCATCACAACAGCTCCACCTGCTTCACCTGCCTCCTCAGCATCTGTACACCTGAAGAGAAAAGAAAGGCTCCAACAGCTCAAATCTACAAAGGATTCATGAAGTTTCATCCAACAATAACACGTTTGCCTTCCACAGTGTGCTGTTAGACACCACTGTACCTCTGCCATTTCAAAAAGAGCAGCTTGGGAACATTTTGGCTGCAAACACTTTGTGTTTAAGTTCCTAATCTTTGTTTTCTTTGTGAAGCCGACAACATCTGGAGCTTTTTGACTCATAGAAACATCATTTTGTTCTTTAGATGACAGCAGATTGGGAGTGAATAATCAATCACTATCAAACCAATAAAAACAAAAATGCTGATTTTACAGGAACTTTGTTGGAGAAGCTGTAAAGGCATGAAACTGGTGGAGATCCCAAACCAGTTGATAGTGCTGGTTATTCCAAATAAAGCTGTTTCCATTTGAGATGAAATGACTTTCTGTCCTGATATATAATAAAGATGTTGTTGTTTTTGAGCCCGTGTATAAAAAGTAGATCCAGTTTAAAGTCAGCTTGAGTTTGATGTCTTTATGTCAAAGCTGCTCATGATGTTGAGCTGCTGATGGAATAAAAACAGTGAAAAATCTCCTCAATATAAAAGCATGTAGTCCAGACTTAAATGTAGCCTGTTGTTAGCTGAGGTCCACACACAGTGTTTGACAGTGTAAACTGTGTGAAAGGGCTGCTGGTGGAGCTCACTAGGATGAGCAGGTGACCATGTGCCACGAGGTGGAGAGCAGCTGGCCTGGTTTGATTCTGATCACGCCCCCTTTCTCTCTCCCTCTGCTTTGCTGTCACTTATCTTCACTGCTCTTTCCAATAAAGCTGAAAAAGGCCCAAATCAAAGAAATCTGCCTGCAGCCTCTGAAATGTCTTCTGTTTCCTTCCCGACGGCTTTTTCACCGTCAGCCCATCAGACAGTCCAGCAGCATTTATGATGATGTCATGATGTTGAAGAGACTGCTGTGGTGGCCTCCCGTGACCCCCAGCCTCATCACAGCTGAGATGCAGACATTTGAAAACATTCAGCAGACAACTGAATAACAGTCCAACACGAAGGACTTCCGGTGTGGCGGTAGAGCAGTATGGTCGCATAAGTACAGAGCTCCCGTAAGCCAAGTAGATAAACTCCGCTAAAACACGAATTGAAGCGTGAGACAAAACAACTTTGGAAGATGAGCGGAGGGACAACAAAAGCAAAGAATAAAAAAAACTGCGGACACCCAAGGTAAAGACATAAAACATCCGAACAACGAGGACAAGCTAGCACCTGAAGCTAATATGGCCGCGTTTCAAAACGGACTGGATTGTATTAGCAAACAAATTCAATCACTCCAAAATGAATTGAAAACAGACTTCACGACGTTCAAAGAAGAAATTACTGGCCAAATGAGACACGAACTGTCTAAATTCAAAGAAGACATCGACCAGAAGTTTAAGAGCATGACTACAGAACTTAAAGAACAAGAAGGGAAATTAGAAGCTGCGCTGACGCGCACGGAAGAAATAGAGATATGGAGCCACGAGGCCAATCAAACCCTGACAGAACTAATGAGAGGACAAAAAATGATGCTGACCAAATTGGATGACTTGGAACTGCGATCCAGACGTAACAATCTGCGGATCTACGGAATACAAGAGGGAGCCGAATCTAAGGCAGAATCGCTGGCCCAGTTTCTGGAAGCCTGGCTCAGAGAGGAGCTTAATATTAACATCAACCTCCAGATTCAACGCGCACACCGAGCATTAACCCCGAAACCGGCAGCGGGTCTCCCCCCAAGGTCAGTCGTTGTCAATTTCCAACAATTCACAACTAAAGAGATGATACTCAAAAAGGCATGGGAAAAGAAAATAGTCACTCTGGACGGAAGCAGGGTTTATTTTGACCACGACTACTCGGCGAGAATGGTGCAAGAACGTAAAGCGTACGTGAATATCAAAAAGATACTAAAGAAAGAAGGCATCCGCTTCCAGACTCCTCTCAGCAAGATGCGAATCCACTGGCCAAATGGAGTGAAAACTTATGGCAACGCGGAGGAGGCTGCTAACGACCTGCAAGCGAGAGGATACAACGTGGAAAAAGGGATAAGCAGCTGGGACAGAGAGAGCACCGAGGGACACCTGTCAATCGGGGCAGTGACATGGAAACCGGTCCGTCCCACGTATGCTGGGGTGGCTAGCAGGCGAGCTCGAGAGAGACTTCAAGAATTTCAGCATAACGATAACCATGCATGAGAGGCGTATAAGGAGTCGTATAACGACAAGATGGATTCACGGTGTGTCTGGTAGGATTATATGGAAACACGAAGTTGGCTAGGGATGGACAGTACACAATAATGACTAGTATGAGTGTGACAATCTTTTGGGAGTCATATCTCATTACTGGAGGGGGGCCCTTTCAATATGAGAGCCATACCCCCCAAAAACAAAGAGGGGAACAACAGGTGGGGAAGATGGTTGGTACCTCTTTATTGAAGTCCTCTTATCTGTACATAGTTAAACTAAGTTGTAACTTGTGGATGAAAATGTTTTGTTTAAACAAGGGTTCAATGGAGTGCCTGTGGGGGTCTCAAAAGATAGCCGGTAGATCACAAAAGGATAATGTTCACTGCACATGAAGAAATAAAGTGTATGTCCTTGAATGTTAATGGAATCTGTAACCCAGTTAAAAGAGCCAAGATTATGACTAAACTGAAAAAGGAGAAGACACAGATAACTTTCCTACAAGAAACTCATTTATCAAAAATAGAACACGAAAAATTGAGGAAATTTGGGTTCAAAAACACCTTTTACAGCTCTCATACAAACTCTAGGAAAAGAGGGGTTGCAATTCTCATAACTAATTCCCTTAAGTTTGTAATGTATGTGCATTCATGTGTGCCTGTGTGGAGATCTGAGGTTGGCTGGTAGGGTGGACCTCTGCGCATAATCACATGTGTGTGCAATCAGAGCCACGTCTGGATTTCTTGGAATGTGGGTTCTTTAGGGGAGTTTATTTGTGGATGTGTGCAAATGTATGTGCATTCATGTGTGCTTGCGTGGAGATCTGAGGTTGGCTGGTAGGGTGGACCTCTGCGCAAAATCAAATGTGTGTGCAAGCATTATCTTTTATCCTGTCTTACTTCTCTCACCCCTACCGGTCGCAGCAGATGGCCGCCCCTCCCTGAGCCTGGTTCTGCTGGAGGTTTCTTCCTGTTAAAAGGGAGTTTTCCCTTCCCACTGTCGCCAAAGTGCTTGCTCATTGGGCGTCATATGATTGTTGGGGTGAGTTTGTCTCTGGATGTGTGCAAATGTATGTGCATTCATGTGTGCCTGCGTGGAGATCTGGGGTTGGGTGGTAGGGTGGACCTCTGCGCATAATCACATGTGTGTGCAATCAGAGCCACGTCTGGATTTCTTGGAATGTGGGTTCTTTGGGGTGAGTTTGTCTCTGGATGTGTGCAAATGTATGTGCATTCATGTGTGCCTGCGTGGAGATCTGAGATTGGCTGGTAGGGTGGACCTCTGCGCATAATCACATGTGTGTGCAATCAGAGCCACGTCTGGATTTCTTGGAATGTGGGTTCTTTGGGGTGAGTTTGTCTCTGGATGTGTGCAAATGTATGTGCATTCATGTGTGCTTGCGTGGACATCTGAGGTTGGCTGGTAGGGTGGACCTCTGCGCATAATCACATGTGTGTGCAATCAGAGCCACGTCTGGATTTCTTGGAATGTGGGTTCTTTGGGGTTAGTTTGTCTCTGGATGTGTGCAAATGTATGTGCATTCATGTGTGCTTGCGTGGAGATCTGAGGTTGGCTGGTAGGGTGGACCTCTGCGCATAATCACATGTGTGTGCAATCAGAGCCACGTCTGGATTTCTTGGAATGTGGGTTCTTTAGGGGAGTTTATTTGTGGATGTGTGCAAATGTATGTGCATTCATGTGTGCTTGCGTGGAGATCTAAGGTTGGCTGGTAGGGTGGACCTCTGCGCATAATCACATGTGTGTGCAATCAGAGCCACATCTGGATTTCTTGGAATGTGGGTTCTTTGGGGTGAGTTTGTCTCTGGATGTGTGCAAATGTATGTGCATTCATGTGTGCCTGCGTGGAGATCTGAGGTTGGGTGGTAGGGTGGACCTCTGCGCATAATCACATGTGTGTGCAATCAGAGCCACGTCTGGATTTCTTGGAATGTGGGTTCTTTGGGGTGAGTTTGTCTCTGGATGTGTGCAAATGTATGTGCATTCATGTTTGCCTGCGTGGAGATCTGAGATTGGCTGGTAGGGTGGACCTCTGCGCATAATCACATGTGTGTGCAATCAGAGCCACGTCTGGATTTCTTGGAATGTGGGTTCTTTGGGGTGAGTTTGTCTCTGGATGTGTGCAAATGTATGTGCATTCATGTGTGCTTGCGTGGACATCTGAGGTTGGCTGGTAGGGTGGACCTCTGCGCATAATCACATGTGTGTGCAATCAGAGCCACGTCTGGATTTCTTGGAATGTGGGTTCTTTGGGGTGAGTTTGTCTCTGGATGTGTGCAAATGTATGTGCATTCATGTGTGCCTGCGTGGACATCTGAGGTTGGCTGGTAGGGTGGACCTCTGCGCATAATCACATGTGTGTGCAATCAGAGCCACGTCTGGATTTCTTGGAATGTGGGTTCTTTGGGGTGAGTTTGTCTCTGGATGGGTGCAAATGTATGTGCATTCATGTGTGCCTGCGTGGAGATCTGAGATTGGCTGGTAGGGTGGACCTCTGCGCATAATCACATGTGTGTGCAATCAGAGCCAAGTCTGGATTTCTTGGAATGTGGGTTCTTTAGGGGAGTTTAGGGTGTGGAAAAGGAAACAGGGTCCCAGCAATTGCTGGTCCCCTGTTGGTGCACTCTCACTCGACTGGAGTGGGCATTGATGCCCCCTGATCAAAAAATTACCCATCTTGGGTTATAGTTGCTAGCTGTTTATGATTGAGCCCGTCGCGACGTTTCGGCGTTGTTTCGCCTTCATCAGGCTGGGCTCAATGATGTAGGGACTATCTTGTCCTCTATTTATATGTTTCCCTTAACTTAGGTTTTCTTTGTGACTTTCTTGTCTTCTATTTCTCTGTTTCTTCTTACTTAGGTTTTTTTCTGCATTTTCTTAGCTTTTTCTGTGCTTTTTTCTGTTTTTCTCAACCCTGCTTGGGGAGTTCTATTTTTCTGTTTGTCTCAACCCTACTTGGGGAGCTTTTCTTTCATGTGCTTTCTTCTTAGCTTTCTCTGTACTTTTTTCTTAGTTTTTCTCTATTTTTCTTCTCTGTGTACCCTTTGTGACTCTCTTGTCATCTATTTCCATTTTTCCTTTTTATTCTCTTGTTTTTATTCATGGCACCCCCTATTCCTTAGTCCACTCTTTCTTTCATTTTTATATTTCTGGCACCCCCATCTTTAGTAACCACTCTATTTAGGCTTCTTTTTCTGTTTTTCTGTTTTTCCATTTTTTAGGCTTTTTTTCTGTTTTTCTGGGGGGTGGGGGGGAGGGAGGGGGGATAGGTTAGGATTAGGGTAGGAGATATGGGCAGGGGCATCACCCACTCCACCGGGACCTGGCTGGTTAGGGTGTGGAAAAGGAAACAGGGTCCCAGCAATTGCTGGTCCCCTGTTGGTGCACTCTCACTCGACTGGAGTGGGCATTGATGCCCCCTGATCAAAAAATTACCCATCTTGGGTTATAGTTGCTAGCTGTTTATGATTGAGCCCGTCGCGACGTTTCGGCGTTGTTTCGCCTTCATCAGGCTGGGCTCAATGATGTAGGGACTATCTTGTCCTCTATTTATATGTTTCCCTTAACTTAGGTTTTCTTTGTGACTTTCTTGTCTTCTATTTCTCTGTTTCTTCTTACTTAGGTTTTTTTCTGCATTTTCTTAGCTTTTTCTGTGCTTTTTTCTGTTTTTCTCAACCCTGCTTGGGGAGTTCTATTTTTCTGTTTGTCTCAACCCTACTTGGGGAGCTTTTCTTTCATGTGCTTTCTTCTTAGCTTTCTCTGTACTTTTTTCTTAGTTTTTCTCTATTTTTCTTCTCTGTGTACCCTTTGTGACTCTCTTGTCATCTATTTCCATTTTTCCTTTTTATTCTCTTGTTTTTATTCATGGCACCCCCTATTCCTTAGTCCACTCTTTCTTTCATTTTTATATTTCTGGCACCCCCATCTTTAGTAACCACTCTATTTAGGCTTCTTTTTCTGTTTTTCTGTTTTTCCATTTTTTAGGCTTTTTTTCTGTTTTTCTGGGGGGTGGGGGGGAGGGAGGGGGGATAGGTTAGGATTAGGGTAGGAGATATGGGCAGGGGCATCACCCACTCCACCGGGACCTGGCTGGTTAGGGTGTGGAAAAGGAAACAGGGTCCCAGCAATTGCTGGTCCCCTGTTGGTGCACTCTCACTCGACTGGAGTGGGCATTGATGCCCCCTGATCAAAAAATTACCCATCTTGGGTTATAGTTGCTAGCTGTTTATGATTGAGCCCGTCGCGACGTTTCGGCGTTGTTTCGCCTTCATCAGGCTGGGCTCAATGATGTAGGGACTATCTTGTCCTCTATTTATATGTTTCCCTTAACTTAGGTTTTCTTTGTGACTTTCTTGTCTTCTATTTCTCTGTTTCTTCTTACTTAGGTTTTTTTCTGCATTTTCTTAGCTTTTTCTGTGCTTTTTTCTGTTTTTCTCAACCCTGCTTGGGGAGTTCGGGTTAGGGTTAGGTGTTGGGTAAAGACCAGGCCCGGCTATTGCCGGAACCTGAATGCACGGTCCATCAATGGGACTGGCAACGGTGCCCCCTGTTCAAAAAATTACCCTTAGCGGGTGTAGTGCACTGCCGTTGGGCCATCGCGACGTTTCGGCTGGGTGCAGCCTTCTTCAGGCTGGCCCAACGTCTTTCTGATTCTTTATGTTGCCACTCAGGGCCTTTTATACTGGGCTGTCTCCGCCCCTTTTGTTTCTTTTGAGATTTCTTTTTCTAAGCTTTTTCTGTTTCTCAGCTTTTACGTGATTCTCCCTTTGTCTGTCTTTCTTTACGTTTTGTCTTTCAACCTCAACCCTTGTTTACTTGTTTTTTTCTCTATGTTTTCTTCATTTTGTTTACATGGCACCCCCTGCATTATAGACATCCCGTCCTGTGTTCTTTATATTTTCTTTAATGGCACCCCCTTCCTTTATATCCTTTCCATTTTTTCTGTTTGTGTCACTTATTCCTTCTTTGTTCATCTTATCTTTTACGTGACTTCCTTATGCTCTTTCTTGAGTTTTCTTATCTTTCTTCGTGTCCTTTACGTGACTTTCTTAGGGGGTTAGGGTTAGGGTTAGGGTTAGGGTTAGGGGTTAGGGTTAGGGGTTAGGGTTAGGGGGGGTTAGGGGAGAAATAAGTTGGGAGTCCGGTCCCCGAAGGGGGCCGGGCTCCAATGCACTGGCCATGCCTGCTCCCATCCTGGGCGGCAAGGTCCCCCACGGCTTTTTATTGTATTATCTTTTTATAGTCTCATTAATTTGATTTTAAGGTAATATTTAGGACACATCATCAGTAGTGGACCCTGGAATCATTGGATGTTTCGGCCATTATCACTAGACATCCTCTTCCAAGGAAGGCCCTCCCAAGGTTGATCACGCCTTGGAGTGTGTCATCAATTAAATAAGATAATAGTAATTAATTAATGCCTTTCTGGGCTTTAATTTTTAAAGTTTCCTAATAGTAATTAAGTAATGCCTTTCTGGGCTTTAATTTTTAAAGTTTCCAAGAGGCCAATCGGGCCCTGTCAGGTTCAATCGCCTTTTAGAGAGTTAATTAGGCCCTATTTGGGTTCATGGCAATCTAACGTATGTCCGTGACTTTGAGAATTTCACTCAAGAGCCACCCCGGGCGGTCTGCGCTTGGGGGGACGAAGGCAGTGTCCAAAGGTCGCCTGCGAATGCCCCAGCCGCGGAGACGTGGAGGTCTCCGATTGATTGCATGTCTGCACTTGGGGGGACGAAGGCAGTGCCCGAAGGCCGCCTGCGACTACCCCAGCCACGGAGACGCGGAGGTCTCCGATTGATTGCATGATCCATATGTCCTGCCTAACTCACAATTATTAGCTTTAGTTTAGAGTATTAATATCATCTCATAAATGCTTCCCCTTCAGTCGTTTCCTATATTTGTTATCATGCATTCTCACATACCTGCACCTTGTCCTTCGAATGAGGTTTCCTCCCTGGTCTGTCTGCCACCTGCTCCCTGTGCTCCATGTGCTCTGCCTGGTCTGACTTCCTGGTTCCCATCATGCACTTGATCGATCTCCAGGGCAACCACTGTTGTGTCCTTGAACTGTCATCATTAGCTTTAGCCATAGCATAATGTTAGCTTCCATATTAGCATCCATGAAACTCAATATAAAGATGACTAGTCCCATGTACAAATTGTACTTTATCATGTGTCACTGTCATACAATTGTTAGCATTAGCTTAGCACCTTGGCTTTCTTGTTAGCATTAGTTTAGCATTTTAGTTTTCTTTGTTTTTATTGTTTTAATGGCACCCCCTTCTCACATTCCTTTTTTGGTTTTCTTTGTTTTTATTGTTTTAATGGCACCCCCTCATCATATTTCCTTTCCAGCATCAGCTAAGCGCCTTGGCTTTCTTGTTAGCACTGGCTTAGCACTCTAGCTTTCTTTGTTGTTATTGTTTCAATGGCACCCCCTCATCATATTTCCTTTCCAGCATCAGCTAAGCACCTTGGCTTTCTTGTTAGCACTGGCTTAGCACTCTAGCTTTCTTTGTTTTTATTGTTTTAATGGCACCCCCATCTCACATTCCTTTTTTGGTTTTCTTTGTAAGTGGTTAGGTTTAGGATTGGGAGGGGGTCAGGACACCCCCAGCCCAGTGAAGGAAGCCCCCAGGGAACCCCACGCTACCCAGGCGGGTGGACAGGCGGCACGGGCTGGATAGGGGAGAAATAAGTTGGGAGTCCGGTCCCCGAAGGGGGCCGGGCTCCAATGCACTGGCCATGCCTGCTCCCATCCTGGGCGGCAAGGTCCCCCACGGCTTTTTATTGTATTATCTTTTTATAGTCTCATTAATTTGATTTTAAGGTAATATTTAGGACACATCATCAGTAGTGGACCCTGGAATCATTGGATGTTTCGGCCATTATCACTAGACATCCTCTTCCAAGGAAGGCCCTCCCAAGGTTGATCACGCCTTGGAGTGTGTCATCAATTAAATAAGATAATAGTAATTAATTAATGCCTTTCTGGGCTTTAATTTTTAAAGTTTCCTAATAGTAATTAAGTAATGCCTTTCTGGGCTTTAATTTTTAAAGTTTCCAAGAGGCCAATCGGGCCCTGTCAGGTTCAATCGCCTTTTAGAGAGTTAATTAGGCCCTATTTGGGTTCATGGCAATCTAACGTATGTCCGTGACTTTGAGAATTTCACTCAAGAGCCACCCCGGGCGGTCTGCGCTTGGGGGGACGAAGGCAGTGTCCAAAGGTCGCCTGCGAATGCCCCAGCCGCGGAGACGTGGAGGTCTCCGATTGATTGCATGTCTGCACTTGGGGGGACGAAGGCAGTGCCCGAAGGCCGCCTGCGACTACCCCAGCCACGGAGACGCGGAGGTCTCCGATTGATTGCATGATCCATATGTCCTGCCTAACTCACAATTATTAGCTTTAGTTTAGAGTATTAATATCATCTCATAAATGCTTCCCCTTCAGTCGTTTCCTATATTTGTTATCATGCATTCTCACATACCTGCACCTTGTCCTTCGAATGAGGTTTCCTCCCTGGTCTGTCTGCCACCTGCTCCCTGTGCTCCATGTGCTCTGCCTGGTCTGACTTCCTGGTTCCCATCATGCACTTGATCGATCTCCAGGGCAACCACTGTTGTGTCCTTGAACTGTCATCATTAGCTTTAGCCATAGCATAATGTTAGCTTCCATATTAGCATCCATGAAACTCAATATAAAGATGACTAGTCCCATGTACAAATTGTACTTTATCATGTGTCACTGTCATACAATTGTTAGCATTAGCTTAGCACCTTGGCTTTCTTGTTAGCATTAGTTTAGCATTTTAGTTTTCTTTGTTTTTATTGTTTTAATGGCACCCCCTTCTCACATTCCTTTTTTGGTTTTCTTTGTTTTTATTGTTTTAATGGCACCCCCTCATCATATTTCCTTTCCAGCATCAGCTAAGCGCCTTGGCTTTCTTGTTAGCACTGGCTTAGCACTCTAGCTTTCTTTGTTGTTATTGTTTCAATGGCACCCCCTCATCATATTTCCTTTCCAGCATCAGCTAAGCACCTTGGCTTTCTTGTTAGCACTGGCTTAGCACTCTAGCTTTCTTTGTTTTTATTGTTTTAATGGCACCCCCATCTCACATTCCTTTTTTGGTTTTCTTTGTAAGTGGTTAGGTTTAGGATTGGGAGGGGGTCAGGACACCCCCAGCCCAGTGAAGGAAGCCCCCAGGGAACCCCACGCTACCCAGGCGGGTGGACAGGCGGCACGGGCTGGATAGGGGAGAAATAAGTTGGGAGTCCGGTCCCCGAAGGGGGCCGGGCTCCAATGCACTGGCCATGCCTGCTCCCATCCTGGGCGGCAAGGTCCCCCACGGCTTTTTATTGTATTATCTTTTTATAGTCTCATTAATTTGATTTTAAGGTAATATTTAGGACACATCATCAGTAGTGGACCCTGGAATCATTGGATGTTTCGGCCATTATCACTAGACATCCTCTTCCAAGGAAGGCCCTCCCAAGGTTGATCACGCCTTGGAGTGTGTCATCAATTAAATAAGATAATAGTAATTAATTAATGCCTTTCTGGGCTTTAATTTTTAAAGTTTCCTAATAGTAATTAAGTAATGCCTTTCTGGGCTTTAATTTTTAAAGTTTCCAAGAGGCCAATCGGGCCCTGTCAGGTTCAATCGCCTTTTAGAGAGTTAATTAGGCCCTATTTGGGTTCATGGCAATCTAACGTATGTCCGTGACTTTGAGAATTTCACTCAAGAGCCACCCCGGGCGGTCTGCGCTTGGGGGGACGAAGGCAGTGTCCAAAGGTCGCCTGCGAATGCCCCAGCCGCGGAGACGTGGAGGTCTCCGATTGATTGCATGTCTGCACTTGGGGGGACGAAGGCAGTGCCCGAAGGCCGCCTGCGACTACCCCAGCCACGGAGACGCGGAGGTCTCCGATTGATTGCATGATCCATATGTCCTGCCTAACTCACAATTATTAGCTTTAGTTTAGAGTATTAATATCATCTCATAAATGCTTCCCCTTCAGTCGTTTCCTATATTTGTTATCATGCATTCTCACATACCTGCACCTTGTCCTTCGAATGAGGTTTCCTCCCTGGTCTGTCTGCCACCTGCTCCCTGTGCTCCATGTGCTCTGCCTGGTCTGACTTCCTGGTTCCCATCATGCACTTGATCGATCTCCAGGGCAACCACTGTTGTGTCCTTGAACTGTCATCATTAGCTTTAGCCATAGCATAATGTTAGCTTCCATATTAGCATCCATGAAACTCAATATAAAGATGACTAGTCCCATGTACAAATTGTACTTTATCATGTGTCACTGTCATACAATTGTTAGCATTAGCTTAGCACCTTGGCTTTCTTGTTAGCATTAGTTTAGCATTTTAGTTTTCTTTGTTTTTATTGTTTTAATGGCACCCCCTTCTCACATTCCTTTTTTGGTTTTCTTTGTTTTTATTGTTTTAATGGCACCCCCTCATCATATTTCCTTTCCAGCATCAGCTAAGCGCCTTGGCTTTCTTGTTAGCACTGGCTTAGCACTCTAGCTTTCTTTGTTGTTATTGTTTCAATGGCACCCCCTCATCATATTTCCTTTCCAGCATCAGCTAAGCACCTTGGCTTTCTTGTTAGCACTGGCTTAGCACTCTAGCTTTCTTTGTTTTTATTGTTTTAATGGCACCCCCATCTCACATTCCTTTTTTGGTTTTCTTTGTAAGTGGTTAGGTTTAGGATTGGGAGGGGGTCAGGACACCCCCAGCCCAGTGAAGGAAGCCCCCAGGGAACCCCACGCTACCCAGGCGGGTGGACAGGCGGCACGGGCTGGATAGGGGAGAAATAAGTTGGGAGTCCGGTCCCCGAAGGGGGCCGGGCTCCAATGCACTGGCCATGCCTGCTCCCATCCTGGGCGGCAAGGTCCCCCACGGCTTTTTATTGTATTATCTTTTTATAGTCTCATTAATTTGATTTTAAGGTAATATTTAGGACACATCATCAGTAGTGGACCCTGGAATCATTGGATGTTTCGGCCATTATCACTAGACATCCTCTTCCAAGGAAGGCCCTCCCAAGGTTGATCACGCCTTGGAGTGTGTCATCAATTAAATAAGATAATAGTAATTAATTAATGCCTTTCTGGGCTTTAATTTTTAAAGTTTCCTAATAGTAATTAAGTAATGCCTTTCTGGGCTTTAATTTTTAAAGTTTCCAAGAGGCCAATCGGGCCCTGTCAGGTTCAATCGCCTTTTAGAGAGTTAATTAGGCCCTATTTGGGTTCATGGCAATCTAACGTATGTCCGTGACTTTGAGAATTTCACTCAAGAGCCACCCCGGGCGGTCTGCGCTTGGGGGGACGAAGGCAGTGTCCAAAGGTCGCCTGCGAATGCCCCAGCCGCGGAGACGTGGAGGTCTCCGATTGATTGCATGTCTGCACTTGGGGGGACGAAGGCAGTGCCCGAAGGCCGCCTGCGACTACCCCAGCCACGGAGACGCGGAGGTCTCCGATTGATTGCATGATCCATATGTCCTGCCTAACTCACAATTATTAGCTTTAGTTTAGAGTATTAATATCATCTCATAAATGCTTCCCCTTCAGTCGTTTCCTATATTTGTTATCATGCATTCTCACATACCTGCACCTTGTCCTTCGAATGAGGTTTCCTCCCTGGTCTGTCTGCCACCTGCTCCCTGTGCTCCATGTGCTCTGCCTGGTCTGACTTCCTGGTTCCCATCATGCACTTGATCGATCTCCAGGGCAACCACTGTTGTGTCCTTGAACTGTCATCATTAGCTTTAGCCATAGCATAATGTTAGCTTCCATATTAGCATCCATGAAACTCAATATAAAGATGACTAGTCCCATGTACAAATTGTACTTTATCATGTGTCACTGTCATACAATTGTTAGCATTAGCTTAGCACCTTGGCTTTCTTGTTAGCATTAGTTTAGCATTTTAGTTTTCTTTGTTTTTATTGTTTTAATGGCACCCCCTTCTCACATTCCTTTTTTGGTTTTCTTTGTTTTTATTGTTTTAATGGCACCCCCTCATCATATTTCCTTTCCAGCATCAGCTAAGCGCCTTGGCTTTCTTGTTAGCACTGGCTTAGCACTCTAGCTTTCTTTGTTGTTATTGTTTCAATGGCACCCCCTCATCATATTTCCTTTCCAGCATCAGCTAAGCACCTTGGCTTTCTTGTTAGCACTGGCTTAGCACTCTAGCTTTCTTTGTTTTTATTGTTTTAATGGCACCCCCATCTCACATTCCTTTTTTGGTTTTCTTTGTAAGTGGTTAGGTTTAGGATTGGGAGGGGGTCAGGACACCCCCAGCCCAGTGAAGGAAGCCCCCAGGGAACCCCACGCTACCCAGGCGGGTGGACAGGCGGCACGGGCTGGATAGGGGAGAAATAAGTTGGGAGTCCGGTCCCCGAAGGGGGCCGGGCTCCAATGCACTGGCCATGCCTGCTCCCATCCTGGGCGGCAAGGTCCCCCACGGCTTTTTATTGTATTATCTTTTTATAGTCTCATTAATTTGATTTTAAGGTAATATTTAGGACACATCATCAGTAGTGGACCCTGGAATCATTGGATGTTTCGGCCATTATCACTAGACATCCTCTTCCAAGGAAGGCCCTCCCAAGGTTGATCACGCCTTGGAGTGTGTCATCAATTAAATAAGATAATAGTAATTAATTAATGCCTTTCTGGGCTTTAATTTTTAAAGTTTCCTAATAGTAATTAAGTAATGCCTTTCTGGGCTTTAATTTTTAAAGTTTCCAAGAGGCCAATCGGGCCCTGTCAGGTTCAATCGCCTTTTAGAGAGTTAATTAGGCCCTATTTGGGTTCATGGCAATCTAACGTATGTCCGTGACTTTGAGAATTTCACTCAAGAGCCACCCCGGGCGGTCTGCGCTTGGGGGGACGAAGGCAGTGTCCAAAGGTCGCCTGCGAATGCCCCAGCCGCGGAGACGTGGAGGTCTCCGATTGATTGCATGTCTGCACTTGGGGGGACGAAGGCAGTGCCCGAAGGCCGCCTGCGACTACCCCAGCCACGGAGACGCGGAGGTCTCCGATTGATTGCATGATCCATATGTCCTGCCTAACTCACAATTATTAGCTTTAGTTTAGAGTATTAATATCATCTCATAAATGCTTCCCCTTCAGTCGTTTCCTATATTTGTTATCATGCATTCTCACATACCTGCACCTTGTCCTTCGAATGAGGTTTCCTCCCTGGTCTGTCTGCCACCTGCTCCCTGTGCTCCATGTGCTCTGCCTGGTCTGACTTCCTGGTTCCCATCATGCACTTGATCGATCTCCAGGGCAACCACTGTTGTGTCCTTGAACTGTCATCATTAGCTTTAGCCATAGCATAATGTTAGCTTCCATATTAGCATCCATGAAACTCAATATAAAGATGACTAGTCCCATGTACAAATTGTACTTTATCATGTGTCACTGTCATACAATTGTTAGCATTAGCTTAGCACCTTGGCTTTCTTGTTAGCATTAGTTTAGCATTTTAGTTTTCTTTGTTTTTATTGTTTTAATGGCACCCCCTTCTCACATTCCTTTTTTGGTTTTCTTTGTTTTTATTGTTTTAATGGCACCCCCTCATCATATTTCCTTTCCAGCATCAGCTAAGCGCCTTGGCTTTCTTGTTAGCACTGGCTTAGCACTCTAGCTTTCTTTGTTGTTATTGTTTCAATGGCACCCCCTCATCATATTTCCTTTCCAGCATCAGCTAAGCACCTTGGCTTTCTTGTTAGCACTGGCTTAGCACTCTAGCTTTCTTTGTTTTTATTGTTTTAATGGCACCCCCATCTCACATTCCTTTTTTGGTTTTCTTTGTAAGTGGTTAGGTTTAGGATTGGGAGGGGGTCAGGACACCCCCAGCCCAGTGAAGGAAGCCCCCAGGGAACCCCACGCTACCCAGGCGGGTGGACAGGCGGCACGGGCTGGATAGGGGAGAAATAAGTTGGGAGTCCGGTCCCCGAAGGGGGCCGGGCTCCAATGCACTGGCCATGCCTGCTCCCATCCTGGGCGGCAAGGTCCCCCACGGCTTTTTATTGTATTATCTTTTTATAGTCTCATTAATTTGATTTTAAGGTAATATTTAGGACACATCATCAGTAGTGGACCCTGGAATCATTGGATGTTTCGGCCATTATCACTAGACATCCTCTTCCAAGGAAGGCCCTCCCAAGGTTGATCACGCCTTGGAGTGTGTCATCAATTAAATAAGATAATAGTAATTAATTAATGCCTTTCTGGGCTTTAATTTTTAAAGTTTCCTAATAGTAATTAAGTAATGCCTTTCTGGGCTTTAATTTTTAAAGTTTCCAAGAGGCCAATCGGGCCCTGTCAGGTTCAATCGCCTTTTAGAGAGTTAATTAGGCCCTATTTGGGTTCATGGCAATCTAACGTATGTCCGTGACTTTGAGAATTTCACTCAAGAGCCACCCCGGGCGGTCTGCGCTTGGGGGGACGAAGGCAGTGTCCAAAGGTCGCCTGCGAATGCCCCAGCCGCGGAGACGTGGAGGTCTCCGATTGATTGCATGTCTGCACTTGGGGGGACGAAGGCAGTGCCCGAAGGCCGCCTGCGACTACCCCAGCCACGGAGACGCGGAGGTCTCCGATTGATTGCATGATCCATATGTCCTGCCTAACTCACAATTATTAGCTTTAGTTTAGAGTATTAATATCATCTCATAAATGCTTCCCCTTCAGTCGTTTCCTATATTTGTTATCATGCATTCTCACATACCTGCACCTTGTCCTTCGAATGAGGTTTCCTCCCTGGTCTGTCTGCCACCTGCTCCCTGTGCTCCATGTGCTCTGCCTGGTCTGACTTCCTGGTTCCCATCATGCACTTGATCGATCTCCAGGGCAACCACTGTTGTGTCCTTGAACTGTCATCATTAGCTTTAGCCATAGCATAATGTTAGCTTCCATATTAGCATCCATGAAACTCAATATAAAGATGACTAGTCCCATGTACAAATTGTACTTTATCATGTGTCACTGTCATACAATTGTTAGCATTAGCTTAGCACCTTGGCTTTCTTGTTAGCATTAGTTTAGCATTTTAGTTTTCTTTGTTTTTATTGTTTTAATGGCACCCCCTTCTCACATTCCTTTTTTGGTTTTCTTTGTTTTTATTGTTTTAATGGCACCCCCTCATCATATTTCCTTTCCAGCATCAGCTAAGCGCCTTGGCTTTCTTGTTAGCACTGGCTTAGCACTCTAGCTTTCTTTGTTGTTATTGTTTCAATGGCACCCCCTCATCATATTTCCTTTCCAGCATCAGCTAAGCACCTTGGCTTTCTTGTTAGCACTGGCTTAGCACTCTAGCTTTCTTTGTTTTTATTGTTTTAATGGCACCCCCATCTCACATTCCTTTTTTGGTTTTCTTTGTAAGTGGTTAGGTTTAGGATTGGGAGGGGGTCAGGACACCCCCAGCCCAGTGAAGGAAGCCCCCAGGGAACCCCACGCTACCCAGGCGGGTGGACAGGCGGCACGGGCTGGATAGGGGAGAAATAAGTTGGGAGTCCGGTCCCCGAAGGGGGCCGGGCTCCAATGCACTGGCCATGCCTGCTCCCATCCTGGGCGGCAAGGTCCCCCACGGCTTTTTATTGTATTATCTTTTTATAGTCTCATTAATTTGATTTTAAGGTAATATTTAGGACACATCATCAGTAGTGGACCCTGGAATCATTGGATGTTTCGGCCATTATCACTAGACATCCTCTTCCAAGGAAGGCCCTCCCAAGGTTGATCACGCCTTGGAGTGTGTCATCAATTAAATAAGATAATAGTAATTAATTAATGCCTTTCTGGGCTTTAATTTTTAAAGTTTCCTAATAGTAATTAAGTAATGCCTTTCTGGGCTTTAATTTTTAAAGTTTCCAAGAGGCCAATCGGGCCCTGTCAGGTTCAATCGCCTTTTAGAGAGTTAATTAGGCCCTATTTGGGTTCATGGCAATCTAACGTATGTCCGTGACTTTGAGAATTTCACTCAAGAGCCACCCCGGGCGGTCTGCGCTTGGGGGGACGAAGGCAGTGTCCAAAGGTCGCCTGCGAATGCCCCAGCCGCGGAGACGTGGAGGTCTCCGATTGATTGCATGTCTGCACTTGGGGGGACGAAGGCAGTGCCCGAAGGCCGCCTGCGACTACCCCAGCCACGGAGACGCGGAGGTCTCCGATTGATTGCATGATCCATATGTCCTGCCTAACTCACAATTATTAGCTTTAGTTTAGAGTATTAATATCATCTCATAAATGCTTCCCCTTCAGTCGTTTCCTATATTTGTTATCATGCATTCTCACATACCTGCACCTTGTCCTTCGAATGAGGTTTCCTCCCTGGTCTGTCTGCCACCTGCTCCCTGTGCTCCATGTGCTCTGCCTGGTCTGACTTCCTGGTTCCCATCATGCACTTGATCGATCTCCAGGGCAACCACTGTTGTGTCCTTGAACTGTCATCATTAGCTTTAGCCATAGCATAATGTTAGCTTCCATATTAGCATCCATGAAACTCAATATAAAGATGACTAGTCCCATGTACAAATTGTACTTTATCATGTGTCACTGTCATACAATTGTTAGCATTAGCTTAGCACCTTGGCTTTCTTGTTAGCATTAGTTTAGCATTTTAGTTTTCTTTGTTTTTATTGTTTTAATGGCACCCCCTTCTCACATTCCTTTTTTGGTTTTCTTTGTTTTTATTGTTTTAATGGCACCCCCTCATCATATTTCCTTTCCAGCATCAGCTAAGCGCCTTGGCTTTCTTGTTAGCACTGGCTTAGCACTCTAGCTTTCTTTGTTGTTATTGTTTCAATGGCACCCCCTCATCATATTTCCTTTCCAGCATCAGCTAAGCACCTTGGCTTTCTTGTTAGCACTGGCTTAGCACTCTAGCTTTCTTTGTTTTTATTGTTTTAATGGCACCCCCATCTCACATTCCTTTTTTGGTTTTCTTTGTAAGTGGTTAGGTTTAGGATTGGGAGGGGGTCAGGACACCCCCAGCCCAGTGAAGGAAGCCCCCAGGGAACCCCACGCTACCCAGGCGGGTGGACAGGCGGCACGGGCTGGATAGGGGAGAAATAAGTTGGGAGTCCGGTCCCCGAAGGGGGCCGGGCTCCAATGCACTGGCCATGCCTGCTCCCATCCTGGGCGGCAAGGTCCCCCACGGCTTTTTATTGTATTATCTTTTTATAGTCTCATTAATTTGATTTTAAGGTAATATTTAGGACACATCATCAGTAGTGGACCCTGGAATCATTGGATGTTTCGGCCATTATCACTAGACATCCTCTTCCAAGGAAGGCCCTCCCAAGGTTGATCACGCCTTGGAGTGTGTCATCAATTAAATAAGATAATAGTAATTAATTAATGCCTTTCTGGGCTTTAATTTTTAAAGTTTCCTAATAGTAATTAAGTAATGCCTTTCTGGGCTTTAATTTTTAAAGTTTCCAAGAGGCCAATCGGGCCCTGTCAGGTTCAATCGCCTTTTAGAGAGTTAATTAGGCCCTATTTGGGTTCATGGCAATCTAACGTATGTCCGTGACTTTGAGAATTTCACTCAAGAGCCACCCCGGGCGGTCTGCGCTTGGGGGGACGAAGGCAGTGTCCAAAGGTCGCCTGCGAATGCCCCAGCCGCGGAGACGTGGAGGTCTCCGATTGATTGCATGTCTGCACTTGGGGGGACGAAGGCAGTGCCCGAAGGCCGCCTGCGACTACCCCAGCCACGGAGACGCGGAGGTCTCCGATTGATTGCATGATCCATATGTCCTGCCTAACTCACAATTATTAGCTTTAGTTTAGAGTATTAATATCATCTCATAAATGCTTCCCCTTCAGTCGTTTCCTATATTTGTTATCATGCATTCTCACATACCTGCACCTTGTCCTTCGAATGAGGTTTCCTCCCTGGTCTGTCTGCCACCTGCTCCCTGTGCTCCATGTGCTCTGCCTGGTCTGACTTCCTGGTTCCCATCATGCACTTGATCGATCTCCAGGGCAACCACTGTTGTGTCCTTGAACTGTCATCATTAGCTTTAGCCATAGCATAATGTTAGCTTCCATATTAGCATCCATGAAACTCAATATAAAGATGACTAGTCCCATGTACAAATTGTACTTTATCATGTGTCACTGTCATACAATTGTTAGCATTAGCTTAGCACCTTGGCTTTCTTGTTAGCATTAGTTTAGCATTTTAGTTTTCTTTGTTTTTATTGTTTTAATGGCACCCCCTTCTCACATTCCTTTTTTGGTTTTCTTTGTTTTTATTGTTTTAATGGCACCCCCTCATCATATTTCCTTTCCAGCATCAGCTAAGCGCCTTGGCTTTCTTGTTAGCACTGGCTTAGCACTCTAGCTTTCTTTGTTGTTATTGTTTCAATGGCACCCCCTCATCATATTTCCTTTCCAGCATCAGCTAAGCACCTTGGCTTTCTTGTTAGCACTGGCTTAGCACTCTAGCTTTCTTTGTTTTTATTGTTTTAATGGCACCCCCATCTCACATTCCTTTTTTGGTTTTCTTTGTAAGTGGTTAGGTTTAGGATTGGGAGGGGGTCAGGACACCCCCAGCCCAGTGAAGGAAGCCCCCAGGGAACCCCACGCTACCCAGGCGGGTGGACAGGCGGCACGGGCTGGATAGGGGAGAAATAAGTTGGGAGTCCGGTCCCCGAAGGGGGCCGGGCTCCAATGCACTGGCCATGCCTGCTCCCATCCTGGGCGGCAAGGTCCCCCACGGCTTTTTATTGTATTATCTTTTTATAGTCTCATTAATTTGATTTTAAGGTAATATTTAGGACACATCATCAGTAGTGGACCCTGGAATCATTGGATGTTTCGGCCATTATCACTAGACATCCTCTTCCAAGGAAGGCCCTCCCAAGGTTGATCACGCCTTGGAGTGTGTCATCAATTAAATAAGATAATAGTAATTAATTAATGCCTTTCTGGGCTTTAATTTTTAAAGTTTCCTAATAGTAATTAAGTAATGCCTTTCTGGGCTTTAATTTTTAAAGTTTCCAAGAGGCCAATCGGGCCCTGTCAGGTTCAATCGCCTTTTAGAGAGTTAATTAGGCCCTATTTGGGTTCATGGCAATCTAACGTATGTCCGTGACTTTGAGAATTTCACTCAAGAGCCACCCCGGGCGGTCTGCGCTTGGGGGGACGAAGGCAGTGTCCAAAGGTCGCCTGCGAATGCCCCAGCCGCGGAGACGTGGAGGTCTCCGATTGATTGCATGTCTGCACTTGGGGGGACGAAGGCAGTGCCCGAAGGCCGCCTGCGACTACCCCAGCCACGGAGACGCGGAGGTCTCCGATTGATTGCATGATCCATATGTCCTGCCTAACTCACAATTATTAGCTTTAGTTTAGAGTATTAATATCATCTCATAAATGCTTCCCCTTCAGTCGTTTCCTATATTTGTTATCATGCATTCTCACATACCTGCACCTTGTCCTTCGAATGAGGTTTCCTCCCTGGTCTGTCTGCCACCTGCTCCCTGTGCTCCATGTGCTCTGCCTGGTCTGACTTCCTGGTTCCCATCATGCACTTGATCGATCTCCAGGGCAACCACTGTTGTGTCCTTGAACTGTCATCATTAGCTTTAGCCATAGCATAATGTTAGCTTCCATATTAGCATCCATGAAACTCAATATAAAGATGACTAGTCCCATGTACAAATTGTACTTTATCATGTGTCACTGTCATACAATTGTTAGCATTAGCTTAGCACCTTGGCTTTCTTGTTAGCATTAGTTTAGCATTTTAGTTTTCTTTGTTTTTATTGTTTTAATGGCACCCCCTTCTCACATTCCTTTTTTGGTTTTCTTTGTTTTTATTGTTTTAATGGCACCCCCTCATCATATTTCCTTTCCAGCATCAGCTAAGCGCCTTGGCTTTCTTGTTAGCACTGGCTTAGCACTCTAGCTTTCTTTGTTGTTATTGTTTCAATGGCACCCCCTCATCATATTTCCTTTCCAGCATCAGCTAAGCACCTTGGCTTTCTTGTTAGCACTGGCTTAGCACTCTAGCTTTCTTTGTTTTTATTGTTTTAATGGCACCCCCATCTCACATTCCTTTTTTGGTTTTCTTTGTAAGTGGTTAGGTTTAGGATTGGGAGGGGGTCAGGACACCCCCAGCCCAGTGAAGGAAGCCCCCAGGGAACCCCACGCTACCCAGGCGGGTGGACAGGCGGCACGGGCTGGATAGGGGAGAAATAAGTTGGGAGTCCGGTCCCCGAAGGGGGCCGGGCTCCAATGCACTGGCCATGCCTGCTCCCATCCTGGGCGGCAAGGTCCCCCACGGCTTTTTATTGTATTATCTTTTTATAGTCTCATTAATTTGATTTTAAGGTAATATTTAGGACACATCATCAGTAGTGGACCCTGGAATCATTGGATGTTTCGGCCATTATCACTAGACATCCTCTTCCAAGGAAGGCCCTCCCAAGGTTGATCACGCCTTGGAGTGTGTCATCAATTAAATAAGATAATAGTAATTAATTAATGCCTTTCTGGGCTTTAATTTTTAAAGTTTCCTAATAGTAATTAAGTAATGCCTTTCTGGGCTTTAATTTTTAAAGTTTCCAAGAGGCCAATCGGGCCCTGTCAGGTTCAATCGCCTTTTAGAGAGTTAATTAGGCCCTATTTGGGTTCATGGCAATCTAACGTATGTCCGTGACTTTGAGAATTTCACTCAAGAGCCACCCCGGGCGGTCTGCGCTTGGGGGGACGAAGGCAGTGTCCAAAGGTCGCCTGCGAATGCCCCAGCCGCGGAGACGTGGAGGTCTCCGATTGATTGCATGTCTGCACTTGGGGGGACGAAGGCAGTGCCCGAAGGCCGCCTGCGACTACCCCAGCCACGGAGACGCGGAGGTCTCCGATTGATTGCATGATCCATATGTCCTGCCTAACTCACAATTATTAGCTTTAGTTTAGAGTATTAATATCATCTCATAAATGCTTCCCCTTCAGTCGTTTCCTATATTTGTTATCATGCATTCTCACATACCTGCACCTTGTCCTTCGAATGAGGTTTCCTCCCTGGTCTGTCTGCCACCTGCTCCCTGTGCTCCATGTGCTCTGCCTGGTCTGACTTCCTGGTTCCCATCATGCACTTGATCGATCTCCAGGGCAACCACTGTTGTGTCCTTGAACTGTCATCATTAGCTTTAGCCATAGCATAATGTTAGCTTCCATATTAGCATCCATGAAACTCAATATAAAGATGACTAGTCCCATGTACAAATTGTACTTTATCATGTGTCACTGTCATACAATTGTTAGCATTAGCTTAGCACCTTGGCTTTCTTGTTAGCATTAGTTTAGCATTTTAGTTTTCTTTGTTTTTATTGTTTTAATGGCACCCCCTTCTCACATTCCTTTTTTGGTTTTCTTTGTTTTTATTGTTTTAATGGCACCCCCTCATCATATTTCCTTTCCAGCATCAGCTAAGCGCCTTGGCTTTCTTGTTAGCACTGGCTTAGCACTCTAGCTTTCTTTGTTGTTATTGTTTCAATGGCACCCCCTCATCATATTTCCTTTCCAGCATCAGCTAAGCACCTTGGCTTTCTTGTTAGCACTGGCTTAGCACTCTAGCTTTCTTTGTTTTTATTGTTTTAATGGCACCCCCATCTCACATTCCTTTTTTGGTTTTCTTTGTAAGTGGTTAGGTTTAGGATTGGGAGGGGGTCAGGACACCCCCAGCCCAGTGAAGGAAGCCCCCAGGGAACCCCACGCTACCCAGGCGGGTGGACAGGCGGCACGGGCTGGATAGGGGAGAAATAAGTTGGGAGTCCGGTCCCCGAAGGGGGCCGGGCTCCAATGCACTGGCCATGCCTGCTCCCATCCTGGGCGGCAAGGTCCCCCACGGCTTTTTATTGTATTATCTTTTTATAGTCTCATTAATTTGATTTTAAGGTAATATTTAGGACACATCATCAGTAGTGGACCCTGGAATCATTGGATGTTTCGGCCATTATCACTAGACATCCTCTTCCAAGGAAGGCCCTCCCAAGGTTGATCACGCCTTGGAGTGTGTCATCAATTAAATAAGATAATAGTAATTAATTAATGCCTTTCTGGGCTTTAATTTTTAAAGTTTCCTAATAGTAATTAAGTAATGCCTTTCTGGGCTTTAATTTTTAAAGTTTCCAAGAGGCCAATCGGGCCCTGTCAGGTTCAATCGCCTTTTAGAGAGTTAATTAGGCCCTATTTGGGTTCATGGCAATCTAACGTATGTCCGTGACTTTGAGAATTTCACTCAAGAGCCACCCCGGGCGGTCTGCGCTTGGGGGGACGAAGGCAGTGTCCAAAGGTCGCCTGCGAATGCCCCAGCCGCGGAGACGTGGAGGTCTCCGATTGATTGCATGTCTGCACTTGGGGGGACGAAGGCAGTGCCCGAAGGCCGCCTGCGACTACCCCAGCCACGGAGACGCGGAGGTCTCCGATTGATTGCATGATCCATATGTCCTGCCTAACTCACAATTATTAGCTTTAGTTTAGAGTATTAATATCATCTCATAAATGCTTCCCCTTCAGTCGTTTCCTATATTTGTTATCATGCATTCTCACATACCTGCACCTTGTCCTTCGAATGAGGTTTCCTCCCTGGTCTGTCTGCCACCTGCTCCCTGTGCTCCATGTGCTCTGCCTGGTCTGACTTCCTGGTTCCCATCATGCACTTGATCGATCTCCAGGGCAACCACTGTTGTGTCCTTGAACTGTCATCATTAGCTTTAGCCATAGCATAATGTTAGCTTCCATATTAGCATCCATGAAACTCAATATAAAGATGACTAGTCCCATGTACAAATTGTACTTTATCATGTGTCACTGTCATACAATTGTTAGCATTAGCTTAGCACCTTGGCTTTCTTGTTAGCATTAGTTTAGCATTTTAGTTTTCTTTGTTTTTATTGTTTTAATGGCACCCCCTTCTCACATTCCTTTTTTGGTTTTCTTTGTTTTTATTGTTTTAATGGCACCCCCTCATCATATTTCCTTTCCAGCATCAGCTAAGCGCCTTGGCTTTCTTGTTAGCACTGGCTTAGCACTCTAGCTTTCTTTGTTGTTATTGTTTCAATGGCACCCCCTCATCATATTTCCTTTCCAGCATCAGCTAAGCACCTTGGCTTTCTTGTTAGCACTGGCTTAGCACTCTAGCTTTCTTTGTTTTTATTGTTTTAATGGCACCCCCATCTCACATTCCTTTTTTGGTTTTCTTTGTAAGTGGTTAGGTTTAGGATTGGGAGGGGGTCAGGACACCCCCAGCCCAGTGAAGGAAGCCCCCAGGGAACCCCACGCTACCCAGGCGGGTGGACAGGCGGCACGGGCTGGATAGGGGAGAAATAAGTTGGGAGTCCGGTCCCCGAAGGGGGCCGGGCTCCAATGCACTGGCCATGCCTGCTCCCATCCTGGGCGGCAAGGTCCCCCACGGCTTTTTATTGTATTATCTTTTTATAGTCTCATTAATTTGATTTTAAGGTAATATTTAGGACACATCATCAGTAGTGGACCCTGGAATCATTGGATGTTTCGGCCATTATCACTAGACATCCTCTTCCAAGGAAGGCCCTCCCAAGGTTGATCACGCCTTGGAGTGTGTCATCAATTAAATAAGATAATAGTAATTAATTAATGCCTTTCTGGGCTTTAATTTTTAAAGTTTCCTAATAGTAATTAAGTAATGCCTTTCTGGGCTTTAATTTTTAAAGTTTCCAAGAGGCCAATCGGGCCCTGTCAGGTTCAATCGCCTTTTAGAGAGTTAATTAGGCCCTATTTGGGTTCATGGCAATCTAACGTATGTCCGTGACTTTGAGAATTTCACTCAAGAGCCACCCCGGGCGGTCTGCGCTTGGGGGGACGAAGGCAGTGTCCAAAGGTCGCCTGCGAATGCCCCAGCCGCGGAGACGTGGAGGTCTCCGATTGATTGCATGTCTGCACTTGGGGGGACGAAGGCAGTGCCCGAAGGCCGCCTGCGACTACCCCAGCCACGGAGACGCGGAGGTCTCCGATTGATTGCATGATCCATATGTCCTGCCTAACTCACAATTATTAGCTTTAGTTTAGAGTATTAATATCATCTCATAAATGCTTCCCCTTCAGTCGTTTCCTATATTTGTTATCATGCATTCTCACATACCTGCACCTTGTCCTTCGAATGAGGTTTCCTCCCTGGTCTGTCTGCCACCTGCTCCCTGTGCTCCATGTGCTCTGCCTGGTCTGACTTCCTGGTTCCCATCATGCACTTGATCGATCTCCAGGGCAACCACTGTTGTGTCCTTGAACTGTCATCATTAGCTTTAGCCATAGCATAATGTTAGCTTCCATATTAGCATCCATGAAACTCAATATAAAGATGACTAGTCCCATGTACAAATTGTACTTTATCATGTGTCACTGTCATACAATTGTTAGCATTAGCTTAGCACCTTGGCTTTCTTGTTAGCATTAGTTTAGCATTTTAGTTTTCTTTGTTTTTATTGTTTTAATGGCACCCCCTTCTCACATTCCTTTTTTGGTTTTCTTTGTTTTTATTGTTTTAATGGCACCCCCTCATCATATTTCCTTTCCAGCATCAGCTAAGCGCCTTGGCTTTCTTGTTAGCACTGGCTTAGCACTCTAGCTTTCTTTGTTGTTATTGTTTCAATGGCACCCCCTCATCATATTTCCTTTCCAGCATCAGCTAAGCACCTTGGCTTTCTTGTTAGCACTGGCTTAGCACTCTAGCTTTCTTTGTTTTTATTGTTTTAATGGCACCCCCATCTCACATTCCTTTTTTGGTTTTCTTTGTAAGTGGTTAGGTTTAGGATTGGGAGGGGGTCAGGACACCCCCAGCCCAGTGAAGGAAGCCCCCAGGGAACCCCACGCTACCCAGGCGGGTGGACAGGCGGCACGGGCTGGATAGGGGAGAAATAAGTTGGGAGTCCGGTCCCCGAAGGGGGCCGGGCTCCAATGCACTGGCCATGCCTGCTCCCATCCTGGGCGGCAAGGTCCCCCACGGCTTTTTATTGTATTATCTTTTTATAGTCTCATTAATTTGATTTTAAGGTAATATTTAGGACACATCATCAGTAGTGGACCCTGGAATCATTGGATGTTTCGGCCATTATCACTAGACATCCTCTTCCAAGGAAGGCCCTCCCAAGGTTGATCACGCCTTGGAGTGTGTCATCAATTAAATAAGATAATAGTAATTAATTAATGCCTTTCTGGGCTTTAATTTTTAAAGTTTCCTAATAGTAATTAAGTAATGCCTTTCTGGGCTTTAATTTTTAAAGTTTCCAAGAGGCCAATCGGGCCCTGTCAGGTTCAATCGCCTTTTAGAGAGTTAATTAGGCCCTATTTGGGTTCATGGCAATCTAACGTATGTCCGTGACTTTGAGAATTTCACTCAAGAGCCACCCCGGGCGGTCTGCGCTTGGGGGGACGAAGGCAGTGTCCAAAGGTCGCCTGCGAATGCCCCAGCCGCGGAGACGTGGAGGTCTCCGATTGATTGCATGTCTGCACTTGGGGGGACGAAGGCAGTGCCCGAAGGCCGCCTGCGACTACCCCAGCCACGGAGACGCGGAGGTCTCCGATTGATTGCATGATCCATATGTCCTGCCTAACTCACAATTATTAGCTTTAGTTTAGAGTATTAATATCATCTCATAAATGCTTCCCCTTCAGTCGTTTCCTATATTTGTTATCATGCATTCTCACATACCTGCACCTTGTCCTTCGAATGAGGTTTCCTCCCTGGTCTGTCTGCCACCTGCTCCCTGTGCTCCATGTGCTCTGCCTGGTCTGACTTCCTGGTTCCCATCATGCACTTGATCGATCTCCAGGGCAACCACTGTTGTGTCCTTGAACTGTCATCATTAGCTTTAGCCATAGCATAATGTTAGCTTCCATATTAGCATCCATGAAACTCAATATAAAGATGACTAGTCCCATGTACAAATTGTACTTTATCATGTGTCACTGTCATACAATTGTTAGCATTAGCTTAGCACCTTGGCTTTCTTGTTAGCATTAGTTTAGCATTTTAGTTTTCTTTGTTTTTATTGTTTTAATGGCACCCCCTTCTCACATTCCTTTTTTGGTTTTCTTTGTTTTTATTGTTTTAATGGCACCCCCTCATCATATTTCCTTTCCAGCATCAGCTAAGCGCCTTGGCTTTCTTGTTAGCACTGGCTTAGCACTCTAGCTTTCTTTGTTGTTATTGTTTCAATGGCACCCCCTCATCATATTTCCTTTCCAGCATCAGCTAAGCACCTTGGCTTTCTTGTTAGCACTGGCTTAGCACTCTAGCTTTCTTTGTTTTTATTGTTTTAATGGCACCCCCATCTCACATTCCTTTTTTGGTTTTCTTTGTAAGTGGTTAGGTTTAGGATTGGGAGGGGGTCAGGACACCCCCAGCCCAGTGAAGGAAGCCCCCAGGGAACCCCACGCTACCCAGGCGGGTGGACAGGCGGCACGGGCTGGATAGGGGAGAAATAAGTTGGGAGTCCGGTCCCCGAAGGGGGCCGGGCTCCAATGCACTGGCCATGCCTGCTCCCATCCTGGGCGGCAAGGTCCCCCACGGCTTTTTATTGTATTATCTTTTTATAGTCTCATTAATTTGATTTTAAGGTAATATTTAGGACACATCATCAGTAGTGGACCCTGGAATCATTGGATGTTTCGGCCATTATCACTAGACATCCTCTTCCAAGGAAGGCCCTCCCAAGGTTGATCACGCCTTGGAGTGTGTCATCAATTAAATAAGATAATAGTAATTAATTAATGCCTTTCTGGGCTTTAATTTTTAAAGTTTCCTAATAGTAATTAAGTAATGCCTTTCTGGGCTTTAATTTTTAAAGTTTCCAAGAGGCCAATCGGGCCCTGTCAGGTTCAATCGCCTTTTAGAGAGTTAATTAGGCCCTATTTGGGTTCATGGCAATCTAACGTATGTCCGTGACTTTGAGAATTTCACTCAAGAGCCACCCCGGGCGGTCTGCGCTTGGGGGGACGAAGGCAGTGTCCAAAGGTCGCCTGCGAATGCCCCAGCCGCGGAGACGTGGAGGTCTCCGATTGATTGCATGTCTGCACTTGGGGGGACGAAGGCAGTGCCCGAAGGCCGCCTGCGACTACCCCAGCCACGGAGACGCGGAGGTCTCCGATTGATTGCATGATCCATATGTCCTGCCTAACTCACAATTATTAGCTTTAGTTTAGAGTATTAATATCATCTCATAAATGCTTCCCCTTCAGTCGTTTCCTATATTTGTTATCATGCATTCTCACATACCTGCACCTTGTCCTTCGAATGAGGTTTCCTCCCTGGTCTGTCTGCCACCTGCTCCCTGTGCTCCATGTGCTCTGCCTGGTCTGACTTCCTGGTTCCCATCATGCACTTGATCGATCTCCAGGGCAACCACTGTTGTGTCCTTGAACTGTCATCATTAGCTTTAGCCATAGCATAATGTTAGCTTCCATATTAGCATCCATGAAACTCAATATAAAGATGACTAGTCCCATGTACAAATTGTACTTTATCATGTGTCACTGTCATACAATTGTTAGCATTAGCTTAGCACCTTGGCTTTCTTGTTAGCATTAGTTTAGCATTTTAGTTTTCTTTGTTTTTATTGTTTTAATGGCACCCCCTTCTCACATTCCTTTTTTGGTTTTCTTTGTTTTTATTGTTTTAATGGCACCCCCTCATCATATTTCCTTTCCAGCATCAGCTAAGCGCCTTGGCTTTCTTGTTAGCACTGGCTTAGCACTCTAGCTTTCTTTGTTGTTATTGTTTCAATGGCACCCCCTCATCATATTTCCTTTCCAGCATCAGCTAAGCACCTTGGCTTTCTTGTTAGCACTGGCTTAGCACTCTAGCTTTCTTTGTTTTTATTGTTTTAATGGCACCCCCATCTCACATTCCTTTTTTGGTTTTCTTTGTAAGTGGTTAGGTTTAGGATTGGGAGGGGGTCAGGACACCCCCAGCCCAGTGAAGGAAGCCCCCAGGGAACCCCACGCTACCCAGGCGGGTGGACAGGCGGCACGGGCTGGATAGGGGAGAAATAAGTTGGGAGTCCGGTCCCCGAAGGGGGCCGGGCTCCAATGCACTGGCCATGCCTGCTCCCATCCTGGGCGGCAAGGTCCCCCACGGCTTTTTATTGTATTATCTTTTTATAGTCTCATTAATTTGATTTTAAGGTAATATTTAGGACACATCATCAGTAGTGGACCCTGGAATCATTGGATGTTTCGGCCATTATCACTAGACATCCTCTTCCAAGGAAGGCCCTCCCAAGGTTGATCACGCCTTGGAGTGTGTCATCAATTAAATAAGATAATAGTAATTAATTAATGCCTTTCTGGGCTTTAATTTTTAAAGTTTCCTAATAGTAATTAAGTAATGCCTTTCTGGGCTTTAATTTTTAAAGTTTCCAAGAGGCCAATCGGGCCCTGTCAGGTTCAATCGCCTTTTAGAGAGTTAATTAGGCCCTATTTGGGTTCATGGCAATCTAACGTATGTCCGTGACTTTGAGAATTTCACTCAAGAGCCACCCCGGGCGGTCTGCGCTTGGGGGGACGAAGGCAGTGTCCAAAGGTCGCCTGCGAATGCCCCAGCCGCGGAGACGTGGAGGTCTCCGATTGATTGCATGTCTGCACTTGGGGGGACGAAGGCAGTGCCCGAAGGCCGCCTGCGACTACCCCAGCCACGGAGACGCGGAGGTCTCCGATTGATTGCATGATCCATATGTCCTGCCTAACTCACAATTATTAGCTTTAGTTTAGAGTATTAATATCATCTCATAAATGCTTCCCCTTCAGTCGTTTCCTATATTTGTTATCATGCATTCTCACATACCTGCACCTTGTCCTTCGAATGAGGTTTCCTCCCTGGTCTGTCTGCCACCTGCTCCCTGTGCTCCATGTGCTCTGCCTGGTCTGACTTCCTGGTTCCCATCATGCACTTGATCGATCTCCAGGGCAACCACTGTTGTGTCCTTGAACTGTCATCATTAGCTTTAGCCATAGCATAATGTTAGCTTCCATATTAGCATCCATGAAACTCAATATAAAGATGACTAGTCCCATGTACAAATTGTACTTTATCATGTGTCACTGTCATACAATTGTTAGCATTAGCTTAGCACCTTGGCTTTCTTGTTAGCATTAGTTTAGCATTTTAGTTTTCTTTGTTTTTATTGTTTTAATGGCACCCCCTTCTCACATTCCTTTTTTGGTTTTCTTTGTTTTTATTGTTTTAATGGCACCCCCTCATCATATTTCCTTTCCAGCATCAGCTAAGCGCCTTGGCTTTCTTGTTAGCACTGGCTTAGCACTCTAGCTTTCTTTGTTGTTATTGTTTCAATGGCACCCCCTCATCATATTTCCTTTCCAGCATCAGCTAAGCACCTTGGCTTTCTTGTTAGCACTGGCTTAGCACTCTAGCTTTCTTTGTTTTTATTGTTTTAATGGCACCCCCATCTCACATTCCTTTTTTGGTTTTCTTTGTAAGTGGTTAGGTTTAGGATTGGGAGGGGGTCAGGACACCCCCAGCCCAGTGAAGGAAGCCCCCAGGGAACCCCACGCTACCCAGGCGGGTGGACAGGCGGCACGGGCTGGATAGGGGAGAAATAAGTTGGGAGTCCGGTCCCCGAAGGGGGCCGGGCTCCAATGCACTGGCCATGCCTGCTCCCATCCTGGGCGGCAAGGTCCCCCACGGCTTTTTATTGTATTATCTTTTTATAGTCTCATTAATTTGATTTTAAGGTAATATTTAGGACACATCATCAGTAGTGGACCCTGGAATCATTGGATGTTTCGGCCATTATCACTAGACATCCTCTTCCAAGGAAGGCCCTCCCAAGGTTGATCACGCCTTGGAGTGTGTCATCAATTAAATAAGATAATAGTAATTAATTAATGCCTTTCTGGGCTTTAATTTTTAAAGTTTCCTAATAGTAATTAAGTAATGCCTTTCTGGGCTTTAATTTTTAAAGTTTCCAAGAGGCCAATCGGGCCCTGTCAGGTTCAATCGCCTTTTAGAGAGTTAATTAGGCCCTATTTGGGTTCATGGCAATCTAACGTATGTCCGTGACTTTGAGAATTTCACTCAAGAGCCACCCCGGGCGGTCTGCGCTTGGGGGGACGAAGGCAGTGTCCAAAGGTCGCCTGCGAATGCCCCAGCCGCGGAGACGTGGAGGTCTCCGATTGATTGCATGTCTGCACTTGGGGGGACGAAGGCAGTGCCCGAAGGCCGCCTGCGACTACCCCAGCCACGGAGACGCGGAGGTCTCCGATTGATTGCATGATCCATATGTCCTGCCTAACTCACAATTATTAGCTTTAGTTTAGAGTATTAATATCATCTCATAAATGCTTCCCCTTCAGTCGTTTCCTATATTTGTTATCATGCATTCTCACATACCTGCACCTTGTCCTTCGAATGAGGTTTCCTCCCTGGTCTGTCTGCCACCTGCTCCCTGTGCTCCATGTGCTCTGCCTGGTCTGACTTCCTGGTTCCCATCATGCACTTGATCGATCTCCAGGGCAACCACTGTTGTGTCCTTGAACTGTCATCATTAGCTTTAGCCATAGCATAATGTTAGCTTCCATATTAGCATCCATGAAACTCAATATAAAGATGACTAGTCCCATGTACAAATTGTACTTTATCATGTGTCACTGTCATACAATTGTTAGCATTAGCTTAGCACCTTGGCTTTCTTGTTAGCATTAGTTTAGCATTTTAGTTTTCTTTGTTTTTATTGTTTTAATGGCACCCCCTTCTCACATTCCTTTTTTGGTTTTCTTTGTTTTTATTGTTTTAATGGCACCCCCTCATCATATTTCCTTTCCAGCATCAGCTAAGCGCCTTGGCTTTCTTGTTAGCACTGGCTTAGCACTCTAGCTTTCTTTGTTGTTATTGTTTCAATGGCACCCCCTCATCATATTTCCTTTCCAGCATCAGCTAAGCACCTTGGCTTTCTTGTTAGCACTGGCTTAGCACTCTAGCTTTCTTTGTTTTTATTGTTTTAATGGCACCCCCATCTCACATTCCTTTTTTGGTTTTCTTTGTAAGTGGTTAGGTTTAGGATTGGGAGGGGGTCAGGACACCCCCAGCCCAGTGAAGGAAGCCCCCAGGGAACCCCACGCTACCCAGGCGGGTGGACAGGCGGCACGGGCTGGATAGGGGAGAAATAAGTTGGGAGTCCGGTCCCCGAAGGGGGCCGGGCTCCAATGCACTGGCCATGCCTGCTCCCATCCTGGGCGGCAAGGTCCCCCACGGCTTTTTATTGTATTATCTTTTTATAGTCTCATTAATTTGATTTTAAGGTAATATTTAGGACACATCATCAGTAGTGGACCCTGGAATCATTGGATGTTTCGGCCATTATCACTAGACATCCTCTTCCAAGGAAGGCCCTCCCAAGGTTGATCACGCCTTGGAGTGTGTCATCAATTAAATAAGATAATAGTAATTAATTAATGCCTTTCTGGGCTTTAATTTTTAAAGTTTCCTAATAGTAATTAAGTAATGCCTTTCTGGGCTTTAATTTTTAAAGTTTCCAAGAGGCCAATCGGGCCCTGTCAGGTTCAATCGCCTTTTAGAGAGTTAATTAGGCCCTATTTGGGTTCATGGCAATCTAACGTATGTCCGTGACTTTGAGAATTTCACTCAAGAGCCACCCCGGGCGGTCTGCGCTTGGGGGGACGAAGGCAGTGTCCAAAGGTCGCCTGCGAATGCCCCAGCCGCGGAGACGTGGAGGTCTCCGATTGATTGCATGTCTGCACTTGGGGGGACGAAGGCAGTGCCCGAAGGCCGCCTGCGACTACCCCAGCCACGGAGACGCGGAGGTCTCCGATTGATTGCATGATCCATATGTCCTGCCTAACTCACAATTATTAGCTTTAGTTTAGAGTATTAATATCATCTCATAAATGCTTCCCCTTCAGTCGTTTCCTATATTTGTTATCATGCATTCTCACATACCTGCACCTTGTCCTTCGAATGAGGTTTCCTCCCTGGTCTGTCTGCCACCTGCTCCCTGTGCTCCATGTGCTCTGCCTGGTCTGACTTCCTGGTTCCCATCATGCACTTGATCGATCTCCAGGGCAACCACTGTTGTGTCCTTGAACTGTCATCATTAGCTTTAGCCATAGCATAATGTTAGCTTCCATATTAGCATCCATGAAACTCAATATAAAGATGACTAGTCCCATGTACAAATTGTACTTTATCATGTGTCACTGTCATACAATTGTTAGCATTAGCTTAGCACCTTGGCTTTCTTGTTAGCATTAGTTTAGCATTTTAGTTTTCTTTGTTTTTATTGTTTTAATGGCACCCCCTTCTCACATTCCTTTTTTGGTTTTCTTTGTTTTTATTGTTTTAATGGCACCCCCTCATCATATTTCCTTTCCAGCATCAGCTAAGCGCCTTGGCTTTCTTGTTAGCACTGGCTTAGCACTCTAGCTTTCTTTGTTGTTATTGTTTCAATGGCACCCCCTCATCATATTTCCTTTCCAGCATCAGCTAAGCACCTTGGCTTTCTTGTTAGCACTGGCTTAGCACTCTAGCTTTCTTTGTTTTTATTGTTTTAATGGCACCCCCATCTCACATTCCTTTTTTGGTTTTCTTTGTAAGTGGTTAGGTTTAGGATTGGGAGGGGGTCAGGACACCCCCAGCCCAGTGAAGGAAGCCCCCAGGGAACCCCACGCTACCCAGGCGGGTGGACAGGCGGCACGGGCTGGATAGGGGAGAAATAAGTTGGGAGTCCGGTCCCCGAAGGGGGCCGGGCTCCAATGCACTGGCCATGCCTGCTCCCATCCTGGGCGGCAAGGTCCCCCACGGCTTTTTATTGTATTATCTTTTTATAGTCTCATTAATTTGATTTTAAGGTAATATTTAGGACACATCATCAGTAGTGGACCCTGGAATCATTGGATGTTTCGGCCATTATCACTAGACATCCTCTTCCAAGGAAGGCCCTCCCAAGGTTGATCACGCCTTGGAGTGTGTCATCAATTAAATAAGATAATAGTAATTAATTAATGCCTTTCTGGGCTTTAATTTTTAAAGTTTCCTAATAGTAATTAAGTAATGCCTTTCTGGGCTTTAATTTTTAAAGTTTCCAAGAGGCCAATCGGGCCCTGTCAGGTTCAATCGCCTTTTAGAGAGTTAATTAGGCCCTATTTGGGTTCATGGCAATCTAACGTATGTCCGTGACTTTGAGAATTTCACTCAAGAGCCACCCCGGGCGGTCTGCGCTTGGGGGGACGAAGGCAGTGTCCAAAGGTCGCCTGCGAATGCCCCAGCCGCGGAGACGTGGAGGTCTCCGATTGATTGCATGTCTGCACTTGGGGGGACGAAGGCAGTGCCCGAAGGCCGCCTGCGACTACCCCAGCCACGGAGACGCGGAGGTCTCCGATTGATTGCATGATCCATATGTCCTGCCTAACTCACAATTATTAGCTTTAGTTTAGAGTATTAATATCATCTCATAAATGCTTCCCCTTCAGTCGTTTCCTATATTTGTTATCATGCATTCTCACATACCTGCACCTTGTCCTTCGAATGAGGTTTCCTCCCTGGTCTGTCTGCCACCTGCTCCCTGTGCTCCATGTGCTCTGCCTGGTCTGACTTCCTGGTTCCCATCATGCACTTGATCGATCTCCAGGGCAACCACTGTTGTGTCCTTGAACTGTCATCATTAGCTTTAGCCATAGCATAATGTTAGCTTCCATATTAGCATCCATGAAACTCAATATAAAGATGACTAGTCCCATGTACAAATTGTACTTTATCATGTGTCACTGTCATACAATTGTTAGCATTAGCTTAGCACCTTGGCTTTCTTGTTAGCATTAGTTTAGCATTTTAGTTTTCTTTGTTTTTATTGTTTTAATGGCACCCCCTTCTCACATTCCTTTTTTGGTTTTCTTTGTTTTTATTGTTTTAATGGCACCCCCTCATCATATTTCCTTTCCAGCATCAGCTAAGCGCCTTGGCTTTCTTGTTAGCACTGGCTTAGCACTCTAGCTTTCTTTGTTGTTATTGTTTCAATGGCACCCCCTCATCATATTTCCTTTCCAGCATCAGCTAAGCACCTTGGCTTTCTTGTTAGCACTGGCTTAGCACTCTAGCTTTCTTTGTTTTTATTGTTTTAATGGCACCCCCATCTCACATTCCTTTTTTGGTTTTCTTTGTAAGTGGTTAGGTTTAGGATTGGGAGGGGGTCAGGACACCCCCAGCCCAGTGAAGGAAGCCCCCAGGGAACCCCACGCTACCCAGGCGGGTGGACAGGCGGCACGGGCTGGATAGGGGAGAAATAAGTTGGGAGTCCGGTCCCCGAAGGGGGCCGGGCTCCAATGCACTGGCCATGCCTGCTCCCATCCTGGGCGGCAAGGTCCCCCACGGCTTTTTATTGTATTATCTTTTTATAGTCTCATTAATTTGATTTTAAGGTAATATTTAGGACACATCATCAGTAGTGGACCCTGGAATCATTGGATGTTTCGGCCATTATCACTAGACATCCTCTTCCAAGGAAGGCCCTCCCAAGGTTGATCACGCCTTGGAGTGTGTCATCAATTAAATAAGATAATAGTAATTAATTAATGCCTTTCTGGGCTTTAATTTTTAAAGTTTCCTAATAGTAATTAAGTAATGCCTTTCTGGGCTTTAATTTTTAAAGTTTCCAAGAGGCCAATCGGGCCCTGTCAGGTTCAATCGCCTTTTAGAGAGTTAATTAGGCCCTATTTGGGTTCATGGCAATCTAACGTATGTCCGTGACTTTGAGAATTTCACTCAAGAGCCACCCCGGGCGGTCTGCGCTTGGGGGGACGAAGGCAGTGTCCAAAGGTCGCCTGCGAATGCCCCAGCCGCGGAGACGTGGAGGTCTCCGATTGATTGCATGTCTGCACTTGGGGGGACGAAGGCAGTGCCCGAAGGCCGCCTGCGACTACCCCAGCCACGGAGACGCGGAGGTCTCCGATTGATTGCATGATCCATATGTCCTGCCTAACTCACAATTATTAGCTTTAGTTTAGAGTATTAATATCATCTCATAAATGCTTCCCCTTCAGTCGTTTCCTATATTTGTTATCATGCATTCTCACATACCTGCACCTTGTCCTTCGAATGAGGTTTCCTCCCTGGTCTGTCTGCCACCTGCTCCCTGTGCTCCATGTGCTCTGCCTGGTCTGACTTCCTGGTTCCCATCATGCACTTGATCGATCTCCAGGGCAACCACTGTTGTGTCCTTGAACTGTCATCATTAGCTTTAGCCATAGCATAATGTTAGCTTCCATATTAGCATCCATGAAACTCAATATAAAGATGACTAGTCCCATGTACAAATTGTACTTTATCATGTGTCACTGTCATACAATTGTTAGCATTAGCTTAGCACCTTGGCTTTCTTGTTAGCATTAGTTTAGCATTTTAGTTTTCTTTGTTTTTATTGTTTTAATGGCACCCCCTTCTCACATTCCTTTTTTGGTTTTCTTTGTTTTTATTGTTTTAATGGCACCCCCTCATCATATTTCCTTTCCAGCATCAGCTAAGCGCCTTGGCTTTCTTGTTAGCACTGGCTTAGCACTCTAGCTTTCTTTGTTGTTATTGTTTCAATGGCACCCCCTCATCATATTTCCTTTCCAGCATCAGCTAAGCACCTTGGCTTTCTTGTTAGCACTGGCTTAGCACTCTAGCTTTCTTTGTTTTTATTGTTTTAATGGCACCCCCATCTCACATTCCTTTTTTGGTTTTCTTTGTAAGTGGTTAGGTTTAGGATTGGGAGGGGGTCAGGACACCCCCAGCCCAGTGAAGGAAGCCCCCAGGGAACCCCACGCTACCCAGGCGGGTGGACAGGCGGCACGGGCTGGATAGGGGAGAAATAAGTTGGGAGTCCGGTCCCCGAAGGGGGCCGGGCTCCAATGCACTGGCCATGCCTGCTCCCATCCTGGGCGGCAAGGTCCCCCACGGCTTTTTATTGTATTATCTTTTTATAGTCTCATTAATTTGATTTTAAGGTAATATTTAGGACACATCATCAGTAGTGGACCCTGGAATCATTGGATGTTTCGGCCATTATCACTAGACATCCTCTTCCAAGGAAGGCCCTCCCAAGGTTGATCACGCCTTGGAGTGTGTCATCAATTAAATAAGATAATAGTAATTAATTAATGCCTTTCTGGGCTTTAATTTTTAAAGTTTCCTAATAGTAATTAAGTAATGCCTTTCTGGGCTTTAATTTTTAAAGTTTCCAAGAGGCCAATCGGGCCCTGTCAGGTTCAATCGCCTTTTAGAGAGTTAATTAGGCCCTATTTGGGTTCATGGCAATCTAACGTATGTCCGTGACTTTGAGAATTTCACTCAAGAGCCACCCCGGGCGGTCTGCGCTTGGGGGGACGAAGGCAGTGTCCAAAGGTCGCCTGCGAATGCCCCAGCCGCGGAGACGTGGAGGTCTCCGATTGATTGCATGTCTGCACTTGGGGGGACGAAGGCAGTGCCCGAAGGCCGCCTGCGACTACCCCAGCCACGGAGACGCGGAGGTCTCCGATTGATTGCATGATCCATATGTCCTGCCTAACTCACAATTATTAGCTTTAGTTTAGAGTATTAATATCATCTCATAAATGCTTCCCCTTCAGTCGTTTCCTATATTTGTTATCATGCATTCTCACATACCTGCACCTTGTCCTTCGAATGAGGTTTCCTCCCTGGTCTGTCTGCCACCTGCTCCCTGTGCTCCATGTGCTCTGCCTGGTCTGACTTCCTGGTTCCCATCATGCACTTGATCGATCTCCAGGGCAACCACTGTTGTGTCCTTGAACTGTCATCATTAGCTTTAGCCATAGCATAATGTTAGCTTCCATATTAGCATCCATGAAACTCAATATAAAGATGACTAGTCCCATGTACAAATTGTACTTTATCATGTGTCACTGTCATACAATTGTTAGCATTAGCTTAGCACCTTGGCTTTCTTGTTAGCATTAGTTTAGCATTTTAGTTTTCTTTGTTTTTATTGTTTTAATGGCACCCCCTTCTCACATTCCTTTTTTGGTTTTCTTTGTTTTTATTGTTTTAATGGCACCCCCTCATCATATTTCCTTTCCAGCATCAGCTAAGCGCCTTGGCTTTCTTGTTAGCACTGGCTTAGCACTCTAGCTTTCTTTGTTGTTATTGTTTCAATGGCACCCCCTCATCATATTTCCTTTCCAGCATCAGCTAAGCACCTTGGCTTTCTTGTTAGCACTGGCTTAGCACTCTAGCTTTCTTTGTTTTTATTGTTTTAATGGCACCCCCATCTCACATTCCTTTTTTGGTTTTCTTTGTAAGTGGTTAGGTTTAGGATTGGGAGGGGGTCAGGACACCCCCAGCCCAGTGAAGGAAGCCCCCAGGGAACCCCACGCTACCCAGGCGGGTGGACAGGCGGCACGGGCTGGATAGGGGAGAAATAAGTTGGGAGTCCGGTCCCCGAAGGGGGCCGGGCTCCAATGCACTGGCCATGCCTGCTCCCATCCTGGGCGGCAAGGTCCCCCACGGCTTTTTATTGTATTATCTTTTTATAGTCTCATTAATTTGATTTTAAGGTAATATTTAGGACACATCATCAGTAGTGGACCCTGGAATCATTGGATGTTTCGGCCATTATCACTAGACATCCTCTTCCAAGGAAGGCCCTCCCAAGGTTGATCACGCCTTGGAGTGTGTCATCAATTAAATAAGATAATAGTAATTAATTAATGCCTTTCTGGGCTTTAATTTTTAAAGTTTCCTAATAGTAATTAAGTAATGCCTTTCTGGGCTTTAATTTTTAAAGTTTCCAAGAGGCCAATCGGGCCCTGTCAGGTTCAATCGCCTTTTAGAGAGTTAATTAGGCCCTATTTGGGTTCATGGCAATCTAACGTATGTCCGTGACTTTGAGAATTTCACTCAAGAGCCACCCCGGGCGGTCTGCGCTTGGGGGGACGAAGGCAGTGTCCAAAGGTCGCCTGCGAATGCCCCAGCCGCGGAGACGTGGAGGTCTCCGATTGATTGCATGTCTGCACTTGGGGGGACGAAGGCAGTGCCCGAAGGCCGCCTGCGACTACCCCAGCCACGGAGACGCGGAGGTCTCCGATTGATTGCATGATCCATATGTCCTGCCTAACTCACAATTATTAGCTTTAGTTTAGAGTATTAATATCATCTCATAAATGCTTCCCCTTCAGTCGTTTCCTATATTTGTTATCATGCATTCTCACATACCTGCACCTTGTCCTTCGAATGAGGTTTCCTCCCTGGTCTGTCTGCCACCTGCTCCCTGTGCTCCATGTGCTCTGCCTGGTCTGACTTCCTGGTTCCCATCATGCACTTGATCGATCTCCAGGGCAACCACTGTTGTGTCCTTGAACTGTCATCATTAGCTTTAGCCATAGCATAATGTTAGCTTCCATATTAGCATCCATGAAACTCAATATAAAGATGACTAGTCCCATGTACAAATTGTACTTTATCATGTGTCACTGTCATACAATTGTTAGCATTAGCTTAGCACCTTGGCTTTCTTGTTAGCATTAGTTTAGCATTTTAGTTTTCTTTGTTTTTATTGTTTTAATGGCACCCCCTTCTCACATTCCTTTTTTGGTTTTCTTTGTTTTTATTGTTTTAATGGCACCCCCTCATCATATTTCCTTTCCAGCATCAGCTAAGCGCCTTGGCTTTCTTGTTAGCACTGGCTTAGCACTCTAGCTTTCTTTGTTGTTATTGTTTCAATGGCACCCCCTCATCATATTTCCTTTCCAGCATCAGCTAAGCACCTTGGCTTTCTTGTTAGCACTGGCTTAGCACTCTAGCTTTCTTTGTTTTTATTGTTTTAATGGCACCCCCATCTCACATTCCTTTTTTGGTTTTCTTTGTAAGTGGTTAGGTTTAGGATTGGGAGGGGGTCAGGACACCCCCAGCCCAGTGAAGGAAGCCCCCAGGGAACCCCACGCTACCCAGGCGGGTGGACAGGCGGCACGGGCTGGATAGGGGAGAAATAAGTTGGGAGTCCGGTCCCCGAAGGGGGCCGGGCTCCAATGCACTGGCCATGCCTGCTCCCATCCTGGGCGGCAAGGTCCCCCACGGCTTTTTATTGTATTATCTTTTTATAGTCTCATTAATTTGATTTTAAGGTAATATTTAGGACACATCATCAGTAGTGGACCCTGGAATCATTGGATGTTTCGGCCATTATCACTAGACATCCTCTTCCAAGGAAGGCCCTCCCAAGGTTGATCACGCCTTGGAGTGTGTCATCAATTAAATAAGATAATAGTAATTAATTAATGCCTTTCTGGGCTTTAATTTTTAAAGTTTCCTAATAGTAATTAAGTAATGCCTTTCTGGGCTTTAATTTTTAAAGTTTCCAAGAGGCCAATCGGGCCCTGTCAGGTTCAATCGCCTTTTAGAGAGTTAATTAGGCCCTATTTGGGTTCATGGCAATCTAACGTATGTCCGTGACTTTGAGAATTTCACTCAAGAGCCACCCCGGGCGGTCTGCGCTTGGGGGGACGAAGGCAGTGTCCAAAGGTCGCCTGCGAATGCCCCAGCCGCGGAGACGTGGAGGTCTCCGATTGATTGCATGTCTGCACTTGGGGGGACGAAGGCAGTGCCCGAAGGCCGCCTGCGACTACCCCAGCCACGGAGACGCGGAGGTCTCCGATTGATTGCATGATCCATATGTCCTGCCTAACTCACAATTATTAGCTTTAGTTTAGAGTATTAATATCATCTCATAAATGCTTCCCCTTCAGTCGTTTCCTATATTTGTTATCATGCATTCTCACATACCTGCACCTTGTCCTTCGAATGAGGTTTCCTCCCTGGTCTGTCTGCCACCTGCTCCCTGTGCTCCATGTGCTCTGCCTGGTCTGACTTCCTGGTTCCCATCATGCACTTGATCGATCTCCAGGGCAACCACTGTTGTGTCCTTGAACTGTCATCATTAGCTTTAGCCATAGCATAATGTTAGCTTCCATATTAGCATCCATGAAACTCAATATAAAGATGACTAGTCCCATGTACAAATTGTACTTTATCATGTGTCACTGTCATACAATTGTTAGCATTAGCTTAGCACCTTGGCTTTCTTGTTAGCATTAGTTTAGCATTTTAGTTTTCTTTGTTTTTATTGTTTTAATGGCACCCCCTTCTCACATTCCTTTTTTGGTTTTCTTTGTTTTTATTGTTTTAATGGCACCCCCTCATCATATTTCCTTTCCAGCATCAGCTAAGCGCCTTGGCTTTCTTGTTAGCACTGGCTTAGCACTCTAGCTTTCTTTGTTGTTATTGTTTCAATGGCACCCCCTCATCATATTTCCTTTCCAGCATCAGCTAAGCACCTTGGCTTTCTTGTTAGCACTGGCTTAGCACTCTAGCTTTCTTTGTTTTTATTGTTTTAATGGCACCCCCATCTCACATTCCTTTTTTGGTTTTCTTTGTAAGTGGTTAGGTTTAGGATTGGGAGGGGGTCAGGACACCCCCAGCCCAGTGAAGGAAGCCCCCAGGGAACCCCACGCTACCCAGGCGGGTGGACAGGCGGCACGGGCTGGATAGGGGAGAAATAAGTTGGGAGTCCGGTCCCCGAAGGGGGCCGGGCTCCAATGCACTGGCCATGCCTGCTCCCATCCTGGGCGGCAAGGTCCCCCACGGCTTTTTATTGTATTATCTTTTTATAGTCTCATTAATTTGATTTTAAGGTAATATTTAGGACACATCATCAGTAGTGGACCCTGGAATCATTGGATGTTTCGGCCATTATCACTAGACATCCTCTTCCAAGGAAGGCCCTCCCAAGGTTGATCACGCCTTGGAGTGTGTCATCAATTAAATAAGATAATAGTAATTAATTAATGCCTTTCTGGGCTTTAATTTTTAAAGTTTCCTAATAGTAATTAAGTAATGCCTTTCTGGGCTTTAATTTTTAAAGTTTCCAAGAGGCCAATCGGGCCCTGTCAGGTTCAATCGCCTTTTAGAGAGTTAATTAGGCCCTATTTGGGTTCATGGCAATCTAACGTATGTCCGTGACTTTGAGAATTTCACTCAAGAGCCACCCCGGGCGGTCTGCGCTTGGGGGGACGAAGGCAGTGTCCAAAGGTCGCCTGCGAATGCCCCAGCCGCGGAGACGTGGAGGTCTCCGATTGATTGCATGTCTGCACTTGGGGGGACGAAGGCAGTGCCCGAAGGCCGCCTGCGACTACCCCAGCCACGGAGACGCGGAGGTCTCCGATTGATTGCATGATCCATATGTCCTGCCTAACTCACAATTATTAGCTTTAGTTTAGAGTATTAATATCATCTCATAAATGCTTCCCCTTCAGTCGTTTCCTATATTTGTTATCATGCATTCTCACATACCTGCACCTTGTCCTTCGAATGAGGTTTCCTCCCTGGTCTGTCTGCCACCTGCTCCCTGTGCTCCATGTGCTCTGCCTGGTCTGACTTCCTGGTTCCCATCATGCACTTGATCGATCTCCAGGGCAACCACTGTTGTGTCCTTGAACTGTCATCATTAGCTTTAGCCATAGCATAATGTTAGCTTCCATATTAGCATCCATGAAACTCAATATAAAGATGACTAGTCCCATGTACAAATTGTACTTTATCATGTGTCACTGTCATACAATTGTTAGCATTAGCTTAGCACCTTGGCTTTCTTGTTAGCATTAGTTTAGCATTTTAGTTTTCTTTGTTTTTATTGTTTTAATGGCACCCCCTTCTCACATTCCTTTTTTGGTTTTCTTTGTTTTTATTGTTTTAATGGCACCCCCTCATCATATTTCCTTTCCAGCATCAGCTAAGCGCCTTGGCTTTCTTGTTAGCACTGGCTTAGCACTCTAGCTTTCTTTGTTGTTATTGTTTCAATGGCACCCCCTCATCATATTTCCTTTCCAGCATCAGCTAAGCACCTTGGCTTTCTTGTTAGCACTGGCTTAGCACTCTAGCTTTCTTTGTTTTTATTGTTTTAATGGCACCCCCATCTCACATTCCTTTTTTGGTTTTCTTTGTAAGTGGTTAGGTTTAGGATTGGGAGGGGGTCAGGACACCCCCAGCCCAGTGAAGGAAGCCCCCAGGGAACCCCACGCTACCCAGGCGGGTGGACAGGCGGCACGGGCTGGATAGGGGAGAAATAAGTTGGGAGTCCGGTCCCCGAAGGGGGCCGGGCTCCAATGCACTGGCCATGCCTGCTCCCATCCTGGGCGGCAAGGTCCCCCACGGCTTTTTAGGGTTAGGACATTGGTTATGGCTCCGTCCCCCCTGGGGGGGACCGAAGAATGCACGGTCCTTCCCTCCTGGGCCCCTCCCTCCCCGGTTCCATAAAAACCAGTCCTGGTCTCGAGATTGGGGTCGATAAGTGTCGGGCCGCATACGGGAGCGACCCCTCCTCCCATAGCGGACCTGCTGCCACCCTTCATCAGCCATGATGGAGGGCCAAGTAAAGTTTTTTCAATATTTTTTTGTTGTTTTTTTGTGTTTTTTTTAATGTTTTTTAAGTTTTTTATTTTTTAGGAAAATCAAAAAAGAGAGAATGAAACTCTTAAAAACTAAAAATGCCCTGGAAAGGGTTCAAGAAACTAAAAATGCCCTGAAAAGGGCTCAAAAAAAACTAATCGTGTGCCACTGTGGCGACGTTTCGACCAAATGTGGTCTTCTTCAGGCCTGGGCACACTCAAAACTAACTGAAATACGTCTGCTGCAGAAAAAGCGACTGTCTTCGTCGAAGGGCAGCGAAAGAATGAGCCTGGCCTGCAGGCTCCTCCCTTAAATAAGCTCTGGCTCCAAAAGAAAAAGAAAAAGAAAAAGAAAACCCCACAGTACAAATGATTTTAAACGTTTTTAAACCTTACCCACAGGATTTTAATGAATTAAACCTACACCATATGAACTGATATGAACTAAATGGTGCGCATATATATAAAATAAAATTACTATTTACACACAAGTTTTTAAACTCAATATTTACACATTCATGACAAGTATTTATTTATTTATTTATTTATTGTGTTACATATTTTTTTACATATTTTTTTACCAAGTATTTAACAAAACAGTGGGGATGGGGGAAAGGGGGAGGGGGATGGGACTAGGGTTAGGAATAGGAGTAGGAGTAGGGAAGGGAATTAGGGTTAGGATATAGGACAGGGGTTGGGACGATAGGTTAGGGTTAGGGCTAGGAGTGGGAGGTGGTTAGGGTTAGGGTAAGGAAACAGGATAGGGGATAGGGTTAGGATTAGGAACAAGGGAATGGTTAGGGAGAGGAAAAGTGTTCCGGCCCCTGAAGGGACGCGGAGGTGCACGGTCCTTCCCTTGGGCCCTCCCGCTACTCCACTGCCTGTTACGGCCACCAGGCACAAGACGCCGTCCCCGGTACCGTACAGGGATCCAATCCTGGTCCTCATCCAGGTAGACCATTATTGTCTTGTCTGTGATGAAGCCTTTGTTATCTAATAATAAAGTTTTGTGTGGATGATGCAGCCTTTGGTATTATAATTTAATAAATTTTGTTTGTTTGTTATTTATGAATGTAGGTATGAATGATAATGTATCTAATTTATAGTGCAAAAAAAATAATAATGAGAAAAAAAGAAAGCGTTTGTTTTTTATAAAAAAATAAAGAAAAACTGATTAATTTTTAATAAATTCAAAATAGGCCAAATGGTAGTGTGCCCGGGGCAACGTTTCGACCCCACCGGGTCTTCTTCAGGCCAGGGCACACGCGGTACAAAACGAAAAAGTGGCTGCTGTGAATAATCTGGAGATGTTGCTCCTTTGGCTGTCAGGGCTAGAATGAGGGTGTTCAGCACTCCTCTCCTTATATAGCCTCTGACGAACTAAACTAAAAATGCAGTTTTCAATGAACTGATGTTTTAAAGTTATGCAGCCTTGCCTATAATAATGAAAAAACACAGAAAATGGAAAACATGTACATAGTCAAATAATACAAAATTGTTTTTAACGTATTTTTTAATCCTTTTTAACCACTCTAAATGTTGTAGATAAAACTATGTTTTAAATTGTTTTTAGTATTTTATGAAATGATTTTAAATGTTTTTTTTGTTGTTTTTTTAATGGTTTTTTAATTTTTTTGTTGCTTATTCATTTTTGGTGCTTTTATTTACATTTGTAAACATGACAAAATTGTTTTTAACGTATTATTTAATCCTTTTTAACCACACTAAATGTTGTAGATAAAACTGTGTTTTAAATTGTTTTTAGTATTTTATGAAATGATTTTAAATGTTTTTTTTGTTGTTTTTTAATGGTTTTTTTTTAATTTTTTTGTTGCTTATTCATTTTTAGTGCTCGTATTTACATTTGTAGACATGAAGTTTGCATGTTTTGAAGATAAACAATGCTTCAAACAGGAAAAATTATTTTTAACTATTTACAACCGTATGAAACATTGAAAAGAAATTTTAACTAATGTGAAAAAATTGAAATCAAGATTTTTGATGTTTTTAAAGATATGTGATGCGTTTTTGTGTATTCCTTTGTGTTTTTAAATAGTTTTGCGTGTGGTCTTAATAATGTTAGTAACACAACAAACATGAGGGTTCCCCATGTGAGTGGGGGTTGGGAAATGAAAAGTAAAGACCCCCATGGTTAGGGTTAGGGCTTGTGAATCGGGTTGGGGTTAGAGACAAAAGATCAAAATGGTTAGGGTTAGGGCTTATGACTGGGTCGGGGTTAGAAATAAAAGATCCAAATGGTTAGGTTCAGGGCTTGGGGTCGGGTTGGGGTCCCAATCCAATGAGGGTTAGGGTTAGGAATGAAAACGGGGTTGGGGATCGAACGTCGAGCAACCCGAATAGTTGCTGTCAGTTGTTCTTCATGTTCAATCCCCAAGGTTCCTTTGTGTTCAACCGATGGATCCATTCTCTCTCCCGTTTCTTCCTTTGTCCACCTGTCCAACCTGAATTGTTCTGGATTCCAGCAACCCTCAGACTCTGCCAACCATGAGAAATAAAGTGTTTAACCAAGAGTGTGTGGGTTTCTTTCTTGTGTCTGATGTTGTATCTGTGTTGTGTCATCCTGGTGGAGATCGAGTTCTTTGTTTCGCCAATGTATTGTGTCCCACATTGTGAGCAAAAGATAATATATACACAATTGCAGGTCTGAGGTGTGAAAATTTGTGTAACTTTGTAAATAGTTTTGTTGATCCTGTTCTGTACATACTCCAGTTTTACTAATGTATCCGATAGAATGTTGGTGCTCCGCTTTGGCTGAATAGGTGGCAGTCTTGCCCTGACTAAATAATCCTTCAGGTTCTTGTTCCTGCGGTATGCTGAGATAACTTGGTGGTTATCCAAAAGTCCCGAACTCGCAATGATTTCTCGAAAATTCTTTTTGAATTTGTTGTTGAGCAATCTACTAGCTGAAGAAAAGGTCGTGATGAGTGGGATAAAGTCCTTGTCTGATGCGGGTTTCCGGTTCCGAAAGGTTCTGAGGCAACGTCTCAGAAATGATCGGCAGTAGCCTCTGTTCTTTAATGCGGCGAATAGTGTGTTGACTGCTCCCATGAAATCAGAGTCCTGTGTGCAGATTCGTTGAAATCTAATCAATTGTGACTTAATTAGTCCCTTATAAGTGTGAGTGGGGTGGAAGCTGGTCTTGAACAGCAGTGAATGTGTGTCCGTTTCTTTGAAAAAGACCTTGATGTCTAAACTTTGATCTGTTTGAAACAATTCCCCTTTGTAGACAGTGGTGTCTAAGAAGTCAATAGAATGATGGTCCGATTTGTGTTTGAGTCTAATGGAGGGATCGTGAGTGTCTAATATCTGGATGAATTCCGTAAATTCTTCCTGTGAGTGGGTCCAGATTCCAAATATGTCATCCAAATATCTAACATAAAGGAAGGGTTTTTGGGGACACTTCCCCAGAGCCGCTTCCTCCCACTCCGCCATAAAGATATTGGCGTAGGCGGGGGCAAACTTTTTGCCCATTGCCACCCCTTTGATTTGGAGAAAAAATTGGTTATTAAATTCGAAGTCATTCCTAGTTAAATTAATTTCCAATAGGGCTAACAACTGTCGGTCCGGCCTGTCTTGTTGGGGATACTTCTGAAGTATGTTTTTAACTGCTGTCAATCCGGCTTTTGTGTCTATATTAGTGTAAAGACTGTCTATGTCGATCGTGAAGAACAATGAATTGTGTGGAATTTTTAAATTTTTAATCATGCCAATGAAATGGTAAGTATCCTTCACGTATGATGGGTGTTTAACCGAAAGGGGATTCAGAAAATAATCTATGTATTCTGCCGTTTGATAGGTTTCGCTACCACAATCGGAGACGATCGGTCGTCCGGGAGGTATTCTGAATGGAACTGTCCATTGTTCTGGATTCTTGTGGATCTTTGGGAGCATATAAAACCTCCTAGGTCGGGGTTCCGATTCCCCTTTTAAATATTGTTTCTGTTTCCAATTGATGAATTTGTTTTTATGTAAATCCTCCACAATTTTATATACTTTTGGGACTGTCTGTAAATAAATTGGGTTTTGTAATCTTTTGTAGTATGTTCGGTCCTCCAACTGTCGATTTGCTTCAAATATGTACTGCTCCCTGTCTAAAATGACGACTGCACTGCCTTTATCTGCAGGCTTGATGACTATATGTTTATTTGTTGCCAATTCCCTAAGTGCTTGTTGTTCAGCTTGTGATAAATTTGTTTTTTCTTGTTGTAATCTGAAATGTGTGTTGAATTGTTTTAGATCTTGTTTCAGCAAAAAAATAATTTCTGGGGGCAATTTGTCTAAGGGCGGCACCCAATATGATGTTGGTGTGAACCTAGGTGGGTCTCGATTTCTTCCCTGTTGAAAATATGCTGCCAATTTTAGCCGCCTATGATAATTTTGAATATCCAATAGGATTTGCACCTTTTGCTTTCTATTCAGATCAAGTGTGGGAATGAAGGTCAACCCGCGATTCAGTAGGTCTGCCTGCGGGCCAGTGAGGTTGAAATTGTTAGCTAACACCATCACATTGTTAACCAACTGGGGTCTAATCCCACTATGCCCCTCCTCTGGAAGGCTTATGGGGCTTCCAAGTTTAAATAGGCGACCCAATGCTGCAACATTGCTCTAGCCGTTCCCCTGGTCCAATGCACGTAATCCGACTCCGTGTGGAATGCTGAGTTCTGTAGTGCTGGGATAAACGGCTGGTTCCTGATAAGGTGGGCATTCAACATCCGCAAAGTGCTCCGTTCCATCAGGGGGAGGCCCGGAGAGTAGTTGATTACAGGAATCCAAATCTCTGCGTACGGGAAGTACTTTTTGGCAGCTCTGAATGCCCCCTGCATCTGTTTAATTGCCGTCTCTTTGGCCCTTTGTCCCCTGCAGTTGATGCCGAAGGCCAGTACCAATTTCTCCACAGTCAATTGGCTTGTGGATTTGGCCATCAATGCCTGTGCATGACGAAAGTTGGCCCCTGGGAAACTATCAATCTGCAGGTCCGGGATAGAGTATCCCGGGAACCTGGCAAGATTGGAGTCACCCACGATCAGCCACTTCTTTCGCACACTCAGGCCCCAGTCAATCATTTTGCGTTCTGTTCTTACGTGTCTGGTGACTCTGCAGATCTGCGGTCTTGGGGTGGAGGTCTGAAGGTTTGGTGACCCTTGACTGGGGGAAACTGCTCCCATTACATTTACCTGCAGTGTATCCAGTACTGCTTGTGAGGATTGCTCCATTGAGGTACTGGATGCGGGGAGTGGAACCAAAATTTCACTCGTTCCCACATCCTGTCCTGCTTCCTCATCAAGTGTGGGACTACCATGAATGCTAGGTGAGGCCCCTTGTCCCACCTGTTGGGGGGTACTGTGTCCAAAATCCTCTATCTGGAGGAGGCCACTGTCCTGTGAGACCACGCATGCATTCCTTCTGCGTGGTGGTCTTTGTTCAAGAGATTGTACAGGAGGTGGGGGGTGGGAAGCAGGTGCAGCATGCACCATAACCTGCTCCGTCATCGTAGCAACTGTGTGTGCTACAGTGCGTTGAAGTGGGGCTTCCGCATGTACAGTGTCTGTGGTTTCTGTTGTGGATGTCTGTTGCTGTGCATCACGTGTGTGTGTTGTTGTGCGATCCCTGTCATTGGACCCCTCTGTAGGAGCTTGCCTGTCATGTTGTGTTTGTTGATCAATGTTCTTGTTTGTCCTTGCAGTAATCAAGGCTTCCGCATGATCTAGAACGTCCTGGGATACGCGGGGCAAATTGCGGCGAGCCCACCGTTTGGACACCTCAAACGCATCTCTCCAATCTGGGACCAAGTCTCCCTCTAAGTCTTCCAAAAGGGACTCGAGACTTGTGAGGTAGTGGTCCTCAAGCAAAAGCAATGTCGTGTAGCCCCAATTCTTTGCATTCCCCTGTATAAGATCAAGTGTCTTAGAAGTAGGGGACGCGGGCTTGATCATTGAGCCCAAGATCTCAACCATCCGGGAGATCATGCTAGGGTGGGGTTTCCCTGGTTTAGGGGCCACATTTTGTAGGTGATGAACCATTTTAATCACCATGTGCATCTTTCGCACAAGTTTTCCAAATGCTGGGGGAGCCGGTTGCTGTCTCCCATAACCAGCTGTTCTGGGTTGCCACCGCCCAAACCTAGTGGCAGAGCCCCTGTCAAATCCCCGTGTGACTGCTGCATAAGACCGAGACTGCGGTCCATAGTAGCGGTTCGGACCAAAGGGAGGCACTGGCCGGTTAGGGAGAGGAAAAGTGTTCCGGCCCCTGAAGGGACGCGGAGGTGCACGGTCCTTCCCTTGGGCCCTCCCGCTACTCCACTGCCTGTTACGGCCACCAGGCACAAGACGCCGTCCCCGGTACCGTACAGGGATCCAATCCTGGTCCTCATCCAGGTAGACCATTATTGTCTTGTCTGTGATGAAGCCTTTGTTATCTAATAATAAAGTTTTGTGTGGATGATGCAGCCTTTGGTATTATAATTTAATAAATTTTGTTTGTTTGTTATTTATGAATGTAGGTATGAATGATAATGTATCTAATTTATAGTGCAAAAAAAATAATAATGAGAAAAAAAGAAAGCGTTTGTTTTTTATAAAAAAATAAAGAAAAACTGATTAATTTTTAATAAATTCAAAATAGGCCAAATGGTAGTGTGCCCGGGGCAACGTTTCGACCCCACCGGGTCTTCTTCAGGCCAGGGCACACGCGGTACAAAACGAAAAAGTGGCTGCTGTGAATAATCTGGAGATGTTGCTCCTTTGGCTGTCAGGGCTAGAATGAGGGTGTTCAGCACTCCTCTCCTTATATAGCCTCTGACGAACTAAACTAAAAATGCAGTTTTCAATGAACTGATGTTTTAAAGTTATGCAGCCTTGCCTATAATAATGAAAAAACACAGAAAATGGAAAACATGTACATAGTCAAATAATACAAAATTGTTTTTAACGTATTTTTTAATCCTTTTTAACCACTCTAAATGTTGTAGATAAAACTATGTTTTAAATTGTTTTTAGTATTTTATGAAATGATTTTAAATGTTTTTTTTGTTGTTTTTTTAATGGTTTTTTAATTTTTTTGTTGCTTATTCATTTTTGGTGCTTTTATTTACATTTGTAAACATGACAAAATTGTTTTTAACGTATTATTTAATCCTTTTTAACCACACTAAATGTTGTAGATAAAACTGTGTTTTAAATTGTTTTTAGTATTTTATGAAATGATTTTAAATGTTTTTTTTGTTGTTTTTTAATGGTTTTTTTTTTAATTTTTTTGTTGCTTATTCATTTTTAGTGCTCGTATTTACATTTGTAGACATGAAGTTTGCATGTTTTGAAGATAAACAATGCTTCAAACAGGAAAAATTATTTTTAACTATTTACAACCGTATGAAACATTGAAAAGAAATTTTAACTAATGTGAAAAAATTGAAATCAAGATTTTTGATGTTTTTAAAGATATGTGATGCGTTTTTGTGTATTCCTTTGTGTTTTTAAATAGTTTTGCGTGTGGTCTTAATAATGTTAGTAACACAACAAACATGAGGGTTCCCCATGTGAGTGGGGGTTGGGAAATGAAAAGTAAAGACCCCCATGGTTAGGGTTAGGGCTTGTGAATCGGGTTGGGGTTAGAGACAAAAGATCAAAATGGTTAGGGTTAGGGCTTATGACTGGGTCGGGGTTAGAAATAAAAGATCCAAATGGTTAGGTTCAGGGCTTGGGGTCGGGTTGGGGTCCCAATCCAATGAGGGTTAGGGTTAGGAATGAAAACGGGGTTGGGGATCGAACGTCGAGCAACCCGAATAGTTGCTGTCAGTTGTTCTTCATGTTCAATCCCCAAGGTTCCTTTGTGTTCAACCGATGGATCCATTCTCTCTCCCGTTTCTTCCTTTGTCCACCTGTCCAACCTGAATTGTTCTGGATTCCAGCAACCCTCAGACTCTGCCAACCATGAGAAATAAAGTGTTTAACCAAGAGTGTGTGGGTTTCTTTCTTGTGTCTGATGTTGTATCTGTGTTGTGTCATCCTGGTGGAGATCGAGTTCTTTGTTTCGCCAATGTATTGTGTCCCACATTGTGAGCAAAAGATAATATATACACAATTGCAGGTCTGAGGTGTGAAAATTTGTGTAACTTTGTAAATAGTTTTGTTGATCCTGTTCTGTACATACTCCAGTTTTACTAATGTATCCGATAGAATGTTGGTGCTCCGCTTTGGCTGAATAGGTGGCAGTCTTGCCCTGACTAAATAATCCTTCAGGTTCTTGTTCCTGCGGTATGCTGAGATAACTTGGTGGTTATCCAAAAGTCCCGAACTCGCAATGATTTCTCGAAAATTCTTTTTGAATTTGTTGTTGAGCAATCTACTAGCTGAAGAAAAGGTCGTGATGAGTGGGATAAAGTCCTTGTCTGATGCGGGTTTCCGGTTCCGAAAGGTTCTGAGGCAACGTCTCAGAAATGATCGGCAGTAGCCTCTGTTCTTTAATGCGGCGAATAGTGTGTTGACTGCTCCCATGAAATCAGAGTCCTGTGTGCAGATTCGTTGAAATCTAATCAATTGTGACTTAATTAGTCCCTTATAAGTGTGAGTGGGGTGGAAGCTGGTCTTGAACAGCAGTGAATGTGTGTCCGTTTCTTTGAAAAAGACCTTGATGTCTAAACTTTGATCTGTTTGAAACAATTCCCCTTTGTAGACAGTGGTGTCTAAGAAGTCAATAGAATGATGGTCCGATTTGTGTTTGAGTCTAATGGAGGGATCGTGAGTGTCTAATATCTGGATGAATTCCGTAAATTCTTCCTGTGAGTGGGTCCAGATTCCAAATATGTCATCCAAATATCTAACATAAAGGAAGGGTTTTTGGGGACACTTCCCCAGAGCCGCTTCCTCCCACTCCGCCATAAAGATATTGGCGTAGGCGGGGGCAAACTTTTTGCCCATTGCCACCCCTTTGATTTGGAGAAAAAATTGGTTATTAAATTCGAAGTCATTCCTAGTTAAATTAATTTCCAATAGGGCTAACAACTGTCGGTCCGGCCTGTCTTGTTGGGGATACTTCTGAAGTATGTTTTTAACTGCTGTCAATCCGGCTTTTGTGTCTATATTAGTGTAAAGACTGTCTATGTCGATCGTGAAGAACAATGAATTGTGTGGAATTTTTAAATTTTTAATCATGCCAATGAAATGGTAAGTATCCTTCACGTATGATGGGTGTTTAACCGAAAGGGGATTCAGAAAATAATCTATGTATTCTGCCGTTTGATAGGTTTCGCTACCACAATCGGAGACGATCGGTCGTCCGGGAGGTATTCTGAATGGAAGGGTTAGGTTAGGGGAAATTGAAACTCCTCCCTCGTTTAAGAGGGCAGGAGTATGTGCACGCTCCGCACCATGACCCTTCCCGAGACCCGTTACGTTGTCGCCACCCCATCTACCGTATCCGGCAGTCCCCAGGTCCGAATTGAGGTAAGTACCGTCCTTTTCTTTTTTAGGTTCAGGTAAGTACCAAATTATATTTAATTTTGCCAAATTTGTGTTTTATTTGTCCTGTTATTTAGGTTTTTAACTGTTTTTTAATAAAATTTGTCTTTGCTCAATGAATTTAGTCTCTGTGTCGTTTTTATTTCCAATTTTTAGGTTTTTAAACTTCTTTTATCCATAAATTATCCAATGTTTAGGTTATAAATTTAGGATGTTCCAATTTTTAGGATTCAATTTGTAGGCCAGTAAATCAATATTTAAATGAAAAAACATCAAAAGAAATCCCCCCCGAAAATAACAAACTAAAATAACAAACTAAAACAACAAACAAAAACACTTTTTAGTGCTGACGCATGGCTGTAGCTACGTTTCGGCTGGATTGTGCCTTCTTCAGGCTGTGCACATGCGTCGCTGGCCAAATTAAAATGAAGAGACTCTTCTCTGCCCCTCCTTTTATATGTGCTGTGGCTCCTCCCTCCAGCAGCCGCTGAAAGTACCGGATGTACGTCACTTTGCTTTTTTCTGTTTTTGTGTTTTTCTCTTTTTCTTTTTCTGATTTTTCCTTTTTCTTTTTTCTTGCTGCTTGCTTTTACTTAATTCTTTCCTTCTCTCCTTTCCTACCTTTTCTTTGCCTTCTTCCCTTTGTCTCCTAATCCCTGAATCCCTTCCTTTTGCCTTAAAGTCCCTCCTTACTCTTCTCCCCTCCATTGACTTTCCCTTGACAGTCCCTGTTTTCTGGCCTATATTTGTCTTTGCTTTGGCTTTATTTCTGTGACTCTGTGGCCCATCTATAATTTTCCCTCTCTTGGGGTATTATCATCCGCAACTGGGGATGTTTTCTAATTTTCCCTCTCTTGGGTTTCTATTTTCCCTCTCTTGGGGTATCATCATCCGCAACTGGGGATGGAATTGGGGTACCTGCACAAAGGGGTCAGCATTGGGGTTGGGGTTAAGGTCAGGGCTTAGGCTGGGGATGGGACTAAAGATAGGGCATTAGTCATGGGGCTTGGTTAAGGTTAGGGTAAGGATGTGGGATGGGGATAGACTAGGCCAACTCGGCATTGGGGATCAAATTTGGGGTCCAAATTGGGGGTCAGAGGAATTCAATTAGGCATCCTGAGCGAGATGCAGAATAGAGGTAAGGGGTAACCGGATAAGGAATGGAAATGGCTTCGGCAACGGGCCCCAGTCAATCTGGGAAACCCAGCGGGTCCATGGCAGGACCTGGCGGGTAAGGTTAGGGGAAATTGAAACTCCTCCCTCGTTTAAGAGGGCAGGAGTATGTGCACGCTCCGCACCATGACCCTTCCCGAGACCCGTTACGTTGTCGCCACCCCATCTACCGTATCCGGCAGTCCCCAGGTCCGAATTGAGGTAAGTACCGTCCTTTTCTTTTTTAGGTTCAGGTAAGTACCAAATTATATTTAATTTTGCCAAATTTGTGTTTTATTTGTCCTGTTATTTAGGTTTTTAACTGTTTTTTAATAAAATTTGTCTTTGCTCAATGAATTTAGTCTCTGTGTCGTTTTTATTTCCAATTTTTAGGTTTTTAAACTTCTTTTATCCATAAATTATCCAATGTTTAGGTTATAAATTTAGGATGTTCCAATTTTTAGGATTCAATTTGTAGGCCAGTAAATCAATATTTAAATGAAAAAACATCAAAAGAAATCCCCCCCGAAAATAACAAACTAAAATAACAAACTAAAACAACAAACAAAAACACTTTTTAGTGCTGACGCATGGCTGTAGCTACGTTTCGGCTGGATTGTGCCTTCTTCAGGCTGTGCACATGCGTCGCTGGCCAAATTAAAATGAAGAGACTCTTCTCTGCCCCTCCTTTTATATGTGCTGTGGCTCCTCCCTCCAGCAGCCGCTGAAAGTACCGGATGTACGTCACTTTGCTTTTTTCTGTTTTTGTGTTTTTCTCTTTTTCTTTTTCTGATTTTTCCTTTTTCTTTTTTCTTGCTGCTTGCTTTTACTTAATTCTTTCCTTCTCTCCTTTCCTACCTTTTCTTTGCCTTCTTCCCTTTGTCTCCTAATCCCTGAATCCCTTCCTTTTGCCTTAAAGTCCCTCCTTACTCTTCTCCCCTCCATTGACTTTCCCTTGACAGTCCCTGTTTTCTGGCCTATATTTGTCTTTGCTTTGGCTTTATTTCTGTGACTCTGTGGCCCATCTATAATTTTCCCTCTCTTGGGGTATTATCATCCGCAACTGGGGATGTTTTCTAATTTTCCCTCTCTTGGGTTTCTATTTTCCCTCTCTTGGGGTATCATCATCCGCAACTGGGGATGGAATTGGGGTACCTGCACAAAGGGGTCAGCATTGGGGTTGGGGTTAAGGTCAGGGCTTAGGCTGGGGATGGGACTAAAGATAGGGCATTAGTCATGGGGCTTGGTTAAGGTTAGGGTAAGGATGTGGGATGGGGATAGACTAGGCCAACTCGGCATTGGGGATCAAATTTGGGGTCCAAATTGGGGGTCAGAGGAATTCAATTAGGCATCCTGAGCGAGATGCAGAATAGAGGTAAGGGGTAACCGGATAAGGAATGGAAATGGCTTCGGCAACGGGCCCCAGTCAATCTGGGAAACCCAGCGGGTCCATGGCAGGACCTGGCGGGTAAGGTTAGGGGAAATTGAAACTCCTCCCTCGTTTAAGAGGGCAGGAGTATGTGCACGCTCCGCACCATGACCCTTCCCGAGACCCGTTACGTTGTCGCCACCCCATCTACCGTATCCGGCAGTCCCCAGGTCCGAATTGAGGTAAGTACCGTCCTTTTCTTTTTTAGGTTCAGGTAAGTACCAAATTATATTTAATTTTGCCAAATTTGTGTTTTATTTGTCCTGTTATTTAGGTTTTTAACTGTTTTTTAATAAAATTTGTCTTTGCTCAATGAATTTAGTCTCTGTGTCGTTTTTATTTCCAATTTTTAGGTTTTTAAACTTCTTTTATCCATAAATTATCCAATGTTTAGGTTATAAATTTAGGATGTTCCAATTTTTAGGATTCAATTTGTAGGCCAGTAAATCAATATTTAAATGAAAAAACATCAAAAGAAATCCCCCCCGAAAATAACAAACTAAAATAACAAACTAAAACAACAAACAAAAACACTTTTTAGTGCTGACGCATGGCTGTAGCTACGTTTCGGCTGGATTGTGCCTTCTTCAGGCTGTGCACATGCGTCGCTGGCCAAATTAAAATGAAGAGACTCTTCTCTGCCCCTCCTTTTATATGTGCTGTGGCTCCTCCCTCCAGCAGCCGCTGAAAGTACCGGATGTACGTCACTTTGCTTTTTTCTGTTTTTGTGTTTTTCTCTTTTTCTTTTTCTGATTTTTCCTTTTTCTTTTTTCTTGCTGCTTGCTTTTACTTAATTCTTTCCTTCTCTCCTTTCCTACCTTTTCTTTGCCTTCTTCCCTTTGTCTCCTAATCCCTGAATCCCTTCCTTTTGCCTTAAAGTCCCTCCTTACTCTTCTCCCCTCCATTGACTTTCCCTTGACAGTCCCTGTTTTCTGGCCTATATTTGTCTTTGCTTTGGCTTTATTTCTGTGACTCTGTGGCCCATCTATAATTTTCCCTCTCTTGGGGTATTATCATCCGCAACTGGGGATGTTTTCTAATTTTCCCTCTCTTGGGTTTCTATTTTCCCTCTCTTGGGGTATCATCATCCGCAACTGGGGATGGAATTGGGGTACCTGCACAAAGGGGTCAGCATTGGGGTTGGGGTTAAGGTCAGGGCTTAGGCTGGGGATGGGACTAAAGATAGGGCATTAGTCATGGGGCTTGGTTAAGGTTAGGGTAAGGATGTGGGATGGGGATAGACTAGGCCAACTCGGCATTGGGGATCAAATTTGGGGTCCAAATTGGGGGTCAGAGGAATTCAATTAGGCATCCTGAGCGAGATGCAGAATAGAGGTAAGGGGTAACCGGATAAGGAATGGAAATGGCTTCGGCAACGGGCCCCAGTCAATCTGGGAAACCCAGCGGGTCCATGGCAGGACCTGGCGGGTAAGGTTAGGGGAAATTGAAACTCCTCCCTCGTTTAAGAGGGCAGGAGTATGTGCACGCTCCGCACCATGACCCTTCCCGAGACCCGTTACGTTGTCGCCACCCCATCTACCGTATCCGGCAGTCCCCAGGTCCGAATTGAGGTAAGTACCGTCCTTTTCTTTTTTAGGTTCAGGTAAGTACCAAATTATATTTAATTTTGCCAAATTTGTGTTTTATTTGTCCTGTTATTTAGGTTTTTTAACTGTTTTTTAATAAAATTTGTCTTTGCTCAATGAATTTAGTCTCTGTGTCGTTTTTATTTCCAATTTTTAGGTTTTTAAACTTCTTTTATCCATAAATTATCCAATGTTTAGGTTATAAATTTAGGATGTTCCAATTTTTAGGATTCAATTTGTAGGCCAGTAAATCAATATTTAAATGAAAAAACATCAAAAGAAATCCCCCCCGAAAATAACAAACTAAAATAACAAACTAAAACAACAAACAAAAACACTTTTTAGTGCTGACGCATGGCTGTAGCTACGTTTCGGCTGGATTGTGCCTTCTTCAGGCTGTGCACATGCGTCGCTGGCCAAATTAAAATGAAGAGACTCTTCTCTGCCCCTCCTTTTATATGTGCTGTGGCTCCTCCCTCCAGCAGCCGCTGAAAGTACCGGATGTACGTCACTTTGCTTTTTTCTGTTTTTGTGTTTTTCTCTTTTTCTTTTTCTGATTTTTCCTTTTTCTTTTTTCTTGCTGCTTGCTTTTACTTAATTCTTTCCTTCTCTCCTTTCCTACCTTTTCTTTGCCTTCTTCCCTTTGTCTCCTAATCCCTGAATCCCTTCCTTTTGCCTTAAAGTCCCTCCTTACTCTTCTCCCCTCCATTGACTTTCCCTTGACAGTCCCTGTTTTCTGGCCTATATTTGTCTTTGCTTTGGCTTTATTTCTGTGACTCTGTGGCCCATCTATAATTTTCCCTCTCTTGGGGTATTATCATCCGCAACTGGGGATGTTTTCTAATTTTCCCTCTCTTGGGTTTCTATTTTCCCTCTCTTGGGGTATCATCATCCGCAACTGGGGATGGAATTGGGGTACCTGCACAAAGGGGTCAGCATTGGGGTTGGGGTTAAGGTCAGGGCTTAGGCTGGGGATGGGACTAAAGATAGGGCATTAGTCATGGGGCTTGGTTAAGGTTAGGGTAAGGATGTGGGATGGGGATAGACTAGGCCAACTCGGCATTGGGGATCAAATTTGGGGTCCAAATTGGGGGTCAGAGGAATTCAATTAGGCATCCTGAGCGAGATGCAGAATAGAGGTAAGGGGTAACCGGATAAGGAATGGAAATGGCTTCGGCAACGGGCCCCAGTCAATCTGGGAAACCCAGCGGGTCCATGGCAGGACCTGGCGGGTAAGGTTAGGGGAAATTGAAACTCCTCCCTCGTTTAAGAGGGCAGGAGTATGTGCACGCTCCGCACCATGACCCTTCCCGAGACCCGTTACGTTGTCGCCACCCCATCTACCGTATCCGGCAGTCCCCAGGTCCGAATTGAGGTAAGTACCGTCCTTTTCTTTTTTAGGTTCAGGTAAGTACCAAATTATATTTAATTTTGCCAAATTTGTGTTTTATTTGTCCTGTTATTTAGGTTTTTAACTGTTTTTTAATAAAATTTGTCTTTGCTCAATGAATTTAGTCTCTGTGTCGTTTTTATTTCCAATTTTTAGGTTTTTAAACTTCTTTTATCCATAAATTATCCAATGTTTAGGTTATAAATTTAGGATGTTCCAATTTTTAGGATTCAATTTGTAGGCCAGTAAATCAATATTTAAATGAAAAAACATCAAAAGAAATCCCCCCCGAAAATAACAAACTAAAATAACAAACTAAAACAACAAACAAAAACACTTTTTAGTGCTGACGCATGGCTGTAGCTACGTTTCGGCTGGATTGTGCCTTCTTCAGGCTGTGCACATGCGTCGCTGGCCAAATTAAAATGAAGAGACTCTTCTCTGCCCCTCCTTTTATATGTGCTGTGGCTCCTCCCTCCAGCAGCCGCTGAAAGTACCGGATGTACGTCACTTTGCTTTTTTCTGTTTTTGTGTTTTTCTCTTTTTCTTTTTCTGATTTTTCCTTTTTCTTTTTTCTTGCTGCTTGCTTTTACTTAATTCTTTCCTTCTCTCCTTTCCTACCTTTTCTTTGCCTTCTTCCCTTTGTCTCCTAATCCCTGAATCCCTTCCTTTTGCCTTAAAGTCCCTCCTTACTCTTCTCCCCTCCATTGACTTTCCCTTGACAGTCCCTGTTTTCTGGCCTATATTTGTCTTTGCTTTGGCTTTATTTCTGTGACTCTGTGGCCCATCTATAATTTTCCCTCTCTTGGGGTATTATCATCCGCAACTGGGGATGTTTTCTAATTTTCCCTCTCTTGGGTTTCTATTTTCCCTCTCTTGGGGTATCATCATCCGCAACTGGGGATGGAATTGGGGTACCTGCACAAAGGGGTCAGCATTGGGGTTGGGGTTAAGGTCAGGGCTTAGGCTGGGGATGGGACTAAAGATAGGGCATTAGTCATGGGGCTTGGTTAAGGTTAGGGTAAGGATGTGGGATGGGGATAGACTAGGCCAACTCGGCATTGGGGATCAAATTTGGGGTCCAAATTGGGGGTCAGAGGAATTCAATTAGGCATCCTGAGCGAGATGCAGAATAGAGGTAAGGGGTAACCGGATAAGGAATGGAAATGGCTTCGGCAACGGGCCCCAGTCAATCTGGGAAACCCAGCGGGTCCATGGCAGGACCTGGCGGGTAAGGTTAGGGGAAATTGAAACTCCTCCCTCGTTTAAGAGGGCAGGAGTATGTGCACGCTCCGCACCATGACCCTTCCCGAGACCCGTTACGTTGTCGCCACCCCATCTACCGTATCCGGCAGTCCCCAGGTCCGAATTGAGGTAAGTACCGTCCTTTTCTTTTTTAGGTTCAGGTAAGTACCAAATTATATTTAATTTTGCCAAATTTGTGTTTTATTTGTCCTGTTATTTAGGTTTTTAACTGTTTTTTAATAAAATTTGTCTTTGCTCAATGAATTTAGTCTCTGTGTCGTTTTTATTTCCAATTTTTAGGTTTTTAAACTTCTTTTATCCATAAATTATCCAATGTTTAGGTTATAAATTTAGGATGTTCCAATTTTTAGGATTCAATTTGTAGGCCAGTAAATCAATATTTAAATGAAAAAACATCAAAAGAAATCCCCCCCGAAAATAACAAACTAAAATAACAAACTAAAACAACAAACAAAAACACTTTTTAGTGCTGACGCATGGCTGTAGCTACGTTTCGGCTGGATTGTGCCTTCTTCAGGCTGTGCACATGCGTCGCTGGCCAAATTAAAATGAAGAGACTCTTCTCTGCCCCTCCTTTTATATGTGCTGTGGCTCCTCCCTCCAGCAGCCGCTGAAAGTACCGGATGTACGTCACTTTGCTTTTTTCTGTTTTTGTGTTTTTCTCTTTTTCTTTTTCTGATTTTTCCTTTTTCTTTTTTCTTGCTGCTTGCTTTTACTTAATTCTTTCCTTCTCTCCTTTCCTACCTTTTCTTTGCCTTCTTCCCTTTGTCTCCTAATCCCTGAATCCCTTCCTTTTGCCTTAAAGTCCCTCCTTACTCTTCTCCCCTCCATTGACTTTCCCTTGACAGTCCCTGTTTTCTGGCCTATATTTGTCTTTGCTTTGGCTTTATTTCTGTGACTCTGTGGCCCATCTATAATTTTCCCTCTCTTGGGGTATTATCATCCGCAACTGGGGATGTTTTCTAATTTTCCCTCTCTTGGGTTTCTATTTTCCCTCTCTTGGGGTATCATCATCCGCAACTGGGGATGGAATTGGGGTACCTGCACAAAGGGGTCAGCATTGGGGTTGGGGTTAAGGTCAGGGCTTAGGCTGGGGATGGGACTAAAGATAGGGCATTAGTCATGGGGCTTGGTTAAGGTTAGGGTAAGGATGTGGGATGGGGATAGACTAGGCCAACTCGGCATTGGGGATCAAATTTGGGGTCCAAATTGGGGGTCAGAGGAATTCAATTAGGCATCCTGAGCGAGATGCAGAATAGAGGTAAGGGGTAACCGGATAAGGAATGGAAATGGCTTCGGCAACGGGCCCCAGTCAATCTGGGAAACCCAGCGGGTCCATGGCAGGACCTGGCGGGTAAGGTTAGGGGAAATTGAAACTCCTCCCTCGTTTAAGAGGGCAGGAGTATGTGCACGCTCCGCACCATGACCCTTCCCGAGACCCGTTACGTTGTCGCCACCCCATCTACCGTATCCGGCAGTCCCCAGGTCCGAATTGAGGTAAGTACCGTCCTTTTCTTTTTTAGGTTCAGGTAAGTACCAAATTATATTTAATTTTGCCAAATTTGTGTTTTATTTGTCCTGTTATTTAGGTTTTTAACTGTTTTTTAATAAAATTTGTCTTTGCTCAATGAATTTAGTCTCTGTGTCGTTTTTATTTCCAATTTTTAGGTTTTTAAACTTCTTTTATCCATAAATTATCCAATGTTTAGGTTATAAATTTAGGATGTTCCAATTTTTAGGATTCAATTTGTAGGCCAGTAAATCAATATTTAAATGAAAAAACATCAAAAGAAATCCCCCCCGAAAATAACAAACTAAAATAACAAACTAAAACAACAAACAAAAACACTTTTTAGTGCTGACGCATGGCTGTAGCTACGTTTCGGCTGGATTGTGCCTTCTTCAGGCTGTGCACATGCGTCGCTGGCCAAATTAAAATGAAGAGACTCTTCTCTGCCCCTCCTTTTATATGTGCTGTGGCTCCTCCCTCCAGCAGCCGCTGAAAGTACCGGATGTACGTCACTTTGCTTTTTTCTGTTTTTGTGTTTTTCTCTTTTTCTTTTTCTGATTTTTCCTTTTTCTTTTTTCTTGCTGCTTGCTTTTACTTAATTCTTTCCTTCTCTCCTTTCCTACCTTTTCTTTGCCTTCTTCCCTTTGTCTCCTAATCCCTGAATCCCTTCCTTTTGCCTTAAAGTCCCTCCTTACTCTTCTCCCCTCCATTGACTTTCCCTTGACAGTCCCTGTTTTCTGGCCTATATTTGTCTTTGCTTTGGCTTTATTTCTGTGACTCTGTGGCCCATCTATAATTTTCCCTCTCTTGGGGTATTATCATCCGCAACTGGGGATGTTTTCTAATTTTCCCTCTCTTGGGTTTCTATTTTCCCTCTCTTGGGGTATCATCATCCGCAACTGGGGATGGAATTGGGGTACCTGCACAAAGGGGTCAGCATTGGGGTTGGGGTTAAGGTCAGGGCTTAGGCTGGGGATGGGACTAAAGATAGGGCATTAGTCATGGGGCTTGGTTAAGGTTAGGGTAAGGATGTGGGATGGGGATAGACTAGGCCAACTCGGCATTGGGGATCAAATTTGGGGTCCAAATTGGGGGTCAGAGGAATTCAATTAGGCATCCTGAGCGAGATGCAGAATAGAGGTAAGGGGTAACCGGATAAGGAATGGAAATGGCTTCGGCAACGGGCCCCAGTCAATCTGGGAAACCCAGCGGGTCCATGGCAGGACCTGGCGGGTAAGGTTAGGGGAAATTGAAACTCCTCCCTCGTTTAAGAGGGCAGGAGTATGTGCACGCTCCGCACCATGACCCTTCCCGAGACCCGTTACGTTGTCGCCACCCCATCTACCGTATCCGGCAGTCCCCAGGTCCGAATTGAGGTAAGTACCGTCCTTTTCTTTTTTAGGTTCAGGTAAGTACCAAATTATATTTAATTTTGCCAAATTTGTGTTTTATTTGTCCTGTTATTTAGGTTTTTAACTGTTTTTTAATAAAATTTGTCTTTGCTCAATGAATTTAGTCTCTGTGTCGTTTTTATTTCCAATTTTTAGGTTTTTAAACTTCTTTTATCCATAAATTATCCAATGTTTAGGTTATAAATTTAGGATGTTCCAATTTTTAGGATTCAATTTGTAGGCCAGTAAATCAATATTTAAATGAAAAAACATCAAAAGAAATCCCCCCCGAAAATAACAAACTAAAATAACAAACTAAAACAACAAACAAAAACACTTTTTAGTGCTGACGCATGGCTGTAGCTACGTTTCGGCTGGATTGTGCCTTCTTCAGGCTGTGCACATGCGTCGCTGGCCAAATTAAAATGAAGAGACTCTTCTCTGCCCCTCCTTTTATATGTGCTGTGGCTCCTCCCTCCAGCAGCCGCTGAAAGTACCGGATGTACGTCACTTTGCTTTTTTCTGTTTTTGTGTTTTTCTCTTTTTCTTTTTCTGATTTTTCCTTTTTCTTTTTTCTTGCTGCTTGCTTTTACTTAATTCTTTCCTTCTCTCCTTTCCTACCTTTTCTTTGCCTTCTTCCCTTTGTCTCCTAATCCCTGAATCCCTTCCTTTTGCCTTAAAGTCCCTCCTTACTCTTCTCCCCTCCATTGACTTTCCCTTGACAGTCCCTGTTTTCTGGCCTATATTTGTCTTTGCTTTGGCTTTATTTCTGTGACTCTGTGGCCCATCTATAATTTTCCCTCTCTTGGGGTATTATCATCCGCAACTGGGGATGTTTTCTAATTTTCCCTCTCTTGGGTTTCTATTTTCCCTCTCTTGGGGTATCATCATCCGCAACTGGGGATGGAATTGGGGTACCTGCACAAAGGGGTCAGCATTGGGGTTGGGGTTAAGGTCAGGGCTTAGGCTGGGGATGGGACTAAAGATAGGGCATTAGTCATGGGGCTTGGTTAAGGTTAGGGTAAGGATGTGGGATGGGGATAGACTAGGCCAACTCGGCATTGGGGATCAAATTTGGGGTCCAAATTGGGGGTCAGAGGAATTCAATTAGGCATCCTGAGCGAGATGCAGAATAGAGGTAAGGGGTAACCGGATAAGGAATGGAAATGGCTTCGGCAACGGGCCCCAGTCAATCTGGGAAACCCAGCGGGTCCATGGCAGGACCTGGCGGGTAAGGTTAGGGGAAATTGAAACTCCTCCCTCGTTTAAGAGGGCAGGAGTATGTGCACGCTCCGCACCATGACCCTTCCCGAGACCCGTTACGTTGTCGCCACCCCATCTACCGTATCCGGCAGTCCCCAGGTCCGAATTGAGGTAAGTACCGTCCTTTTCTTTTTTAGGTTCAGGTAAGTACCAAATTATATTTAATTTTGCCAAATTTGTGTTTTATTTGTCCTGTTATTTAGGTTTTTAACTGTTTTTTAATAAAATTTGTCTTTGCTCAATGAATTTAGTCTCTGTGTCGTTTTTATTTCCAATTTTTAGGTTTTTAAACTTCTTTTATCCATAAATTATCCAATGTTTAGGTTATAAATTTAGGATGTTCCAATTTTTAGGATTCAATTTGTAGGCCAGTAAATCAATATTTAAATGAAAAAACATCAAAAGAAATCCCCCCCGAAAATAACAAACTAAAATAACAAACTAAAACAACAAACAAAAACACTTTTTAGTGCTGACGCATGGCTGTAGCTACGTTTCGGCTGGATTGTGCCTTCTTCAGGCTGTGCACATGCGTCGCTGGCCAAATTAAAATGAAGAGACTCTTCTCTGCCCCTCCTTTTATATGTGCTGTGGCTCCTCCCTCCAGCAGCCGCTGAAAGTACCGGATGTACGTCACTTTGCTTTTTTCTGTTTTTGTGTTTTTCTCTTTTTCTTTTTCTGATTTTTCCTTTTTCTTTTTTCTTGCTGCTTGCTTTTACTTAATTCTTTCCTTCTCTCCTTTCCTACCTTTTCTTTGCCTTCTTCCCTTTGTCTCCTAATCCCTGAATCCCTTCCTTTTGCCTTAAAGTCCCTCCTTACTCTTCTCCCCTCCATTGACTTTCCCTTGACAGTCCCTGTTTTCTGGCCTATATTTGTCTTTGCTTTGGCTTTATTTCTGTGACTCTGTGGCCCATCTATAATTTTCCCTCTCTTGGGGTATTATCATCCGCAACTGGGGATGTTTTCTAATTTTCCCTCTCTTGGGTTTCTATTTTCCCTCTCTTGGGGTATCATCATCCGCAACTGGGGATGGAATTGGGGTACCTGCACAAAGGGGTCAGCATTGGGGTTGGGGTTAAGGTCAGGGCTTAGGCTGGGGATGGGACTAAAGATAGGGCATTAGTCATGGGGCTTGGTTAAGGTTAGGGTAAGGATGTGGGATGGGGATAGACTAGGCCAACTCGGCATTGGGGATCAAATTTGGGGTCCAAATTGGGGGTCAGAGGAATTCAATTAGGCATCCTGAGCGAGATGCAGAATAGAGGTAAGGGGTAACCGGATAAGGAATGGAAATGGCTTCGGCAACGGGCCCCAGTCAATCTGGGAAACCCAGCGGGTCCATGGCAGGACCTGGCGGGTAAGGTTAGGGGAAATTGAAACTCCTCCCTCGTTTAAGAGGGCAGGAGTATGTGCACGCTCCGCACCATGACCCTTCCCGAGACCCGTTACGTTGTCGCCACCCCATCTACCGTATCCGGCAGTCCCCAGGTCCGAATTGAGGTAAGTACCGTCCTTTTCTTTTTTAGGTTCAGGTAAGTACCAAATTATATTTAATTTTGCCAAATTTGTGTTTTATTTGTCCTGTTATTTAGGTTTTTAACTGTTTTTTAATAAAATTTGTCTTTGCTCAATGAATTTAGTCTCTGTGTCGTTTTTATTTCCAATTTTTAGGTTTTTAAACTTCTTTTATCCATAAATTATCCAATGTTTAGGTTATAAATTTAGGATGTTCCAATTTTTAGGATTCAATTTGTAGGCCAGTAAATCAATATTTAAATGAAAAAACATCAAAAGAAATCCCCCCCGAAAATAACAAACTAAAATAACAAACTAAAACAACAAACAAAAACACTTTTTAGTGCTGACGCATGGCTGTAGCTACGTTTCGGCTGGATTGTGCCTTCTTCAGGCTGTGCACATGCGTCGCTGGCCAAATTAAAATGAAGAGACTCTTCTCTGCCCCTCCTTTTATATGTGCTGTGGCTCCTCCCTCCAGCAGCCGCTGAAAGTACCGGATGTACGTCACTTTGCTTTTTTCTGTTTTTGTGTTTTTCTCTTTTTCTTTTTCTGATTTTTCCTTTTTCTTTTTTCTTGCTGCTTGCTTTTACTTAATTCTTTCCTTCTCTCCTTTCCTACCTTTTCTTTGCCTTCTTCCCTTTGTCTCCTAATCCCTGAATCCCTTCCTTTTGCCTTAAAGTCCCTCCTTACTCTTCTCCCCTCCATTGACTTTCCCTTGACAGTCCCTGTTTTCTGGCCTATATTTGTCTTTGCTTTGGCTTTATTTCTGTGACTCTGTGGCCCATCTATAATTTTCCCTCTCTTGGGGTATTATCATCCGCAACTGGGGATGTTTTCTAATTTTCCCTCTCTTGGGTTTCTATTTTCCCTCTCTTGGGGTATCATCATCCGCAACTGGGGATGGAATTGGGGTACCTGCACAAAGGGGTCAGCATTGGGGTTGGGGTTAAGGTCAGGGCTTAGGCTGGGGATGGGACTAAAGATAGGGCATTAGTCATGGGGCTTGGTTAAGGTTAGGGTAAGGATGTGGGATGGGGATAGACTAGGCCAACTCGGCATTGGGGATCAAATTTGGGGTCCAAATTGGGGGTCAGAGGAATTCAATTAGGCATCCTGAGCGAGATGCAGAATAGAGGTAAGGGGTAACCGGATAAGGAATGGAAATGGCTTCGGCAACGGGCCCCAGTCAATCTGGGAAACCCAGCGGGTCCATGGCAGGACCTGGCGGGTAAGGTTAGGGGAAATTGAAACTCCTCCCTCGTTTAAGAGGGCAGGAGTATGTGCACGCTCCGCACCATGACCCTTCCCGAGACCCGTTACGTTGTCGCCACCCCATCTACCGTATCCGGCAGTCCCCAGGTCCGAATTGAGGTAAGTACCGTCCTTTTCTTTTTTAGGTTCAGGTAAGTACCAAATTATATTTAATTTTGCCAAATTTGTGTTTTATTTGTCCTGTTATTTAGGTTTTTAACTGTTTTTTAATAAAATTTGTCTTTGCTCAATGAATTTAGTCTCTGTGTCGTTTTTATTTCCAATTTTTAGGTTTTTAAACTTCTTTTATCCATAAATTATCCAATGTTTAGGTTATAAATTTAGGATGTTCCAATTTTTAGGATTCAATTTGTAGGCCAGTAAATCAATATTTAAATGAAAAAACATCAAAAGAAATCCCCCCCGAAAATAACAAACTAAAATAACAAACTAAAACAACAAACAAAAACACTTTTTAGTGCTGACGCATGGCTGTAGCTACGTTTCGGCTGGATTGTGCCTTCTTCAGGCTGTGCACATGCGTCGCTGGCCAAATTAAAATGAAGAGACTCTTCTCTGCCCCTCCTTTTATATGTGCTGTGGCTCCTCCCTCCAGCAGCCGCTGAAAGTACCGGATGTACGTCACTTTGCTTTTTTCTGTTTTTGTGTTTTTCTCTTTTTCTTTTTCTGATTTTTCCTTTTTCTTTTTTCTTGCTGCTTGCTTTTACTTAATTCTTTCCTTCTCTCCTTTCCTACCTTTTCTTTGCCTTCTTCCCTTTGTCTCCTAATCCCTGAATCCCTTCCTTTTGCCTTAAAGTCCCTCCTTACTCTTCTCCCCTCCATTGACTTTCCCTTGACAGTCCCTGTTTTCTGGCCTATATTTGTCTTTGCTTTGGCTTTATTTCTGTGACTCTGTGGCCCATCTATAATTTTCCCTCTCTTGGGGTATTATCATCCGCAACTGGGGATGTTTTCTAATTTTCCCTCTCTTGGGTTTCTATTTTCCCTCTCTTGGGGTATCATCATCCGCAACTGGGGATGGAATTGGGGTACCTGCACAAAGGGGTCAGCATTGGGGTTGGGGTTAAGGTCAGGGCTTAGGCTGGGGATGGGACTAAAGATAGGGCATTAGTCATGGGGCTTGGTTAAGGTTAGGGTAAGGATGTGGGATGGGGATAGACTAGGCCAACTCGGCATTGGGGATCAAATTTGGGGTCCAAATTGGGGGTCAGAGGAATTCAATTAGGCATCCTGAGCGAGATGCAGAATAGAGGTAAGGGGTAACCGGATAAGGAATGGAAATGGCTTCGGCAACGGGCCCCAGTCAATCTGGGAAACCCAGCGGGTCCATGGCAGGACCTGGCGGGTAAGGTTAGGGGAAATTGAAACTCCTCCCTCGTTTAAGAGGGCAGGAGTATGTGCACGCTCCGCACCATGACCCTTCCCGAGACCCGTTACGTTGTCGCCACCCCATCTACCGTATCCGGCAGTCCCCAGGTCCGAATTGAGGTAAGTACCGTCCTTTTCTTTTTTAGGTTCAGGTAAGTACCAAATTATATTTAATTTTGCCAAATTTGTGTTTTATTTGTCCTGTTATTTAGGTTTTTAACTGTTTTTTAATAAAATTTGTCTTTGCTCAATGAATTTAGTCTCTGTGTCGTTTTTATTTCCAATTTTTAGGTTTTTAAACTTCTTTTATCCATAAATTATCCAATGTTTAGGTTATAAATTTAGGATGTTCCAATTTTTAGGATTCAATTTGTAGGCCAGTAAATCAATATTTAAATGAAAAAACATCAAAAGAAATCCCCCCCGAAAATAACAAACTAAAATAACAAACTAAAACAACAAACAAAAACACTTTTTAGTGCTGACGCATGGCTGTAGCTACGTTTCGGCTGGATTGTGCCTTCTTCAGGCTGTGCACATGCGTCGCTGGCCAAATTAAAATGAAGAGACTCTTCTCTGCCCCTCCTTTTATATGTGCTGTGGCTCCTCCCTCCAGCAGCCGCTGAAAGTACCGGATGTACGTCACTTTGCTTTTTTCTGTTTTTGTGTTTTTCTCTTTTTCTTTTTCTGATTTTTCCTTTTTCTTTTTTCTTGCTGCTTGCTTTTACTTAATTCTTTCCTTCTCTCCTTTCCTACCTTTTCTTTGCCTTCTTCCCTTTGTCTCCTAATCCCTGAATCCCTTCCTTTTGCCTTAAAGTCCCTCCTTACTCTTCTCCCCTCCATTGACTTTCCCTTGACAGTCCCTGTTTTCTGGCCTATATTTGTCTTTGCTTTGGCTTTATTTCTGTGACTCTGTGGCCCATCTATAATTTTCCCTCTCTTGGGGTATTATCATCCGCAACTGGGGATGTTTTCTAATTTTCCCTCTCTTGGGTTTCTATTTTCCCTCTCTTGGGGTATCATCATCCGCAACTGGGGATGGAATTGGGGTACCTGCACAAAGGGGTCAGCATTGGGGTTGGGGTTAAGGTCAGGGCTTAGGCTGGGGATGGGACTAAAGATAGGGCATTAGTCATGGGGCTTGGTTAAGGTTAGGGTAAGGATGTGGGATGGGGATAGACTAGGCCAACTCGGCATTGGGGATCAAATTTGGGGTCCAAATTGGGGGTCAGAGGAATTCAATTAGGCATCCTGAGCGAGATGCAGAATAGAGGTAAGGGGTAACCGGATAAGGAATGGAAATGGCTTCGGCAACGGGCCCCAGTCAATCTGGGAAACCCAGCGGGTCCATGGCAGGACCTGGCGGGTAAGGTTAGGGGAAATTGAAACTCCTCCCTCGTTTAAGAGGGCAGGAGTATGTGCACGCTCCGCACCATGACCCTTCCCGAGACCCGTTACGTTGTCGCCACCCCATCTACCGTATCCGGCAGTCCCCAGGTCCGAATTGAGGTAAGTACCGTCCTTTTCTTTTTTAGGTTCAGGTAAGTACCAAATTATATTTAATTTTGCCAAATTTGTGTTTTATTTGTCCTGTTATTTAGGTTTTTAACTGTTTTTTAATAAAATTTGTCTTTGCTCAATGAATTTAGTCTCTGTGTCGTTTTTATTTCCAATTTTTAGGTTTTTAAACTTCTTTTATCCATAAATTATCCAATGTTTAGGTTATAAATTTAGGATGTTCCAATTTTTAGGATTCAATTTGTAGGCCAGTAAATCAATATTTAAATGAAAAAACATCAAAAGAAATCCCCCCCGAAAATAACAAACTAAAATAACAAACTAAAACAACAAACAAAAACACTTTTTAGTGCTGACGCATGGCTGTAGCTACGTTTCGGCTGGATTGTGCCTTCTTCAGGCTGTGCACATGCGTCGCTGGCCAAATTAAAATGAAGAGACTCTTCTCTGCCCCTCCTTTTATATGTGCTGTGGCTCCTCCCTCCAGCAGCCGCTGAAAGTACCGGATGTACGTCACTTTGCTTTTTTCTGTTTTTGTGTTTTTCTCTTTTTCTTTTTCTGATTTTTCCTTTTTCTTTTTTCTTGCTGCTTGCTTTTACTTAATTCTTTCCTTCTCTCCTTTCCTACCTTTTCTTTGCCTTCTTCCCTTTGTCTCCTAATCCCTGAATCCCTTCCTTTTGCCTTAAAGTCCCTCCTTACTCTTCTCCCCTCCATTGACTTTCCCTTGACAGTCCCTGTTTTCTGGCCTATATTTGTCTTTGCTTTGGCTTTATTTCTGTGACTCTGTGGCCCATCTATAATTTTCCCTCTCTTGGGGTATTATCATCCGCAACTGGGGATGTTTTCTAATTTTCCCTCTCTTGGGTTTCTATTTTCCCTCTCTTGGGGTATCATCATCCGCAACTGGGGATGGAATTGGGGTACCTGCACAAAGGGGTCAGCATTGGGGTTGGGGTTAAGGTCAGGGCTTAGGCTGGGGATGGGACTAAAGATAGGGCATTAGTCATGGGGCTTGGTTAAGGTTAGGGTAAGGATGTGGGATGGGGATAGACTAGGCCAACTCGGCATTGGGGATCAAATTTGGGGTCCAAATTGGGGGTCAGAGGAATTCAATTAGGCATCCTGAGCGAGATGCAGAATAGAGGTAAGGGGTAACCGGATAAGGAATGGAAATGGCTTCGGCAACGGGCCCCAGTCAATCTGGGAAACCCAGCGGGTCCATGGCAGGACCTGGCGGGTAAGGTTAGGGGAAATTGAAACTCCTCCCTCGTTTAAGAGGGCAGGAGTATGTGCACGCTCCGCACCATGACCCTTCCCGAGACCCGTTACGTTGTCGCCACCCCATCTACCGTATCCGGCAGTCCCCAGGTCCGAATTGAGGTAAGTACCGTCCTTTTCTTTTTTAGGTTCAGGTAAGTACCAAATTATATTTAATTTTGCCAAATTTGTGTTTTATTTGTCCTGTTATTTAGGTTTTTAACTGTTTTTTAATAAAATTTGTCTTTGCTCAATGAATTTAGTCTCTGTGTCGTTTTTATTTCCAATTTTTAGGTTTTTAAACTTCTTTTATCCATAAATTATCCAATGTTTAGGTTATAAATTTAGGATGTTCCAATTTTTAGGATTCAATTTGTAGGCCAGTAAATCAATATTTAAATGAAAAAACATCAAAAGAAATCCCCCCCGAAAATAACAAACTAAAATAACAAACTAAAACAACAAACAAAAACACTTTTTAGTGCTGACGCATGGCTGTAGCTACGTTTCGGCTGGATTGTGCCTTCTTCAGGCTGTGCACATGCGTCGCTGGCCAAATTAAAATGAAGAGACTCTTCTCTGCCCCTCCTTTTATATGTGCTGTGGCTCCTCCCTCCAGCAGCCGCTGAAAGTACCGGATGTACGTCACTTTGCTTTTTTCTGTTTTTGTGTTTTTCTCTTTTTCTTTTTCTGATTTTTCCTTTTTCTTTTTTCTTGCTGCTTGCTTTTACTTAATTCTTTCCTTCTCTCCTTTCCTACCTTTTCTTTGCCTTCTTCCCTTTGTCTCCTAATCCCTGAATCCCTTCCTTTTGCCTTAAAGTCCCTCCTTACTCTTCTCCCCTCCATTGACTTTCCCTTGACAGTCCCTGTTTTCTGGCCTATATTTGTCTTTGCTTTGGCTTTATTTCTGTGACTCTGTGGCCCATCTATAATTTTCCCTCTCTTGGGGTATTATCATCCGCAACTGGGGATGTTTTCTAATTTTCCCTCTCTTGGGTTTCTATTTTCCCTCTCTTGGGGTATCATCATCCGCAACTGGGGATGGAATTGGGGTACCTGCACAAAGGGGTCAGCATTGGGGTTGGGGTTAAGGTCAGGGCTTAGGCTGGGGATGGGACTAAAGATAGGGCATTAGTCATGGGGCTTGGTTAAGGTTAGGGTAAGGATGTGGGATGGGGATAGACTAGGCCAACTCGGCATTGGGGATCAAATTTGGGGTCCAAATTGGGGGTCAGAGGAATTCAATTAGGCATCCTGAGCGAGATGCAGAATAGAGGTAAGGGGTAACCGGATAAGGAATGGAAATGGCTTCGGCAACGGGCCCCAGTCAATCTGGGAAACCCAGCGGGTCCATGGCAGGACCTGGCGGGTAAGGTTAGGGGAAATTGAAACTCCTCCCTCGTTTAAGAGGGCAGGAGTATGTGCACGCTCCGCACCATGACCCTTCCCGAGACCCGTTACGTTGTCGCCACCCCATCTACCGTATCCGGCAGTCCCCAGGTCCGAATTGAGGTAAGTACCGTCCTTTTCTTTTTTAGGTTCAGGTAAGTACCAAATTATATTTAATTTTGCCAAATTTGTGTTTTATTTGTCCTGTTATTTAGGTTTTTAACTGTTTTTTAATAAAATTTGTCTTTGCTCAATGAATTTAGTCTCTGTGTCGTTTTTATTTCCAATTTTTAGGTTTTTAAACTTCTTTTATCCATAAATTATCCAATGTTTAGGTTATAAATTTAGGATGTTCCAATTTTTAGGATTCAATTTGTAGGCCAGTAAATCAATATTTAAATGAAAAAACATCAAAAGAAATCCCCCCCGAAAATAACAAACTAAAATAACAAACTAAAACAACAAACAAAAACACTTTTTAGTGCTGACGCATGGCTGTAGCTACGTTTCGGCTGGATTGTGCCTTCTTCAGGCTGTGCACATGCGTCGCTGGCCAAATTAAAATGAAGAGACTCTTCTCTGCCCCTCCTTTTATATGTGCTGTGGCTCCTCCCTCCAGCAGCCGCTGAAAGTACCGGATGTACGTCACTTTGCTTTTTTCTGTTTTTGTGTTTTTCTCTTTTTCTTTTTCTGATTTTTCCTTTTTCTTTTTTCTTGCTGCTTGCTTTTACTTAATTCTTTCCTTCTCTCCTTTCCTACCTTTTCTTTGCCTTCTTCCCTTTGTCTCCTAATCCCTGAATCCCTTCCTTTTGCCTTAAAGTCCCTCCTTACTCTTCTCCCCTCCATTGACTTTCCCTTGACAGTCCCTGTTTTCTGGCCTATATTTGTCTTTGCTTTGGCTTTATTTCTGTGACTCTGTGGCCCATCTATAATTTTCCCTCTCTTGGGGTATTATCATCCGCAACTGGGGATGTTTTCTAATTTTCCCTCTCTTGGGTTTCTATTTTCCCTCTCTTGGGGTATCATCATCCGCAACTGGGGATGGAATTGGGGTACCTGCACAAAGGGGTCAGCATTGGGGTTGGGGTTAAGGTCAGGGCTTAGGCTGGGGATGGGACTAAAGATAGGGCATTAGTCATGGGGCTTGGTTAAGGTTAGGGTAAGGATGTGGGATGGGGATAGACTAGGCCAACTCGGCATTGGGGATCAAATTTGGGGTCCAAATTGGGGGTCAGAGGAATTCAATTAGGCATCCTGAGCGAGATGCAGAATAGAGGTAAGGGGTAACCGGATAAGGAATGGAAATGGCTTCGGCAACGGGCCCCAGTCAATCTGGGAAACCCAGCGGGTCCATGGCAGGACCTGGCGGGTAAGGTTAGGGGAAATTGAAACTCCTCCCTCGTTTAAGAGGGCAGGAGTATGTGCACGCTCCGCACCATGACCCTTCCCGAGACCCGTTACGTTGTCGCCACCCCATCTACCGTATCCGGCAGTCCCCAGGTCCGAATTGAGGTAAGTACCGTCCTTTTCTTTTTTAGGTTCAGGTAAGTACCAAATTATATTTAATTTTGCCAAATTTGTGTTTTATTTGTCCTGTTATTTAGGTTTTTAACTGTTTTTTAATAAAATTTGTCTTTGCTCAATGAATTTAGTCTCTGTGTCGTTTTTATTTCCAATTTTTAGGTTTTTAAACTTCTTTTATCCATAAATTATCCAATGTTTAGGTTATAAATTTAGGATGTTCCAATTTTTAGGATTCAATTTGTAGGCCAGTAAATCAATATTTAAATGAAAAAACATCAAAAGAAATCCCCCCCGAAAATAACAAACTAAAATAACAAACTAAAACAACAAACAAAAACACTTTTTAGTGCTGACGCATGGCTGTAGCTACGTTTCGGCTGGATTGTGCCTTCTTCAGGCTGTGCACATGCGTCGCTGGCCAAATTAAAATGAAGAGACTCTTCTCTGCCCCTCCTTTTATATGTGCTGTGGCTCCTCCCTCCAGCAGCCGCTGAAAGTACCGGATGTACGTCACTTTGCTTTTTTCTGTTTTTGTGTTTTTCTCTTTTTCTTTTTCTGATTTTTCCTTTTTCTTTTTTCTTGCTGCTTGCTTTTACTTAATTCTTTCCTTCTCTCCTTTCCTACCTTTTCTTTGCCTTCTTCCCTTTGTCTCCTAATCCCTGAATCCCTTCCTTTTGCCTTAAAGTCCCTCCTTACTCTTCTCCCCTCCATTGACTTTCCCTTGACAGTCCCTGTTTTCTGGCCTATATTTGTCTTTGCTTTGGCTTTATTTCTGTGACTCTGTGGCCCATCTATAATTTTCCCTCTCTTGGGGTATTATCATCCGCAACTGGGGATGTTTTCTAATTTTCCCTCTCTTGGGTTTCTATTTTCCCTCTCTTGGGGTATCATCATCCGCAACTGGGGATGGAATTGGGGTACCTGCACAAAGGGGTCAGCATTGGGGTTGGGGTTAAGGTCAGGGCTTAGGCTGGGGATGGGACTAAAGATAGGGCATTAGTCATGGGGCTTGGTTAAGGTTAGGGTAAGGATGTGGGATGGGGATAGACTAGGCCAACTCGGCATTGGGGATCAAATTTGGGGTCCAAATTGGGGGTCAGAGGAATTCAATTAGGCATCCTGAGCGAGATGCAGAATAGAGGTAAGGGGTAACCGGATAAGGAATGGAAATGGCTTCGGCAACGGGCCCCAGTCAATCTGGGAAACCCAGCGGGTCCATGGCAGGACCTGGCGGGTAAGGTTAGGGGAAATTGAAACTCCTCCCTCGTTTAAGAGGGCAGGAGTATGTGCACGCTCCGCACCATGACCCTTCCCGAGACCCGTTACGTTGTCGCCACCCCATCTACCGTATCCGGCAGTCCCCAGGTCCGAATTGAGGTAAGTACCGTCCTTTTCTTTTTTAGGTTCAGGTAAGTACCAAATTATATTTAATTTTGCCAAATTTGTGTTTTATTTGTCCTGTTATTTAGGTTTTTAACTGTTTTTTAATAAAATTTGTCTTTGCTCAATGAATTTAGTCTCTGTGTCGTTTTTATTTCCAATTTTTAGGTTTTTAAACTTCTTTTATCCATAAATTATCCAATGTTTAGGTTATAAATTTAGGATGTTCCAATTTTTAGGATTCAATTTGTAGGCCAGTAAATCAATATTTAAATGAAAAAACATCAAAAGAAATCCCCCCCGAAAATAACAAACTAAAATAACAAACTAAAACAACAAACAAAAACACTTTTTAGTGCTGACGCATGGCTGTAGCTACGTTTCGGCTGGATTGTGCCTTCTTCAGGCTGTGCACATGCGTCGCTGGCCAAATTAAAATGAAGAGACTCTTCTCTGCCCCTCCTTTTATATGTGCTGTGGCTCCTCCCTCCAGCAGCCGCTGAAAGTACCGGATGTACGTCACTTTGCTTTTTTCTGTTTTTGTGTTTTTCTCTTTTTCTTTTTCTGATTTTTCCTTTTTCTTTTTTCTTGCTGCTTGCTTTTACTTAATTCTTTCCTTCTCTCCTTTCCTACCTTTTCTTTGCCTTCTTCCCTTTGTCTCCTAATCCCTGAATCCCTTCCTTTTGCCTTAAAGTCCCTCCTTACTCTTCTCCCCTCCATTGACTTTCCCTTGACAGTCCCTGTTTTCTGGCCTATATTTGTCTTTGCTTTGGCTTTATTTCTGTGACTCTGTGGCCCATCTATAATTTTCCCTCTCTTGGGGTATTATCATCCGCAACTGGGGATGTTTTCTAATTTTCCCTCTCTTGGGTTTCTATTTTCCCTCTCTTGGGGTATCATCATCCGCAACTGGGGATGGAATTGGGGTACCTGCACAAAGGGGTCAGCATTGGGGTTGGGGTTAAGGTCAGGGCTTAGGCTGGGGATGGGACTAAAGATAGGGCATTAGTCATGGGGCTTGGTTAAGGTTAGGGTAAGGATGTGGGATGGGGATAGACTAGGCCAACTCGGCATTGGGGATCAAATTTGGGGTCCAAATTGGGGGTCAGAGGAATTCAATTAGGCATCCTGAGCGAGATGCAGAATAGAGGTAAGGGGTAACCGGATAAGGAATGGAAATGGCTTCGGCAACGGGCCCCAGTCAATCTGGGAAACCCAGCGGGTCCATGGCAGGACCTGGCGGGTAAGGTTAGGGGAAATTGAAACTCCTCCCTCGTTTAAGAGGGCAGGAGTATGTGCACGCTCCGCACCATGACCCTTCCCGAGACCCGTTACGTTGTCGCCACCCCATCTACCGTATCCGGCAGTCCCCAGGTCCGAATTGAGGTAAGTACCGTCCTTTTCTTTTTTAGGTTCAGGTAAGTACCAAATTATATTTAATTTTGCCAAATTTGTGTTTTATTTGTCCTGTTATTTAGGTTTTTAACTGTTTTTTAATAAAATTTGTCTTTGCTCAATGAATTTAGTCTCTGTGTCGTTTTTATTTCCAATTTTTAGGTTTTTAAACTTCTTTTATCCATAAATTATCCAATGTTTAGGTTATAAATTTAGGATGTTCCAATTTTTAGGATTCAATTTGTAGGCCAGTAAATCAATATTTAAATGAAAAAACATCAAAAGAAATCCCCCCCGAAAATAACAAACTAAAATAACAAACTAAAACAACAAACAAAAACACTTTTTAGTGCTGACGCATGGCTGTAGCTACGTTTCGGCTGGATTGTGCCTTCTTCAGGCTGTGCACATGCGTCGCTGGCCAAATTAAAATGAAGAGACTCTTCTCTGCCCCTCCTTTTATATGTGCTGTGGCTCCTCCCTCCAGCAGCCGCTGAAAGTACCGGATGTACGTCACTTTGCTTTTTTCTGTTTTTGTGTTTTTCTCTTTTTCTTTTTCTGATTTTTCCTTTTTCTTTTTTCTTGCTGCTTGCTTTTACTTAATTCTTTCCTTCTCTCCTTTCCTACCTTTTCTTTGCCTTCTTCCCTTTGTCTCCTAATCCCTGAATCCCTTCCTTTTGCCTTAAAGTCCCTCCTTACTCTTCTCCCCTCCATTGACTTTCCCTTGACAGTCCCTGTTTTCTGGCCTATATTTGTCTTTGCTTTGGCTTTATTTCTGTGACTCTGTGGCCCATCTATAATTTTCCCTCTCTTGGGGTATTATCATCCGCAACTGGGGATGTTTTCTAATTTTCCCTCTCTTGGGTTTCTATTTTCCCTCTCTTGGGGTATCATCATCCGCAACTGGGGATGGAATTGGGGTACCTGCACAAAGGGGTCAGCATTGGGGTTGGGGTTAAGGTCAGGGCTTAGGCTGGGGATGGGACTAAAGATAGGGCATTAGTCATGGGGCTTGGTTAAGGTTAGGGTAAGGATGTGGGATGGGGATAGACTAGGCCAACTCGGCATTGGGGATCAAATTTGGGGTCCAAATTGGGGGTCAGAGGAATTCAATTAGGCATCCTGAGCGAGATGCAGAATAGAGGTAAGGGGTAACCGGATAAGGAATGGAAATGGCTTCGGCAACGGGCCCCAGTCAATCTGGGAAACCCAGCGGGTCCATGGCAGGACCTGGCGGGTAAGGTTAGGGGAAATTGAAACTCCTCCCTCGTTTAAGAGGGCAGGAGTATGTGCACGCTCCGCACCATGACCCTTCCCGAGACCCGTTACGTTGTCGCCACCCCATCTACCGTATCCGGCAGTCCCCAGGTCCGAATTGAGGTAAGTACCGTCCTTTTCTTTTTTAGGTTCAGGTAAGTACCAAATTATATTTAATTTTGCCAAATTTGTGTTTTATTTGTCCTGTTATTTAGGTTTTTAACTGTTTTTTAATAAAATTTGTCTTTGCTCAATGAATTTAGTCTCTGTGTCGTTTTTATTTCCAATTTTTAGGTTTTTAAACTTCTTTTATCCATAAATTATCCAATAGGGGTTAGGGGTAGGGGTTAGGGTTAGGGTTAGGGGGGGTTAGGGTTAGGGAAACATAAGATGGGGGCTCGGTCGCCGCAGGCGATCGAGCACCAATGCACTGGCCATCCCTGCTCCCGGCTCAAGGAACCATGTCTCCAATGTGGTGTCCTAAAAAGGATTGTGTTGGCATCCTGGGCATGAGACTTCCATTGTGATGAACCCGAGATAAGGGGGGGGCGGCAGGAGAAAGGGGTAAGAAAGAGAAAGAGTGTGAGAGGGAGAGAGAGAGAGAGAGAGAGAGAGAGAGAGAGAGGGAGGGAGGGTGGAGTTTGGAGTTGAGGGTTATCCCAATATAGGGTTAAATGTGGTTAGGTTTAGAATTGAAATCAGGGTTGGGCTTCAAGGATGAAATTAAACTCAGCACAGGGTTAGGACTGGTTAGGGTCAGGATAAGTCTCATGGTCAGGATGCTCCAGTAAACATATACAGACAGGCGGAGTACTGGTAACAACGATGATGATAAGGAACATAGTAATCACAGTAATAACAAAACAGTAATAATAGACATAAATAATAGACAAGTATGTACATTATGTGGACTTTATGTCCTTTAAAAACTTTTTTCATTTAACCCCTTAGGGTGTACAGTGTCCAGTTTTGCAATCCAGAGTCTTTCAGCCTTCCTCCTCTGCTGAGTAGTCCATCTGGGATTTGCCTGTATTACTGTGGCTCTGACAGATTCCCAGCTATGTGACAGGAAGTGTTTCACTAGTTGTGTGTGTGTGTTCTTCTTCCTTAACACATTGTACCTGTGCTGGGTGAATCTTGTCAGAATTGTGTTACTTGTCTCACCCACATACTGAATTCCACATTTGCTGCAAGTGATCATATATACACAGTTCTTGGAGCGTGGAGTCCCATTAGCTTGTGAGCAGAATACAGTCCCATTAGAAAAGCTGCGCAACCATTTTTGGTGCTTAAAAAATTGCCCCTGGTCTCTGAGTTTGGGCTCAGAGAGAGGTGAGATTTTTGCCTTAATGAGGAAATCCCTTAGGTTTTTATTCCTCCTAAAGGCAGCTATTACCTTATGATCCCCCAGCAATTGGGTTTTCTGGACAAGATCCTGAAAATTGTTTCTAATCACTCTGATTAGTTTGCACGTTGATGGGGCATAGGTCAAAACGACAGGCAGGACAGGTGTCAAATCAATGGGTTTTGTCTGCAGGAATGAATTGAAGCATTTCCTGAGGAAAGAGCGACAATACCCCCTACTGGTGAGAGCTGAGAATAAAATTTTGGTCGCTGCTCTGAAGTCAGTAGGTTGTGTGCAAATTCTGTGAAATCTCAACAGTTGTGACTTTATTAAACCAGCAAAGGTGTGTTTTGGGTGGAAACTTGTTTTGAATAAAAGGGCATGTGTGTCTGTGGGCTTGAAGAATACTTTAATGTCCAATTTGTGTGTCTGTGGAAAATTTGGGCCTTTGAAAGTGGTTGTATCCAAGAAATCAATTGTGGTTCTATTAATTGTAGATTTTAATTTGATCGAATCATTATGGCCGTTCAGAGTGCTTAGAAAGGTTTCAAAATCTTGTTCAGAGTGTGGCCATATGCCCCAGATGTCGTCAAGAAACCGATAGTAGTACAGTGGTTTCTTGACACATTTTGCCAGGGCTGCAGTTTCCCATTCTGCCATGAAAATGTTGGCATATGCCGGTGCGAATTTTTTGCCCATGGCTGTACCTTTTATCTGCAAGAAGAAGTCCCCATTGAATTCAAAGTCATTTCTCGTTAAGTTGATTTCTAATAATTGTAATAATTCCTTTTCAGGTCTTTTTTTGTCTGGGTATTTTTGGAAAATATTCCTGATGGAGTTTATTCCCTCCTTAATGTCAATATTAGTATAGAGGCTGTCAATGTCAATTGAAAAGAGAAATGATTCAATGGGGACTTCTGTCTGCTTAACCTTTTCCACAAAGTCATACGTATCCTTAATGTAACTGTCATGTCTTATGGATAAGGGATTAAGGAAGAAGTCCAGATATTCTGCAGTGTGATAAGTTTCACTACCGCAATCAGACACAATGGGACGCCCGGGAGGCACCTGAAATGGCACAGACCACTTTGCTGGGTCTTTGTGGATTTTAGGTAATAAATAAAAGAGCCTTCCCCTTGGCTCAGCGGAGCCCAGTAAATAGGTTTTTTGTTTCAAATTAATGAATTTTTTTAGGTGTAGATTATTAACAATTTTCTCCACAATAGGTAATGTGTCCAAATAGATGGGTTTCTTTAATTTAGAATAATAGGTTTTATCATGTAATTGTCTGTAGCCCTCTTGTAGGTATTGATCCCTGTCCAAGATTACTACAGCGCTGCCTTTATCTGCTGGTTTTAAGATTATTGATTTATTTTCTTTCAGTTCTTTAAGAGCTTTGAGCTCCTCCTCCGTTAAATTTGGTTTAACGTGGCTGATGTGGAAATGGTTATTAAAATATTCATAGTCAGCTTTCATTAAAGTGGACACTTCCTGTGGAAGCTGACCTAATGGAGGAGACCACTCAGATTTAAGAGTGAAATGCTGGGGTTCTGCATCAGACTTCTCCCCATAATGAATAGCCAATTTGATTCTCCTGTGATATTGTTGAATATCATGCTTACATTGTAATTTGAAATTTTTGTCAGGACCTATTGCAGGAATGAAATTAAGACCCCTATTCAGGAGGTTCCGCTGGGCAGTGGAAGGCTTAAAATGCTTAGACAAGTTAATAACACCAGAACTTACCCCCTCCCTTTTATCAGATGGGCTCAAGGGGACTCCACAAAAGCATTCCAGTGCTCCAACATATGCAAAGCTGTTACGTCAGTCCAGTGGATGTTGTCCCTTCCTGTCTCAAAACTGTCAGCAGGAAGAGCCGGTATGTGGTTCACCAGACCTGTAATGAAAGTGTTTAAGTGCAGGAGTGTGTCCTGCTCATTCTGGGGCAGAGCGGAGGAGTAGTTCACCACTGGGACGTAGATGTCAGCTTCAGGAAATTCATTCTGGGCCGTCAGTAGTGCCTTTTTCAGTTCTGTGATTGGTGTGTTCTTGTCCCTCTGTGATCTGTTATTTAGGCCAAAAGATAAAACTATTGTTTCCACTTCTACGCTGGAAGTGGCTTTTTCCAGCAGGGCCTGTGCATGGCACCACTTTGCACCGGGGAAGCTGTCAATTTGCACGTTCTCCGCTGAAAAAGATGGGAGTGTGCTTACATTTGAGTCACCGATGATGAGTGCTGATTTCCTGATGTGGAGGCTCCAATCCTGCAGCTTCCTCTGCGTGTTTGGGTGTCTCGTGGGGAGGACAGGTTGTTCAGCAGGTGCAAGGGGAGGAGACTGGGAGGATTCCTCCATTCTCCTCGTCTGGAGGCGGGTCTGCACGCAGGATTTCAGTCTGTCCTGTGTGGTGCGCGGCAGGCCGAGATGTGCGGATGTGGACGGTCCAGGCGCTGTTTCAGTGTCTTTTGTGGGTCTCGTGGGGATGGTGTCGTCCCCCTGAGTGAGGTCCATTACCTCGATCATTATGTCATCTTCCGGTTGCGGGGACTGAGTGGGCGGGGGTGGCTCCTCCTCAGCAGAGGTCGTGCGAAGCGCGGCGAATACCCTCTCCACTCTCCGGTCTTTTGGTGACATTGGTGTGGGTTCAGGAGGGTCTTCATGGGGGGTGGGGGTGATGGGTTTTGGATCGTCGTCCTCCTCACCGTCGCGCTCTATGAAAGGTGACCAGTCACCGCTGATGGTGTCGGTCATGGTGGTCGCCGTCGCCGTGGTGACAGGGCGCGCTGTAGGTGGAGCATGCACCTGTGCGGTCACCGTTATGGTTCGGCCGGTTCTGGGCTGTGGCGTGGCAGGCTGTGCAGTTGGAGCTGGCTGCAACACTTCTGTCAGAGGTTCGGTCGAGTCGAGTGTTATGAGATCATCCCTCACCTCTGGTTGTCGTGTCGGCTCGCTGGTCACGCGGCTCTGTTCTCTCGATTCGGTGTCCGCTCTCAGGTCTGCCAGTCTGGCTATGATGGCTGCCTGGGTCTGGTCCAGTGACTCCGGTCGGAGACGGCGGCCCAGGTTGCGCTTGGCCCAGGATGACGCCACCTCAAAGGGTCCTTCCCAGTCCTGTTTAGGAAACTCAAAGAGGCGTTTTAGCTCCACCTCCATAGCCATAGAATAATGATCGCGGAGAATTAAGGCTGTTGTGTATGCCCAATTCTTCGCATTACCCTCGATTCGAGTCTGTGTTTGTTCGCTGGGTGCAGCTGGCTTAATGACAGTCATTAAATTCTGTGTAATTTTGTTCAGGGAGGGCGGATATTTGTCCCTTGAAACGTTTTTGAGGTGATGAACAGATTTGATCAGTCTGTGAATAATCCTCACTTTAGCTGAAAAGTCTGAGTCATCAGATGGCACGGCGTGTCTGGGAGGTTCAGGTCGTGAAAATCTGGCACGCGTCACATACCGTCTGTCTCGTGCTTGTCCTCGGTCAGCCAGGCGCCTCTGCTTGTGTTGATCCCCGTGACGGGCAGCATAGCGGGTCGCCGTTGGTTGCTCTCTGCTCCGGCGCTGCCGCCATGTGTGGGGGATTTCTCTCTCCTCTCTCCGGTGGTGCCATCCACTCACCACTGAAGCGTAGGTCCGGCGCTCAGTGTGGGATGGGTAGCTTCGATCCCGGGCTCGCTCCTGTTCAAAACGGTGTCCTTGTTCCGGCCAATCACGGTAGCGGGCTGCATAGCGGACTGGAGCTGGCTGTTCTGCCCTCCGGTGTTGACGCCATGTCGGGTGAGCGTTGTGGGGAACCTCTCTCTCCTCACGGCGGTCACGTCCCCTCACCACCGATGCGTAAGTGCGGCGCTCGGTGCGGGACGGGTAGCTGGTCCGTCGAGGAGATCTCCGGTCGTCTCTGAAGCCGCGGTCGCCTCTCCGGCCTCTGCGATGACGGACGACGGTCCAGTCGTCTTCTGGATAAAACGTGGGCATTTTTGCAGACACACTTGTGGTCTCAGCTTAGACCAAGGGTCACTGGGGACCGTGCTAGCAGTGTCAAAACGGCTGTGTGTGCAAAAAATGATGATAGTCCTCACGTTTGTTTAGTGAAAGAAACAAGAGCTTTATTTTTGCTCCGTGCAAAAAATAAAAGCAGAACAATTTACAAAACTTGAAAAGAAATAAGCCAAAATCGCGACGTTTCGGTCAATATTAACCTTCTTCAGGCTGGCTTACTCAAAGAGTGAGAAATAGTACAATAGAATACCGTTACAATCCGTGTCACAGGTGTGTATACTGCGCATGTCAACATTCAAACTTTGCGGGCCTAGACAGCCAATGAGAGGAGCTCCTGCTCCGTGAGTCAGGGGACCCTCTCGAAAGAATTAAAACGATTGGCTGCTGGCCGTTTGCTGCATTCAGGAGCATCCTGGATCACAGAAACACATGAACAATACACTTTTCAATACTTGTTACTCTCCATATGAGAGTCAAAAGAACAAGATCATGAACAAAATAGTGTTGATGAAGTATGCAGTTAAAATTATATACAGTAAAAAATATATATACACACACACCGGACGACAGTAACGTGTGGATAGAAATATACAGTATTTACAAAAGTCCTTCTCCATATGAGAGTTAAAAGGGCATTATCACAATTAAAATTATGTTGATGGTATATACAATAATTGAAAGTATCCATACATATATATACACACAGTGATTCCGTGTAAGGGCAGAGGGTTCCAGGAGTGGGTCGACAGGGGGCACTCGCCGGTTAGGGAAACATAAGATGGGGGCTCGGTCGCCGCAGGCGATCGAGCACCAATGCACTGGCCATCCCTGCTCCCGGCTCAAGGAACCATGTCTCCAATGTGGTGTCCTAAAAAGGATTGTGTTGGCATCCTGGGCATGAGACTTCCATTGTGATGAACCCGAGATAAGGGGGGGGCGGCAGGAGAAAGGGGTAAGAAAGAGAAAGAGTGTGAGAGGGAGAGAGAGAGAGAGAGAGAGAGAGAGAGAGAGAGGGAGGGAGGGTGGAGTTTGGAGTTGAGGGTTATCCCAATATAGGGTTAAATGTGGTTAGGTTTAGAATTGAAATCAGGGTTGGGCTTCAAGGATGAAATTAAACTCAGCACAGGGTTAGGACTGGTTAGGGTCAGGATAAGTCTCATGGTCAGGATGCTCCAGTAAACATATACAGACAGGCGGAGTACTGGTAACAACGATGATGATAAGGAACATAGTAATCACAGTAATAACAAAACAGTAATAATAGACATAAATAATAGACAAGTATGTACATTATGTGGACTTTATGTCCTTTAAAAACTTTTTTCATTTAACCCCTTAGGGTGTACAGTGTCCAGTTTTGCAATCCAGAGTCTTTCAGCCTTCCTCCTCTGCTGAGTAGTCCATCTGGGATTTGCCTGTATTACTGTGGCTCTGACAGATTCCCAGCTATGTGACAGGAAGTGTTTCACTAGTTGTGTGTGTGTGTTCTTCTTCCTTAACACATTGTACCTGTGCTGGGTGAATCTTGTCAGAATTGTGTTACTTGTCTCACCCACATACTGAATTCCACATTTGCTGCAAGTGATCATATATACACAGTTCTTGGAGCGTGGAGTCCCATTAGCTTGTGAGCAGAATACAGTCCCATTAGAAAAGCTGCGCAACCATTTTTGGTGCTTAAAAAATTGCCCCTGGTCTCTGAGTTTGGGCTCAGAGAGAGGTGAGATTTTTGCCTTAATGAGGAAATCCCTTAGGTTTTTATTCCTCCTAAAGGCAGCTATTACCTTATGATCCCCCAGCAATTGGGTTTTCTGGACAAGATCCTGAAAATTGTTTCTAATCACTCTGATTAGTTTGCACGTTGATGGGGCATAGGTCAAAACGACAGGCAGGACAGGTGTCAAATCAATGGGTTTTGTCTGCAGGAATGAATTGAAGCATTTCCTGAGGAAAGAGCGACAATACCCCCTACTGGTGAGAGCTGAGAATAAAATTTTGGTCGCTGCTCTGAAGTCAGTAGGTTGTGTGCAAATTCTGTGAAATCTCAACAGTTGTGACTTTATTAAACCAGCAAAGGTGTGTTTTGGGTGGAAACTTGTTTTGAATAAAAGGGCATGTGTGTCTGTGGGCTTGAAGAATACTTTAATGTCCAATTTGTGTGTCTGTGGAAAATTTGGGCCTTTGAAAGTGGTTGTATCCAAGAAATCAATTGTGGTTCTATTAATTGTAGATTTTAATTTGATCGAATCATTATGGCCGTTCAGAGTGCTTAGAAAGGTTTCAAAATCTTGTTCAGAGTGTGGCCATATGCCCCAGATGTCGTCAAGAAACCGATAGTAGTACAGTGGTTTCTTGACACATTTTGCCAGGGCTGCAGTTTCCCATTCTGCCATGAAAATGTTGGCATATGCCGGTGCGAATTTTTTGCCCATGGCTGTACCTTTTATCTGCAAGAAGAAGTCCCCATTGAATTCAAAGTCATTTCTCGTTAAGTTGATTTCTAATAATTGTAATAATTCCTTTTCAGGTCTTTTTTTGTCTGGGTATTTTTGGAAAATATTCCTGATGGAGTTTATTCCCTCCTTAATGTCAATATTAGTATAGAGGCTGTCAATGTCAATTGAAAAGAGAAATGATTCAATGGGGACTTCTGTCTGCTTAACCTTTTCCACAAAGTCATACGTATCCTTAATGTAACTGTCATGTCTTATGGATAAGGGATTAAGGAAGAAGTCCAGATATTCTGCAGTGTGATAAGTTTCACTACCGCAATCAGACACAATGGGACGCCCGGGAGGCACCTGAAATGGCACAGACCACTTTGCTGGGTCTTTGTGGATTTTAGGTAATAAATAAAAGAGCCTTCCCCTTGGCTCAGCGGAGCCCAGTAAATAGGTTTTTTGTTTCAAATTAATGAATTTTTTTAGGTGTAGATTATTAACAATTTTCTCCACAATAGGTAATGTGTCCAAATAGATGGGTTTCTTTAATTTAGAATAATAGGTTTTATCATGTAATTGTCTGTAGCCCTCTTGTAGGTATTGATCCCTGTCCAAGATTACTACAGCGCTGCCTTTATCTGCTGGTTTTAAGATTATTGATTTATTTTCTTTCAGTTCTTTAAGAGCTTTGAGCTCCTCCTCCGTTAAATTTGGTTTAACGTGGCTGATGTGGAAATGGTTATTAAAATATTCATAGTCAGCTTTCATTAAAGTGGACACTTCCTGTGGAAGCTGACCTAATGGAGGAGACCACTCAGATTTAAGAGTGAAATGCTGGGGTTCTGCATCAGACTTCTCCCCATAATGAATAGCCAATTTGATTCTCCTGTGATATTGTTGAATATCATGCTTACATTGTAATTTGAAATTTTTGTCAGGACCTATTGCAGGAATGAAATTAAGACCCCTATTCAGGAGGTTCCGCTGGGCAGTGGAAGGCTTAAAATGCTTAGACAAGTTAATAACACCAGAACTTACCCCCTCCCTTTTATCAGATGGGCTCAAGGGGACTCCACAAAAGCATTCCAGTGCTCCAACATATGCAAAGCTGTTACGTCAGTCCAGTGGATGTTGTCCCTTCCTGTCTCAAAACTGTCAGCAGGAAGAGCCGGTATGTGGTTCACCAGACCTGTAATGAAAGTGTTTAAGTGCAGGAGTGTGTCCTGCTCATTCTGGGGCAGAGCGGAGGAGTAGTTCACCACTGGGACGTAGATGTCAGCTTCAGGAAATTCATTCTGGGCCGTCAGTAGTGCCTTTTTCAGTTCTGTGATTGGTGTGTTCTTGTCCCTCTGTGATCTGTTATTTAGGCCAAAAGATAAAACTATTGTTTCCACTTCTACGCTGGAAGTGGCTTTTTCCAGCAGGGCCTGTGCATGGCACCACTTTGCACCGGGGAAGCTGTCAATTTGCACGTTCTCCGCTGAAAAAGATGGGAGTGTGCTTACATTTGAGTCACCGATGATGAGTGCTGATTTCCTGATGTGGAGGCTCCAATCCTGCAGCTTCCTCTGCGTGTTTGGGTGTCTCGTGGGGAGGACAGGTTGTTCAGCAGGTGCAAGGGGAGGAGACTGGGAGGATTCCTCCATTCTCCTCGTCTGGAGGCGGGTCTGCACGCAGGATTTCAGTCTGTCCTGTGTGGTGCGCGGCAGGCCGAGATGTGCGGATGTGGACGGTCCAGGCGCTGTTTCAGTGTCTTTTGTGGGTCTCGTGGGGATGGTGTCGTCCCCCTGAGTGAGGTCCATTACCTCGATCATTATGTCATCTTCCGGTTGCGGGGACTGAGTGGGCGGGGGTGGCTCCTCCTCAGCAGAGGTCGTGCGAAGCGCGGCGAATACCCTCTCCACTCTCCGGTCTTTTGGTGACATTGGTGTGGGTTCAGGAGGGTCTTCATGGGGGGTGGGGGTGATGGGTTTTGGATCGTCGTCCTCCTCACCGTCGCGCTCTATGAAAGGTGACCAGTCACCGCTGATGGTGTCGGTCATGGTGGTCGCCGTCGCCGTGGTGACAGGGCGCGCTGTAGGTGGAGCATGCACCTGTGCGGTCACCGTTATGGTTCGGCCGGTTCTGGGCTGTGGCGTGGCAGGCTGTGCAGTTGGAGCTGGCTGCAACACTTCTGTCAGAGGTTCGGTCGAGTCGAGTGTTATGAGATCATCCCTCACCTCTGGTTGTCGTGTCGGCTCGCTGGTCACGCGGCTCTGTTCTCTCGATTCGGTGTCCGCTCTCAGGTCTGCCAGTCTGGCTATGATGGCTGCCTGGGTCTGGTCCAGTGACTCCGGTCGGAGACGGCGGCCCAGGTTGCGCTTGGCCCAGGATGACGCCACCTCAAAGGGTCCTTCCCAGTCCTGTTTAGGAAACTCAAAGAGGCGTTTTAGCTCCACCTCCATAGCCATAGAATAATGATCGCGGAGAATTAAGGCTGTTGTGTATGCCCAATTCTTCGCATTACCCTCGATTCGAGTCTGTGTTTGTTCGCTGGGTGCAGCTGGCTTAATGACAGTCATTAAATTCTGTGTAATTTTGTTCAGGGAGGGCGGATATTTGTCCCTTGAAACGTTTTTGAGGTGATGAACAGATTTGATCAGTCTGTGAATAATCCTCACTTTAGCTGAAAAGTCTGAGTCATCAGATGGCACGGCGTGTCTGGGAGGTTCAGGTCGTGAAAATCTGGCACGCGTCACATACCGTCTGTCTCGTGCTTGTCCTCGGTCAGCCAGGCGCCTCTGCTTGTGTTGATCCCCGTGACGGGCAGCATAGCGGGTCGCCGTTGGTTGCTCTCTGCTCCGGCGCTGCCGCCATGTGTGGGGGATTTCTCTCTCCTCTCTCCGGTGGTGCCATCCACTCACCACTGAAGCGTAGGTCCGGCGCTCAGTGTGGGATGGGTAGCTTCGATCCCGGGCTCGCTCCTGTTCAAAACGGTGTCCTTGTTCCGGCCAATCACGGTAGCGGGCTGCATAGCGGACTGGAGCTGGCTGTTCTGCCCTCCGGTGTTGACGCCATGTCGGGTGAGCGTTGTGGGGAACCTCTCTCTCCTCACGGCGGTCACGTCCCCTCACCACCGATGCGTAAGTGCGGCGCTCGGTGCGGGACGGGTAGCTGGTCCGTCGAGGAGATCTCCGGTCGTCTCTGAAGCCGCGGTCGCCTCTCCGGCCTCTGCGATGACGGACGACGGTCCAGTCGTCTTCTGGATAAAACGTGGGCATTTTTGCAGACACACTTGTGGTCTCAGCTTAGACCAAGGGTCACTGGGGACCGTGCTAGCAGTGTCAAAACGGCTGTGTGTGCAAAAAATGATGATAGTCCTCACGTTTGTTTAGTGAAAGAAACAAGAGCTTTATTTTTGCTCCGTGCAAAAAATAAAAGCAGAACAATTTACAAAACTTGAAAAGAAATAAGCCAAAATCGCGACGTTTCGGTCAATATTAACCTTCTTCAGGCTGGCTTACTCAAAGAGTGAGAAATAGTACAATAGAATACCGTTACAATCCGTGTCACAGGTGTGTATACTGCGCATGTCAACATTCAAACTTTGCGGGCCTAGACAGCCAATGAGAGGAGCTCCTGCTCCGTGAGTCAGGGGACCCTCTCGAAAGAATTAAAACGATTGGCTGCTGGCCGTTTGCTGCATTCAGGAGCATCCTGGATCACAGAAACACATGAACAATACACTTTTCAATACTTGTTACTCTCCATATGAGAGTCAAAAGAACAAGATCATGAACAAAATAGTGTTGATGAAGTATGCAGTTAAAATTATATACAGTAAAAAATATATATACACACACACCGGACGACAGTAACGTGTGGATAGAAATATACAGTATTTACAAAAGTCCTTCTCCATATGAGAGTTAAAAGGGCATTATCACAATTAAAATTATGTTGATGGTATATACAATAATTGAAAGTATCCATACATATATATACACACAGTGATTCCGTGTAAGGGCAGAGGGTTCCAGGAGTGGGTCGACAGGGGGCACTCGCCGGTTAGGGAAACATAAGATGGGGGCTCGGTCGCCGCAGGCGATCGAGCACCAATGCACTGGCCATCCCTGCTCCCGGCTCAAGGAACCATGTCTCCAATGTGGTGTCCTAAAAAGGATTGTGTTGGCATCCTGGGCATGAGACTTCCATTGTGATGAACCCGAGAT